>NC_053168.1:75657746-76327191 GCF_016835505.1 Polypterus senegalus | reverse complement strand
CTGCCTCCTCTGCTCCTCCAGCAAGCTTTGTCTCCTTTCTCCCGACACTTGCCCTCTGAGCTATGCCAGGCAACTCCTTTTATTTTATCCCCAGAAGTACTTTGGGTGTTTGTAAGGCTTGGCCAAGGAGCACTTCTAGATAAGAATGGAACCCCACGAAGTAGGGCTCCCTAGTCCCTGCAGTACCCCCTGGCGGCACCCATGGAACTCAACAGGGCTGAGCCAAGAAACTCCAAGTTCCATGTTGCCATGTGGCAATCTGTGGTGATGTTGCAACCCGGGGAGCTGCCATCTTATGCCCTGGAAGAGACAAAGCAATTTTCCTAGTTGTCTCCTGGCCTTCCGAGCTTTCCGTGTCTTGGTTGGGTAAGGTTTTTGGGCAGCACCCTACACAATACATATATATTGATATATTGTTAGAAAGAGAGACAAACAGAGAAAAGATTTGGGGATCCACTTCATATATTGTAAACTCAATTGCTTAATTTGAAAAAAAGAATGCAAGAGTAGTGTCTGGTACGGAGTCCAAAATGGGACTGCCTAGCAAGGTGAGGTGGATGGGTTTTATAGGCAGTGAACAGGAAGAGGCAGGTCCAGGAGGGAGTTTGACAGAAGTGAGGTCAGCATGAGGGCATGGTCAGGAAGAGAGTGCAGGAGCTGGAAGTGTTTTAGCTGGGCTTCCCATCGAGCGATCGGGAGGAGAGGGAGAAGAGACATTAGTGCACTTCATCAACCCCTAACTCCATGTCTTACCCCCAGTTAAGCCCTTACACTGCTTCCTAAATTCACATATGTGACTAGCCAGCTCACTGGAACCTTCAGATGTTTAGAAATACGTCTGTTACCTATGCCCACATTATGTTTTGCAACAATAAGGTTGTGAAGGTCTTGAGAGAGCTCTTTGCTTTTACCTATCATGAGATGCTTCTTGTGCAACACCTTGGTAGTGAGGAACTTTTTTATAGGCCATCAATTTGGATTAAACCAGCTGATATTAATTTGCACTGATAGGGGGCAGGATTGGTTTCTACATACTGACAGATGTCAGCTGGTTTCTTGGCTTTCAATGTCTTTTTGCACCTCCTTTTTTCATGCGTTCAATACTTTTTCCCTGTGTCATTCCACTTTATTATGCATAACTTAATTTATGGACTTACTTGTTTTGATTTCCTTCTATATGTGGATTACTTGGGTTGTTACTAACATCTGCTTATATTGTTCACATAAGATGCCATGTAAACCATGCAAGGAATTTTACCTTCTAGCCACAATATAAATATATACTTTCAACCAAGTGCAACTCTTTCAGAACCAATCTGATGAGTGCACAGGGCAAGGATTTAGGTATAACACAGCCACTTAAAGTGGCCTTCTGCCTTCAACCCAGAAAAGAGAAATCCAGAAGAACAACAGCACGGCCTCTGGCCCCATTTTTTCTAATTCTATACTTTTAACAAGGCAGACTCACAGAAAGTCACCGTCATTAGTTATAAAGCCAAGGCAGAAAACTGTCTACTGGTGTCACCTGCTGCTGCTAATCTTTTATTCAGTTTTCTACCTTAAGCCCTTGAAAAGTTATTAAACACAGTTATACCTCATGAATCCCCCAGACAAAACATCCCGATTTGTGTTTTGTGCTTATTTCAATATACAAAGCCAAATCAAATTAACGTTACAAGTACAAAAAACATTATTTAAAATAGGACAGGATCTCACTTCAAAAATGGTTCTGATTTGCTGTTAAAATTCCTTATTTTCCTGACCTATAGGAATTTTTCTTTTTGAAATGCTGTTCTTTCATTTTGTTCCCCTATTTCAAAACAGCATTTTGTTTACTTTATTTGTCCTGCCATTTTGCAGCCCCACTATTGAGATGCTGTTCTCCGGCATCATGCTGCACCCTCACCAGAATCATTATGTCATTGACGCTATGCTATTTAATCTGAGGTTGCAAGGTATCAGTTGTCCTAGTTTGTGGATAAATAAACAAATCCTGTTGTGAGTGTATTTGCTTTTTGATCTTTAGTATACTAGACTTTCTGACTCTGAGTTTTGGGTTTCATTTTAGGTTTAGTCACAAGTATAACAGTCTTCCCAATTGTGATCCCCTCTAGTGATTTTATTTTGATTTCATCTTTTGATCCCTCATTACTTTACCTTATGACTTGCTAATTTTACCTGTGGCAGAACATTTATTATTTTAAGGATCCATAAAAGCATATTAATATGAAATATAATATCTTTAATATAAAAAGCCACCAAGTTATTTGCAATCAGATTTCTTCATCCACAATTGCCACTGAGCATTATGTCACCCTGTAGAACAGAGACACGACCATCTAAGTTAATATCATCAAGAAGGATATTCAACAAGCCATCCAACACAGCAGGGTGAGAACTTCTCATGTTGATAATGTACAAATAGCCAAATGACCTCACAAGTGCAGGAGATCCCCACAGCATTATAAATAAAAATGCACTCACTAAATGAAAAGTTTAGCCCCAAAGAGTCACTGAATTGTGGGTAAATTTTACATGACTATACCAAGTCTCATAATTGCCTCCTAAGGGTGTATTTAATTAACAAATTGCAAATGTGGTCACTCAAACAGAACAATTTTGGAAGGAAACCTAGCCTATTGTCTTCCCCTTCAAAAATGGAGAATCTGTACAAATTTGGCAGGGATTGAGACAATGCTGCGGATTTGCACACTGGACAAACACGCCTTCATCTTAATACAGTATAGCACTTGTGCAGCCCCTGTATAATGTGTTATCATTATTATTTTTTTTACAATTCTTTGCTATCATATAATACTACCAATAAAAGCACGGGAAAGCCCAAATCATAAAATATTAGTAATGTTAAGGATTGTGTGGACTATGGCCGGCCAGTCATCCCGGCCAATACCCCCAAGCCGCCAGATGGAGCCCTCCCTGCAGCATGGAGCTGCCCCGAATGCCAGCAGGGAATCATGGACATTGGAGTTTTCCTTCACATCCCTGCTGAATACCCTGGGGGCCACCAGAGGAAGCTGCAGGGAGGCTCAGGGACTGTTATTTGCCCTATAACCCGGAAGTACGTCTTCATCACAGAGACAGGGGAAATAACGTACTTCCGGGATGAAGAAGAGGAGTTTTGATCTGACCTGGAAGTGCTAGAAAGTCACATGGACTGAGGGTTCAGAAGCACTTCCGGGTCATGGACTATAAAGGACTGTGAGAGATCCCAGACGGACGAGCCGAGGCAGGAGGAAGGGTGGCAACGCGTCTGGGAGAGGAGGATTGTTTATTGTAGTAATTATTGTTTATTGTATGAGTATAGCGGAGTGGAGGGTGCTTTGTGCACTGTATAGTTAAAATAAAAATAATTATTGGACTTTTATCTGGTGTCTGGCGTCTGATCTGAGGGTTCAAAGGGATGACAGTGCCCCCTATCTGTCACAATGGATATCTAATTTCATCTGCTTCAAACATGCTGATTCCCCAAATTGTAAACATCTCATCATCAACATCTCAGTCCACACTCTGCAAAATACAAAATCAAATAAAGATAAACTGACAGATTAAAATTACAAGTTACATGGAAAAGTATTAATGAAGTTGTTCCGTACTTTTATTTTCTTTTTTTGTTTCTGAACAATTCAGTACTAACTTACAAGTGGTTCAGTTTCGTGACAATTATTAATAATTTCATAACTAAAGATTAAAAACAAATTTATCTCCACAATAAGGCAGACTGCTTACAGTGACTGAAATTTTGGTCATGCATTGGCTTTTTCCTAATATTTTATGACCTGTGGTGGTTTTATATCCAACCTGCCAGCACGAGTCTCTTGTTGCATACTGTTTTAATACAAATAAGGAAAAATAGAAATCAAACTGCTAAACAGTGTTTTGAACATTTTTAAGAACACTTAGGACACAGCTCAAAACTGACAAAAAGTCCTGCATATCGTCTTTTAATAAAATTACAGTTGATTAAAGAACTATTTGAAACTACCAGTAATTTGGACATTTTTATGCTGAATTAAGATACTTTAGAAGTTTTAATAATGTATGAATAAATGAGAATTATTCATTATGATGCATACCCTGAAGGACTGCTAAACACACAGTTGTTTTATTACTAATCCACTCTTATATTCATTCATAATGTACAATGAATAATGCATGGCTTGTTATTTATAACACTCTGCAGTGCATCAGATCTCAACACAGATGCTGCACAGTTTGAGCTCCGTATCTTTGCTTAACGAAGCAGTCGTCTGTCAGATCTGCCACCATAATACAAGTCCGTCTCAGCACTTTTCCTCCATCATCTGCTCATCATAGAAGGAGACATTGTGCCTTTACCTTTGATACAGTTTTGTTAATGTTTTGGAATGATGCCACTGGCCTGCTTGTCATATAGGGAGAGAGAGAGAAAGAATAAGAAGAGAGCAACATTAATCATCTGAAGAATAAAATATATCATAGCCACCATTTTGACATTGACTTCACATATGGTGCTTACAAATATAGCAGTTCAGAAATGACTGTGTTAACAGTTAATACTAAAACTAATCAACAAGTAAATTGAAACTCCTCTTCATCCTTTGTCACTTCTATGTGGGGATGATGCGCTTGATCAGCCTTCTCCAAACAGCTCAGTCCTGCACCTCCTCACCAGTCAAGCCCTTTTTCTTTTCCAAAGCTGACTGGATAGATTCCCTCATTTAGGGTTAAAGTTTTACAACTGGATGTCCTCCCTGACACTAACTCTCTGTTTATCCAGGCATGTGACTGGCACCAAGTCACTCCGGTGCCTAGACTACCCAGAATGTTGCAGTGTGACATCTTAATCTTAAAAGGCCCAGCTGTGTTTCTTGTAGCTATATGTCTAATTTAATAATACCAGTGAATGTTAGATTTCTACAGTGAATCCAGTGGACTAGAACAGTGTACATACCTTCCAGGATTCTTTATAACTGACTTATTGTATTAACGATATGCACTGTCATGGATGGTGAGGGTCCTTGCCCAGCCTGGATGCTTTTTTGCTGGAAGGACCGAGAGATCAAGCCTGGTCAAGAGAGTACCTACCCTAGAACGCTAGATGGCAGCCCCCCAGGTTGCAATGGTGCCTCAGACTCCTGCAGGGCTTCATAGGAGTTGGATGCAGCCCTAATGGGATCCGGGGGCCCTGCCAGGGGGTGCTGCAGATGCTGGAAGTGTGGCCGGAAGGTAGGTCATCGAGCACCTGGAGCACTTCCGGGTAACAAATAAAAGGAGCCAGCAGACACTACTCGGGGAGCTAGAGTCGGGAGGAGGGAGGCGAAGCTTGCCGAGGAGGAGTGAAGGGAAAAGAGAGCGAAGAAAGAAGAAGAAGAGATAATTGTGTTCAGGTGTGCTGTTTGTGCTTGAGACAGTGTTGTGTACTTGTGGGAATGGGGGAGACGTTGCTCACAAGCGAAGAAACAAAATAAAATTCACCTGTCCTTTTTATAAGTGTGTCTCCTGCGTCTGTCTGTGTCGGATTGGGTGGGTGGCACGCCCCCTATTGGTGTCACAGCACACTGTATAAAGTTTCCACTTTTACCATCATATAATAAAGATATGGATTTTCTCTTTTCTGAACATAATATTACTGTAAGTCTAGTCACAAATTGTCTTTCTCTACTTAACATTCTTTCTGGGAATACATTTGTGTTAACTTATTCCTTAATCTTTTTAGGAGAGCCCTCGTGGTTAAAGCCTTTAATTGATTGGTAATTTCTCACAATATATAATAAATTACATGTTATGAGATCTGTAGGGACATTCCACATACACCTGAGCAGCGTGCTTCTCAAACATCAAGTCCAGAAACATTACAAAATATATTGTGTGTGCTACAAGTGTACTTGTATGAGAACATTTTGTGTCATATACTTTACATCATAACAACATGTTATGTCATTCAGTTAATAATAATAATATGTAAGTAGTAGGCATATGGAGAGAGTGCTAAGAGAGATGAGGGCACATCAAGCAAAACTTATTTAAAACTGCTAAGTGAGGGGCCTGAATATACTGTACATATGGTATGTCTGAACAACAGACAAACATGAACTGGTTTTGCCATGAAAGCTTGAAAATAGAGTTATCCAATCACATTGTGAGCCTGTGAAAATGCTTACTTATTTTAAATGAAATCATATTTTCTGATTTTGCTGAAATGTATGGGTGTTAAAGTCATCTAAAGATGTCTGAAATTATTGCGAGGAAGAAATAGACCAGGAAATGATTAACACAGCAAAGGGATAAGGCTATAGTGAGCCAAAGTTCAAAATTGAGAAGACAAAGAGATTGCGGCAAACAAAACCAAAAAGAAGATTAAAAAAAAAACATAATTCAAGGGCAGGAGCATGGCCAAAACCAAAATGAGAATTCCTAACATTAGGACTACTTGGAAATAAAGCTGGCTACCACGAAGAACTGCAGGACACAGAGTGTAGTCACCAATGGATACTTCATCTGCCACTACCACTATATTTATACTGGACACCCTGGTGATGTCACTAATCACAATTTCCATGGGAACATGACAACTTGCAGCCAACATGGCCTCAGGTAAATAAATAAAGTAAGATAATACTGAAAAATTACCTTCAAAGCACAAGTAAACACATATGTCAGAAATGAAATCCCAACAAATACAACCCCCAACGAACACCAAGACATATGTTTAAAATCGGTTGACACTAACATTCCCAACCCATTAGAAACATAATTTCAGCTATTTTTTTATTTTATTGGTATTTCTTTGACATCTTCTTCATACTATTTATGGTTTTGTGTATCATTTATTGTAAAAATGCCTGCTCCAGCCAAATGGCTGTTGTCTGTGCCATCACCACCTTTCCATTATAAAAGACTAGCCAACCCACGGCGTACCATATGCCGCATAATCAGGCCGGTTTTTTAATGATTTTTAAGCACAGGGAGAAAATTAACATTTGAAAAATCGGTAATGTAATAAATCAGCAAGAAAAGCAACATTGTAACAATGCACGGAACGAACCAACACACAATCGTCCGTGACTGAAAACTGGCGGACTGCCATCGCTCATGTGCCCACCTCCAACTCGTCACTTGAGTCGTTGTCGTCTTTGCACAGTCCAGATGCACCTGTGACTCACGTAGAATTTCCGTGTTCAAGCAGGAGCATCTAAGAAGACGCATGTTTGTCACAGATGCGAATTGCTGTATGTAGCGTGTAAAACAGTTTGCTATGATGCGCGCGGTCGTGTGTCGTAACCGAAAACTCAGTTTTTAAGGACTGCTTTACTTCATTGTGTTTTAACCTCAGTTGTAAAGGATTGTTTTAAGGATCCCATGAGATACCCCTTGCAAACCGTTTTACACGCTGCATATGGCGATTCACCTCCGCAAGAAACATGCCTCTATGAACAGTCAACGTGGCAGGAGGTGCCAGGAGTTGGTGGGCGTGGCTCCTTCCTGCGTGCGCCATAGGCGTCTTACTTGTCCAATTGTATCCGGCTGCTCAGAGAATCCACGCCACTTCCGGCGTGCTTACCATATTTGTCTTGCCTTAGTGAATTATATATATAAATAGTGCCATCTTTTCCAATTTTAATTTTTTGACCTAAAGTGTATGATTTCTGACTAATGATTTGGTTATGGTTGCTAGTTCATTTTGGCTCATACCTTCTTCTCCTTTTGACAGCCCTTTTGCCTAATCCATTGGCACTTTGTCTCCAGGACCCGACTTAAACATTTCGGCCTTTACTCACTCAGGGCATAATAATAGTTTACACGTTTGTTTTGATAAATGGTTTAATGAGAATGGATAGTCTTTTACTGGAAGAAAAGCTGGGTCCTATGGCAAACTATGAAGACTTATGTTTTTTTTTATCTGAGTATATCTCTACTATTTAGAAAAAGACATGGTTGGATCAATTAATCTTTGGTGAAAGTGCACCTCTTACTGAATTCTTTCCTGGTCAGACTTGGGCAAAATATAACACTATAAGTCTCTGAAGCAAGTAAATGAATGAGTGTGGATGTGTGCATTTATGTGCTCCGTGATGTGCTTGTTGCCCATCCCGAGTTGTTTACTGCTTTATGCCCAATGTTTCTAAGTGTAGTAAAAAGTCAGAGCTCCATGAAAGTTAGAGATCTTTGTAGCTTGTGTGTTTTTTATTTAAATAGACACAGTCATCCACATTTGTTCAAAACAATCAACCTACGCAAACACAGTGACCAAGCTAGCAGATAAATCTGGCCTGTATCAATCTATTATTTATAAAGTATAAAACTAAGTGGATGTTTTATATAACACAAATTTCTATTTGATAGATAGATAGATAGATAGATAGATAGATAGATAGATAGATAGATAGATAGATAGATAGATAGATACTTTATTAGTCCCAAGGGGAAATTCACACACTCCAGCAGCAGCAAACTGATAAAAAAAAATTCTGTATTTGCTACAACATCTTTGTTAAATCTCTTTTTTGTCTGGGGAAGAGAAAAGCACATGCATAGACAATGTTACCAAATAAGTAATACATTTGAAAAATATTACAATTTTCAAAATAGCACACTCAAAATGTTCATAGTATAGTAGGATGAAAAAACTCAAAAAAGAACAATGGTAAAGTTCTTCATAATACGCCTGTGCAAGATATCACAATAGTTGTGAAGTGATTCACAATATGACAGATTTTTTTGAAATTATGAGGGCTGTGGAAAAGGACACTTGCAAAATAAGAATATAATGATATAGGGGGCAATGCAGAAATGTGGCAAGACATAGAAGACGTACAGGCGTGACATTTTTATGAGCTCAACTGTATAGGCTAACAAAGGCTTTTGTAGAAGCATTTATATCATCCTGCTTATTCATTTTCTTTTTTATGAGAGTTATACTAGGACAGACAGAATACATGATACCAGAATTTAAGATTACAATGTAGTACCCCCAAGCTGTGGATGTCCTGTCATTCTATAGATTGGTCCAGATCTAATTATGCAATTTTCATTACGCTAACTTAAGTTTATTACATAGAAAATCACCTGAAAAATCCCGGACCATCGAGAAGTGTGCAAACTGACAACATTAAGAATTGTCTTTGCACCGAACTGGAATCATTCCCGCATAAATCAAAGTCTTCTAGACAATCTGGATCTGCATAATTAGATGTGGACCACACTCTAGGTATGTACATCAAGTCAGAAGAACATTCATTTTAGCTGAGCTTTGTCAATTTAGAGTAAATGATTACACTTCTGTTTGGTAGTGCTTTTGTATTTGTGTTGCTAAAGTATATGCCATTGTCTCTCTCCTAATAATATCTTTTTGGATTGCTGTCGATTGAGTCATGAGGTTCTTTAAGGCCTTGGTATGGGAAATCAGAGTGCGTGGGAGATATTAGCAATTCTAGGAACAGATGTTCATTGTGCCTTCTAAAATCATAGATGCCAGCCTATCCAATCATTCCTTTTAGAGTGCCCAGTGTCATGGACGTATTCTTGGGGCACAGCTTAAGGGCTCTGGTGATGGTAGTTACTTACCAAACCAGGTTGGTGCCGTTTGCTAAAGCCATCACTCTTCCTTCCTCTGCAGAATAGGAAACTGACTGCCATTCCACCTCTGACATCACCTCCGTTTTTCTTCCTTGTGGTCCCACCCTTCCTACCTGGAAGACATATGACCAGCATTTCGGCCATCTTGGAGTTAGTTCTAAGCTGAACTCCAGTCTAAAAAGACTACTCTGCATTTATTAGGTGTTCTCCTTGTTTATTTTTGCTTCTAATTAATAGGGGCCACCAGAGTGGTGCCCTAAGTCATTCACAATGTTGTGTCTCCTTTTACACCAGGAAAAGCCCGGTTTCCACCTGACGTCAGATAGGCTTTGACTTGCTGTTTTTCTAATGGCAGTTAACAAGAGAAAATTAATGTCTCTAGAATTTGCTTAGAGTGTAGTTTTATTTTCCTCTCCACTGTTGCTACCTGTCTTTCACTTAATATGTATTGTCTTTATATTATAATGATATTATTATCATTAGGAGCTATAAAAAGTAATAAGCCACATCTTGTAAATATATGTAGATTTGTATATACTTAGTGCATAATGTTGCAATGTTTTATTGCATTACTGCATAATGATTTATTTTTTAATAAAATGGTATTTTATTTTATCTGTATTTTTTAAGTATGCTATATACTATACACAATTCAGAACTTTTAATTAAGAACTGTGCGATATAAAAATAAGAATTTACTGCTAGATTTTAAGTTTAGAAATTACATTTTTTCATTAAACACAAAGCATACGTAGTGCTGCTCTGTCTATTTTTATCTGATATTTAAACTTAAAATGAGAATGAAGTGCTTTGATTAATTTAAAAAAACATTTTAGAATAATATATGGAAGAGGTACTACAGAAATTCTAGTAAGTTAATTGTGTTAAGTCTTCTTTGCTTCATAGAGAAAGATGCTATTTTACACTGCAGGCAGCTTCTACCTACGCACTCTCTTGTTTTCAAAGCAAGTGGCACACACTCAAGCTTTTAACAATGGGGATGCTCTGCAAAAATATACCTTTTAATATAATATGAGTCTTCTTTAAATCCAGGGAGACAAACCTTTTATCACTTCAAAAAAACGAAAGGACATTTGTAGTCTCTGTTATAATTGTAAAAGTTACTAAATTTAATAATTGTAAACAGAATGACATTCTTGCTTGAATATAAAAATATTGTGATGTCCTTTAGGCTTTACGATATGTTAATCTGTTGTTTTGGAAAAAGTACATCTTGTGTAATAGGTGAACCAGGCATTCCTTCCATGCTGGTGTAAAGACACTTATGCCTCAGCTCCCTTGAATGAGACTTGAGTTCCCTGAAAGCGGAATATCGGGATTTATTGGAGTTTTGAATTCTAAATTAAATGCCCAATTTTTAAATATTTGTTAAAGGATGAAAATAAATAAAAGTATTCTTAATTAAAAAATCCACTTTAATAAATGGGGAAGTGTCTGTCTGTGTATCTGTGTTTCCATGCTGTTGATATGTCTCTGTCATTCCAACAGTTGGTACACTACAAACATTAACGCACTGCTTTTAAGAATCCCATACCACATGGCATACAACAGAGACAAATGAATTGCATTTGATATTCCAATAGATGGTGCATGACAAACGTGTAGTAATGCATTTTATTACTATAAATGTTTGTGATATACCGTTTGTTGAAATGACAAATGCAATCAATTTTATTATTGTATGCATTACAAAATACAATCCAGCAGATGGTGTACTGCAAAAGTTAATGCTTTGATCTTAGATGGGTAGCACGGCTACTGAAATATGCATGGAATATTTTATGTTTTCATTTAAGTTAACATTATCTCTTAAGTTGCTGCAGTAGTGGCCCTATCAAAAACCATCAAAAAACACAAAAACGTGTGGTTTTGATCCGCAGAAAAGGGGGAATGTGTGACACCACCACAGTTTCTGTTCTTTATGCCTTTTAAACTACAACAATATGAACAAACGAACATTGAGCCTTCAGTCTTGCTTGCAAGTTTTGCTTTTGGAAAACAACCTAAACTGGACAATTTACCAGGTGCTATTAATGTACTACTAGCAATGTTGTTAGCACTAGCAATCCATACTGTATTTTAAGAGCTGTTGACCTACCCCTGCTCAGCCTGCCTGGAAGAGTATACCTTCTGACCACTTTAACTCCACAAAGGTATAGAATCCCGACCTACACTGATCTACCAACTCATTTAACAAGCCAGCACTGAGGAAGAACAGAAAAAGAGTCAGTTATTGCTGTTCAGCTACTTGTAAATCAACGCCAAGAGCCCTTTGCTCTCTGATATGCGCCTCTGTTTAACTGGTAAACAGATTACTACAGATGTAAATAGCTACAAACAAAATTATTGCAAAAAAAAATGACAAGAATTGCAATGAAGATCTCAGTGAATATTAGACTCACAAATAAACAGCATATGATGCAACCATCCCTGAAAATCTTTAACACTTGACAGAGGAGCTGGAACAGAAGAGACCTTATTGAAGACATTGATTCACTCACCTGCCTTTACATTATTAGAGAGTGTCTATACAACTAGTTCCTGCTGAGCACAAATAAACACCATAGTTCTAGCAAAGGGGAACAAAATAAAATTTAAAAAAATGCAACAACCTGAATAGCTTGCTAATAATAGTAAAGTTGAAAAAAAGCCTAAAACTGCAATGTCTGACCTTATAAACAGTTTACAAAATCTGGTAATCTCTAAGTGTCTCTGAATTCCATTAATATGAAAAATCACTGCCAAGTCAGTGTTATAGCATTGATATGCCCATTCAAGGCTTGCATCTTGAAATTCTATCATTACTGTGGTGATGTCATGACAGAGTTGGGAAAAGAAGAATAAAATGTGATTTAAAAACAGTGTAATTCATGAAAAATAAATGAAGAATATGTGCTCAACTGATTGTAAACCCTAAAACAGTAGAAATACCAGACCAAAAGATTCAGTGGTGACACAATCTCAAGCAAGCCTCCCCATGTGAGTGTAATATGTGTGCATATTACATACTTGCATTTCTTCTCTGACAGTTCATAAAAAAGTAAATATATAAATAAGCAGTATGCTTAGAATGCTATATATATATATATATATATATATATATATATATATATATATATATATATATATATATATATATATATATATATACACAATTACATACACTATGCGTTTGTAAGTATTATGTCTTTATACACTGGTTGTTAAATTAAAATATTTGAATTCTTATATTCTTCAGATTAACTGTTCAGTAACCTTATGGCTTATGGTAGAAACTGCCCCAGAATTTACTGGCGCGAATGCCAATGGCCCTGTACCGTTTCACAGAAGGTAGGAATGAGAAAGCGGCTGTGCAGGAGAGCTGAGGTATTTAATAATTCTGCCCTCTCCAGCTCTCCTAGAGTAACTGCTTGTCTCTTAGAATCTCCTCCATGCCCTTGAGACTGTGCAGGGAGACACAGCAAACCTTCTGGCAATGATACGTATTGATGTGCCATCCTGGAGAAGTTGGACTACCTGTGCAACCTCTGTAGGGTCCAGGTATCGCCTCATGCTACCAGTAGTGACACTGACTGTAGCCAAATGCAAAACTAGTGAAGAAACAGTCAGAAAAGATGAGGAGGGAAAAATGTCAGTGGCCTCCAACTGTTAAACCATTCCTGTTTTGGGGGTCATCTCATTGTTTCCCCTCTAGTGCATCTGTTGTTAATTTCATTAACACCACAGCAGCTGAAACTGATTAACAACCCCCTCTGCTACTTAACTGACCAGATTAATATCCCATAAGTTTTATTGACTTTATGCTATACTCTGATTAAAAAGTGTTCCTTTAATTCTTTTGAGCAGTATATATATATATATATATATATATATATATATATATATATATATATATATATATATATATATATATACACACACACACACATATAAACATTTATACATAGACATATATGCATATAAACATATCTACATATACACATATCCACACATACACATATCTATAGATATATACATATACACATCTACATATATATAAATATATATACACACACATATACATATATACATACGAGTACATACAGATAAATATACTGTACATACATACACACACACACACACTATATTATATTATATATATATATATATATATATATATATATATATATATATATACACATATATATAGCAAAAATACCCTTGCTTTGCAGCGAAGTAGTGTGTTAAAGAAGTAATGAAAAATAAAAGGAAACATTTTGAAAATAACGTAACATGATTGTCAATGTAATGAATGGAATTGTTTTGTCACTGTTATCAATATATATATATATATATCTATATATATATCTCTATGTATATATATATATATATATATACTAGCAGAATACCAAGCTTCAGGCGAGAAGTAGTGTGTTAAAGAAGTTATGAAAAAGAAAAGGAAAAATTTTAAAAATAACGTAACATGATTGTTAATGTAATTGTTTTGTCATTGATATGAGTGTTGTTGTCATATCTATGTATATATATCTATATATATACTGTATCTATCTATCTATCTATCTATATATATATATATATACACACATCTATCTATATATATCTATCTATCTATCTATCTATCTATCTATCTATATATATATATATATATATATATATATATATATATATATATATATATATATATATCCTTTGGGGTGCAAGCAGCTGTTGCTGGGGGTGCCAGAATCCATCAAGGAAGAAAAATGAAAAAAAAAATGACTCCTGCTCTTACGTGCACTTACTGTAGTGCTGCGTGGGTATTATGAAGTATCGTATCTGTTCAAGTTCTATTTAAATTTTAAATATAAGTAATTTTTATTTAGTCGACAGAAATATGTTTGGTAGGAATGAAAGGTAAATTTAGTCAGCATTGCATAAATTTTTCTTCACCATAGAAATTTAAAGAGTAAATTCAACTTATATTCCAACCAAAGATATTTCTGTCGACTAAATAGAACCTACTTATATCCAAATTCGAGCTATTGAGCTGTCGCCTGCCTGACTGGATATGTCACCCTCGCTTCGCTCTTACTTTTTTACCGTTCATGTAATCATGGCTTCTTCTCAAACCAAGGGGGTGCGAGGGTAAAATGAATCGGGAAGCGCTAATTTATATATATTGAATATACTGAAATAGTTTAACTGTCAAATAATGCAAACAATACGCGGCACATGTTTCGCCCTAATTCTGGGCTCATCAGGCGTACACATTCACTGCACCCCGTCTCGGGAATCGAACCTCGGACGCAGTGCTAGAGGCAAAGCCTCTCATGTTGCACCACGACGTGTGTTTCGTTTATTTGACAGTATGTAGATCGGGGTGTATATATATATATATATATATATATATATATATATATATATATATATATATATATATATATATACAGTGGTGTGAAAAACTATTTGCCCCCTTCCTGATTTCTTATTCTTTTGCATGTTTGTCCCACAAAATGTTTCTGATCTTCAAACACATTTAACCATTAGTCAAATATAACACAAGTAAACAGAAAATGCAGTTTTTAAATGATGGTTTTTATTATTTAGGGAGAAAAAAATCCAAACCTACATGGCCCTGTGTGAAAAAGTAATTGCCCCCTTGTTAAAAAATCACCTAACTGTGGTGTATCACACCTGAGTTCAATTTCCGTAGCCACCCCCAGGCCTGATTACTGCCACACCTGTTTCAATCTAGAAATCACTTAAATAGGAGCTGCCTGACACAGAGAAGTAGACCAAAAGCACCTCAAAACCTAAACATCATGCCAAGATCCAAAGAAATTCAGGAACAAATGAGAACAGAAGTAATTGAGATCTATCAGTCTGGTAAAGGTTATAAAGCCATTTCTAAAGCTTTGGACTCCAGCGAACCACAGTGAGAGCCATTATCCACAAATGGCAAAAACATGGAACAGTGGTGAACCTTCCCCGGAGTGGCGGCCGACCAAAATCACCCCAAGAGTGCAGAGACGACTCATCCGAGAGGTCACAAAGACCCCAGGACAACGTCTAAAGAACTGCAGGCCTCACTTGCCTCAATTAAGGTCGGTGTTCATGACTCCACCATAAGAAAGAGACTGGGCAAAAACGGCCTGCATGGCAGATTTCCAAGACGCAAACCACTGTTAAGCAAAAGAACATTAGGGCTCATCTCAATTTTGCTAAGAAACATCTCAATGATTGCCAAGACTTTTGGGAAAATACCTTGTGGACTGATGAGACAAAAGTTGAACTTTTTGGAAAGCAAATGTCCCGTTACATCTGGCGTAAAAGGAACACAGCATTTCAGAAAAAGAACATCATACCAACAGTAAAATATGGTGGTGGTAATGTGATGGTCTGGGGTTGTTTTGCTGCTTCATGACCTGGAAGGCTTGCTGTGATAGATGGAACCATGAATTCTACTGTCTACCAAAAAATCCTGAAGGAGAATGTCCGCCATCTGTTCGTCAACTCAAGCTGAAGCGATCTTGGGTGCTGCAACAGGACAATGACCCAAAACACACCAGCAAATCCACCTCTGAATGGCTGAAGAAAAACAAAATGAAGACTTTGGAGTGGCCTAGTCAAAGTCCTGACCTGAATCCAATTGAGATGCTATGGCATGACCTTAAAAAGGCGGTTCATGCTAGAAAACCCTCAAATAAAGCTGAATTACAACAATTCTGCAAAGATGAGTGGGCCAAAATTCCTCCAGAGCTGTAAAAGACTCATTGCAAGTTATCGCAAACGCTTGATTTCAGTTATTGCTGCTAAGGGTGGCCCAACCAGTTATTAGGTTCGGGGGCAATTACTTTTCACACAGGGCCATGTAGGTTTGGATTTTTTCTCCCTAAATAATAAAACCATCATTTAAAAACTGCATTTTGTGTTTACTTGTGTTATATTTGACTAATGGTTAAATGTGTTTGATGATCAGAAACATTTTGTGTGACAAACATGCAAAAGAATAAGAAATCAGGAAGGGGGCAAATAGTTTTTCACACCACTGTATATATATATATATACTCCTGTAGCCACAATAAATGCCTTTATTTTATAGTCAAACCAGGGATGAACAACTTCCTTTCTACTGCAGCCACAGCTGCGACACACATAAAAACCATCAATAATAACTCATAAATGTGCAATATCATTTAGGAAAATCGCAACATTTTACTCACCAAAAATTCTGATTATTTGTAAACAAAATCCATCATCCTTTCTTTCCTCAAAAACAGATCAATTACTCTGTCGTACGGATTATTGGAGCGCTTCAGTTCCATCAAAACCTCACTTTCTATCCCCATCGAAGCTAATGGTGAAAGGCGAACCCGCCCTATGGTATTCCTGGCATATGTTTGAATTCGCTTTAGGGCTGAAAATGTCCGCTCGACAGAAGCAGTGTACACAGGAATGCTCACCGCCAAATATACCAATGTGAACAGCCGCCCCATGCTCTCATTCAGATTTTTCTGTTGAAGGAAGTCAAGGAGATCAGTGGGAGATTTTCCTGCAATATCATCCTTAGCATACATTACAGTCAGTTCTGTTTTTAGCCGAGATAGATCCAAAAGCGCTCCCACCTGTTATGTTAAAGTGTAGAAGGCTGCATGCGTGAAATTTTTCTTGTATTCCCGAAAGTTTTGGGGCTCGAGGAGCGTGACAAACATCAGGTTTTCATGGTCTTGAAATCTGGTCTGTGTCTGGCAAATAATATTGTCCAGAATCCCGCCATGGAGTTGTCTGTAGTGCACGTGACGATCTTTCGCTCGGATCGTTTATGGTGCGTTCAATGGCGTCATAGACTTCCTCATATCAGCTTCTATCCAATCAATGGGTCTGAATACGGTGACGCTGCCGTACGCCTGCTAAAGGGCCCTACTGACACCAACTCAAAATCTGATTGGCTGAAGTCCGTCCTTTCTCCTTGCTTTGCGGTTCTCTACTGTTTTATTGTTCGTTTATTACGATTGTTATAGTTATTGTACAGCTATTTTAGACTTAGTTTACAGTTCAGATACCCATTTCCTTTATTTAATCCGCAGGCTCTCCGCTATTTTTTTGTTCTTTTATTACGATTCTAGTTATTAATTGATTCCCTTCTTTGGCTGACTGCCTGCCCATATAAGGCGTTCCGCTGTTCTTTTGTGAGGCAGCCTTTACACAGCTTCTCCGCTGTTTTATTCTCCTTGTTTTGCGGTTCTATACTGTGTATTTTATTGTTCGTTTATTACGATTGTTATAGTTATTGTGTAGCTATTTTAGACTTAGTTTACTGCTCAAATACCCATTTCCTTTATTAAATTTGCGGGTTCTTCACTATTTTTTTGTTCCTTTATTACGATTATAGTTATTTATTTATTCCCTTCTTTGGCTGACTGCCTGCCCATATAAGGCGCTCCGCTGTTTTTTTGTGAAGCAGCGTTTACACAGCTTCTCCACTGTTTTATAAACAAACGCCATATAAGGCTGTCGTTTTTCCTTGCTTCGTCAACTAAGCAGCCTTTTTATTTAATCCACGGGTTCTCCACTGTTTTATTGTTGGGAGCTCTTCCTTCTTTTCTACATACTGCGGTCACAGTCAGTTCACGTGATTACGTGGGAGGCGTGATGATGTCACACGCAGCTCCGCCCCCCTAACGTCCATTACAGTACTGTCTATGGAGAAAAATAGGTTCCAGTTATGACCATTACGCGTAGAATTTTGAAATGAAACCTACCCAACTTTTGTAAGTAAGCTGTATGGAATGAGCCTGCCAAATTACAGCCTTCTACTTACACGGGAAGTTGGAGAATTAGTGATGAGTGAGTGAGTGAGTCAGTCAGTCAGTCAGTCAGTGAGTGAGTGAGTGAGTCAGGGAGGGCTTTGCCTTTTATTAGTATAGATGAGTGTTGTGTATATCCTAAATTGATGGCAGTTCCAAGCAGGTAATATTCTGTACTACCTTCACCACCCTCTGTAGTCCTTTACCATCTTGAATTGAGCAGTTGCCATATCAGGATGTGTTGCAGCCAGTGAGGATGGACTCCACTGTGAACTTGTAGAAGTTAGTGATAAAAGATGGAGAAATGCATGCTGTCTTCAGACATCTGAAGAAGTAGAGTGGTTGGTGAGACCTCTTGACAAGAAAAGAAATGTGCTGTGCCCACTTCAGTTCGTCCATGGTAATCACTCCAAGAATATAGCTGCTTCCATTCTAAAGAGAATCCCCTCATTCAGGAAGTGGTCCCCTGAGGCAGAGCAGGCTCTGAGAGACTGCTTTGGAACTACAGACTGGGATATCCTGCAGGGATCACATAGTGAGAACATTGAGGAAGTTGTTGACTGCACTACTGATTACATCAACTTCTGTATGGACATTGTAGTTCCAGTAAGAACAGTACACTGCTATGCTAACAACAAGCCATGAATTACATGTGACATCAAGGGCCTTTTGAACCAGAAGAAAAGGGCTTTTAAAGGCGGTGATCAGCATGAGCTCAAGCACGTGCAGAAGGAACTCTGAGTCCAGCTCAGGGCAGCGAAGGAGCAGTACAGGAGAAAGCTGGAGCAGAAGTTGCAGAATAACAGCATGAAGGAAGTGTGGGATGGGATGAAGATCATCACTGGCTGCAGCTCGAAGCAGGGTGCCACCATCGAGAGAGTAGTGGAGAGAGCAAACCAAATGAACAACTTATTTAACAGGTTTGACTACCCTAACCCACTCTCACCTCAGAGTACTGCATCTTCCAACCATCCTTCTGCTGATACCAGCATAGGAGAGACATCACCACTCACAATTACAGCAGTGCAGGTGAGCAGAGAGCTGAGGAGACTTCATGCCAACAAAGCAGCGGATCCAGATGGCTGAAGGCCTGTGCGCTGGAACTGGGGAGTCCTCTACAGCGCATCTTCAACCTGAGCCTGGAATAGAGGAGAGTCCCAAGGCTTTGGAAAACATCTTGTATCACCCCAGTCCCAAAGGTATCACATCCTAGTGAGCTGAATGACTTCCAGCCTGTCGCTCTGACGTCACATGTGATGAAGACCATGGAGCGGCTGCTGCTTCACCACCTGATGCCACAGGTCCACCGCGCCCTCGAACCTCTGCAGTTCGCATACCAGGAGAAGGTGGGAGCGGAGGATGCCATCACCTATATGCTACACCGATGCTAATCCTACTTGGACAGAGGCAGTGGTGCTGTAAGAATTATGTTTTTGGTCTTCTCTAGCGCCTTCAACACCATCCAACCTCTGCTCCTTAGGGACAAGCTGACAAAGATGGGAGTAGATTCACACCTGGTGGCATGGATCGTGGACTATCTTACAGACAGACCTCATTATGTGCGTCTCGGGAACTGCAGGTCTGACATTGTGGTCAGCAACACAGGAGCGTCGCAGGGGACTGTATTTTCTCCAGTCCTGTTCAGCCTATATACATCAGACTTCCAATAGAACTCGGAGTCCTGCCACGTGCAAAATTTGCTGACGACACTGCTATTGTTGGCTGCATCAGGAGTGGGCAGAAGGAGGAGTATAGGAAGCTAATCAAAGACTTTGTTAAATGGTTCGACTCAAACCACTTACACCTGAACACCAGCAAAACCAAGGAACTGGTGGTGGATTTTAGGACCCCCAGGCCCCTCATGGACCCCATGATCATCAGAGGAGATTATGTGTAGAGGGTACAGACCTATAAATACCTGGGAGTGCAGCTGGATGATAAATTGGACTGGACTGCCAATACTAATGCTCTGTGTAAGAAAGGACAGAGCCGACTATACTTCCTTAAAAGGTTGCCGTCCTTCAACATCTGCAATAAGATGCTGCAGATGTTCTACCAGACGGTTGTGGCGAGTGCCCTTTTCTACGCGGTGGTGTGCTGAGGAGGCAGCATAAAGAAGAAGGACATCTCACGCCTGGACAAACTGGAGAGGAAGGCAGGCTCTATTGTAGGCACGGAGCTGGACAGGTTGACATCCATGGCAGAGCGACTGGTGCTGAGCAGGCTCCTGTCAGTCATGGAGAATCCACTGCATCCACTAAACAGTGTCATCTCCAGACAGAGGAGTAGCTTCAGTGACAGACTTTTGTCACTGTCCTGCTTCACTGACAGGCTGAGGAGATCGTTCCTCCTCCACACTATGCAACTCTTCAATTCCACCAGGGGGTAAACGTTAACATTATTCAAAGTTATTGTCTATTTTTACCTGCATTTTTATTACTCTTTAATTTAATATTGTTTTTTGTATCAGTATGCTGCTGCTGGATTATGTGAATTTCCCCTTGGGAATTAATAAATTATCTATCTATCTATCTATCTATCTATCTATCTATCTATCTATCTATGATGCAGGTGGGTTTCTGATCTTTCTTCTGCTTTCTAAAGTCTATTACCAGCTCTGTGGTTTTGCTGACATTAGCATTTGCCCTAGCACCACTGAGTCAGCAGTTAGACCTTTTTGTTGTAACCTCTCTCACCATTATTGGTGATCGGGTCTATTATTGGTGACGCCATCATTAAATTTAATGATGGAGCTGGAGCTGTTTCTGACTACATAGTCATAGGTGAACAAGAATTATAAGAGAAGACTCAGAACTCTAAGCCATGGAGTGCCTCTGCTCAGGGTCAGCGTGAATAATGTGATACTTCCAACCTGCACATGCTGAGGACTTTTTGTTAGGGTCTAAAACCCAATTGCAGAGGGCGGCGCTGAGTCCTAAGTTGAAGTGTTTATTGGTCAGCTTTGATGGTACAGCAGCATTTCATGCTTACCTGTAGTATACAGACAGGACTCAGGTATTTCAGTTTTTATTATCAAGATATGCCAGGGTGGTTTGAAGTGCAAGGGATATGACATCCGTTGTGAATCAATTATGGCAATGTGCAAACTGGAGGAGATCATGCCTATTCGAGCACCAGTCAAAGCTTTTCTGGTGCTGGCTGCTCTGGCACCATGATATCCCTGATATTAAAGAATGAAAAACACTAAGTTATGGTAGTTAAAACTTGCCACCAAGTTAATCCTCTTAAAATGGTACTTGAAGATTTATGCAGAATTCATTTGTGTCAGCATCATCAAGGTAGATGAAAAATACGTAAGGGAAAATGGGACTCAGAGCAGCACCAACCATCTACTGTAATAATAGTACTCTTTTGTATTAATAGGTGACGGGTTTTTTGCATTAAACCTATGAGACGTGGTTTCTTAGCCCTGAATGTTAGTGTTTGCCTAGTCAAGAGACTTCATAGGCTATGGTACCCAGACACAGACCTTCTTATCACATGGTATCTTTAAGTACTGGGTTCCTTTCTGATCCATATTCTGAGATAGAGCACCCTCTCTTTTCTCCGGGTCTGAATATACCACCATACTTCCCATTTACAGAAGTTTACACAAACATTGTCTTCAATCATTGCCTTCCTTCCTATTCACTTTTATCCTGCTCCTGCCACCCTTTTATCCTTTATGGCCCTCTATAATCTCTCAGGACCGTAGTCCTAATTGGTTGATCTGAAAGAACAAAAAGGGTGGGACTGTGAATGGAAGCTTCTCATATTTATAAATGCATTGCACCTTTCATTACAACAACTGTCAAGCCATTGACACACCCAGCACTGGTGCCAGTTTCCTGTTATGGAGTGGGATGATAACCAAGCATTGAACTGTTATTGTCATAAAAGCAGCCACATATGTCTTTGTTTAAACCATTTTTTTTTTAATTAGAAGATGAAGAAAGCATAATTAGTGTGCACACTTACTTCTTCTCTGCAGCACTGTGTGGATTACTTGATTTTTTTTCTAAAGATAAGGAAGTAATATGAAAGAATAAACCAATTGTGAAAAACTTGAGTTAGAATTTTTCTGTAACAGGTGCATAAGTATAGATTTTGTCTTGTACCTCGTGATTGTCGTATTGGGTAAGGTTACAATGTTTTTAATAAACACCACTTACATGTACACTGGAATTGTTAGCATAACGAACTGTGCACCTACTAGTACTATTATGAAATGTGATTCTCATTATCTCTGATTCATTTTTCAGTTTTATTACTGATTTATTGTTTGAAATGTTTATATTTTGTCATATAACTTGCTTTAGTGTCTCCTTGGCTTTTATGATGGTGGTTTATATTGGTTGATACTTGTAGGACCTTATGTTGTATATCCATATGTACTCATTCTATGATATAGTATTTTTTCCATCCATCCATCCATTTTCTGACCCTGAATCCGAATGCAGGGTCACGGGGGTCTGCTGGAGCCAATCCCAGCCAACACAGGGCACAAGGCAGGAAACAATCCTGGGCAGGGTGCCAACCCACCACAGGACACACACAAACACACACCAAGCACACACTAGGGCCAATTTAGAATCGCCAATCCACCTAACCTGCATGTCTTTGGATTGTGGGAGGAAACCGGAGCGCCCGGAGGAAACCCACGCAGACACGTGGAGAACATGCAAACTCCACGCAGGGAGGACCCGGGAAGCGAACCTGGGTCTCCTAACTGCGAGGCAGCAGCGCTACCACTGCGCCACCGTGCCGCCCCTATAGTATTTTTTGATTGTCCAAATTTTACTGTGACAACTGGCTATGTATACTCATATTCATGTCAGTTTATTAAGATTTCCGGTTGTTTCACACTTATATTTTTATCCCTTTTAGTCTTTTTCCATCCCACTGACTTGACTCATATTTCAATGTCTATAAGTCTCAGACCTGTCTTCTTTACACTTCACACAGTCTACACGTCTTCACACGCCACAGTGTCCTGTTCAGATTTAGTCAGTTTATGTTTGCATTCTGCTTTGGCAAAGGCTGCCTTCAACAAAATTAATTTTGCTTTTTTTTATCCATTATTATTATGTTGGGTTTACAGGCACTGTGCTTGCTTGGTTTAGTTCTTATTTATCAAATCAATTCCAATATGTACAGAAATGTGCTGACAGTACTTCATCATTATACACAGAAGTTCAATATGGTGTCCCGCAGGGCTCAGTACTGGGACCTTTGCTGTTTTCACTTTACATGCTTCCACTGGGATCTCTCATTAGGAAACATAATGTTAATTTTCACTTGTATGCAGATGACACCCAGTTATACCTTTCATTTAGATCAAATGAAGTTTCTCCGATATTGTCTTTAATGAGTTGTGTTAGTGAATTAAAGGAGTGGATGGATGAGAACTACATGTCTTTAAAACAGAGATGTTAATTTTTGGAGAGAGTGATGCTGATCACAACAATATTTTGACTCTAGAATGTCATTTAAAGAGCATATTACAAAGTTGTCCAAATCATGTTTCTTCCATCTTAAAAATGTTGGGAAATTAAGGTGCTTTCTAAATAAACAGGATTCTGAGAAATTAATTCATGCATTTATCTCTAGTAGGATTGACTACTGCAATGCGGTGTTCACTGGCTGTTCAAACTGTTCTTTATACAGCCTCCAGTTAATCCAAAATGCGGCTGCAAGAATTATTACAAGAACAAGAAAATATGAACACATAACTCCAGTTCTTAAATCTTTACACTGGCTCCCAGTTAAGTTTAGGGCAGATTTCAAAATCCTCCTGTTAACATATAAAGCATTAAATGGCCAAGGTCTGGCTTACTTGTCTGAACTTATCATGACTTACAAACCTGAGCGCACATTAAGATCTCAAGATGCCGGTCTGCTTATGATTCCAAGGATTAATAAAATAACAGTGGGAGGTCGAGCTTTTAGCTTTTTAGTCCCCCTAAACTGGGGAATGGTCTTCCTGCTTCCATAAGAGATGCCCCTTCAGTCTCAGCCTTTAAATCCTGGCTGAAGACTCACTACTTCAGTTTAGCATATCCTGACTAGAGCTGTTGATTAACTGTACATACTGCATCTCTGTTGTTAGTCATTAGCACTAAAACATAAGTAACATGATAATTATAATTGAATACTAACCCTCACCTATTCTGTTTCTTTTCTCGGTACCCAAATGTGGCAATTGGTGCCACGGCCACCTGCCAAGTTGTTTGCCTGCCTATGGTAAAGTCATCCCTGATGGAGGATCACAGGGGATCATCATGGGAAAGAGGGGTCCTTTCATCGGAGCAACGTTTCAGCCGTGGCATGGCCAAATGGGGAGGCAGCTAGAGGGATGAGGTCTCCAGGACTCTTAAAATATCCAAACCTAATTATGTCATATCATCTACTGTTAAACCGTACTTCTAAAATTTTTATTATTATGCTGTATTAAGGAATTGTTCTGTTCTGTATATTGTATTGTATTGACCCCCTACTTTTGACACCCACTGCACGCCCAACCTACCTGGAAAGGGGCCTCTCTTTGAACTGCCTTTCCCGAGGTCTCTTCCATTTTTCCCTACAAGGTTTTTATTGGGAGTTTTTCCTTGTCTTCTCAGAGAGTCAAGGCTGGGGGGCTGTCAAGAGGCAGGGCCTGTTAAAGCCCATTGTGGCACTTCTTGTGTGATTTTGGGCTATACAAAAATAAATTCTATTGTATGCATTGTATACAACAAATACAAAGCACAAATTAAAATGGGAACAAGGTACAAGAGTGAGTCAATAATTATCCAAACGTTTGTGTGTCTGTGGTCACAGGGGTAATGTTTCAAAATTAATCAGCCAGTGTCTCTTTTTTTCCTAGGAGTAAATATGGCCACTCTGCTCTTCATTTGCACCGAAGAAGGTGTACAAAGGCGCTGAAATGCTCATCAGTTTGTCAGAATCACTGTATGGACTTGCTCGAAGTTGTCACCAGTAGTGGACGTGGATGGGCGTCCTGCTACTTTGTCATACTTAACATTTGTCTGACCATTTTGGAACTAAGTCAACCATTTTTAAACACTCAGCGATGATAAAACATGGTCTCCATACTGTGCAGAAAGTCATCTATGGATTTTGAGCCCTGGTATATTTTAAACCCATAAAATTCTGATTACTACTCTCTGCTCTTCTATGGTACAAAATGAGAGCAGATCAGCTATGTTTTCTCCTCAAAAACAATACAAGAAACTAAATGATCAAGGTTGAAAATGTGTGTATAAAACTATTGACTTTACCCCCTTAACAGTTATCAATGCACAAATCTTTTAACAGAGCCCCAAAGTGTTTGAAAATATACAAAAAATCTAATCCTAAAATTGTTTGGAGTGTAAATGTTTTTCATTTTTTAAAAGTTTTTTTAAAATCACTTTAAGGGTTTGAATCATAAAGTCAACGCATACCTGGAGGCTACCAGAAAAGGATGATTACCAGGCTGAGAGAGTAAATGCAAGGAACGCATCAGAAAGTATAGTATCATTAACTAAATGAATATAAAAATGTTAGTTCAATAGAATATTCATGCTATCTCTGTGTGCAGTTTTTCCTCCAGTTTACCTATAATGTCTTGCAGTAACACATCCAAAATCTCCTCAATCAATTTAGTCAGGACTCAGGAGGCCATTCACAACTATTCTGACTACTGTATAACTGTAAAATGCAAAGGACCACACTGGATGTTGAGTAGTGTTTTTAGATTAGTTTATTTAGATTATTAATCCCAGGGGAAATTTCAGAAGCATATGGCAGCAGATATATCACAAACAAGGATACAGACTCATAAGACAAATAATTCAAATTCTTCCCCAGGAGACTGCAACATAGAACACCACACTGGCTACTATGGACTGGTAAAACATTTCCAGCAGCTTGCTGCATACATTAGAAGACCTGAGCCTCCTTAGCAAGTACAGTCAGCTCTGGCTCTTCTTATACAGCAGCCACTGTGTTGTCAGACCAGTCCAGTATGTTGTTTATATGGACCCCCAGGTACTTGTAGCTCTGCACCATTTCCACATCCTCCCTTGTATGGTGACATACCAGAAGACCACTGTCAGTTCTTTTGTCTTGCTGATGTTGAGTTGCAGGTGGTTATCCCAGTACCACAAGACAAATCCTTCACAATCTTCCTGCTCTCAGACTTCATTTGTAATGCAGCTTCTAATGGAGGAGTAATCTAAAAGTTTCTGTAGGTAGTAAGCGTTGGTATTATACAAGAAGTTCATTGTGTAAAGGGTAAACAGGAAGGCAGACAGGACAGTTCTCTGAGGAGTTCAAGTATTAAATACCACCTATTCTGAGGCATAGTTTCTCAGTCTCAAAAACTGGTGTCTGTTGGTCAGGTAGTCCATGATCCAGGACTTGTAGGGGCATCAAGATGCAAAGCCTTGAACTTTTTCCCAGTTGAGGAGGGAGAATGGTGTTAAGGGCACTAGGAAAATCAAAGAACATTATCTTGATTGTGGTGCCAGCTTTGTTCAAGTGTGAGAAGTCTCTGTGGAGCATGTAGATGAGAGTATCCTCCACACCTATACATGTTCTGAAAACAGGAGTCATAGCTGTTTTAGGACCAGCCCCTCAAAGGTCTTCATGATATATGAAGTAAAAGCAACTGGTCTTAAATCCTTAGGATCATTGGAATCCCCTTTTTTTGGCACTGGACCCGCACAGGATGATTTCCACAATCAGGAAACCTGCAAATTCAGGGAAAGTGGGGACAGGTACTGAAGGATCCTGCAGAACTGGCTGTCATTTGTCTTCAGCATCCTGGAGCTGATTCTATCCAGTCCTGAAGCATTGTTTATGCTGGGTTTTCCCAGCTCTCTCCTCACTTGATCAGCAGAGAAGTTCAGGGCTTGGGAGGCTGGAGACCACAGGTGTAATGTCATTGCAGGGAAGGTTCTGGAAGGTGCAGAAGGCAGTTGGGATTCCAGAAACTCCTCTGCATTGTCCACAGAGGCTAGCAGTGTTTCGGGGTTGGCTGCACTAACAAGAATGAGTCAAACCTGTTGAAGAACTAGTTCAGTTCTTTAGCTCTGTTCTTGTTTTCTTCCTCTGAATGTTTTACAGCCTGCTTGTAGCCAGTAATAGTTCTCTTCCCATACTACACTTCCTTCACGTTGTCCTGTTGTGACTTATGCTCAAGTTTGCCTCTGTAGTGAGCTTTCCCCTCACAGAGCTGCTTCTTCAGTTCTGACTGCACCAACTTGATTTTTATTCTTATCTCCAGTCCTGAAGGCTTTCTTCTTATTCAGTAGGGCTTTCAGGTGTTTTGTGATTCACAGCTTGTTGTTGAGGAAAACAGCACACTGTCTTTGAAGGTACTGTGTTATCCACACAAAACTTGATGTAGCCTGTGATAGATACACTGGCTGAGTTCCTCAGTGTCTTCAACATATCACAGTTAGTGTTCTCAAAGGCATCCTTCTTAGCCTCCTCAGCCTCCATTGTCCATTCCCACACAGTCCTGATAGAGGCTGGCAGCTGCTGGACAATGGGTTTATACAAAGGTATGAGCTCTACCAAATTATGGTCTGATCGGCCTAAAGGTGGCAAAGCGACAGAATTATAACCCCCTTTAACATTGGTATTTAACAAATCCAGGGTCCTGTTTTCTTTTGTTCTTTGTGCAGAAATTGGTGAGGGTGGAGGAAAGTGAAACATGGTTAAAGTACCCAGAAATTGCGATGCCATTATAACAAACAAATAAGCAAATTACAATTAATCAATAATGTCTAATCTGAATACTTTTTGATCAGAATCAGATGGGTCACGTGTATTTTGAAACACCAGCTCCTAAGAAAACAAATATTTTATACATTTTTGGAAAAAAAAAAGTTTTGCTTTGGGTTCATGACAAAAAAATTACATTTCCGATATCCTATAAGTGATTAACATATACATGTCGGTATAAAAAACTTGACATAAATTTATTGAAGCAACTACTAAGTAGCTTTCAAGCATGAAATCTGTTGAGCACTCCTGACTCTCTGTCAAATCTATCTGCATACTGACATAGTGAAAGCAGGCTTCCCTATTGGTGCCCTCTGGACCGTGTGTTGGAAATCTTCAGGTTACTTCAATTGATGAGGATGAAAGAAAATAATTACACTCACCAAGCAGTGCTGGGAACATTCCAGAAAACAGTTGTCACTTTCATTTTTCAGTTGCAGCTCTTTTTACAGACAGTCTGGCTTTAGTACAGATTCCTCACAAATGTAGGTGAAAATGAATTGCTTATTATGCAGCTACACCGCAGTAATGTGAGGTGAGTGATCCTGATAATATCAATCAGTCCTGCATTTGTGACAGGCTCTTCTAGGCAGCACAGCGAGGACACACTTGTGTTTAATGGCTAAATTTAACTTCTTATTAAAGCATGTGGTCGAAATTTAACATCTTATTAAAGAAAGAAACATTCTCTAACAGGACAATTCAGTAATCAGGCAGGAGAAAAGCTGTTCATTGTATCTTTTAATTTGTCCTCAGCAAAATTCCTTAGAGGGAGCACTCGTCAGGTCAGAATGATCAGAATGGCCAGAGAAACAAAGCATAGAGGTTCATTTTCTAAACTATTAAATTTACATACAATGTCAATCAATGCATACATTTTACTCTGGTTGGTTCATTGGTTTACACCCAAATGATTTATATAAAATAAAAGTCTCTTATATTATATTCTGGTTCTTCTTATACCTTGAAATTTCTGTGCATGTAACAACTGTCCATTCTCATTTATAGGACATCTGCTGATTTCTTAGTCATCTCTTAGTCATCCTTCAGGACATTTTGTATATTATATCAACCTTTCTTCTGGTACATTCTTTATTTACTTGACCATCTCAGTCTTTTTGATTATTTAGGCTTGGGTGGGTGGGCAGACAAACCAAAAGAAATTGCAATATTTAGAGTCTCAGCTCACATCCCATGTCAAATATGAAACATTGTTTGTAATATTAATTTAGATTATGTAGTAATTCTCACATTCAGTGGTGGACCTACTTTTGTGGGGACCTGAAGTTGGAACTGATATGGGAGGCTCCTATGCAACCTGCAACAAGGTCCTGGTAATCACCGTTCTCTTCTTCAATGAGGTTGTTCCATGACGGAATTTTTTTTTAAACATAACCACTACAGAACCCTGATCTCAGCATCATCAGGCCAGTCTGAGGTTACTTGAGCAGACAGAAGCAAGTAAGACAGGCAAAGTCTGCAGTGGAACTGTGGCAAGTCCCCCACAAGGTTTGGAATAACCGACCACAAAAGAATCTTCAGAGCAAGCATGATAATGGACCTAAGAGGATACAAAGGATGGTCACTCGAAAAATGATTGATTTAATTTGTTTTTGCTCTGTTTGCTATACCTTTTATGAAATTTATCCTATTAATAAAAACTATGTACTTTTGAAAGCATTCCTGCTTTACAGCAATTTTTACACAAGTGCCTAAGACGTCTGCACAGTACTGTATAGCTTCAGGGATAACGCAAAAGAAAAAACAGAAGTGCCAGAAAACAAACATCTAGTTTGTGAGGAGGCGGGAGAACTGCCTTTCTTGGTCATGTGATCAAAGTGGGACACAAAAGAAGCCTGAAGGACAGGAGTGGCACTTTCCAATCTCTTCTGAGGAAAATAAAGAGCTTTGTCTGAGAAGGTGCTCAGGGCACTCTGAGATGAAGCTAAATTACCAATCAAGACACGACAACTGCAGAATTGGGGGATGAAATTTAAAGCCGTTGGTATTTCTGGACTGGAAACCTTTATTCAGACGTTTCATGTTTCACCCAGAAGAACAACAAATTCTGTGCCAGAATCATCATATTTCCCTCTATCTCTGAATGGCTTAGCGAATAAAAACATGAAGGGACAGACAGATCGACTGATGAATAAATAGACAGACTCTCGTTAGTTGGAAGCTACCCTGAATGACCCTACATGGACTGAACAGTCCGAATTAATAGTGTCCGTTCTTAGATTTAATGAGTAATATAACACAAAAGATTAGAAGAGCTGGACACTCAGATGCTGTTTCTAAATTCATGTTGCATTACAGGTCAAAATGTAGAGACTCCAGTTATCATTAACTACAGTTTAAAGAATACAAGGAAAGACATTAACAGTGATTTTCAGTGGCAATTATGTACAAATCCATTTGAAGCTGCTGTCTTCTTGATCATTAAAACAACATAATGGACTACATTCTTGGAGGCACAAATGACTTAATGAACTCATTATATAAATAACATACAACACATTGAAGGCTTTAGTACAATTATCCAATCATGTTCTCACAAATGCTACACTTGGCATAATTAACCTCATTGAAATAAGGCTAACATGAGAGGAACACAACCTTATTCAGTTAATTTAACAGGAATTTCAAATAATGCTGTTTGTTTTCCCTTTCTTCCTAATGAGTGTGCAACCGCAACAGTTCAGACGGACTAAGTAGTTGGACTGTAATAGCGACTGCAGAAACCATAAAAATAACACGCACAAACAGTTAACTATATTTCAACTTTGTGCCCCAAGTCTTAATCAAGTCAGCACGTTTGTCTTTTTGAAAAGATTAATAATGAGAATTGCATCTGTAATGTCATATAAGAACCGTAATAACCAGAGATGGGGACAAGTCGCATATGATCAAGTCCAAGCAAGTTTCAAGTGTTAACCATCAAGTCTCGAGTCAAGTCTCAAGTCACAGTTAAGACAAATCAAGCAAGTCAAGTCAAGTCAAGGGTTCACCCTAAGCAAGTCAAGTCGAGTCCTGATAAGTTTCAAGCCAAGTCAAGTCAAGTTGCAGTACTAAAACAAACAGAGGTTAAATTTTCGATACGTTTATTTTTGCTCAGAAAAATTTTTACAGAAAAGATGAACTTATATACATATATTATTTATCTTATTTGCATTGCTATATTTAAATTATATGCATATCTGTACTACATTCATATCTGAAAATAAAATTGTGTTGCTTACACAAAATGTTTAAAACTAAGAAATCCAGTCTAAAATGTATAATGCAATTCAATCTGAAAGGATTAGTTTACTTTGACAACAACAATGTACAGATAATGTACTCACCCCCTTGTCATCCAATATGTTCATGTCTTTCTTTCCTCAGTCATAAAGAAATTGTTTTTTTTGTTTTGAGGAAAACATTTCAGGATTTCTGTCTATATATAATGGATATGTATGGCGCCCCGAAGTTTGAACTTCCAAAATGCAGTTTAAATGCAGCTTCAGAAAGCCCAAAATGATTGGTTATTTTCCAAACAAATTGACAATGTATATACTTTTTAGCCTCAAATGCTGGTCTTGTCTCCTCTCTGTGCAGTCTGTGTGATTCGGGTAAATACAGTTAATAGATGTCAAAAACAACAATCTCTTTTATATCTTTAATGTCAAAAAACATTCTGCAATGCTGTTTTACCTTTTTTGTAAAGGGCATTTGAGCTTCTATACATGTTAACTGTGTAAACACTGTGTCTGCACTTTTGCTGCAATCTAAGACTGTATTTACCCGAATCACACAGACTGCGCAGAGACAACACAAGACCAGCGTTTGAGGTTAAAAAGTATATAAATTGTCCATTTGTTTAGAAAATAACCGATTGTTTCGCTAGATAAGACTCCTCCTCCTCGGCTGGAATCGTTTAGAGTCTTCTGAAGCTGCATTTAAACTGCATTTTGGAAATTCAAACTTCGGGGTGCCATACATATCCATTATATAGAGAGAAATCCTGAAATGTTTTCCTCAAAAAAACAATTTCTTAATGATATGTACTATATGTACTGACAGAATGTAAGACTTAAGTATTTATACAGGCTATGAACCTTATAAATTAAAGTATTGTGACTGAAGATTTATCTAGTATGTTTTATATATGATGCTTTAATACTTATGCTGTCCATTATAAGGCACAGTAGGGGATTTATCCACTCTTTTTAATCTAACGTTAGTGATGAATCTCGTTAATTAAAATGAACGGATCTTTTTCATTTCAGCAGAATATAAATATAATGTACAAAGTATGTTAATATAGCCCAGTGATGAAGTTATGAAGCTTAATCGTCATCTCTACGGTGGACGCGCAATATACACATTTCATACATAATATATAATCTGATATATTTGTTTTCTATTTGAACTGGTTTCATTGTTATACAGCACAGAGCATTTTGTTGTTATTGTGAGTGTACACAAAAAAATTATAGACACTTAACGTAACCGATTCGAACGATGAAATTATTCTTGTCTGTATGACCAAAAAGTTTTGAACGAGTTATTGAAGAAGAAGTGATTGCACCGACGCTTTCATCTTAGATTTTCATGCAGTATAACGTTGCACGAGCTGCCATTCAACTAACCACACGCAGTCAGTCCATACAAATGCTTGAAAATGCGCACATTTAATATAGACATTATAGTTTACATGTAATATCGAGAAGCCCTTTCATTTCAAGTTGCACTCAACATTAAAATGTGGCTACGCCACTGGTAACGTTATAGCGTTTTATTTATGAGATGATTATCACATTTCTGATAAAAAAACATGCAACCAAGGCTAAATTATGATAAACAGAAAAGATTAATTTAATTAATTAGTAATCGTTTTATTAAATTGACTATAAAGAATTCGACTTTCTTACCTTTCCTTGTGGTTTTTGAAGTGCCGGATGAAATTTGATGTTGTGGTTGTCGTGTCTGATAATCTCGCGTTGCATCCTCTGCATATGGCAAATCTTTTTTTGTTAGTACGGTCTAGTTCAAAGTCCTTATAGCCAAACGTGACTATATGAGGAGCTCGACTATTGTCTGCCATGTTTGGCGGTTTGAGTTGTGCAGCGTTCTTCTTCTTCTTCTTCTTGGTAACATTAAGAGTTGTGCAGCGTTAAGGGCGCAGGCACCAATTATGGTGCTGCTGAGTCATAATTATTTTATTAAATTATTTTATTTTATTAAACGAATTATATTTAATTATATTTAAAAGTTCAAGTCATTGTCGAGTCTTCCACTTTAAGTCAAGTCAAGTCTCAAGTCACTTACTCTCAAGTCAAAGTCAAGTCAAGTCATTTTCTTACTTCAATCAAGCAAGTCTCAAGTCCTGAAAATTGTGACTGGAGTCTGACTCGAGTCAAGTCATGTGACTCGAGTCCCCCATCTCTGGTAATAACTAAATGAGAAAAAAACAATTATATATCAAGAGAATAATGATACCTATTATCAAATTATAGAAACTTCAGCTGTGATTTCAAAGTGCAGCAAAACTTATCTTAATTTTTTTTAGGAATCAATTACACTGGACAACAGAAGTTTTGATTCCTGAACACTTTTGGGTATACTTTATGGATTTTGGCCTGCCGATCACAAAAATATTCCACCCAAAATGCTATATTTTTAAAAGCTTTCCTTACCCCATATAGTTTGTAGTAGTTGCCAAGAAAAAAATTATTGACATGTTTTCATAGAGAAATTAGATATTGAATATTTCAACTTAACATGGTCGATACCTGATCAGTGCCTAAACGATGTAAAAAAAGTCCATAGAAGAAGAAAAAAGATTCTCACGTAACCCGTGTCCATTTGTATAGTCAGAACATGCAAAATGTGTACATTATTTAACAAAATGTTATTAACAGTTACTGTCTGAAAACTCTGCATTAAATGTAAATAATGTTGTGCGTTTGAATTGCAGATCTGCCTCTCCCCTTCACTAACTGGTAAAGAAATCTGTCTTTAATTCAAATGCAGAGCATTGTTGGAATTAATTTTTTCTTGTTTATATTTAACGACCCAACTCTCGGTTATCATCAAGTCTTAAATTATTATTACCTCAAGAAGATTCAAGATTCAAGAGTATTTATTGTCATTTCATCCATTGTGACAGATAGGGGGCGCTCTCGCTCCCTTGAACCCTTGTCCACGACTCCAGACACCAGGTAAAAGTCCAAATGTTGACTTTTTTCAAATGCCACAGTGCACAAAGCACCCTCTCCTCCACAATACTCATATACTACACAATACTACAAAATCCTCCAACTCTCAGACGCGTTGCCACCCTTCCAGCCAGCTCAGCTCGCCGTCTGAGAGCTCTCATAGTCCGTTTATTTATCCTGACCTGGAAGTGTTCCAATCCCCAGTCCATGTGATTCTCAATCACTTCTGGGTCAGGTACAAGTTCTTTCTTTTCACCCCAGAAGCCCGTCGCTCTTCCTTTGACGAACTTCCGGGTTAAAGGGCACAAATAGGTCTTCGGTCTTCCCTGCAGCTCCCTCTTGCGGCCCCTGTGGTATCCAGCAGGGTCTTGTATAAAAACTGCATGTCCCATGAGTCCCTGCTGGTCTTCGGGGCACCTCCATACTGCAGGGAGGGCTCCATCTGGCGGCCTGGGGGTATTGGCCAGGATGACAAGCCAGCCACATCTCACACCATATACAGTAGTACAGCATACAGTGAAACGAAACAACGTTCCTACAGGACCATGGTGCTACATAGAACACAGGACATTGAAGAATCCATGACACATAACATAAAGACACATAATATATAACAAGGTGCATGTGAGTCAAATGTGTGTGCAATATTGCAGAGCAGAACACATATATCAGATATCAGATCGGTCCATGAGTGTTCAGGAATCTGAATGCTTGGGGGAAAAAACTGTTACACATTCTGGTGTAAAGGACCCGAATGCTTTGGTACCTTTATGCCCAATGGCAGGAGTGTAAACAGTGAATGTGAATGGTGTGTTGGGTCATTCACAATGCTGGTGGCTTTGTGGATTCAGTGTGTGGTATAAATGTCCATGATGGAAGGAAGAGAGACACTGATGATCTTCTCAGCTGACTTCACTATCTGATGTAGGGCTTTATGATCCCTAATCATGCAATTTCCAAACCAGACAGTGATGCAGTTGCTCAGGATGCTCTCTATGGTTCCTCTGTAGAATGTTGTTAGAGTAGTTGGTGGAAGATGCGCTTTCCTCAGCCTACACAGGAAGTAGAGCCACTGTTGGGCTTCCTTGTCCAAAGAGCTGGTGTTGTAGGACCAGGTGAGGTTCTCTGCCAGGTCAACACCCAGGCATTTGGTACTATTGACGACCTCCACAGTTGTGCCGTCAATGTTCAGTGCCAGATGGTCACTCTTAGTCTTCCTAAAGTCAACAATCATCTCCTTTATTTTGTCTATATTCAGAGACAGGTTATTGGCTTTACACCAGTCTGTTAACCGCTGCACCTCCTCTCTGTATGCTGAATCATTGTTGTTGCTGATGAGACCCACCACAGTTGTGTCATCGGCAAATTTTATAATGTGATTTGAGCTGTGCGTTGCTGTACAGTTATGAGTCAGCAGTGTGAACAATAATGGACTGAGCACACAGCCTAGAGGGGCTCCAGTGCTCAGTGTAGTGGTTCTGGAGATGTTTTTTACAATCCTGAATGACTGAGGTCTCTCAGTCAGGAAGTCCAGGATCCAGTTACAGAGGGAGCTGCTGAGGAATGATCGTGTTGAATGCTGAGCTGAAGTTGATAAACAACATATGTGTCCTTATTGTCCTGATGAGCGAACGCCAGATGGAGAGTGGTGGCTATTGCATCATCTGTTGAATGGTTCCGGCAATAAGCAAACTGCAGGGGGTCCAGTGAGGGGGGCATCAGGGTTTTGATTTGCCTCATGACAAGTTTCTTGAAGCACTTCATGATAATGGGAGTGAGTGCAACGGACGGTAGTCATTAAGGTTGGACACTTGTGACTTTTTTGGCACAGGAACTATGGTGGTGGTTTTGAAGCAGGTTGGGACAATGGTGGTGCTCAGGGAGATGTTGAAGATGTCAGTAAAAACATCTGCCAGCTTGTCTGCACATTCCCTTAGTACTCTGCCAGGAATATTGTCTGGTCCTGCAGCCTTCCGTGGGTTGACTCTTCGTAGAATATTTCTCACATTGGCCACAGTCAGATTTAATGCTTGGTCTCTAGGAGGAGAGCTGTTCTTCCCCATCACCATGTTGTTCTGTGCTTCAAATCATGCATAGAATTTATTCAGCACATCTGGAAGGGAGGCGTCACTGTCCCAAGTGGGTGGTGTTATTCTGTAATTAGTGACAGCGTAGATGCCTTTCCACATGCTCCGTGTGTCTTTGTCATATAGAAAAAGTCCAAGGATTCTCTGGAATCCTTTGCCTCTCTGATAGGGTGGGATAGTTTGGCCCTTGCTGCTCTCAGGGTGATTTTCGTCACCTTCCTTGAAGACAGAGTCCCAGGTCCTCAGTAGTGCACACACTTCCTTTGTAATCCACGGTTTTTGGTTTGGGCGTGCAGTGATTTATTTGGAGACAGTAACGTCATCAATGCACTTATAGATGTAGATGGCTACTGATGACGTGTACTCCTCCAAGTTGATATAGTCGCTGTCGGTTGCAGCCTCTCTAAACATGTCCCAGTCAGTGCTCTCAAAACAGTCCTGAAGAGCAGAGATGGCTTCTGCTGACCAGGTTCTCACCTGCTTCATATATATAAAGAGAGAGAGAAGTCATGTTATGCTCTGCTCACCTAAGGTAGACAAGCATAACCATTATTTGGTCACAAATTAAGTCAAGTATTTAAAATTCAATCACAGTTGGATATATTTAAAATAGTGGAATGTTTACAGTTTCCTCACTTGTCTAACAGACAATGAGGATGGTTTTAAGGTAAAATACGAGGTGGTTGGCACATAGTGTGGTGTAACTGATTAAGACTTTGGACTTCAAACCCTGAGGTTGTGGGTTCAAATTCTGCTACTGACACTGTGTAACCATGAGAAAGTCACTTGAGCTGCCTGTGCTCCAATTGGATAACCAAAAGAAACGTAGCCAATCATAAATGTTGTAAGTCACATTGGATAAAGGCACCAGCCAAATAAGTAAATGCAAATGCAAATACCCCAGATAGTCAGTAAGATAGCAACCTAATGTAAAACTGGGAGAGATCCTGCCACTGTGTAATCTGAAGTAGTGTAGAAGTCAGATGCTCGCATGCTCAGCTGACAAAGCTTGATAAGTAGTCTTTATTGACCACCTGAGATCTGACAGTTAAAATCTCAAACCAGTTTAATTACATAAAACTGTTCTTTAGACTCCATCAGTATACAAGTACAAGAAATGTATTTAACAAAGATACCTTTGGAGAACACCAATACAAGCAGGTTACTCATGCTAGACAAAGGCTTTATAGAGTATGAATATACAAGAAAAAATTACATAACATATAGCCGATAACATGTTAATCTATCACAAATAGGTCCATATAGGGGATATTTGATCATCCTATTAGGTTACATAGAGATAGTTGATATTTTATTGCAAGTCTAAAACGACCTTGAAGCCCTGCACACAAAAATGAATTAATCGTGCTTACAATAGTAGGACAAAAGGCAATATAACTAAAAAGTTTAACAGACAAGAATTGTTACAAAAAAATTTTCTGCTACAGGATTGAGAAAAAGAGTGGTGGTTACCAAGAATAGGACAGAAGACAATAAGCTATCAAACTATCAGTGTGAGTGATATGAAGATAAGCGGCTGCACCCCAATTTTCACATGCTGGCAGAAGTGGGGACAGCATTTGCGTGACAAATAAATTGTATTACTAACTAAAGAGCAGTAACTCTTGATTCTTTAAATTGCACAGTAGGAAAAAAAAGGAGTAGCTGCTAGTATCATTTCTAAGTATGTGTGACAGTCTATACTCTACACCACTCTATTTCCTATTATTAAAAATGTGACCATAGTGCTTTTGAAGATATTTCCAACAGTGAGTGCATAAGGTTATCTAAATTTTACTTCCAATCTATCTGGGCAATTGAAGTAGAAAGCCATTCATTATAATATGTAGTAGGTGAATCTTGATTTGTTTAGTGATTGCATTGCTGGCCCAGTTGAAACTAATCATCTCGGACAGATGGGCCGTATTTAATTATTCCAATGTTTGACTAATTACCTCAGAAGTATAATGCATTTGCAACATGGGCAGGAATGTTATCTCCATATTCAAGCTGTTTTCTAGTCCTTCTTCACACTCTGGGGAAAGAAGTAATACACCAGCATTGTCAAATACGGATCTTTTTTGGCAACTGAGATGTTACAGAATTTCTAGTGTTTTTTTCCCCCCTTTGCACATGTTATTTATGTTTGGAAAAAATCACATCCATAGTAGAACAAAAAAGGAATACAGAGTTGTGGGACCATGGAACATGCTACCAAGACATGTAGTTGAAGCAGCAATCAATTGATCTTGATTTGAAAGATAGCAAATAAATGCAGCATGAGAAGGGTGGAAATGTTTTCATGAGACCAGACCATTCATCTTAGCATACCTTCTCATTTCCTGTTTGGCGAAATCTTTTCAAACATCTCTAAGTCGAAATCTAAAAGTCTGTATATGATGCTTCTTTCACATAAATTACTTTTATTATACATTTGTGGCTGTCTGTGTGAACACCCACAAACATGTTGAGCAAAATTCCCCTTAACCAGCTTCTGTTTATGCAATCATACTTTTGGGCAGAACATATGGAAAAGCAGCAGCTGGCATTCAGCCCACCTACTCTGTTCATAAGTGTGAACTCTTCTGCCAATTCTACCTTGTCAACTCTTAATTTTAGGCCACACCCTATACTCCTAGCAAAAGTCCAGCAGTTTCATTCTGGTCCTCCTCTATCATGATTATGCATTTCTTATAATCTCTCTATTATAAAAGGAAATCCTGAGAGGAGACTTTCTTGGAGCTAATTTCTAGTCCTGCGAGATTAGACTTTTTGCCAAGAGATTTTGACAAGTCCCACCTTCCTCTCAAACATTTACAACCACGCCCACGGTCCACTCAATTCTCATTTGTGTGAATGCTATTGTCAGACACAGTTCCTGCGCTCTCAGCTCCAAGCAAGGTTGGAAATAAAAGACAAAGAGTAGATGACAAAGTCGTAAAGAGATTCAAAAATGTTGGTGCGATACACATGCAGAGCAGGTTAGAGATTATGAAAGTGCTAAAATTCGAAAGTCTCCAAAAAATGATAGTAAAGATCACATTAGTGCTAACAAACGGAAATTATTACTCTGTGAAATAACGGAACAGCGAAAAGAGATTGAATATATGGACATAGGTGATATGACAGAAGTATGTACAACAACAACATTTATTTATATAGCACATTTTCATACAAGCAGTAGCTCAAAGTGCTTTACATAATAAAGAATAGAAAAATAAAAGACAATAAGAAAGCAAAATAAGTCAACATTAATTAACATAGAACATGTAGATATTGTTTGGCTTTTAACTTTAAGTCGGAGACTTGTAGATCGCCTAACTCGTGTTGCCTTCAGGGAAAAATAGTGTTTCTTCCCAAAGAAGAGGCGTATCCGTGAGAATTAAAAGATTTGTTGCTTGGTGAAAGTGAAATGCACATACACGAGTGGCAGAGACACGAAGTGGGTGGGGCATAGCGCCTGTCCGGAGGTTGGCAAATAAAGCGAGCAGGGGGCTGAGCCCCCTAGTATTCAAAAGAATTCTTTCAAGTCCAGCACACACACAGTTTGCAACTGAGATGAGGATTAGCACCTCTAAATCTGAGGCCATGGACATCAGTGGGAGGGAGAGGTGAGTTACTGTCTCAAGTGGAGGAGTTCAAATACCTTAGGGTATTGTTAATGAATGAGGGGAAAAGGGAAGGTGAGATCGGCAGATGATTAAGGGCATCTAGTACATTTATGTTTTGCCTTACCATTCCATAGTGATGAAGAAGGAGCTGAGCCAGAAGGCGAATTCCTTGATTTACCAGTTGATCTACATTCCTACCCTCACCTAAGGTCATGAGCTTTAGTTTAATGACCAAAAGGACACGTTCGCGGGTAAAAGCAGCTGAAAAGAGCTTTCTCCACAGGGTGGCTGCGCTCCCTCTTAAAGGTAAAGAGAGAAGCACAGACATCTGGGAGAGACTTGGAATAAAGCTACTGACCCTCCACATTGAGAGTAGCTAATTGAGGTGGTTCGGGCATCTGATATGAATGCCTCCTGAACACCATCCTGTGGAGGTTTTACTGACACAACCAGCTGGAAGGATACCCTGGGGAAGAACCAAAGCTTGCTGGGAGGACTATATCTACCAGATGGCTTGGGAAGGCCTTGGGAAAGGGACGTATGGGCATTACTACTAGGACTGCTGCCCTCATGACCAAGTCCTGAATAAGTTGTGGAAAATGACTGAATAATGTGGAGACAACAACTGTGCACATTATTAGAGTTTAAGCAAATCATCGTGCCGTGGAATATGTAAGAAAACATGACACCATTAGTAGTTATAATCATATGCACATACTGTCTCAAGGACGGTAAAGAGTCCAGAAAGACATTTAATTCCTTTTCATAAAATTGTTCTTATTAGCTCTAGACTTCCACATGTTATAATTATATTACACTATATATTTTGATTTCTGGTTTGTGTAATGGAAAGTGTTAGGGATTTTCTCTTTATCAAATAATTGGAATAAATCAAATAATCAAATAATCAAATAATCTGAACTTTAGATGATGTGAAGTTTCCTTTACTTATACCAAGGTACCAAGGGAGCCCAGCACAGTTCCTTAAGGAGGTTTCAGGCTGAACTGTGACAGTATTGAAATACACAAACATTTATAAGTCTTTGACATCCTATGGCACTCATGTTAATCAATATAAAACGTTTAGTTCAGGTTACTTCTTTTGTTGTATCTGTCAACCCTGGACAAATAATTGTAGAAATCTTGCTGAATTCCAGAGTATGACCTTTGTGTACCGAATAGTCTACACCAGGGGTCACCAGCTTCGCTCCCGGAGGACCCCAGTGCCTGCAGGTTTTCATTCTAACCCTGTTCTTAAGTTAATTAATTTTAATTGACTTGTTTTTTGAGATTTGTTCACCTGAATTTCTTCATCATTCCTCTGAATTGCTTTATTTCTTTCCTTAAATGGCACCCAAACAGAATTGAAATGTGAAGTGAGTGAGCCAACAGAAGACCATCTAAGTCAGGGCCTGAAACTTCAACAAATTTCACTCCAACCAGTTGCTTAATTAGGTTCTGATTCTTGTTGTTAATTAAACCCGTTCTTTAATTCCATGGCTTGTTGCTGCTCTCATTGTGCAATAGCAGACATTTCCAAAATTGTTTATTTTCTCTTTTCTAAGAGCACTGTTAAAATGTTTTGGGGACCTGAGCAGATCAGCATTCCTGAGACCTTCATCTTTCTTTATTTTCAAATATTGTATGACCGACAATGTTGGTCATGTTATGGCTTATTTTGTATCTTGTTATTGTTTAGTTCCTATTTAAGGAAAATGAAACAATTAAGACATCTGATTCTTCAAGAGCAAGTCAAATAAAAATGAATTCAGAACAAGATAATTAGTAGGGGCGGCACGATGGCACAGTGGTAGCGCTGCTACCCGGGATACCCGGGTTTGCTTCCCGGGTCCTCCCTGCGCGGAGTTTGCATGTTCTCCCCGTGTCTGCGTGGGTTTTCTCCGGGTGCTCCGGTTTCCTCCCACAGTCCAAAGACATGCAGGTTAGGTGCATTGGCGATTTTAAATTGTCCCGTGTGTGTGCTTGGTGTGTGGGTGTTGTGCACGCCCTGCCTGGGGTTTGTTTCCTGCCTTGCACCCTGTGTTTGCTGGGATTGGCTCCATCAGACCCCCATGACCCTGTAGTTAGGATATAGCAGGTTGGATAATGGATGGATGGATGGATGCAATTAGCAGCAAAAACTGGTCACTCATTAAGAAAAGGGTTAGAATGAAAACCTGCAGCCACTGGTGCCCTCCAGGACCAGAGTTGGGGACCACAGTCTACACGTTAGCATAAAGTGAAATGTTAATGCAAAACAATTTCTCCTTCAGTAGCATTACAGTGTTTCCTGGGCACCAGAGTCCTAGGTTTGAATCCCTGGATGATGTTCATGTACCTTGTGTTGATTTTTCTCACTGGAGTAATACAAAATTAGTGGGACCCCCGCAACAGCAAAAGTGGGGTCTCCTCCATGCAAAAATTAAAAAAAACATTTGCAGTGGTGCCCCGATATAACGTTCCTATATTTAGGGTTTTCACACATTTATCTTTCTTTCAATGCTGTTGTTGAACATTGTCTTAAACTTTGATAATTCTGTCTGTTGCTAACTTAGCAAAATTAAATATTCTGATCATGCCAACTGATAAAATTACATTTCCAGTATTTCCAAAGTTAAATGTGGAAAGATTTAATTAACTGTTTTTTCATTTGAACTTAGCAGCTCTTTTAGCTGTTCAAATTAAATAAACAAGATAAAAATGGCCTTTGCACAAGCAGATCATGCATAAAAAAGTATTCACAAAGGGCCGATTAATAAGAAATACTTTGTGAGTCCAGGAGACAGCGTGACAGCTACCAACCTTTACAAGAGGGGCCTTTTATTCTCTAGAGTCCTCCTAATATCTGCTGATTTTCCTTATCTTTTAGTTTCACCCTAATTACAAGGAAAAGAAAAACAAAGCATAGTTTTATCACACATTATATTATATTTGCGTCATTAAGATTTTCACACTGCACAATCTTGAAAACAGCCAGACAGAGACTATGAGGCATGGTGAGCTGTGTGTTGAGTTTTTCCACTGTGTGGATGCCATTGTTCTTTTTGTATTTTCCTATTAGTTTTTGTTTTAATAATTATTTTGTAATTATGCCTTTTCTCTTTGTGGTTTTCTTTTGTATGTAGTTAACAACGTCCTCGAAATTTTTATGTCATCTAAGACTCTTAAGTAGTTAGCTATACTCGGGTGCTGTTATGTGTTTGTATGGTAGTACTTGGAGGCCACATAAAACACCAGAAGTCACTTCTACAGTGCAGTGGCATTAACTAAGCAGTGGGTTCTTCAGCTCCCTTAGCTTTTGTTTCATTTAGATTTCTTTAGCTGTCATTTTCATGATTTAGTGTTGAATCTTTTGGGTTTCTGAAGTTTGGATTCTGTATTAAGGGTTTTGCTCTTGGATTCTGTATTTTTTGCTCCTAATTTAAAAATATTTAGTTACAGGTTTTACCATTCATTTGTTTCTTTGAATTTGCGTATTTTTTAATTCTTTATTTGTTTCTCTTTTGGACATTTTTCTAATATTCTTAATATTTATCTTTATTCTTGCTTTGTTATTTTACCTTTTGTATTTCATTGGCTCATAGATTCTATTTTCCAGTCTCTTTTTTTCATCAGTTTTCTCTCTCCACATGTAACAAATCACACACATAATCCTTCCCAGAAAAATGAGCAGAAGCAATTTCTTCTCCGAGTTCATTATAGATACCATTCTCATGGTGGCATGATTTACCACAAACATAACTGCAAAAAAATGACAGGATAGGAAAACAAAAGTCAAAATTTACGCTGAAGATTAAAAAGGTCAATGATTGGGAAAATAATGTTTAGTTTGGGGCAGCCACCCGTATAATATGCCTGGCTGCAACAGGCTTTGAAAGGAATAGAGATGTTCACAAGACTGAATCCAAAACAGAACTGAACTTGAGTTGCAAAGATGGTGGCTTTAAATAGTCAGACCGGAAGTGACGTGGAATAACCAGAATGACCATCTTCTGACATCAATCAAGGCACTGGACCCGGAAGTGGCATCTTCAATGCTGAGTCAGCTCTCTCTGTAGAGATAACAGGAGAAGATTTAGTGCACCCTGCCACCCCATGGCCTGGTGTGAAATTACCTTCACTTGGTCCATACAATGTACTCCTACTCGCATGTGTGTGACAACAGAAAACCTCTGACTTGGAGACTAGTCCCACTACTCTGGAGAATGCCCACCCTTGCATGTTTTAATCCTGACCATGAGTGCCTAATTTCTATTGCAAAAACAAAGTTGCACTTTTAGGCAACTCTGATCTTGCAGTAGAATGTTTGCTAGTATCACCATCATTTGGAATAATGTCAGGAGTCTTACTGATAATTTGATTAAGATAGATAGATAGATAGATAGATAGATAGATAGATAGATAGATAGATAGATAGATAGATAGATAGATAGATAGATAGATAGATAGATGATAGATACTTTATTAATCCAGATAGATAGATAGATAGATAGATAGATAGATAGATAGATAGATAGATAGATAGATAGATAGATAGATAGATAGATAGATAGATAGATACTTTATTAATCCCCAAGGGGAAATTCACATACTCCAGCAGCAGCATACTGATAAAAAAGCAATATTAAATTAAAGAGTGATAAAAATACAGGTATAACAGACAATAACTTTGTATAATGTTAACACTTACCCCGCAGGGTGGAATTGAAGAGTTGCATAGTGTGGGGGAGTAACAATTTTCTCAGTCTGTCAGTGGAGCAGGACAGTGACAAAAGTCTGTCGCTGAAGCTGCTCCTATGTCTGGAGATGATACTGTTTAGTGGATGCAGTGGATTCTCCATGACTGACAGAAGCCTGCTCAGCGCCCATCCCTCTGCCACAGATGTCAAACTGTTCAGCTCTGTGCCTACAATAGAGCCTGCCTTCCTCACTAGTTTGTCCAGGCGTGAGGTGTCCCTCTTCTTTATGCTGCCTCCCCAGCACACCACCGCGTAGAAGACGGTGCTCGCCACAACCATCTGATAGAACACCTGCAGCATCTTATTGCAGATGTTGAAGGACGCCAGCCTTCTAAAGAAGTATAGTCGGCTCTTGTCCTCTCTTGCACATAGCATTAGTATTGGCAGTCCAGTCCTGTTTATCATCCAGCTGCACTCCCAGGTATTTAAAGATCTGCACCCTCTGCACACAGTCACCTCTGATGATCACGGGGTCCGTGAAGGGCCTGGGCCTCCTAAAATCCACCACCAGCTCTTTGGTTTTGCTGGTGTTCAGTTGTAGGTGGTTTGATTCGCACCATTTAACAAAGTCTTTGATTAGGTTCCTATACTCTTCCTCCTGCCCACTCCTGATGCAGCCCACGATAGCAGTGTCGTCAACAAACTTTTGCACGTGCAGGACTCCAAGTTGTATTGGAAGTCCGATGTATATAGGCTGAACAGGACCGGAGAAAGTACAGTCCGCTGTGACGCTCCTGTGTTGCTGACCACAATGTCAGACCTGAAGTTCCCAAGACGCACATACTGAGGTTTGTTGGTAAGATAGTCCACGATCCATGCCACCAGGTATGAATCTACTTCCATCTCAGTCAGCTTGTCCTTAAGGAGCAGTGGTTGGATGGTGTTGAAGGCGCTAGAGAAGTCCAGAAACATAATTCTTACTGCACCACTGCCTCTGTCCAAGTGGGAGAGGGATCAGTGTAGCATACAGATGATGGCATCCTCCACTCCCACCTTCTCCTGTGGCCTCAGGAGGTGAAGCAGCAGTCACTCCATGGTCTTCATTACATGTGAAGTCAGGGCAACAAGCCTGAAGTCATTCAACTCACTAGAACGTGATACCTTTGGGACTGGAGTGATACAAGATGTTTTCCAAAGCCTCTGGACTCTCCCCTGTTCCAGGCTCAGGTTGAAGATGTGCTGCAGAGGACTCCCCAGCTCCAGCACACAGGCCTTCAGCAGTCGTGGCGATACTCCATCTAGACCCACTGCTTTGCTGGCACAAAGTCTCCTCAGCTCTCTGCATACTTGGGCTGCTGTAATTGGGAATGGGGGGAAACTCTCTCCTATGCTGGTATCAGCAGAAGAACTGGTGGAGGATGCAGTACTCTCAGGTTTGCTTTCTCCCTGTCTCTCTCAATGGAGGCACCCCACTTTGAGCTGCAGCCAGTGATGATCTTCATCCCATTCCACACTTCCTTCATGCTGTTATTCTGCAACTTTTGCTCCAGCTTTCTCCTGTACTGCTCCTTCACCGCCCTGAGCTGGATTCAGAGTTCCTTCTGCATGCACTTAATAATAAATATATGTTAATAATAATAAAGGTTAATAGACAGTTTTTTGAGGATAACTGCTGCTTTACTCTCTCCAACCCCAACTATGTAAATGTACACATTCTCCCATCTAATCTGACCCTCCCTAAAATCTTGGATGATAATGCCTGCACTTTTAATATTACAGCTGCTGAAAATAAAGAGGCTTTACACTATAATTCATATTATTTCTTTTCACCTCTTCTTATCTTAAAATGTTCAGTTCACCACATAGGGCACCTAAATATTCAGCCTGTAAATGTCAAATAAATTCAAGGAAACTACGATTGATTTGATGTAAACCCTCTAAAATTTTTAATGGTACAAAATTACAGATCACATCATTACATTCAAATCTGACAGAAGCTACCATTTTTATAGGATCTGCTAGAGGGTAAAACTGTATTTATGATTGATATTCCCATTTTTCCTGCTAATTACCTGTTTGAATTCAGAAGAATACAGGTTCCTCTAAAATTGTAATTTTAATGACTGTCTCCAAAAGCCAAAGTCAGTCAGTAGGACAACCAGTAATTGATACATAGCAGAAAAAGTCCCAAGTCCAGATAAATGGGGAGGGTTACGTCACAAAGGGCATCTGATATAAAATTTTGCCAAAACAATATGAATTTCCATATCAGATCTGCCGAGCCCCAGATTAACAACGACCGCCACCAGTACTGTTAGCAAACAGAGTGCTGGCGGAAATTGGGCTACCGTTGGCCGAAGAAAAAGAAGAAGAAGAAGGAGAAGGTAACAGATTCAGATACAGAGGACAGAAAGATATGGAAGAAGATGATCCGCAGTGGGAATCCTTAACGGGAGCAGTCGAAAGAAAAAGAAGAACTGCTTTACTCATGTGTCAATGTATGTAGCATGTTCAAGAGTAAGGAGTTCCAGTAAACTAATAATACAAACCCCTGGGAAAAAACAACAAATAGTGCTTACAAAACAGTGCTCAGTTACTTGCACAGTATGCTGTGATGCTCTGATGCATCCAATATGCTACTATAACCAAGGCCCATTGTCCTAGGAGATGACCTGGCCAAAGCCAGGCTACCCAGCTAGTAGTTTATAATATTTTGGCTATCTGCCGCACAGATTAATTGTGCCATCTGGCGCTTGTATTTTAAACGCCTCCAGGCTGAGAGATGAGTAAAAACTGTTGTAACATACTATATTTGCTTATGTGAAATGGCAGTTGAGACAAACAATTAAGTGTTATCCAAACTATAAAGTCCAAGTTCACAAAAACAAATAAGAGAGACAATTCAGACAAAACATAAAGCATTTTCATAAGGAAAGATAAGCAAATGCAAACAAATTCAAATGAACTCTTAAGAAACAGATAACAGGAGCTAAAAATTACTATTAGAACAGTTTTATAATGGAAAGATTCCTATCACCTGGCTTGGACTGCCTGTGTTAAAAGAAAACAATAAAAATAAGCAGAGAAATGGAGTTGAATACAATAGATAGAAGTCAGTTTGAAGATATACAGCACATCTAACCGTTTATTATGATTTAATTAAGGATTTGCAATTTCATCTCTCGGGAAGCAGTGGCCCAGTTCCTTTCACTTGAAGGGGAGGTGACAGAAGTTCTGAGGAAGATGAAGCCTGACAAAGCACCAGAAAGTGGTTTAATTAAGGAAAGGGTCCTTAAAGAATATTGTGGAAAGCTCTTAGGAATCTTGTGTCAGCTTTTCAACTGCTCCATTAATGAGCGCAGAGTAGCAAAGCTTTGGAAGCGTGCTGAAATCCAGGCAACCCACCAAAAAAAAAACGTTCATTTGAATGAAATGATTATTGTCCAGTGGTTCTTACATCACTCTTGGCAAAATGTCTGGAGTGGCTGCATAATTTACAAGTTGGCTCCTCTTTAGATCCATTGCAGTTGGCATACGGACAGAACCGTTCAGTGGAGGATACAGTCATGACTGTTCTTATACAGTACACATTACTGAATTTATAACAGCCTTTAACTGCATGAAGCCTGATATCCTTTACCAGTAAATTCCAAGAGTTACAGGTGGATCCCGTCTAACCCTATGGATAATAGACTTTCTCCTTAACTGGCAGCAGTTTGTTAGGATTAGTACGTCTTTTTCTACAGTCCATTATACACTTATAGAAGCTCCACATGGCACAGTGATCGCTCCTATACTTTTCTTTATCTATACTGATAGCTTGAGAGGATCTGACAGCAATTGTTTAGCTGTCAAGTGTGTAGATGATACAGCATTGATTGACACCTCTAACAATGTGGCACATTTTGAAGATGGGTCCAAGAGGACGCAGAGGTGGTGCCATGAGCAGAACCTCCAAATACGTGTGAGGAAGACAACAGAGCTGCTTGTTGATTTTAGAAAGAATGTTGAACCAGTGCAACCACTGATTCTCAGTGAAGAACAAGTTAAGAGAGTTAGTAGATTTGAGTACTTGGGAACCATTTTGGATAACAGCTTGCAATTTAATGTAAACATGAAATATATCTGCAAAAACAGTGCGGCTATTTCTTAAGAAGATTGAGGAAAATTAGTTTTGTTTTTTTGACATTTCCAATCACCATCTCTTCTTCATTGGTTAGAGGTTTGCCGGCTCTAGCTACGGTGTTGTGCAGTCGCACATACAGCTATCACAGCAGACCACCACTAAAGTGAAAATCTGACACCACCTGACGATTTTTGAAATGGCACATTTTCTGAACATCTATTGCATATTCCACCAAATGACAGGTTCACTGATGAGCTGCAAGGATCTGTTCTTTGGCAGACACTTTGCAGATTAGTGATAGATTTCATCAGGTATGCTCAAGCAGCCACCCACCTGCTACAACTTAAATAATGCCTGTGCTTTATTACTGCATTTCTTCATGGAAATGATATTATCTGGTACAGTAGCGGTCAAATTGTTTGGTTTCTGGGACCCAGTTTTATCTATTTTTATTCAGTGTTGACCCTTTATTAACAATGATTTTAATGTAAACTAACATATTTTCCCCTTAATGGGACACATTGTAACAGCGCTACTAGAATTTGAAACTGCAACTCCCAGCAGTCCCTGCAGTGGTTCTGATTGGTCTTCTGCTGAGGGTGCAGGGGCTTTTGGGGTCAAAGGAGGTCAGCGCGGTTTTTAAAAAAGGTGCCAGTGACCAAAAGGAAGGAAGGTTTTGTAATTTGTGTTTCAAGTTCCTGTGTCTCTGCCTGCCTTCTGTTGGGTTACCCGTACTTATTCGTTTTGTCCTGAATCGGTTCGTGGTTGGGGTCTGGATTGTTTGCCGTCTGGCTGTGTACATGAGGACTGTAAGTGGATTCATTGCTATCCTACGAACAAAGGAGCGCTCCTGAATCATCCACCCGTCTTCACCATTTCAGGAACTAGCGGTAAGACTATCTTTACATTCCCATTCAACATGCAGATCTCTGGACTATCTATCTTCATCATTAAATTTCATCCGTTGTCGTTTTTCATGGACTTTACTGTGTGTGTTTTGTTTGTGCTTTGTGTATTTAATGTATAGACGCCAGAAGAGGAACAGGGTGGTATCGTGTTTTCATTTAATTCATTTGTTTACATGACATTCTTTATTTGCTGTTTGATTACCAGTTTCCTTTGTTTTTGTCTCTGCTTGTGAGTGCGTGCGGGTCGGGCCAACGCTGGGTGCGTCCCTCGAATCTCCACCATAAAAATAAATAAATCACTGTCTTCTCGACGGTGTGAATCTTAGTGGCACCAGACCGCTACAACATTAACAAATAGCAGTAAATACATATTCAACATTTAAATATAGTGTATGTAATGGACTCAACACACAGGTTTTTTATACTGAATCAAATTTCGTATCAATTTGTCTTCTTCTTGGATAACCTGGGCTTGTCTGATTTTTACCAATTTGTCGAAATCAGGGGTAAGTGGAAAGAGTGCAGAGAGGAATATGTTTTAGTTTATCTGACTCTCCTATTATTTCAGTGCAGAAGGCAAGATGAGCTTTTCTGCAATGGTGTGTGTATTTTTATATTTAGTATTTCAATGTGCAAAAAGCATGGGGCTGTTTTTTGAGGCCTGTCACCCTTTTTGCTATTACGAATGGGCAGGATCATAACATTAGAATTGAACAGCAAAGGACTTGAAATGTAAAGTTTCTCTATCTGTCTTCCCAAATGTATTCCTCTGACAATGCTGAATTTCACAAGTACCTTCTCTTAATAACTATGACAGCAGATGTGAAAGCATTATGTGTGTAATATTGTGTAACTTTTTAACAATGTGTGCCAGGGTTGATTGCTGCCTTAAAAACACAGCAATCTTAAGTCAGTGAACCATGTATGGAGGCTTTGTGTGAGACTGAAATTGTTTTATTATTCAACTGAGCAGGTCCAATAATGAACAAATAAATCCATCCCTACTTTGAAACAAATGCTAGAGGTAACAATCAGTTCTGAATTACATTGTTTGGTTTATGTATATTGATGTGTTGTGTATATGCTGAAGAAAGCTTGTACAGTAGCTACAATACTACAGGTGTGAAAAGAAGGTCTGCCAGGTGAAAGCACAGTTTGTACCATGTATGGAGGGAAAATAAATACTCTTAGTCCGAATAAATCACGATCAGATCTACCATCAGATGACTTGGGTGTGCTGCCTGGGATTCTGTTTGCAAAGGGCCTTAGCATATCTGAGAAAAAATTACTAATGACAGGAAAAGTCCACATTTTCAGCAACAGACACTAATAGAAACCTACTAATCGGCACCCATTCCTGTCCCACTTCAGTTCTCATGGTTATAAATCTAGCCAGTCAAAACTTAATTAAAAGGTTTTAAAAGAATAATATAAGTGGGTTGAGCACAATCAGAGCAGGCGTCTAATAGGTCACTTTTATGAGATCAGATATTTAATATTTTACCATGCCGCTAAAGAGAACACGATAAGATAGAAGATCATTTAATACAAGGACCAAATGGTAAATTAAAAAGATTAAAAAGAGATAGAGGCAAAAGACATTTTGTTAAAAGCTATACCTAGCATTTGCAGCTTGAAAAATAAATAAATAAAGCTTCTAGAAACTTTAGCAGCAAGCTGTACTCTGGTAGCCCAACATGGATGTAAGTAACAATCTGGAAGACAATGATATTATATTAAGTGCAAAACCTGATTTGTGTCTTCATTTTAAAACCTGGTTTAGTAAATCTGACACTATTCCTTTTGTTGAGGTGGCACCAAATGGTTTTACAGTCCTTCTTAAATCAAACGCTACATATCGAGGAGGTGGCTTGGGATAATTTTATGTGATGCAAAATTTAGGCAAATTTACATCCCTGGAGACATTTGTATCATGGCATGTATTTTAACAGACTCCAGCACAACGTTTGTACTCCCCTATAGACCACCATAGCCATATTAGTGGTTTATGACTGAATTTGGCAGCTTTATACCTGTTTTAACTATAAATTTAGATCATGTGGTGGTAATGGGGGATTTTAAAATACACATTAATGTAAAAACTGGCACTTTTAGAAAAATGTTTTACTAATCTGTGTGCCTGATGGCTGGGGACCCTACCCAGCTGGGACTCCTTGACGGTCCACAAGAGGGACGATACCATCCCTGGGCCACGAGAGGGCAGCTGCCCTGGTCTGCTTGGGGGCCACTGGAACAGAGCTAGGAAGGTAATCCCTATGGGAGGACGTGGCTACCGCCAGGGGGCGCCCGGACAGTTATGGAACCCTGGATGGTAGCACTTCCGCCACACCAGGAAGTGCTGCCGGAAGAAATCCCAGGGGCACCCCGAGTACTTCCGGGTGTTCATCTGACAATTCTGCCACACCAAGAAGTGTCGTCTGATGGAGCACCTGGAGCCCATCCGTGTTATTATAAAAGGGGCCGCCTCCCTCCAGTAGACAAGCCGGAGTTGCAAGGAAGGAGATGGAGCTTGTGAGGAGGGGAGTGGAGATCAGAGAGAGAGAGAGAAAAAGAAAGAAAGAAAGAGAGAGAGAGAGAGAGAAAGGGACAGTTGTTGGAAAATAAGGCATTGTGGTGTAATTGATAAATAAAGGAGTTTGTTTTGGACATTCTGGTGTCTGTCTGTCTGTGTCCGGGGGCTGTCTTTCCACATCTGTTAAATACAGTAGAATTTTGCCAGATTGTTGATAGCCCAACTCATAGTTATAACTACACACTAGATCTAATTATTACTTAAAGAGTTGAGAAAATTACAATATTACTCCATTAAATAAAGATATTTCTGACCACTGCTTAATTATATTTGATTTGTTTTTGACCTTACCAGTACACTCACAGATTAAAGCAAGAACAGTGTGACATCTAGATTGTGTCTCTGCATCAAAATATGAAGATTGGTGGATGTACAGTAGGTATGGAATATTAGGTAGATCAGCTAATGTGTAATTATAATGCAACTTTGAAAGATCCTTTGGATATAGTGTCTCCCCTTAAAACAAAAGTGATTAAATCACATAGAAACTCACGCTGGTTTATTGAGAGCACTTATGCTTCCAAGCTAGAATGCAGAAAACTAGAGCATAAATGGAGAGAAACAAATTAGCAGATGCTCCATGCTGCATGGGGAGACAGTGCTAAAAAGTATAAAAGAGCTCTCTTTATGGCCTGCTCATGCTACTATTCTAGATTAATAGATGAAAACAGGAATAATACTCGTGTACTGTTTACAACAGTTGCTAATTTAACAAACAGCATTCTGAAATGCAATGCAAAATCCCTACAACATTAGCAGTGCAGGCTTTATGAACTTAATTATGAAATTGTTAATATAAGATCCCACACCTCGCCTTGCACACTCCACTGGATAACAGAACAGCAAGTCATAACTATTTAAAATAAAACCTATTACTTGTTTCTTAGACCCAGTCCCAATAAAACTAATGAAAAGCTCAATGACTGTTCCGGCAGCACCTATTCTTAGCTTTGTCATAGTTCATTATTGAATGGTACAGTGTCAGTTATCAGACCATTACCGGAAAAAATCAAAGCCAGACCACATGCGCTTTTACAATTATAGATTAATTTCAAATGTGCCATTTCATTTTGAAATACTTGAAAAAATAGTAACCATACATTTTCAGTGTTATCTTACACTTGACAATTCATTTGAGTGATTACAGTCTGGTTTCTGCACCAGTCATAGTAAAGTAATGGCACTAACCTGTGTTGTAAAAGACATTCTAATATCCTCTAATGATTGAAATTCAACAGTAATTATGGTGGTAGATTCAAGTGCAGCGTTTGACACCATTGACTGTTTGACTTTATTACATAGGCTGAAAAATTGTACTGTCCTTGCCCAGTTTAGTTCTCATTTATCAAATCAATTTCATGACAGAAAGTTGCTTACAGTACTTTAGCATTATACTTAGAAGTTAAATACGATGTGCTGCAGGGCTCAGTACTGGGACCTTTACTGTTTTCACTTTACATGCTTCCATTAAGAACGATTATTAGAAAACGTAACATTAATTTCCACTCTTATGCAAATGATATCCAGCTGTGCCTTTCTTTAGATCAGGTAACGTCCTTAAATTAACTATGTTATTGAAGAGAAAAGAGAGGATGGATGAGAACAACTTGTCTTTGAATACAGAAAAAAACAAAAATAGTAGTTTTGGGGGGAATGATGCAAACTTCAACAACATTCTGTCACGTTTTAACTTAGTTGGAATCACCTTTAGTTTTACAGAATCAATACACAGTTCAGGTGTTAGCGTTGTCTTTAAAAACACAGCATACAACACTTTCTGAAACCAGTTTTTTCTACCTTAATAATGTTGGAAAATTAAAACATTTTTTAAATATAAAGGATACTGTAAAATTAATTAACGCATTTTTTTTTAATAGGATTGAGTGTTGCGATATGTCATTTACAGGCTGTTCAAATTAGTTCTTTAGGCAGCTTTCAGTTAACTCAAAAAGCTGCTGCAAGAATCATTAAAAGAACTAGAAAGTATGAACACATAACTCCAGTTCTCAAGTCCTTACACTGGCTTCCAGTTAAGTTTAGGACTGACTTTGATATCCTCCTTTTTACCTATCAAGCCTTAAATGGCCAAGTCCTTACTTACTTATCTGAACTTCTCATTACTTACAACCAATAGCACACATTGACATCTCAAGATGATGGCCTAGATAAATTTCCAAGGATTAATAAAATAACATTGGAAGATCCAGCCTTTTGTTACAGGACCCCAATATTGTGGAATGATTGACCAGCTAATGTAAGAAATGCTTCTTCAGCCTCAGCTTTTAAATCCAGTCTGAAGACTTCTGTCAAGCATACCCCGATTAGCTGTGCATATTGTAACTCTATTTGTTTGTCATTTGTGTAAAAAATATAAGAATTACAATAATTACAACCGTTAACTAACCCTTCTCTACTCTTTTTTTCTTATTGGTATCCTGCTGTGGCACTGCTCTACTGCTAGGCTTTGTACCTGTCCATGGGAAAGACACCTCCGATACTGGGAACCTTGGAATCAATGGATAAAAAGATTCAGTAATCATATTAGATGACCCAGCAGTTGGCCAAGGTCTTCAGAATGGTAACTGCATCTGACATTCTCTATTCGACTCGACCATCGACCCTCCAGAGGTTTAATTACTCCAGGGATGCTGCTGACTGGAGTTTCCTCTCCTCTGATGTCAACTGGCTATAGTTTAACAATTAATCAATGAAGAGACAGTGCTGGGTTCCATTTAAGTACTCATTATGTATTTAGTAAAGTTTAAATTTGTATCTACCTGAGAACTTGTCAGAAATAAAGAGAATTGAATTGAAAAATTGAATGAGACCACCGCAGTAGACAAGACAAACCCGAATGAAGGATTCCCTCTACAGCTGTTTATGTTGTTTAGAGCAAATATGAAAACACAAAAGACTTCCATATTTTTGCACATAAACATTTCAAAATGTTTAACTGATGGTCATCAACTGCCCTATCAGAAGAAAGTTGATTTCTTATAGCTGTGATATTTACACTCATTAGTTTGTTATGATTATTCTTCATAAGGCTGAAATGAACAAAAAAAGGAAGGTTTAGTTCACCTGATAAAAAGTTTGGGATTTTCTGTCTGCTTTAATACCTGTACCTGACTTATTATCAACATATGTGATGTTCAAAATGTGTGTGCCTGGTGGGAAGGTAGTGAAGTGATGCGAGGAGCCTTTTGAGATTTGATACTCTAGGCAGTCTTAATCTAGCCTAACATAATAATAATAATAATAATAATAATAATAATAATAATAATACACTTTATTTATATAGTACCTTTCTCATGTTCAAAGCCCTATAACAGACCTACTGGAGGACTGGAGTATCATTTTTTTTGTTCTTTATTTCACCTTATACAATTTCATATATTAGGAATTTGTTAATTTTCGCATACCCCTTGGGGTCAGAGCGCAGGGTCAGCCATTCTACAGCACCCCTGAAGCAATTACAGGTTAAGGGTCTTGCTCAAGGGCCCAGCAGAATAGCATCTCTTTTGGCAGTGCCGGGGATTCGAACAGGCAACCTTCTGGATACCAGCACAGATCCTTAGCCACAGAGTCACCACTCCGCCCCGCGAAAAGGAGAAAGTGCACCACTCTACCAGGTCGATGAGTGGAGTGGATGGAGCAAGCCCTTATTCCATCTCCCTGTTCCAAAAATCAATTTAATATATGGTCCCCAGATAGGGGACGTATCAGATATTAAACTGATAAGAACAGATACTACACTTGATCTTAGCCAAAAGGCTGAGAAGTGATCATGTCAGGAAAAAAAAAACGTTTTGTAGTTTATAGGCAGCACAATATCATGATATACACTAACTAATACTTATTAATTCTTACTTATAGCACTTTAACATATGAGACAGTTTCTTCATCAATACAGAAACTTGGAGTGGAATGGCTGAAATGTATTCCAATTTCCAACAAAAAAAAAAAAAAGTCATTTGCATGGATTTATAAAAAAAAATATTTTCTCAGATTCTTTATAGGAAGAAGCCACTTGATTGGATTAAAGAAGCTGGCACATCTCCTTTCCCCTGTTGCTATGAGACTTGTAGCCCGGCTCTTTCTGACGCACTTTTCTTAATCTCAGAGCTGAATATTAGCATTTAGCCTCTCTGATAACCTGCTTCATATTCAATAAACACTCATATTAGCAGAACCTCCAACATGTACAGAAGTTTCTGAATTACAGTTTAAAAATTTATGGTGAATATCTGCAAAGTTGTAAAAATGCATATGGAAATATTTATTACTGCAATAATTAGTGACTATTTATGAGCTCCATGGTTCATTTGTGAAGTGAATTAACAAAATGATTCCCTGTTGCTTGTTGAGCCAAATGGTCTTCACAGAACATGAAATAATATAAAAACAAATACAATGTAACTGATTTCTCTGGTTTTTTTTTTTCAAAAGTATGTGCTACTGACATTATTGCTAGTTAAAAATATAAAAAAAAATTGTTTGAGAGTGTTTTTTTAATTTAATATGCATTTTTAAAAATATGTGTTAGTCAAATTGAGTCATTTACACTACTAGTCAAAAGTTCAGACAAACCTAGTGTTTTGATAGAAATTGAAACCTGCTTTTATCAAGATAAGATTTAATTGATTCAAATATATAGCCAGTACATTACTATCGTCTTTAATGGCTCTTACTGCTTAAAAGGACTGATTTTTAGTTTCTTATTCACCTAAAGCTGCAAAACCCATTTTCAGCAGCCATTGCACCACTCTCTTAATGGTCAACTCCCTTAGCTTATCTTTAATTAGACATTTTAAATGATAATTGGTTATTACAGATACCGTTTTAACTGCATCAGCACTCCTGAAACCTGTTATTCTGTCAACTTAGGCTGCAAAGGTACTGGCGCTGCTAAAGTTCAGTTCTGGGTTCAAAAATGGCCAAAATGAAACAATGTTCTCATGGGACATGTCCGTTGTAGAATGAGGGTTATACATTGTGGCAGATTTAATACAAAGGCATCTCTTACTATAAAAGATAAAAGAATGTACTAGATCTGACCAGGATATAAAAAGAGGGGAAGGGTTGAGATGCACAACCGCATAGGAGAAGAAGAACATCAGAGTGGCTAGTGTTTCAAGTAAAAGCCTTACAGGCCCTCGGCCATTTCTTAAATAAACGTAAAATACCAGTGTCATCTGTAACATGATACCAAGATGCTTTTTAAAAAAAGGTCCATATCTGGAAGTGGCAAATAAAAAGAAAAGTTAAAATGGACAAAAGATGACTAGAAAAGCATATTATGGCCAGCAATCCCAGATGGTACCCTACAGGGTGGCTGGCTGGTTGGTAAAGTAACTGGCTAAACCCCCAGTTTTTCATATGGCTTGTACTATTCATTGTAACAGAAATATACGAGGACATAGTGGGTACCATCTCAGAAACTGGCGCCTTATGCCATTCCCTGACTACCACATTCAGTGGACTGGGCAACACTGATGTCAATGCGTCAGGAGGGAGGCTGTTCTACCAATCAATGAAGGTCTGCAGCATTGTGATTGCATATGTACGAGGTGGATTAGCATAGTACATATATGGTTGTTTCAGGGTGTTAACTGGGTAGGATTCAAGCACATTCACGTATGCACATTTGTAAGATGATTGTGATTTATAAACAGTAACTTGGGGTTCCCTTTCTGAGAATATTATCCGTATGTTTTGTGAATTGTAACAGATTTGTACTTCACGATCCCATTTACAGTGGAACCTCGGTTTATGAGTAACTTGGTTTACGAGTGTTTTGCAAGACGAGCAAAAATTTTTAATAAATTTTGACTTGATAAACAAGCGATGTCTTGTAATACGAGTAGTATGGATACACCTTGTCTGCTGAGCGTCATGTAATCACAACTGAGCTGATGGTTCTTCTCTCTCTCTCCTTAGCGCGCCCGCCCAGCGCATCTCTCTCTTTCCTTATCTCGCTCGCTCACTCGCCCAGTGCGTCTCTCTCTCTCTCTCTCTCTCTCCTTAGCTCACTCGCCCAGCGCGTCACTCTCTCTCTCTCCTTAGCTCGCTTGCCCAGCGCGTCACTCTCTCTCTCTCCTTAGCTCACTCGCCCAGCGCGTCTCTCTCTCTCTCTCCTTAGCTCGCTCTTGCCCAGCGCGTCACTCTCTCTCTCTCCTTAGCTCGCTTGCCCAGCGTGTCTCTCTCTCTCTCTCTTATCTCTCACTCCCAGCTCTCTCTCTGGCAATCGTCTCCTATTCTCCGTCTGAGTCTGAGTGCCTCACTCATATAGTCACATCTGTTTACTACAGCATTGTGACTGTGTGTGTGTGCGCTGTGAAGTGCAAGTCCCCATCTTGCTCCCCAAAACACGAAGCTGAGTCTCAGTACTTTACAGTAACACCAGCTTTATTCAGCTTGAAACAGCAACAGTGCTGTTATTTAATGTAGTGGGATCTTTATAATGTTCTTTGTATGACCCATTGACGACAGGCGCTTATAGCATGTCTGCAATCTATTTGGATACGCTTATATGGTGAACTGCTACAGCGCTGGGAGACTGCGATTGCTTTGGGACGCTCTTCCGCGTGTCGTCCCATTGGGTGGAATCCCACATGAGTTTATAAACTCACACCAGCCATGATTCTTTTTAAAGGTAAAGTGCAGGTTAATTTGCATTATGTATTTTACTTTATATTTTGTATTAATCATTTTTATATGAATAGTTTTGGGTTGTGGAACAAATCATCTGAGTTTCCATTATTTCTTATGGGGAAATTCGCTTTGATATACGAGTGCTTTGGATTGCGAGCACGTTTCCGGAACGAATTATGCTCGCAAACCGAGGTTCCACTGTATAAGCAATTTATTAACATAGATACTTCATGATGCACATTCAATGGAATGTGGAAAGCGTACCCCCAGACTCAGATAAACCGACACCAGAATGTCCAAAACACACTTCTTTATTAATTCTCACTGTACCACAATGCCATCTTTCACCAACTCTCTTCACTCTCTTCTTCTTTCTCTTCTTCTCTTGACCTCCTGTCCCCCTCCTCACAAGCTTCATCTCCTTCCTCCCAACTCTGGCTCCTCTACTGGAGGGAGGCGGCCCCTTTTATGATGACCCGGATGAGCCCCAGGTGCTCCCCTTGACGTCACTTCCTGGTGTGGCGGAAGTGTCAGGAAAACACCTGGAAGCACTCTGGGTGTCCTTGGAAGTGCTGCCATCCAGGATTCCCTAATTGTCCGGGAGCCCCCTGGTGGTGGCCACGTTCTCTCATAATGAGTGTCCCAGCTCCGTCCATGTGGCCCAAAAATAGACCCGGGCGGCTGCCCTCTCATGGCAGAGGAGAAGTATTGTCCAACTCGGGGACTATCCAGGCGTCCCAGCCGGGCAGTGTCCCAGCTCATTTGTGACAGGAACCAAGTTAGCTCTAGAGCAGGTGGTTTCTTTGTTATCTGCATTTTTATATTAATTGGTGCCTGGTTAGAAAAACACAAAACATTTAAAACATAAATGCAGCAGTTTAAAACTAAAACAGGCAATTTAGGGTTCTGAATAGTAACAAGTGAGCTAACTAAAAGTAAGCCCAAAAGACATGCTGCTTTGGAAGCTAATAAGTGGCTTCTAATTAAGAAATGGGTTGTGATGAAAACCAGCAGCCACTGTCACCCTCCAGGACCACAAGTGAGGAGCCCTGCTCAACGATGTCATTAAAATGTGTCTGCCATTGCAGCCCTCTAGGACCCCTGGAATAAATGAGTCGACCCTGGTTAGGCGCTGTGAGACTGGAAGAGAGAGAGAAAGGTGATGTGATTGGTCCACACCACATCCTCAGTGTGCCTGTCCAGTCACATGACCTTACTACCTCTTGGCCTGTTCCTCCACTAAGTTAACATTTCTGTCTAAGCAAATCAAAGAAGAGGGAAGAGAGGAGAGATGGAGAACATTCCTTAAAAAATAAAACGAGAGTGGTGGAGTTGAAAACTAAGGCATAAACATTTTAAATTCCTCCAATAAGTAGCAGCAAAGTGTAAGAAAATTAGACCGAGGGATTGCAGCAAGCTTAGCGTGTTGATGTGAGCAGCCTTACAGTCTCTGTACTGTGATTGCTTAAGATGACATTCATGCCCAGGCAGCTCATCAGAACGTACAACTAAATGGACATATTTTTTATTTATTATGCATCTGACAAAGTGGCGAGGGGTGTGTTAACATCCAGTGTGAAACATGATGACATCATTGCAAAAAGACTTCTCTTTCATTTCATTTCCTAATCTGAACTGTTTCATTTTTTATTTTACAAGGAAATATACAGTCATATGAAAAAGTTTAGGAACCCCTCTTAATTTTTTGGATTTTTGTTTATCATTGGCTGAGCTTTCAAAGTAGCAACTTCCATTTAATATGACATGCCTTATGGAAACAGTAGTATTTCAGCAGGGACATTAAGTTTATTGGTTTAACAGAAAATATGCAATATGCATCATAACACAATTAGACAGGTGCATAAATGTGGGCACCCCAACAGAGATGTTACATCAATACTTAGATGAGCCTCCTTTTACAAATATAACAGCCTCTAGATGCCTCCTATAGCCTTTGATGAGTGTCTGGATTCTGGATGGAGGTATTTTTGACCACTCTTCTATACAAAATCTCTCCACTTCAGTTAAACTTGAAGGCTGCCAAGCATGGACAGCCTGATTCAAATCATCCCATTGATTTTCGATGATATTCAAGTTAGGGGACAGTGACGGCCATTCCAAAACATTGTACTTCTCCCTCTGCATGAATGCCTTTGTAGATTTCGAACCGCTTTATTGTGGTGCTTCGGCAAACTTAAAAGCACAAAAGCACACGTATTGATTTTTTGATTGTTTGCTTTTCTTTTGCGAGCGCTCTCTCTCTCTTAAATTCTCTTCTCCTGATGCAGACACTACTTTGAAGAAAAGATATATTTGCATTCCTTTAATTGTGAGAAAGAACTGTCATCTCTGCCTTGTAATGGAGCACAGTTTAAACGTTTGACTAAAGGGTGTTATTTCATGTCTAGAGGGCTCTAATAATGTTAACAGTGTGGGAGAGTTTATAAGGGCTTAAAATATATAAAAATAACTATACAAACATATGGTTTCTACTTCGCGGATTTTCATCTATCGCAGGGGGTTCTGGAACGCAACCCTCGCGATCGAGGAGAAATTACTGTATATATATATATATATATATATATATATGTTACATGCTAAGCCAGCTTCTCAGTGTTTATTTTTAAATGCATCTTTGTCAAATGTCTGAGGAGAAGTGTTTTGTTGTGGCAGGATCCTAGGGTTATCCTATTCTCCCCTTTATCTTTTACTGTGTAGACCTGAACAAAAACCCCCCAATGTCTGCTATAGCTCTGTTATGTTACGTTGCTGTGTATATTGTCAAACACGTGCGAGTAGGAGTCGACTGATGGGCCTGAATAATGGCAATTCCACGTCCAACCAGGGGGCGGCAGGGTGCACTGTCTTTCTCGATCCCTTGCAGACCATTTTTGGGAAATTCCACAGTGTTCCGATGCCTCTGATGATTTCACTTCCACTTCCGGCCCTGATGACTTCACTTCCTAAACTGGCCTTTAAAGCCGCCATCTTGACTATATACTACAGTTCTGTTTTGGGCTCATTCTTGTGAACAACTTGCTATCGTTAAAAGTACCTTTTTGCAGCCAAGGCACCTTATACGGGTGGCTGCCCCAAACCTTAATGATGTCTTATTGTCGTTCTTGTGACTATATCTATGACCTCAGGCAACAAGGTAAGAAAGAGTACCTGACCAGGAAGGATAACTAATCTCATATTTATTTATGTATGTTCTATTATGCATAATACACACAAAATATAAGTAGAATTCAGACAAGTGCTGACAAAATAATAATAATATAACTTGAGTATTGTACAGTTCATCATGCTTGCATGCTATTAGGTAGTTTTTCTGTCTTGGATTGTTGATTGGCCTCTTCTTCAATGTGGCTGGCTTAGTCCTGTCTGAATATGGTAGCAGAGAGAGAGTCTTCTTTGTTACCCAGTCTTTATGTTTGTCTGGCTTCCTTGGTGTACCTCCTGGATTAATGGGATAAGCCAGCGCCCTACTTCATTCCAATCTCTTTTCAGCACGACTCACAACGAGTAGATTCAGCTCCATTCCAGCTCATGCTTTACTTCTGGAGGGGGAACTGGTGTCATAAATCTTACCCATCACTTCAATTTCAGGCTATGCCAGCCTGTTAATAGCCTTTCATCTCAGCTCACCTGTATTCCCCCTGGCTAACTGGCAGGAATTTATGAGATTTTATTTATGCTAGTTTTAAGTACAACAATTGCTTCCTGAAGTCCATAGCTTTTATCATATTTTATTATTATTACACCATACTCATGACAACATGGTTGTATGAATTTTACTGTACTGTGTACACATGACAATAAGCTTGACTTGATGTTCAGCACCCATTACAAGTTTAGCCAGAAGTAAAACCTAACTCTCCCCACGTGGTAGAGCCTCACACTTCACTTGCGGAGCAGCAGAGTCGGGGACAAAGAAGCTGCAGGAGCAGGAGAGCACCAGAGGGGTCAGAATAGTGTGCTAGTTTACTTACAAATCCGTACAAATTATTTTGTGTATGCACAATGAATTTGGATTCATGGATGGCTGGTGTGGTGGGCCAGTCTTGATAAATGTCCAGGGACAGTTTTTGATTCCATTCCATCCCTTTACAGTTCTCTTTAATGTATCTGCTGTGAATTTTTTTTTGTCATCTTTGTTTGCAGCACTTTATTAAATATGCCAACTGCATAATTGCTTTTAGTTGAAACTGAGAGGAACTGTTCAACTTCAAAGAAGAAAGCCATAAGCTAATAGCATTGGCTGACTGTGAATAACATTTGAACAATGGGATTTGATTGCAGATTCGGGATGATTCTTCACAATCCCAGTAAGCTTCATTTCAATTTCCTGGCCATCAGGACTTGGCCCTGTCTCTCTATAGCAACAATTAAAAGTGACAGAGAGTGGCAGGGAGCCAAAGGAGGGGTGGAGGAGGACACGGCGTAGATGAGGGAGATGGGCTTGTGCTTCCAGACTGTAGTGCAAAGCTACTTCAGGCCGGCATGGAGGACACAGGTACAGACTAAAAAAACAAAGAGCATAATATCAGGTAGACCAAATGAACTTGCTCACCATATACGAGGGCTCAGCATACTTTAAAATTCTGTTTTTTATTTGTGCATCTATCACGGCATTATCAGTGTGTTTGGATGTTGTGCTTAGGGTATATGTAAGAAAAACCTGCCATCCAGGTATATGTCCAGGATTATGACTTGAAACAAATGTGCTAAAAACCTCGAAAGGCTCCTTCACTATGGTGGTAGGAAAACAGAAGAGAAATAAAGGTTCCAGTGATTAAAAGTGCAAATTTGATTGGCTCATGAGAGTATGGATTTCAATCCCTTATAAACCAAAGAACAACTAAACACAAAATATGAAGAAAGACTCCTGCATTTGTGTGGAGTTCCCTGACAAAGCGTTGAGCCCACTAATTTTGGAGTGTCTGCTGAAAAACAGAAATATTTGAGAACGGTGATTAAGTGCTAAATACGGATAAGAAGAAGAAGAAAATAATAAAAAAGAGGAGTGATACAAACCTACATAATACAAACCTGAAAAGCCCCCTGATACAGAATTCCCATCCCCTTGGCCATTTGCAGTAGCCGAGAGAGACAGTCTAGGCTGTGACACCATGCCAGCTTGGGTGGGCAATCGTTATATTTTAGGCCTGAATTTTTTTCTGCTCACCCCAGGCAGACAATGCATGATGCTAGAAAATAAAAGTCTTTTTTTTTTGCATAGTTCTTACTTGGGCAGAGTCCACCAGATGATAACTCCTGGATTACTGTGTGTGCTTCACTTCGCAGAAAAGAAGAAGAAATCGATATTGTCTTCTGAAGGTAAAGTCTACGGTTACATCTATCGATACAGCTGGATGTGCTTTAAAATGAGCATGTTTTAAGGGAAATACATGAAAAATATTTATATCTCCTAACGCAATTACAAAATTATTTTTTATCAATAACCATAATTATCAATTAAGTACATGGCCTTAAGGTAGTTCTGTTAGGTCGGCAGTTCTTTATTATTTCTTCAGTAAATCTTTCATCTTTTACGTATCAGATTATTGAGAAAATCAGCAAAACTGGGAGCAATTTAATGCTTATAGGAAAAAGTCAATGCACTAACCTCCAGTGCAGGAAAGGTCAAAGAGCCAACTCCCTCGAAGGATCATTAGCGAAATGTGAAATGCAATCAGGGTTTCCAAATGCCTCCTTGCTTGCAAAGTGTAGCCTGCATTCTTTTTGATTAACTGGAAACATTTCTTCAGTCTTCTATAAAATTCTATCCATTTTCTCATTCCTTGCTTTTATTATACAATTGTAGGGTGACAGAGCCTGTCGCGTTGTTATATGGGACAAGGCAGGGCATCAGGCGAGCGTATGGCACCCTCATTCCACCACCACAAGTCACTCACACAGGATCTATTCAGAGCCATCGTTTGATCCAATGTGCAAGGCTTTGAGATGTAGAAGGAAGCCAAAGCACCTTAAGGAAATCCATGGAAATGTTGGTAGAACCTGCAGACACAACACCAATAGCAGCACAGATGTCACCTTGATAATAAAGAGCCCTTTGCATTTTTAGGAACAGAATCCTGATATTCAGTGATAGAACAGTGGAATCGATTGTCAGGAAAAGTTTCATGGGGCTGCGCAAACCTGGGAAAGACAAGGTGCAGCCATCCTGAGAAGCTGGCCATAAATGGGGCCCAAGTGGAGATGATCAAGCATTAAAAGTGTGGCACTTACTAAATCTGCTCATATGCTGAAATTGGCCAGGGTACATGACCTTCAGTGAGTCACCCTGGCTTGGATCAATTTACAGTGTTGGGGAAAGTAAGTGCTGATCTTACTGCCAAAGGTGTAAATGTGCAGGCAGGGGACTTGGCAAAAAAAAAGATCACTGGAACCTAATGGAAGGAGTTGTGGAGTGGGGCTGCATGGCAGACAAGGCAGGAGACAGCCTTCAGAAAACCTGACGTGAGGGAGTGTGGGACTGACACTGCATTTCATACTGTGTTAGGCCACCAGCACCAGTGATTAAAAAAAATGTCAGCCAAAACATGGTTTTGCTATACAGCACAACCATCAAAGGATAAGATTAATTGATGTATCAACATCAACATCAAAATGCTCAATGCCAAAAGCAGAAACACAAGACGTTTCATAAAATTCCAATTTTTGTTCAATGGGCAAATTACTAAATTGTACAGTAAACAAGTAATCTGTGTGATTCATAATTATAAGGACTATTACACTAATATAACAAGATGTGGAAGCTCATTCATCCTTTAAATAGCATCACAAAATATCAACTCATGGGTCACTTAAAAAGTCTCCAGCCTTTAACCCCAAAGTGGAACTGAAACCTTCAGGCTGCACATGAGCACAAGTGAGTAAATGTACGCCTAGAAGACTGCAAGATGAAAGGCCTGCTCAGACAACCCAGAAATAGGCTAGCAGCCCAAAGAAAACTTCACATACTCCACCCAAAAAAAATTCAGGTAAGAAATTGCATTATGCATTCCATGGAAAACCAGGAATATTTGATTATGATATCTAAGTTGAGGTTGCTTTAAACATTTTAACAATATGGTAGATTAATGAGGCGAGTTTGCTAATTATTTAAGTTTTTTACACAACAGCACCATCTGCTGGTGGATGGTGGACGTGCCCCTCCTGCCCTACATAAGTATTTTCAAAATGATTTTTTGATGTAATGCTGCTATGGGAATTTTCAGAGTTACCATTTGTGATGTTGCTCATTTTCACTTTGTTCTGTTCACATAAAGTTCTTGTTAAAGTTTTAGAAGAAATTGATTAAAGCTTAACTCTTTCTTTTTAATGAAAATAAAAGTGAACATGCTATGTGGGTGTCTCATTGTTAAAGAATGTGAGAAAGGAAAGTTATTTTTTATTCTATATATTAAAATGAAGTATTGGCAAATTTCTGCAACTCCGGCGGCTATCAGTTGGAAAAGTGTTGATGAGAAATTTCCCACTGGGAAATAATATTGGTCATAATGTGCCTGTCATGTGAACAAAGCATAACAGAACTCCAATTTGTTTATACATTTTTATTTTTTCTGTTTGAAATTCCGATTGCTGTTAATATGATTACTAATAATGATTATTAATTTGATTACTCATTTTGTTACAATCTAATTAAAGAAAAAAATACAAATATAAGCCTGATACTCACCCTCTGAAAAATTATGATCAGATTCAGAGCAATTATAAATGCAGAAGCTTATCCTAGTGGGCCATTTATATGGATACACCTTAATAAAATGGGAATGGTTGGTGATATTCACTTTCTGTTTGTGGCACATTAGTATATGTAAGGGGGCAAACTTTTCAAGATGGGTGGCGACCATGGTGGCCATTTTGAAGTCGGCCATTTTGGATCCAACTTTTGTTTTTTCAATAGGAAGAGGGTCATGTGACACATCAAACTTATTGGGAATTTCACAAGAAAAACAATGGTGTGCTTGGTTTTAACGTAACTTTATTCTTTCATGAGTTATTTACAAGTTTCTCTTTGTTTACAGCCATTGACATGTCGCAGAGGTTAACACGTGAGGAGTGGATAGAAATTGTGTTGATGTCTGGTGAACGCAGTAACCGGGTCATTGCAGCAGATTTCAATGCAAGACACCCTACGAGACCACCCATCTCCCATGCTACAGTTAGCAAACTGCTTGCTAAGTTTCGTGAAACTGGTTCAGTGTTGGATTTGCCAAAATGTGGATGCATGAAAACTGTCACTAATGAAGGAACATCAGTGGCTGTCCTAGTTTCATTCAGCAAGAGCCCACAGCGTAGCACTCGCTGCATGTCACTGGACAGTGGCATTAGTCAAACATCCCTTCGGCGGATATTAGCTACTCACAAATGGCACCCTTACAAACTCCAGCTACTGCAGCATCTCAATGAGGATGACCCAGATCGGCGCACTGAATTTGCAGAATGGGCAAAACAAAATTGGAACAGGACCCTCAGTTTACGCAGAAGATTTTTTTCAGTGATGAGGCAAACTTTTATGTGAATGGTGAAGTTAACAAACAAAACCACCACTATTGGTCTGACACTAACCCACATTGGATAGATCCCTCTAAGACTGTTGGAACAAAAAAATTGGTGGTGTGGTATATGGGGCACAAAGATAGTCGGGCCATTCTTCATCAATGGAAACCTCAAGGCCACTGGATATGCGAAATTGCTACATGATGATGTGTTTCCCTCTTTATGCACTGAAGCTGGCACGTTCCCTGAGTTTTTCCAGCAAGATGGTGCACCACCACATTATGGGTGTCAGGTCCGAGCATTCCTAGATGAACAGTTTCCTGGAAAGTGGATTGGTCGTGCGTGGGCCAGTTGAATGGCCCCAAGGTCTCCCGATCTGACCCCCTTAGACTTTTATCTTTGGGGTCATCTGAAGGCAATTGTCTATGCTGTGAAGATACGAGATGTGCAGCACCTGAAACTACAGATACTAGAAGCCTGTGCTAGCATTTCTCCTGCGGTGTTGCTATCAGTGTGTGAAGAGTGGAAGAAGAGGGTTGCATTGACAATCCAACACAATGGGCAGCACATTGAACACATTTTATAAGTGGTCAGAAACTTGTAAATAACTCATGAAAGAATAAAGTTACGTTAAAACCAAGCACACCATTGTTTTTCTTGTGAAATTCCCAATAAGTTTGATGTGTCACATGACCCTCTTCCTATTGAAAAAACAAAAGTTGGATCCAAAATGGCCAACTTCAAAATGGCCACCATGGTCACCACCCATCTTGAAAAGTTTTCCCCCTCACATATACTAATGTGCCACAAACAGAAAGTGAATATCACCAACCATTCCCATTTTATTAAAGTGTATCCATATAAATGGCCCACCCTGTATAATATATATATTTTGGTAGTGTAGGTTTCTTGATTTCTGTGGATCACTCAAAAGGTTATACATACTTCTAGCACTATGGAATTTATCGACTATCAATTCTGTCTCTGATACATCTTTAGGATTGCGACTGTCAAATCTGCTATCATAATCAGGAAGGCAAGCATCCGAACAACTACAACACACTTGTGTCTCAATTTTTTTGCCAGTAGAGAACTTTATTTATATTCTAAATGATTAGCAGATGCACACTGAAGATGCTGCTATACCAGAATTAAACACCTCAATTACTGTATCAATGGTGTAAATGTTACTGTTCACGTTACTATGTTTCATTGTAAATTCATTTTTGCACCACTGACTAGCACATTATAAGTAATTATCAGTAAGCAATCATGTTTCAAGAAACCATCTCCTCATTGACTACTAGCTATAAAAGAGCTGAAGACTATGGTTGGATAATGAAGCCTGACCAAATCCAATCAGCCTTTACCACCAAAGCCCTCTTCAGAAATGACATGAATGGCTAAACAGCAAACTTGCTTAATCCAGTTTAGGGTTGCAAAGGGGCTGGACGCTATTATGGAATCACAGGCCTGAAACAGCCTTGGACAGGGTGCCGGTCCATTTCAGAGGATGACAATCGCAATTGTGCACACACACACACATGAGCTGTGTACTCGTTAAGCAGCAGTGTGAACCACTGGCTGTCATGCTGTGAGAGAACTTGTTTCCCAAAATATCAGTTTAGGTTAAAAGGAATTTAATCTGCTGAGCTGTTGGCATGTGGAGTAGCATCTATATATATAATTCACTAAGGCAAGACACCCATGGAAAGCACGCCGGGAGGGGTGTGGATTCACTAAGCCGCCGACAAGTAAGACACCTATGGCACACGTAGGAAGGAGCCACGCCCACCAACTTCAAGACCACTGGATACGATGACAACTCGCAGAGCCACGCCCACCAACTCAGACCTGACGACACAGAAAAAATGCCGTCATTTATATTCGTCTGTCGTAGAGGCCACATGTACCTCCGAGCCACGTTGACTGTTCATAGAGGCATGTTTCTCGCGGAGGTGAATCGTTGTATGTAGCGTATAAAACGGTTTGCAAAGGGTATCCCATGGGATCCTTAAAACAATCCTTTACAACTGAGGTTAACACATAATGAAGTAAGCAGTCTTTAAAAAATGAATTTTCAGTTACGACGCACGACCACGTGCATCATAGCAAACTGTTTTACACGCTACATACAGCAATTCGCATCCGTGACAAACATGCATCTTCTTAAGATGCTCCTGCAGGAACACGGAAAGTCTACGTGAGTCACAGGTGCATCTGGACTATGCAAAGACGACAACGACTCAAGTGACGAGTTGGAGGTGGGCACATGAGCGATGGCGGTCCGGCAGTTTTCAGTCACGGACGATTGTGTGTTGGTTCGTTCCGTGCATTGTTACAATGTTGCTTTTCTTGCTGATTTATTACATTACCGATTTTTCAAATGTTAATTTTCTCCCTGTGCTTAAAAATCATTAAAAAAACGGCCCGATTATGCAGCGTATGGTACGCTGCGGGTTGGCTAGTTTTTTATAATTTTCTAAGCAGTATAGTGCAGAGGTGTGCAATCCTCATCCTGGCTATAGGATTTTGATCCATCTAAATTCTGTGGCTTTTGGATCCTGCTAATTAATTAAATATTTTAATGTTATTATACAGGGTGCCCACAAAAACACTCCTTGATTTTAAATGATTACAAAATCAAAACTTATTGGAATATGTTTATAAATAAGATGACAGCAAATACATTAACTCAAAATATTTCTTCTTTTCCCTGCAAATTCTTCTGTGTACTCCTTATACCGCTAGCAGACCATAAAATTCAAGATGGCGCTCACCTGACAGCAACACAGCTGGTGTGTGTTGGAATTTCATACAACAAACAGTGTTGTGACTGTGCAGCGTGCTTTCAGATGCAAATTTCATGTGAGTCTGCCTACTAACATGTCCATTTTGTTTCTTTGGGGGTACATGAAAGACAGTGTGTATGTACCTCCACTACCCTCAACTATAGATGATCTGCAGGAACGCATTACTGAAGCTATAAACGTGATCTCGCTGGATATGCTTCGGAGAGTCTGGTCCGAGCTCGATTATCGCAATGTTGGCCGAGTAACAGGTGAGGCACACATCGAGTATATGTAATCAACAGGAACCATATGAAACTTTAAGAATTGATGAAACTGCAACCTCAAATGTGAAAGAATATTTCAATAAATTTAGATTTTGTAAACATTTAAAATCAAGGAGTGTTTTTGTGGGTACCCTGTATTGCAGTGTCTGAAATTCCTATAGAATATGTTTCACTTTCTATAAAAATCAGGAAAGTTTAGAATGCCAACTTTTTCATTTTATTTAATTTTAATAGTTTGTCAAGCAGCTAGTTAATATTTGATCAAACTCTTATGTCCTTTGTTAATTAGGAGTGATATGTCCGAGTGCATTCTAACCCAGCCACAGTCTGTTTCTTCGTGCCGGTCCCAAACCTGGATAAATGGAGGGAGTTACGTCAAGAAGGGCATTCAGTGTAAACTTTTCCCAGATCAATAGGTGGACAACAATTCCAATTTCCATACCGGCTCAGTCGAGGCCTGGGTTAACAATGCCCACACCCAGTACTTTTAGCCAACAGGGTGCTGGAGGAAATTGGGCTACTGTTGGCTGAAGAAGAAGGAGAAAGCTTGCCCAGAGGCAGGATGAGAGGAGGAAGGTAAAGAGAGTGGAACTGAGGGTAGGAACTTTGAATGTTGGCAGTATGACTGGTAATGGGAGAGATTTAGCCAATAAGATGGAGAGAAGGAAGGCTGATATATTATGTGCGCAAGAGACCAGATGGTAGGGGAGTAATGCAAGGTCTACTGGAAAAAGGGGATCCGTTGTGGCAACCCTTAGCAGGAGTAGCCAAATAGAAGGAGAAGATGATGTTTGAGTGCATCTTTATAAACAAAAAAAAAAAAAGCTTCCTCAATCCGATTCTCGGGGACTGAAGGCTGTGCGTAACACATGAACCAGCCAAGGACAAGGCACCAGTACATCGCCATCGTATTGCCCACACAAAGACACACCCCTTCACCCAAACCAGGTCAACTGAAGATCACCAATTAATGTAATATACACACCTTTATGATGTAAGTAAAACACCGAAGACAACTATTGACAACTCTGTGCCACCCTAAAAACAAAGAGCCTACAATTTTTGAGAAATGAATACATATGAAGCAAAAAAGTGACAAATAAAAGATTCCTGTGAATTAAAGATGATGGCAACAGCATGCACCCGTTTCAGCTTCATACAGAAGCAAAAGTCACATTAATTTTTGAGGCAGAATGAAGAGAGCTCAATCTGTTCAATTTAATGAGAAGTTCAGTTAACAAGAAGATTACCGTTAAGAAATGATTACAACAAAAACATGTGGCCACTGCAACCCTCCTGGGCCAGAAATGCCCAACCTCATTTAAAGCATTTAAAAATGTCATATCTGATTACAGAGGAAAAAGATACATACTGGCAAGATACGATTAGTGCTACTTGTGTTACACCATACACCATATGTAGGATAATATTTAGGATTTTTACTTGGGTGACAAAATGTTCCGGCAGGCTACTGAATAGCATTCCCAGATTGCTTTAAATCAATGCAGACACTTAGAAAACATCCAAATGCAGAACTTATAAATGTGAAGGACCTATGATAAAAAACTACGCAAAGATTGGTCCATTTTCTATATGAGATTTTTTTCCTGGTCCGGTAGTTGGGAATCGGTTCTGCATAGAAGTCTAGAAAATCCAATTAACACATTCAAACTCATTTATACAAGAACACATCAGAGACATAAAAATGTGGCAGCCTGGGCCTCCAGAGGAAATTCATTTAAAACATGAACATTTGGTGAGCTCAAATAGAGGAATCTTCTGTGAATCGATCTACACAATTATATTTAAAGCTCAATAATAGAAACACTTTAAATTTCTTATTTTAGAGCTATCGATATTTACCCGAATTACATCTACTATTCTTGGAAAAAAGAAAATGAATCTAGAAGAGGAATATTTGCAGCCACTTGTGTAGATGATTAGTTGGCAAAATGCATAACCGTGAGAAAATGAAAATCATTAGCTTCAGGTAAGCTAATAATCCTATGATGTGTCAAGAAATCTCAAGAAAATTGTTCATCAAATTATTTATAAAAAATACATATTGAACAGATGATTTAAACGTAACATTGTGCTTATGATGGTGTACGTTTTTATTGATTCATCAATGTTTTGGGTTATTTTTTTTCCCCGCTTATCAAATTGTAAGTGATATTCTATAATTTTTAGTTGAGTATCTTTTTTAGTTTTAATGATGAGCAATTTTATTTTTTGGTCAGAGTCTTTAGTCAACAATGTAATTCACATTTAATATAAAAATGAAACTAAATAAGATACAGTTAGTATATTATAGTACAGTATATTTTAGTTTAACCAGATCGCCATAATATATCCATGATTAACTATTGTAAACAAGTCATAAAACACAATTTAAAATGCATTTTAGTTTGATACCTGTTTGTCAAATAGTAGTAGCTAACATACACAACAAACAGTAGGCATCACCAGAACAAAGATTTCAAACAGCAAATATTTAACATGTAGAGTATACAATTCTGTTTGGAGTGAAATGAGTGAAATAACCAAAAAAATTAAATGTCAGTTCTTTCAAGTGGTCATAATCCATCAATGTGCCTTTAAGGAAAAATATTTCCGAAGAAGAAAAAAAAAATAATAATAATATATAATGACTCTGAGAGTCTGTGTATATGTGTGTGTGTGCATATATATATATATATATGTGTGTGTGTGAGAGTGTGTTCATATACATACATATTGGCTAGCATATACATTAATAAAAACAAAATGATGGAATTCTCAATATATTCGCTGGAGTCATATATTTTATCCAGCAGACACATCAGCATGATTCCAAAGAAAATGTAATTTAAAATAGCTGATGGGTGATTGAGTTTGAGTAAAATGTTCTTTTTATTACAGTAGTGCACAGAAATGTAATAAAACTCTGACGTGATCATCACTTGTATTTTGCCGTCATGATCTCCCAGGACAGTGTTGCCATCGCAGAGGAATTTTCAAAACTATCTTTTAGGTCTGTCGATATCATCAATTGCTGCTAACAGTTTCTGTCGTGCCTTTTTATTTATGTGAGATCCTAGGCACACATTCACCAGGTTAGTTAGCTGTTTTGTAGAATATTCCTGGAGAAAGAAAAATACGTGTGAATTAATACTTAAAATTAATACATTATGTATAGATATAAACATCCATTTATCCATCCATTATCCAACCCGCTATATCCTAACTACAGGGTCATGGGGGTCTGCTGGAGCCAATCCCAGCCAACATAGAATGCAAGGCAGGAACAAACCCGGGGCAGGGCGCCAGCCCACCGCAGGGTGCACACTTACACCCACACCCACACCCACAGCACACACTAGGGACAATTTAGGATCACCAATGCACCTAACCTGCATGTCTTTGGACTGTGGGAGGAAACCGGAGTACCCGGAGGAAACTCACGCAGACACGGGGAGAACATGCAAACTCCACGCAGGGCGGACCTAGATATAAACACTTTCTTGGAAATGCAGTATTTACGCATGTCTGACTTGCATTTCTTTCAAAGATGAATGAATACATTTCCAGTTTTTAATGTTTGTCTAAAAATCTGCTCAAACCAAAATCGCTCATTCAGAACTAACTCTGAAAGGCTTTGGTAAGATTTCTGAACTAGTAGCTGATTATATGGATAAAGCTTTGTCTGCTTTACAAGTTTCTCAGTGCCTGCATAGTTCCATATAACTGGGGCTGTTATGCCACAGCTCATCTGTAAAAGAGAGTGTTTGTGCACAAAGCATATGCTTTCATAAGGTTTAATGTTTCTGTTATATTTGGGGAGAACGACTGACATGACACACAAGTTATTGATTTCAGTGCAAGTAACACCAGCAATCAGCAGCACATATGCTAATACATTTGCTGGCTTTACACTTGTGCAGCTCGCTATCCTTTGGTGAGGCACAGCACAATACTGCACCCCACATCCAATTCTGTCATCATTTATTATCTGTAGTCTGGCACTAGGATATCTAAAACTCGGAGCATAGGGAAGTTGAAGCCTTTATTTCTGGGCTTATTCTAAGTAGAAGGGTGTCTGTTAGTACAGCAAAGAAGTTGAAACCAGTCTAAGCTTAAGCAGAAAAATGGATGGCTGCTGATGGTTTATTGGGTTCACATAAGACTACAATTTGGTTGATATCAAGGACAGCCAAGGTGAGTTATAAGCACTTTCCTCACTGTTCAATGAAGCCTGAATATCTGTGATAGGCTGCAACAATGTCATCTGATTGTGATGAAAACTGCCTCATCACGTCCAGAGGCTGTAAACTGCAGACAGGCCCACCGTTGACTGTAATCTGAATTTTAAATCGCATATTCATCAGACCACTAGGACAGCATTTTTTCATTTAAGAAACATAGCTAAAGTTAGACCTCTTATATCATTGAAAGATGCTGAGAAATTAATTCACGCTTTTGTTTTCAGTCGACTAGATTACTGTAACGCACTCCTCTCAGGACTAGCCAAAAAAGACATAAATCATTTGCAACGAGTGCAGAATGCAGCTGCTAGAATCCTAACTGGGAAAAGAAAATCCGAACACATTTCTCCAGTTTTGATGTCACTACACTGGTTGCCTGTGTCATTCAGGATTGACTTTAAAATACTGCTTATGGTTTATAAAGCCTTAAATAATCTCGCTCCATCTTATATATCGGAATGCCTGACACGTTATATTCCAAATCGTAACCTTAGATCTTCAAATGAGTGTCTCCTTATAATTCCAAAAGCTAAACTTAAAAGAAGTGGTGAGGCGGCCTTCTGCTGCTATGCACCTAAAATCTGGAATAGCCTGCCGATAGGAATTCGCCAGGCAAATACAGTGGAGCAATTTAAAACACTGCTGAAAACACATTACTTTAACATGGCCTTTTATAACTTCACTTTAACATAATCCTGATACTCTGTATGTTCAATTCTTCATAATAACTATTCATGGTGGCTCTAAAATCCGTACTGACCCCTACTCTCTCTTCTGTTTCTTTTTCCGGTTTCTTTGTGGTGGCGGCCTGCACCACCACCACCTACTCAAAGCATCATGATGCTCCAACAATGATGGACTGAAAGCCAGAAGTCTACGTGACCATCATCATCAGGTCCTTCCATGAAAATATGATGATTTATGTCAGGTAGAATGCCCAGAGGGGACTGGGCGGTCTCTTGGTCTGGAACCCCTACAGATTTTATTTTTTCTCCAGCTTTTGGAGTTTTTTGTTTTTCTGTCCACCCTGGCCATCGGACCTTACTCTTATTCTATGTTAATTAATGTTGACTTATGTTTATCTTTTATTGTGTCTTCTATTTCTCTATTCATTTTGTAAAGCACTTTGAGCTACATTTTTTTTGTATGAATATGTGCTATATAAATAAATGTTGATTGATTGATTGATTGATCTAAAGGTGGTGTCCTTTGATATTAAGTTTCAGTCAAAAATTGCAGCTGAGACTGGAGCTGAAGTGGAATTCTCATGAGCAATGCCAAAGAAAAAATAGGGCAATGCCATTTCATCATATAAAATCCGAGGAAGTCAATAAAAACATCTTACAAGATGCCATATGACCCCAAAGCACAAGATCCACTCCTAAGGATGGCAAAGTTTTTTTTTAGTTTCATCGGTGCAACAGGAATGAGTGTGTGCTTGGAATTAAGAATGGATTCAACTAAAAAATCAACTCATTTTAGAAGATAATACTCAGTCAGTCAGTCAGTCAGTCAGTGTCCAACCCGCTACATCCTAACACAGGGACATGGGGGTCTGCTGGAGCCAATCTCAACCAACACAAGGCGCAAGGTGAAGATAATACTCCAGGATGAAGAACACAATGCATAACCCACTGAGACTCTTTTGGAAAGGCCTCCAGCCTAGGAACAGATAGAAAATCTGTGTCAAGATTTCAAACATGCACAGAATGCAAGATGATAAGTAAATATTTTTGAGCTTGAATGTTGAGTGTCAGCAGGCTACAAGAAATGTTTAGAAGTTATTATTTCTGTGAAAGGAGGTGTTATTAAGTACTGAATAACAGCCCACACACTTGAGACTCACTGCTTACATTTTTTCCCACACTGTTAAATTCAGAATATAGCATAGTCATTAAAATGTGGCTTAAAATGTATACAAACACATCATTTTTTTTATCTTTTCCCTGGAGAAGTTCTTTTATCTTTTCATTAATAATTCAGTGTAACATGAAACTTAACTGGGAGACCCCAGTGTTGTGTGTATAGGCACTTATTTCACTTTGCTGTATGTTCGGGCTTTGCTGTTAACATTTATTCTTAGTCTGTTGTCAGAAGACACCTTTGATAAATCAATAAATCCTCACTCCTGCATCAGCCTCTTAAGAGATACCCCATATGAAGTACACATCCTCAATAATCATGTAAAAGTGGCTTCTGATACTCTTCAATTTCTATCTAATTCTGCTCAACTGGGAGAAAAAAAAGACATAATGCCCTCTAACTTACATTCAATCAGGGATGAACTACATTGCCTGAAATAAAAATAAATAAATGAAGTTTACTCAATGGGAATCAACTGAGTCTTTGTTATGCTAGTCGCAGATTCTCAGAGCGGCTCGGCTGGACCACAGCACAGACTTGCTTTGCCAATTTTTTTTTTTTTTTTCCTTTCACAAACTATTCTGGCCTAATGGATTGTGAGCAACAACATTTTTGTTAAAAATGCACCGGAAGATGCATGTATTTCCAAAAATCTGAATTCCTGAATTACACTGAATTAAAACAGAATTCCATACAGCTAAGTTATAACAGAGGTTAAAACAAGAAATGTCAGGAGTCCATATAATCAAAACCAAAACCTCAAGACTATGAACAGAATTCAAAGTGTAGAGTAACTAACAGCAGGAGTTCAACACTAAGATTGTTCAAGGTTCAAATCCGTAATCTGAGATGGAGGACAGAAGCACTGCTCTTTAAGTTTTATAGCGGAGCCCTGGTGATGTCATTATGCAGTGCTTCTTGGGAGGCATTTGTGATGATGCGGGTTGACTCCTTTCTCCCACTCCACCTCTTGAACTTGAAACTGGCGAATTCCTTTAAAACTGACACCTCTCCAGCTTATCCTATTTGGATCTGGCAGCTCAGAGAGATGTCGACCAACAGGTGCAGACACCCATCTCATCTGGTCTGTGTCCCTGTCATCAATCCCAGTATCCACCGAGCCCTGCTCCACTGCCGATACTGGCTCTACCCGGTGCGGGTGCTCTGTACTCCCATTGCTGCTGCACCCGGCAAGAGTACACTTGCAAGCACGATGGTTGCTCCTGTTACCTGGTTTTTCAAAAGGAGCAACCCTTCAGCCCCCCTCTTTAGCGATGGCCACTAGGTCCATTTTGGGGCTTCGCTCCTGTCCACCTGCTTCTGTTCTCTGCCCCACCTTGTTTTCTTTCTCTTTCCTGCTTGCTTCTTCCCCCACCCCTTAACGTCCGCTTCCTTTGTCCCTTTCTCTTTTTTCTTCCTTCCTTTTTCTGATCTTGCACTCCCCTTTTTATACGCTGGGGAGTGGTTGCAGGTGTGATCGCCTGATTGCTACTCCGGGCCAATAATGAGACGATCAGACCGTCTGCACGTGCCGTCAAGGCAATGCACGGTCGGCCGACAGCCTTGTACTAACCCAGAGACGAGGCGTCTTCACAGCTGATCACTTGCACCTGCTCCACTCCAAAGTGCGAGCACAACCAATTATTTATTAAAAACGGACCGAATTTATGCCTCGCTGTTAGGAGACCCGGGTTCGCTTCCCGGGTCCTCCCTGCGTGGAGTTTGCATGTTCTCCCCGTGTCTGCGTGGGTTTCCTCCGGGCGCTCCAGTTACCTACCACTGTCCAAAGACATGCCGGTTAGGTGGATTGGCGATTCTAAATTGGCCGTAGTGTGTGCTTCGTGTGTGGGTGTGTTTGTGTGTGTCCTGCGGTGGGTTGGCACCCTGTCCAGGATTGGTTCCTGCCTTGTGCCCTGTGTTGGCTGGGATTGGCTCCAGCAGACCCCTGTGACCCTGTGTTCAGATTCAGCGGGTTGGAAAATGGATGGATGGATGGACCGAATATACCACAGCATTATATAAGAATGTTGTAGTGTGTCCTATCAACTCCCCAATAAAATAGTAAGATTCTAAAATGGTGGCATGACACAATTGAAATTAATTACCAATAATATTAATAGCTACTCAAAATAACACATTAATTAAATACATAAATGTAGATACATCCTTTACAAATACAGGTTTAAAAATATTCAGAAACAAATGAAACATTTTTTTAGCAAGATGTCTGAGGTTTATCAATTATTAACACCTTTTTAGACCTCATGGCTGACACACATTCTTGGATGCTGATCTTCTTTTGCAGCCCCCAAAGTAATCAGCTGCAAATTACTCCGATCTCTTTGCTTACAGAGTGCAACTAAAAGTGGTACGATGGAATTCATCATCACTATCACTTGTTTAACAGCAATTTTCGAAGCTTACACAGGTTAAACAGAAGCCCAGATGCTGTTCTTATTCCACACCTCACAGTCGCGAGATGACATATTCTTTCCATACCATACAACAACATTTCCAACCATGTTTTTATTTGGCCTCCCTATGGGCCTTATTCTGTCCACCTCCATCTTGATATACTCTACACCCAATACTCCTTTGCCTTTTGCTCAGACCACATAGTATCTGTCTTGCCAGCACATCAAGCCTCTTAACTGAGTGTTCATCTTTCTCTCACTTTATGATACTCCACTCATCTATCTGACTATTTTCATCTCTCCAGAGCTCTCATAAATTTTTCCTTTCAATGCTACGGAGGCTCTAATAACAGTCAGAATTAGGAACATCTCCCAAAATTTCTCCCGTGCATCTCACACTTTTGTTATCACTGCTATACTTACACCTCTGTCTGCACTCAACATGTTATCTTCTGTAAGTATCTGAACAACCCTACTTTGTTCAAAACAATGTCCACTGCTGATGTCTAAATGTACAATTATTACAACAGCATTCTGTGCAGATCTTGCACTCTTTTGACAAATAAAAGACGCACTCACCATCTTCAGATTACTTCCTGTACCACAGCATCTTTGATACACCCACTTATAACAACCCATGCAATGGGCAGAGTTTCTCCTAAAACCCCTAATGCATATACTACACTATCAAAAGAAAAACAAACTACATAAATGATACATCATGCCTCACTGTATTGTTTTTCCACAAATCAATAAAAAATAAATAAAAAGCTAAAGGACTCTTTGTGTATCACTTACATTTCTTTACTAGTAAAAAAAAATGAAATCATGAATCAAAAAAATTCTTTCTGCATGCCATTAATAATTTATGGTGCATAATACAGTATGAAATTTTTCATTGCTATTATAGCTAGAATTATGTTCTTTAGGACTGAACTGAATTTACCCATTTTACTGGAATCAAAACAACGTTACAGTTTCAAATCACAAGCAATAAATAATTAAATACCTTAATAATTTAGCAAAAATCTTTTCAGAAATTATTTATTTGTAATCTGTATGCATTCATTATAGTCAATGTTTACTAGATTTGTCAATAATTAATACCAATAAGCAATGACTTTTGAAAAAAAAATGTTAATACTAATTCTATTCAATACAAGTTTAAACTTTCATTTCTCTCTCTCGGTTTACCAAGCATTAGAAGAGAATTACAAGCAACAATACATTTGCAGTTATTTAATTACCCGATGGTTTTTGATGAATTGCTCCATATCGTTTTCTGTCAGGTAGTAAGCTTTGATATATGTTTCCACAAACTCTTTGTCAGGAATAGGTCTAATGTCAGTGAGCTTCTCAAGCTTCATTAAAAACTGCTGAAAATCCAGTTGCATTAAAGCACGTCCCTCATTGCTACATTTCTTCACGTTGGCGTAGCTGAAGAATACAAAATGGTATAACAAAAATGAATGACAAGGAGAAGAAGTAAAATTAATATTCAGAAGACATTGCAAATGAGCAGATAAGCCACTCAACAAAAGCTAGCTTGAAAGCTACTCCTTTAAACTCTTCGTCAGGCTTACACAGTACTTTCATAAATGACACAAATATAAATCAGTAATTATTCAAGATAAGATTATACCTTTGCAGGAAATAGAGTATAACACAGCAGGCTTCTTCTGATTAACTTTTTCTCGTTCGATGAAATGTTGCTTTGCAGTCAGAGTGGCGTAGCCAGCCACCCTACTTTTATTTGAACCCTTAACTGATTTTCCCCTTGTGGTCTGAACAATCTGTTTCGGATTAATTAACAAAGCCCCGCCAAACTCTTAGTAAGATGGAATGGATCACTTCTGGTACCCTACGGTGGGCTGGCACCCTGCTCGGGGTTTGTTTCCTGACTTGTGCCCTGTGTTGGCTGGGTTTGGCTCTAGCAGACCCCCCCGTGACCCTGTATTTAGGATATAGCTAGTTGGATAATGAATGGATGGAACACTTTTGTGATGGAAAGCAGATAGTTTGCACACATGAAAGGTTACATATCTTTTCAATAATACAACCTGTAGTGCAGATTTACAATTTCCAATATAAAAAATGTGCAGTGGTTTAGCTCGTTTTGTTTTACACAGTATGACAATGAATTTCAATTGAAACAATGTGCATTTACATGCAGTGATGGGGTGGAGGCCCTGTGGAAAAGTTCTACACATAGAAGTAATGTGTTTATTTGTCAAAACACACAAGGGAGAACACAGAGAACAACAAACTAATCAGCATAACAATCCTGCAGGTTACTTTGGTCTGCCTCCATAAGTGTTAACACCTTTCTATCTGATGGAGTGGCTCATCTAAGAACTTTGACCAAAGCATCGTGCAGTCCCTACAGTGATAGATTAAAGTCCAGAGGTCCACATGACCATTATTGTCTAATTCTTCCACGTGAGGCCTGAATACCATGAGGACTGATTGAGGTCATTTATGTTAGGTAGAATGTCCAGTGGAGGTCGGCGGTCTAATGGTTATGGAACCCCTACAGATTTTTTTTTTTTTTCCTCCAGCCCTCTGGACTTTTTCTTGTTTTTTTCTGTCCTCCTTGGCCATTTGACCTTACTTTGTTCTTTGTTAATTAGTATTGCCTAATTTTTATATTTTTTTCTTTCTTCATCTTGTAAAGCACTTTGAGTTATATCATTTGTATGAAAATGTGCTATACAAATAAATATTGTTGTCTTATCTTAATATTAACAACAAAGCACTTTGTTTACTTGGCAGTGCTCCCACCTACCAGTACACCATGCCCAAACTCCCTACTCAAATCTGACTCAATAACACCTCAGGCTAGAGGCCATTTTAAACCTCATTTTGAGGTAACATCTGGCCAAGCTTTGGAATCACTTTGAGGATCAATGACAGATCTGCTTTGAAACACAAACACTGGACTGAGCCCTGATGCTCCCGTATCAACGAGTCTCTCACAGTCCTTTAAAGGGCTACGTTTCTCAAACAGCCCTCATCATATACAGTGTAACGTGTAGCAGACAAGACTATGTGCCTTCTAGCAATCGGGAAATGTAACACTTACCAGCCCACCTCTTGCTCTTTTTTTGCGGAAAACCAATCACCCTTGATGCTCAGTGAACTGCCCGTCATTTAACACTGCATATTTCCCCTGTTATGGTTCACCCTGGCTCAACTTTATTTCTTCTTTAAACAATTTTCATCATTTGATAATTCTGTTTTTGGTTTACCATTATGTAAACTCATGTTGTTCTTTAATAATGTTTTATTTAATTATAAAATTGGGAAGTGTTGTGGTTTAATGTTCTTTGCATTCATTCCTTACGTTTTGTGGGTGGAACTCCAAAAGGTTTGGCCACCCTTGATGTTTTTGGAATTTTTCCAGGGTTTTACTTGATTACTTCTGCTAGTACTAGATATTGAATTGGACTTGTTACCTTTGGCTTCCCTTTTTAGGTAAACACTGCTTAACTCATGTTTGTGTTTTTCCCTGATTTTTGTACTCCTTTTTGTTTATATAAATAATGTACTTATAAGGATTATTGTTTGCCTTGTCTCTCAGCTAGACGTTTTACAGTTTACCCTCTCCCTTGAAGGACTTTTTTTGGGCATTTTGAACATTTAAAGTATTATGCAGGTATTGTGGCATAGTGGGTAAGTCTTTGGACTTCAAACCCTGAGGTTATGGATTCAGAACCCACTACTGACACTGTGTGACCATAAGCAAGTCACTTGAGCTGTCTGTGCTCCAATTGGAAAACCAAAAGAAATGTAACCAATTGTATCAAAAAAGTTGTAAGTCACCCTGGGAAAAGGCATCAGCCAAATAAGTAAATGTATCTCCCATTTTGGAATCGTGCAGGGCAAAGCCTGCCTGTGGAGTTTGAGGTCAGGCTGGGGTGAAGCCTATCTCTAGGCAGGCCAGTGAAAGTTCTAGTCTGTTTTGTGGGCCTTGTGTGGAGGACTTTCTCTGTTTTAGCCATTTTGTGCTACAATGCCCACACTGCTCATCTTTCTCCCATCTGTACTGGTGAAAATGATAATCTCCCTTTCATATGGCTGATATTAGAATAAGCAGGACATTCCCTATTGTCGGTATGGTTCCCTCTCTCTTCCCCCCCTTCCCCAACCCCCAGAAGATGGGCTTGGGGGTCTGTCTTTTGCCCTTTATTATATTGGTGGAATCCTTGTCTCTGGTAACCCCATTCCTGCCACTGTAGATGTCATTACAGTGATTCCCCCACTATATTGCGGTTCAGCTATCGCGTCCCTGCTACATCACAGATTTATTAATATTATTATTATTATTATTACTAGGGGGCTCCGTCCCCTGCTCACTTTGCTCGCCCACCCTCGGGTTTGGTTTACCGGATAAACAATTTAAGGAGATTGTTATGTTCATGGGAATTCTTACATATGCATTACTTTATTTTTACTTTAAAACATTTGTAAAAACAATATTTGTCCTTTATTTTCTGCCCTGGGCATGGTTAAATCCCTTTATCGCGGGATTTATAATGCTGCTCACGTTGTGAAGGGATGGTTCTGAACGCACACTAAAGAGATGCGATCGGTTCAGCTGGTGTCTTACTGCTGCTGGCCAGTTGTGTGTTGTGCTGGTCACACTTTGCATCAATCACTTAAAAGCCTGTACAGCAGCTGTCCTTTTGCCACTTCGCGTCTCTGCAGCTAGTGTTCTGAAGGAGGAGCGTAGGGGTGAATGTGAGGGCTGAGCGCACGCTGGCTTGCGGCAGCTCCTGCTGGCAAGCTGCGTGTTCTTCTTGTTGTTTGTTTTAAGGGCTGGGAGCACCTGAAGTTTGTCTGCCAAAAGCATTCCAACAACTGCTAGGTTAGATGTCCGTGAACTTGTTTTAAATTGTTTGTAAGTAGGGCGAGACGTGCAAAGGTCACCGTCTAACGGGTTTTGCTTCCTAGGGTTGAAATGTCTAGTCTTGCGTGTTGTCAAAATGTCTCTCCGAGATGATCTGATCTTGGTTGCTTAGCTCAAATCACCACTGCTGTCCCACCCCACCAAAGGAGGCGCGCCATGCTCCTGCCACTTCGCTTATCTCCCGCTCGCATTGTGAAGGGGGGGAGCTGAACGCACGCTAAGCAGAAGTGGACGGATCAGCTACTGGCTTTGCGCTGCTTCTGCCAAAGATGCCTGTTCAGCTTGTCGCTCTGCATGTTGATCATTTAAAAGCCTGTACAGCAGCTTTCCTTCTGTCTCACTGCCTTGTCTTGCGTGACCGTTAAAATGTCTCTCACGGGATGCAAATTGTCTTCTGAGAAGATCAAGCCTCATCTCCCTGGTCTCCCTGCCAAGATTTTTTTTATAATAGAGAGATGTTACTCATATCCTTAGCTCGACATCCATATATAATATGTGTTTACAAAATGTGTTTTAATAAGTTTACATGTGTTTAAAGCGTGTGGGTGGGGTATTTTAAGGCTTAAACTATAAAAAAAAAATGTTTATTTATATGGTCTTTCTATATCGCAGAGTTTCACCTATCGCTGATGGGTCTGGAACGTAACTTCTGTGATAGGCGCGGGATCACTGTATACAATTAAATTCTATTAAAATAATTGGTCAAAAAAATGAAACAAAAAAAACACAAAATACAGTATGCATACCTTCTACCTTATTTTGTTCATTAAGTAAAAAAAAATAATGTGTGTGTGTTTGTGTATACAGTGATACAATGAGAAAGATTTTAGCACTGCTGTCAAGGATTTGGCATCCTGGGTTACAGTCCCAGTCGTTTTCCATGTAGAATGTGCACATTCTGCATACATCTGCATGTTTTTTCCTAGCACATCCCCAAAGACATGCATTAAAGTAGCTGTCAACTTTAAGTCAGCCCAATGTGAGAATACTGAAATTCTCGGTTTGAGCCAAAGCCTGTTCACTACTCTGTAGAGTCTACATGTTCTCCATGGGATTCTCGAAGAACTTCGGTTAACCATCCTACTGTAGCCCAAAGATGTGCATGTTTAGTGAATTGCCTTCTCAAACCTGGTCCAGTATGAGTGAGTGTGAGTGTGTGATGTGTATATGAATGTACTCATACAATTTACGGTTAGTTAGTTCCTGTCTTCAAGTTAACGGTATTAATATTATAAACTGAAACAGCATTCAACTAATATACAAATATTAAATAAAATGAAATATTAAGTACCATATAACAGATTGATATTTAAATGTGTTTACAGAATAATTCTGGTGCAAAACAAAAGTATTATTAATTTTAAAAGTCAAATAACAGGAATTGTGAAAGAAAAGCGCTTATTTTAATACTGAATTTCAAATTAAGCATTTTCATAAATCTTACCATATTTTACAGAACACTCATTTGAGACTACAAATTCTGCTGACAGAAGCAGTCATTAAAGACACTGCATTGCATTTTACGTATATCACGTACAGCATCTTTAAACTTAATTGAAAATGTACCAACTTGTGATCAGAATAATTTAATAGGATGTACAAAGTTATACAACAAAAAAGATGTAGGTTTTATTTTCTCCACAGGATAAAATTAAAATAAAACCTGGAAAACTATTAAAGGCACCATTCTCTAATACTTGATTGTCCAACCTTTGTCAGTGATGACACCACCCAATCCTTTTCTGTAGCCATCTTAAAGCTTCTCATACTTTTCTGCTGGTAATTTTGTCCACTCTTCAGTTAAATGTAGTTGAAATGTGTTGTAGCTGTTAAATGGTTGTAGGATACCCTTTTAAACAGATCAGATTCCAGCTGTTTGCAAAGGTCTTCAGTTGGAGTGAGGTAAGGACTTGCTTCTGGCCACTTTTACACAGTCCATTTTTTCCCTTTTTAATCAATTTCTTGGATGTATGTTATGGGTCATTACCGTGCTGGAGGAGCCATGATCATTCGACCCATAGCTAGTTTTTGACAATATGCAGCATTCTCCATTCTATGTACTAAATGTAAGGGCAGAGATCAGTCATGTCTTTCAATAGTCGCTTCACAATCAAAGGAGTATTTCTTGGTTTACTGTGTATCTCTTCAGCAGTTTTTACCAGCCTTCCTTGATCAATGTTTGCCATCTCACCATGTTCTGGGAGATTTTGCAAAAGTTTAATGAGCAACAATTTTTTAATGTCATGAAATGTGAACCATGGAAGAAGGAATGCCAAGGTTTCTGGGAATGACTTTGTAGAATTTTCATGTTTTTTCATTCAGGTCTCTTGTGTACTGCATTGTTAATAAGGAACAGGGAATTAATGTTAAGATTGACTGGTTAATTCAAGTCAATTGAGTAGTGGCAAATTACTGAAGGCGAGTCTAATTTCACTGGAATGAGAATCTAGTTGCGCCAGACAAATTATTTTGACTTATTCATGTTTCTCAGGAGATACTGTACATGATATACCTAAAATGTAAGAATGCCAATAATTTTGAACCCAACTGTAAAAACATAAAACCAACAGTTTTGTTTGTCATGAACTCAAAGATGTAAGTTATATGTATCTTCTTAATATCATATCAATATATAAAAATAGCTAATTTAAAAGCAATGCCTACCATTTGAGTTTGAATTTCATTACTCTAACATTACAGTTCCTGCAGCCTAGCGCTGACTGATGCACTACTCAACTCTTTTGCATCCAATACTTGTAATTAAATGGTACATATTTAATGATAATGTCCTCATCTTACTCCTAAAATAATAGTCAAATGTATCAATGGAAGGAGGCAATGTACTTTAAGAAGGCTTACTACGAAACATGACATTTGTGTAATGAGAAAATATTTAAAATATTTCATTTAAAGAATATGAGCTCATAAAGAAAATGTTTTGGAAAAACATACTGTATATGGAATGATTTGTTCTTGCTGGAAAAAGCAAACTGATGAGCTTGGTTCTAAAAGGATTTATAATACCTTGAATTGTTAAGACTTTTCATTTTATGATAGTATATAGTCTTAAATTGGTAGCTCTGGCTCTGAAAGCCTAAACAGGCAAAAATACACTCATGATCTGCTGGAAAACCATTAAATCACTCATTCTGTAGGAAACGCTTTGAAGCTATAATAGGCTGTTCTGTACATTTTTTTGCAGTTTTAGTAATTCAAAGGCACATACTGCACTGCATTAAAACTCTTTTAGGCTTTAGTGTTGTTTTGTACAATAAAAGTATATTTCAGAAAATAGAGGACTATTTTTATAATGCATTAAGTGAAAACATATATGTATAGAAAGAGATAAATCTAAAGGAAACTTCTTTAAATTTGAAATATTATCTACAGCTGACAAACTTGATTAGATTAAATGGAAAATTTTTTTTGAGGTGTGGCCCATCATGGGGCGTACAGCCACCCCACCTCGACACAAACAGAAGTTAGACACAAGTGCAAGCATACACACTTTTCTTTTTCTTTCTTTCCAATGGCAAATACCTTTGCCCGTTTCCCACCAGCACAATTGACTCCACTCCACCTGGCGAGCTTCATGTTCTCCCACCCAACTTTGGCTCTCAGAATAGCAGCTGCTGGCTCCTTTTATAAGGCACCTGAAAGCACTCCAGGTGCTTATTTACCTACTTATGACATCAGTGCTGCATCAAAGTGCTCAACAGTTCAGGTGCCCTCTGGTGGTGGCCACGGGCCCCAACAGGGTTGAACTTCCATGCTCCAAACCCATGGTACCACCACAATCCATGGGGGCTGCCATCTAGCACTTCGTGGAAGGCAATGCTCCAGAAACACTCCTTCCCCCGGTCTTTCCAACGTAAAGGCGTCCTGGCCGGGTAAGGGTCCCGGCTGTCTGCCACAGAGGCTACTAATTAAACCTAAAACCAACACCAGTATTTTGGTATAAAATTTACAGGTAAGTTGAAGATAACTATTAATAATCTCTAAATATTGTATATTGCTATTTGTAAAATGTACAAAACTAAGAGAAAAATGTTTACCCTTCAACAAGTGTCCTGTTAGCCAATCGTATGCAGTGTTCCCAAAGAACATTCGACACAGGTAGTGGAATTCGGACTTGTTTAGAGATGTCTCCAAGCCTCTTGCTAAACTTCTCGAACTCCTAGAAGGTGAGAAGAAATTGATATATATTACTAAGACTATGTAATCGCTGTATAGTATAGTTAAAACTTGAACATACAACATATTAGTAACACATTACTTATTCATGTAAATTTCTCAACACAAAAAAAAATGCCAGACCCTTCACTTTTTTCACATTTTGTTATGTTGCAGTCTTACGCTAAAATGTCTTAATTTTTTTCCCCACATCAAAAAACATTCAAAATCCCAGAATGACAAAGCAAAAGCAAAATTTTACATTTTTTGGCAAATTTATTAAAAATAAAAAAACTGAAATATGACATTGACAAGTTTTAAGACCCTTTGCTAGGATACTTGAAATTTGGTCAGGTGTACCCCATTCTATTGATCCCTCTCTCTCTCTCTGTACATATACGTGTGTGTGTGCGTGTGCGCATATGTGTGTATCGTGTATACATGTGTAGAGCAAAAACCAAGCCATGAGGTTGAAGGAATTACCCACAGAACCTAACAGACAGGATTTGTGCTATACAAAAAAAAAAAACACTGAAGGTTCTTAAGAGCATAGTGTTCTCCATAATTTAACAGGAAGATGTCTGAAACAACCATGACTCTACCCAGAGCTGGCTGCCTGTGCAAATTGATCAATTGCAGGAGAAGGGCAATGGTAAGAAAATGACCAATAATATGATGTTCAATCTGGCTAAGCACCAGAAAACCTTTGTATAGATGAGAGAAACTTCCAGAAGGACAACCACTGTAACACTCCACCACTAATCTGGGTTTAATGGTAATAGGAACAGATGGCACATAAAAGTCCACTTGGAATTTGCAAAAAGGACTGTGAGAAACAAGATTCTCAGGTCCGATGAAAGCAAAATTGAACTGTTTAGCCTCAATTCTAAGCATCACATCTGGAGAAAACCAGGTACCATTCAATACCTGTGCAATACCATTCGTGGTGGCAGCAACATACTGTGAAATTATTTTACAGTGGTAGTTGAAAAGATGAACAGAGGAAATTCCTGTTACATCCTTTATGAAAACCTGTTCCAAAGCATTCTGGACCTCCGCACAAAGACAACACAGGAGTGTTGAACCCAAGTGAAAATGTCTGGAGAGACCTGAAAATAGTTGTCCACCGAAGGTCTCCGTCCAACCTGGCAGACTTTGAGAGGATTTGCAGAAATGAATGGCAGAAATTCCCAAATCCAGGTGTGCAAAGCTTGTTGTGACACATCTAAGAAGTGTCCATGTCCCTAATCAATGCCATGGAATGCTTGTGTGAATGTAATTTCTTTTTTTTTTTTTAATTTTCAAACATTTCTTAAAATCATTTTTTTTTGCTTTGTCATTCAGGGTGTTGCCTGAATTCAAACGAATTTAGTATAAGGCTGCAACATAACCAAAGGTGTAAAAAAGTGAAAGGGTATTGTATATAAAACACACACACACACAAAAACACATAACGTAACAATTCTAAGTATCAAAAAACAAAAGTATAGATATTTCTAGGCACTAAATGCTTATAATGTTCTTACAAAAAAAGCAAGTATAATTCTAAATTTCAGCAAATTACTCTGGGCCTGATAATAGAGAAGTTCTCATTCTGCATTGATGACCCTCGTACATACCTAATCTAAAAAGGGCTCAAACATATCTGTCAAAAATTAAAAAAAAAATTAAATACTGTAAGGTGAAAATAAATTGTGAATAAAACAGGAATGTTCACTTAACTTAAGCATGCTTTTCTTCTATATTCAGAAATGCCAGAATACCAATTATGTAGTTATAGAGCATATTGTTACATTATGGACCATATATTTATTTAAAACAGACGAGTTGTTCCACGTTAAAAGGGATTCTTAATGTCACCAACACATTTTACTGATTTGTTCATTATGCAGCATTTTACCTAAACTATTTTTACAATGTTTATCATGAGGTGGATGCAGCAACAAGCTATCAGCGCATGCTCACAACCTATCATGAAACTATTGGACTGATTTTTTAGAAACATGGCATTATAGTACAACAGCCAGCAGCTTGTCATTTGATTTATCTGGAGTTCAGTAGGATTTGTTTCAATTACTTTCATTATTTGTATTCAAAAAAATTGGTAAGTATTAACCAATGTTAAATTATCAATTTTGCATGAAACGTGCCAATATGGAAAGAAAGAAAAATCTGTAGGGGGTGTCTAAAATTCGGAGGGAGCGATAATGAATTTTGGTAACGGAGCTGTAGCAGTTAAGCAAGTAAAGCATTTTTTTCTCTTGAAGTCCCAACAAACAATAAAATAACAATGAATCTTCTTCTTCTTTTGGCTGTTCCTGTTAGGGGTTGCCACAGCAGATCATCTTTTACCATATCTTCCTGTCCTCTGCATCTTGCTCTGTTACACCATCACCTGCATGTCATCTCTCACCACATTCATAAACCTTCTCTTAGGCCTTCCACTTTTCCTCTTTCCTGGCAGCTCTATCCTTAGCATTCTTTTCCCAATATACTCAGCATCTCTCCTGTGCACATCTCCAAACCAATACAATATTGTCTTTCTGACTTTGTCTCCAAACCATCGTAACCTGAGCCAACCCTCTAATGTCCTCATTTCTAATCCTGTCCGTCCTCGTCACACCCAATGCAAATCTTAGGATCTTTAACTCTGCACCTCCAGCTCTGTCTCCTACTTTCTGGTCAGTGCCACCGACTCCAACCCATAAAACAAAGCTGGTCTCACTACCGTCCTGTAGACCTTCCCTTTCACTCTTGCTGATAATTGTCTGTTACAAATTACTCCTTACACTCTTCCCCACCCACTCCACTCTGTCTGCACTCTCTTTTTCAACTCTCTTCCACACTTTCCGTTACTCTGTACTGTTGATTCCAAGTATTTAAACTCATCCCCCTTCACCAAAGCAACTCCTTGCATCCTCACCACTCCTCTGATCTCCCTCTCATTTACACACATGTATTCTGTCTTGTTCCTACTGACCTTCATTCTTCTCCTCTCTAGAGCATATCTCCACCTCACCAGGGTCTCCTAAACCTGCTCCCTATCGCTACAGATCACAATGTCATCAGCAAACATCATAGTCCATGGGGACTCCTGTCTAATCTTGTCTGTTATTTCCATTGCAAATAAGAAAGGGCTCAAAGATGACCGCTGATGTAATCCCACCTCCACCATGAATTCATCCATCACGAATGAATAATAATAATAATAATAATAATAAATTATCTTATTAATAACCTCTTCTGAAACAAAACATAATAGTTTAATCTTTGACATCCTCCAAAATCTACTTTCTGTAATAGATTCATAGATATTCTAAATGTTTTGCCAGTAATGTACTTTATTTCATACTTTATACATGGATTGATAGATTATATCAAAAGACTGTTCCAAAACAACTAAAGATTCTGTTTTAATTCCTGTTCGCAACCTTAAAATAAAGAATGGAATCTGCTGAACTGGAGAGATGAGTGGTTATGTTTCGCTGTTGGGGAAACTAACGCTGTTGTTTCACAGCTCCAGGAGACTGGGATTAAATCTTATTCCACACTAACTTCAATTGGTATCGTATCTGTGAGTGTGTAAGTAAATGAACTGTGCAAAAGACTCAGAATTCCACAATTGTAAATCTATATGTTACAAATATCGGTTACAAAGCAGGGCATTTACATAATCTTGGAGTTATGCAAATTATTTGAATAATGTCAGCAGGAGAAATTCCTTCCAAGAAAAGTTTGTATCACTAATTCTGCAAGCTACACAGAAGCAGAGCCCTCACGTGATGTGCTCCTACTAGTTGATAGGAAAATTTTCACTGTTTGTGCACCCTTCTTAGTCTTCATCTAGCAACTAAATCCTTTGTTAAAGCTAAAATGCTGAACCACATTGAGCAAAGAATGATACCAGGAAAAATGTAATTACGTTAGGAGTAAATAAATATTTTTTGGTTTATATATTTTATCTATTTTTCTAAAACCGACACAAATAATATCTTAGACATGTTCACTGTTAGACTGGTGCCCTTGTGCAGGGACTGTTCCTGTCCCGCTTTGGCTTTCCTGGACCCTGTTCTGGGTAAGTGAGTTTAGAAAATGGATGTTCACTGATATATCAATGATGCACAGATTGTGAGTGGAATTAATGGGTGAGGGGTAGGATGAATTTTATAGAAATCGTTATATGTGTCTCTGGTCTTTACACAAGATATTTATTTCACCTTTATTAACATCACCATTTTACTGGAGTAGACCCTATCATCCTAGATAATAACAACATTTTACACTTTATACTTGCATTCAGCAGCTATAATTGCTACTTAATTGTATATCTGCATTTTGTCTACTTGGTGCTACTTGGTAAGTAACACTGAAACAAATTGTTCAAAAGTTTTGTTATCCTTATACTACATTCAGAAAAACGCTGCATGGTTAATATGTAATGCACACCAGGATGCATTTATTTTCTGATACACAGAGGCAACAAATCTAAGAAAATGGTTTAGGTTTTGTTTGCTCTTGAAGGGAAGGGTTTTGATCACAATGTCATTATCAACCTTTGACAAAAAAGAAGCTTATCGTATTTTATAAAGTAAGCAGATGTGACATGCTAGCATGTATTACAGATCTGAAAGCAAGGCTTTTTACATTTGATTAAAGCAAACACATATTACTATAGTTTCCTTTCAGTGTATCAGCCTAAAGCCTTTGTATGCCACAGGCAATCTTCCATTACATGTATTATTTGCAAAATTCTTTGACTATAAACTATAAGAGCATAAAAAGCAAAGAAAATGTAAAAAGTGGCCAATTTTCAAAGGAAAATGGTGCAAAAAGAAAATAAGTCATCTACAAATATAATGTTCACATTCCATCTGAGAGCTGTTCTTTAGAAACTGACAACTTTGAAGTATTTAATACAGTAAGTAAAACAATAATTGTCTGGAAATAATTGAAATAAAAACATAACCAATACTGCTCTTTACATTCCTAGATAATTGATGGACAACACACTGTTTTCTTTAAGGAAACTGGTCAGAAAAGGTCATTTTCTGTTCACATATCTTAGATGAAGTATGCATACAAATTATTAAAACTTAAAAAACCCTCCCATTTACAGAAAAAAAGCATTGGGAAATTGATAAAATCACCTATATTAAAACTGAGAAACAAACAAATTAATTTATACTTTCAAATTTACCTTAAGCAAGATTATTTCACTTTGTATATTTCCCTCTTTTTTCGCATCTGATGCCAGTTATTCAAATGCCAGTGCTGCTTGCTTTCATATGGGAATATTTCAACACAAAATATAATTCTCCATTAAGAATTATTTCAGTTATGTAATGTTTAAGTACTGTATAAACTACAATTACCAACTATTTATTGTTTATTTTCTTCTCCACCATTCTAGTCAAACATTTTTACAGTGATTTTGTTTATCTATTCAAATATTTTTTCAATAATTTTATTTATCTTTGGACTTATCTGACTGTTTTCTAATCAATTTCCATCATTTCACTAAGGATTATATGTTTTTAATTGTGTGATGTACTTTTGTGGTCTTTTCCTATGTGTCAAATATTGGGGGGGTGTTGCTTAAGGGGTATGTGTTATACTGTGTGTTATTTAATTTCATCCTTACAACTCAAATATATAGAAAAAACTTCTTTTGTATTTACTGTATGTGTGCTATGGTTTATACTGTGCAAGGACAGTAGAAAAGTAGTGTTGATCACCTGTTTTTCTTTATTATTTTAATTTTTTTATATAATCATACATTTTGGGGATTGGTACATTTTCAATACAACTTCTTACAAATTCATGTAGTAAAACAAAATGTGATCTCTGTCCCTGATTAAGTAAATAAACTAAAATAAAAAAATTTAACTTCGCCCCCAAACCCATCTAAATATTACACCATGCACGCAATTTCAAACTTGGTTGAATCTGAAAGCCTTAATCACTTTTTGCCTTTTCTGTCATATGAAACAAGAACAATGTAATTTAATAAAACAAGGAATAATCAACCATACCTAAACATGGGATTAACAGATACAGAATAACGACATGACATAGAAGAGACGACATGACATAGAAGACAGAGTACAATACTGAGTGTGCTTTATATGCCAAAAGGCATTAGTTAGGGACCACAGGTGTACATCCTTTCTGAACAAGCTATATCTCACAATAAAAAGGATAAGCAATTGGATCTTATAAATTATTTAATTTAACATTAAGCAAAATACAAGACTTCTCCGAAAAACTGCCTACACATTTTTTTATTTCCATGCTATTTTTGCGATATCACTTACTGGGATATTTCAACATTGTAATCATTTGGTACCCTGTTGCTGTTGACCTTGTGTCAATGTGCAAGCTATTTAAAGTCATGAGCATGGCCAGGCCCTTATCAGTTTGCACCAAACAAGAACAAAGGTGTGATTTTTGTGAGAAAAAAAAGTGTCACAGAAGCTGTTTATTTGGTCAACATGGGAACAATGCTATACCATGCTGATGTGTGTATAATTGGATAAAGATGGTCAAATGGCCAAACAAGTTTGATTTATACAAAGAGTTTGAGAACACTGTCAGGTCAGTGTCTACCACTAATCAGAAGAAGCTAGAACCATTAAACTCATCAACACAGGAATAACACTGGCGAAAACCACATTAACAGTAGGAGTAGCAATCAGCAGAGCACAACTGTCTTTGCGCTCAACCAAAGACATTTTTTCTGAAGACATTTATAAGTTTGCAGCCTGCTGGTATGAGAACACTGAGAAGCAGGGACACCATATTGAAAAGTAACAAAAACAGCACATAATGCATCTAACATAAATAAAAAAAACCTCAAAAACCAATGACAGAAACCTTTACAGAATCTTTCAGTTGTTCAATGCATGTAGTTTATTCTTTACTATCAGATTATAATGAAGAAAATACTACAAAGGCACAAAGCATTACAGGTGTTAACTGAAAGTTTATCTCTTTTTACAATGTCTTTATAGACACTGGCACGATACCAAAAAAAGACAACAAAATATCAAACAAGCTGTAATATAAAGTAGCAGGTACAATACAGAAAATCTGTAAATCAGAAAGGTCTAAATACAACACTTTGGTCTCTGAAAAAAATATGATGGAATATAACTGAGAAGATAATATTTGAAAAAGCACTTTCATTTCTTTACAAACAGAATATGGAAACTTAAAAAAGATGTATACTTGCACATATACTGTACATATTTAGTACTAAACATCTGAAAGTAAATTCTTCAAAAATAGGCTTCAACAGTCTCATGTCAATTAAAAATAGTTAAGACACATACTTTTGCATACAATGAATGTATCTAGGCGCAAAGTTTAAAAATGGACCTTGTTGAGAATTACATGTAAACGTTTACCTTTAACAGGACATCCACATACACATTATGCTGGGACATGATTTCTTTTATGTCCCATTTAACGCCTGCCATAAGCAGTAACATCTGTTCATAATCAATCGCTTTTGCTGCCACAATCCAATATATGGGTTTTCTTAGCTCACTAGCAGTTGATACAGTCTACAATGAAAATTAGAAAAAGTTAAGTAGATAATATTTATCAATATACAGTGCATCCGGACAGTATTCACAGCGCATCACTTTTTCCACATGCTGTGAATACTTTGCGGATGCACTGTTAATGATATAATCAACATTATTTTAAAAAGCTGAACATGTTTTTTTTTTTTTTTTACATTTTATTCAGCATTCATATCAGTTACACGCATGCATTCAGGAACAGGCCACACTTACAAATTGACTGAATATGGATTTCTCCACTTGGACTTTGGTTATGTATTTTGGGTCACTGCTCTGGTTGTCCTACAGGATCTCTACTTTACATTATTGAATGATTTTCAGTTTCTGTTTTCAAGTATTTTCCAGGCCCTGACTTAGAGAAGCATTTCCATAACATGATGCTACCATGAACACAAATATGTGTTTTTAGATGATGACAACTGTTACACTTTTGCCAAGTAAACTGCTAAGTTTTGAAGATTTTTTTTATCATCACATCACAGACTCTCCATCCACTTGGTCACCATCCCTCATATAACTTTTGTAGCCGTTGTGATGTCAAATATTTCTTTTTTTGTCATTCTCCTAACAAAGTTGTATAAAGTTGTTAAGCATTTAGACAGTATTTTAGTATTTTTCTAATGATTAAACATCATCATTACCATTTGTCAGTCTTCACATTACATGCCTCATTTGGCTTTAAATTATTAATGCTCAATTTTTAATTTCAAATATGTGTATCACTTTTTATTTAAAAAAAAAGTGATTCTAAGCTAGAATAGAAGCATTTACAAGTAATATAAAAAGTGCACAAAATATAAAGGGAAAAAGTGATAACATATAGTAAATTTCAAAAATATTTTTCCAAGTCTAAGTTATTCATTCAATGTCTACTCAAATAATAATATTAAGTTTAACAATTTAACTTACTTGGGAATAGAACTGTTGAAGGAATGGCTTCTTGGCTGCAGGCATGATAGTGTCAAGATGAGGCTGAAGAAACTCAAACTGTTCAGCCAAAAACACTCTGCAGATGAAATTTGAAATCAACATATTTAAAAGACTCACAAGAATTCTGTATATTTCATTTATTCTTATACATCACACTATCACTTACTTGACCAGCAAGCTAAAAATATCTTATAAGTATATATTTTATATATGTAATTAAATTTTAAAAAAATACAAATAAATGAAATGCTTATTGTGGAGTTAGTCCCCAAGCAGAGATGTTTACCACTGGGTGGCATGGTGGTGCACTGGGAGGTGATGTTTTCATATGCAGTTTTGAGTCTTCCTTCAGATGCCTTCTGTGTGAAGTTTGCAAGCTTTTGGGTTTTGATTACAAACCCTTAAATTGTCCAAATTTGTGCCCGAGTGCTCACTTTGGCACCTTGATCATTAATGTACTTTGCTGCTGGGATGGAATGAGGCTTTCCACAACTTTAAAATGGAAAATAATGGTTTGGAAAATGGGTGGAAAGTTGTTAAACACAGAGAAAGCAAAGAAAAGAACAAAAAGTTTTCTTTGGGCTATGTAGATAACAAGATTACCAACATGTTGGATGTTCTGTCTTTGTAATAAAGCCAAGTACAGGTAACATCATAGTTAAATTGCTCTCCTTTTATTAAAGGATAGACACTGCACTGTTATTAAATCCCAAAAAAACAGCCTCAGGGGTTAAATTTCATAACTACAAACTGAGTCATGGATCCCATACACAAGAATTGGTTTCAAATGCTTCTTAAGTTTTATATTACTTTTTAGTCTGGACCAAATATATATGTATGTGTGTGTGTTAAATAAGTATATTTTACATATATGTGAATATATACAGTATATACATATACACACACACATACATATTTATATATATATATATATATTGTCACACACGCGCATGGGAGGCAGCTAAAGGGCTCGAGTGAAGGCAGTTCTGAGCCATGCCGGGATGTGGCAGAGTGCACTAACTCTCTTTCTCACTTCCCTGTAGACCTAACCCGGGAGGTTCCACCTGTCTCTCTGGACGTCACTTCTGGGACCGAGCCAATGGAGACAGACCTTGCCAGCTCCGCCCCTGATGTCACATCCGGGACTAAACCAATGAAAGATGAACACGTGCCCAATCCTTATGACCTCACTTCCTGCCTCCCCTTTAAAAGCCTTCCCTTTTCCCTTCTCTGACAGTCTTGTTTTGGACTCTGTTGTAAGCACTTCAGTGCTGTATTTGAAAAAGCGACTTTGCAGCCAGGATACCAAATTACATGGGTGGCTGCCCCAAACCTTTTTCTGTCTTTGTCTCGTTTTGTGACAGTGGCGTAGTCGGCAGGATGGAGAAGTCCCAGAAGAGAAGGGGACAGGACCTGCAAAACACCCAGGTGGGAGCGTATCGAGGCCGAGTATTCAGGCGGGAGGGTGCCCGTGGTTGGGCGAGACCGGTGCGGGCTCCGCTCCCAGCACGCAGAACTAGGCCATCTAGAGAGGCCAGGGAGTGTGCGGGTGGGGCTCACCAATGGGCTGCCCTGGGGGGAGACAAGAGGGACTCAGTATGCTCTCTTGGGGAGAGTGCCTGCCCCCAGTGAAACCACAGCCCCATTTACCACCAGGGGTGCCCCAGACTGGCAGGTGAGTAAAATAACAAGTGGAGGTTGGACCTGAGAGGCCGACCAGTAAACAAGCCTGGTCCTTATGGGCAAAAGTATGGCAGTGGCTACGGCCCTTGGAAAACAAGCCCTACCAGGTCATTGAGCAGGTAGCTTGCTATCTGCTCCTGAAAGCACTTCCCAGGGCTTCACCCAGCCGGTCTGGGGCAAACAGTTTACTTAACATGTCAGGGCTCATAGAGCTTCTGGAAACACAGAGGGCGGCCTCACACTCTGGGAGAGCAGAACCGCCCTTCTGTCAAACTCAGCCGGGTATGTCCCAAGACCTAGCCCCTCCCTGTACACCCCGGAGCTTGTATCGGTGTCCGTGGCGCCGCGGGCGCGCAAAACCGCTTGGAGGCGAGGAGGAATGCAGGTGGAGGGGGAGGAGGGCTTGGTGTGCTCTGACAAACCCGTTGACGGTCCCGCATACAGACGTGGTGATCGTTAACGGTTTAAAACTTGCTTGCGATTCCGCAGCAACATTTCCATTGTTGCCCGCCGTTTTGCTACCGCGACAATGGCTAAAATTCAAGACCAGTATAACCTGTGTCCACGGGAAACCCGCTGGTACAGGACCGCCGCTGTGTCATTAGCTACGGAGGATCAGTCCAGAAAGTAACCGTGGCAATCCTTCCTGATCCTCCACACCCGGTGATACTAGGGCGGACTGGTCTGAATTTAAAGCGGTGAGACACATACCACTCCCGGGTTAAGTTGGGCCTCGTTATGGGCGGAGATGAACCGTCTCAAGCTGCCTCCACGCCGTGTAATCAGCCGGCAGAGAGGAAGCAGCCGTCCTGGCTGACGTGGCAACTCCCGGCCGTCGCAGGCTGACACGCCATCCACCAACGCCGGCGGAGGGGAGGAAACCACGCCCATTGAGGTCGGCGCTGACCCTCTCTCCGTGTTGCGGTTTCAATTTAAAAGACGCCGGCTTCTTTCAAAGGGAGCAATGGAATGACGACTCCCTGAAGTTTGTAAAAAATGCAGTGGTCCTTGTCAATGGCCAGCGCACTAGTCAGTCGATGCCACAGGGCCCCTACTTTGTGCTAGATAATGACCTCCTTTACCGTGTAGCAATGCATGACGGGCAGGAGACGAGGCTGCTGCTAGTGCCGCGTACCTTCCGGCGGCAGGTCTGCGAGCTAGCACACGCCCACCTCCTAGGTGGCCACCTGGGCACCGAAAAAACTCTGGAGCGGATCAAGCTCGGTTTTACTGGCCAGGAATTAATGAGGAGGTTCGCTTTTGGCGCTTCCTGCCCGGAGTGTCAACTGCGACAGATTCCTAGGAGGGACCGTGCTCCTCTTGTTCCTATTCCATTGATTGGCGTTCCCTTCCACAGAATCGGGTCGACCTGGTGGGACCTCTAGAGCCCTCAGCCCGAGGACACAAGTACATTTTAGTCCTCGTGGATTATGCTACACGATACCCCGAAGCTGTTCCGTTGCGCTCAGCTACCTCTAAAGCCATCGCACGGGAATTACTAGGGTATTCGCGTGGGGATCCCCAAAGAAGTCTTGACAGACCAGGGGACCCCTTCACCTCGGAGACGTTCAAGGAGACTGCCAGATTACTGAAAATAAAGCATTTAAAACCTCGTGTATCATCCTCAAACCGACGGATTAGTAGAGAGGTTTAATCAAACTCTCAAGCAAATGCTGCGTAAGGTGGTCAGCGAGGATGGAAGGAACTGGGATCAGCTCCTCCCCCTCGTCCTTTTGCCTATCGGAAGTCCCACAAGCCTCCACGGGTTCTCCCCTTTGAACTACTGTATGGGCGACAACCTCGGGGCATATTGGATATTTTGAAAGAAGGCTGGGAAGAAGAGGCTCTTCCCACCACTAACATACTGGAGTATATCGCGCAGTTACTGCGATAGATTTGGAAAGATTCGCCTGTCCTTAAAAGTCACATGGAGGAGGCTCAAGCAGCACAGGCCGGCTACTACAACCGCGCACGTCTCTTCGGAGTTCCACCCGGAGATCGGGTCATGGTCCTAGTGCCTACCTCCCACTCTAAGTTGCTTGCCCACTGGCAGGGCCCTTCGAAGTTAAGGAGAGGAAGGGACTGGTCGACTATTTGGTGAGTCAACCCAATCGGCCAAAGGAGCGGTTTATCATGTGAACCTGCTGAAACCGTGGAAGGACAGGGACCCGATCCCTCCTCCGGCCAGCCCGCTCACTCTTCGCCACACACACGACCTTAACTTTGGCACAGACTTGAGACCCAGGCAGCGGCAGGAGCTGGAAACAGTTATCCGGACCGTTCGAGAGGTAGTCAGTGAACACCCGGAAGGACCTCTCTGATTGAGCACAACATTGTGACAGAGCCGGGGTTGTTGTCCGAGAACGCCTGCACCGTCTTCCCGAGGCAAAAAAGGCTGAAGTGGAGCTTGAGATCAAGCGCATGCTGGAACTAGGTGTAATTGAGGAAAGTTATAGTCCCTGGTCCAGCCCCATTGTGCTCGTCGGTAAGCCTGACTGGAGTTGGAGGTTCTGCAATGACTTCCGTCGGCTTAACCAAGTCTCCCAATTTGATGCCTATCCAATGCCACGTGGGCGACCTCCTCGAGAGGCTTGGACAGGCTCAATACCTGACCACACTTGACATGACAAAGGGTACTGGCAGGTTCCTTTAACGGACTCCGAAGGAAAAACGCGTTTAGTACCCCTAGCGGACACTGGCAGTATCGTGTCCTTCCATTTGGGTTACACGGGCTCCAGCAACCTTTCAGCGTCTGGTGGACAAAGTGCTTCGCCTCATAACTCATACAGTGCTGCCTACCTAGATGGCGTGGTCATCTATTCCAGCACATGGAAGGAACACCTACAGCATGTCCAAGCGGTATTACGGACACTTGGTGAGGCGGGCTCGGATTAATCCCAAGAAATGTTTCTTTGGATTAAGCGAGGCCAAATATTTAGGCTACCTGGTGGGTGGGGTACCGTAAGGCCACAGTGCTCCAAAATTGATGCCATTCTGAAATGGCCCGTCCATGAACCAAGCGGCAGGTCCAAGCCTTTCGGGTTAGCGGGTACTACCGCCGGTTTGTACCCGGTTTTGGAGAAAGCGCGCCTTGACTGATTTAACAAAGAAGAGGGCCCGAACATTGTGGTATGGACTGCAAAACAGACTGCATTTGGTGACTTGAAGAAGGCCCTTACGTCCGCACCTATTTTGATGGCACCTAACTTTTCTTTGCCTTTCATCCTCCAGGCGGACGCCGGACACAGGCCTGGGAGCCGTGCTGAGCCAAAGTGTCGATGGTGTTGAACACCCGTCATGTTCCTGAGCCGGAAACTGTTGGACCGGGAGACCAGGTATGCAGCGGTGGAGAGGGAGGCTCTGGCGATTAAATGGGCGATCACTCAGCTGAGGTACTACCTGTTGGGCCATGAGTTCACCCTTGTCACGGACCATGCACCTCTACAGTGGATGGCCCTGCACAAGGAGTCGAATCCGCGGGTCACCCGGTGGTTTCTTGACCTGCAGCCGTACAAGTTTTCGCTCGTTCATCGTCGGGGTGCTCTCCATGCCAACGCTGATGCTCTCTCGGGTTCACGACCTCTCGGTTAGGTCGCCCGACCCGGCGGGTCTGGGCTGAGGGGGCCTTGTCACACACGCCGCATGGGAGGCAGCTAAAGGGCTCGAGTGAAGGCAGTTCTGAGCCATGCCGGGATGTGGCAGAGTGCACTAACTCTCTTTCTCACTTCCCTGTAGACCTAACCCGGGAGGTTCCACCTGTCTCTCTGGACGTCACTTCTGGGACCGAGCCAATGGAGACAGACCTTGCCAGCTCCGCCCCCCTGATGTCACATCCGGGACTATACCAATGAAAGATGAACACGTGCCCAATCCTTATGACCTCACTTCCTGCCTCCCCCTTTAAAAGCCTTCCCTTTTCCCTTCTGTGTCAGTCTTGTTTTGGACTCTGTTGTAAGCACTTCAGTGCTGGTATTTGAAAAAGAAAACGACGTTGCAGCCAGGATACCAAATTACATGGGTGGCTGCCCCAAACCTTTTCTGTCTTTGTTTCGTTTTGTGACAATATATATATATATATATATATATATATATATATATATATATACACACACACACAGTATACTTATTTAATACACACAACATACAGAAACATATTTATTGTGCAAAAAGCTACTTGTGACAAAGAGGCATGCACACTGTCCAAATTACTTTATGATTTGCTTTTTAAAATATAAATTAACTCATGTACCCATGCATCATATACAGTATATAAAAAAAAACAGTTACCTTTATTGACATGTTTTCATGCAGTATAAACTCTAGACACAATAGCACTCTTGTGTTCTATTGAGTATTTTTGAACACCACTAGAAAGTGCTTTACCTGAATAATGCAGTTCAATTTACATTTCCTTAAAGTAGAGTGCAGACATGTTAAGTCACTTGCTCTCAGTCTAAACAGCCTGTCAGCTGTAGGATGTAGAAGAGTAATAGTTTAAGTGCGGTACAGGGTGCAAGTATAATGTCTTGTCCATTAGGCAAGGTAAATTGTATATGAGCTTCTTATTACAAAGTTAGCAAGTACTACTTTTTCTACTTTACTGTAAAAGATTATATAAGAAGACATTTTTAGTCAGTGGAACTGGTTGTTTTGCCAGCTTGGGTGTACAAGGAAGTGAACAGTCATAAAGATGAATAGAATAGTTTAAGATTTAGACTGGCAGGAACAATTTACTTGGGATGGGCAAAATATTTACAGAAGCTACATATTTCTTACTTTTTTCTTTCTTTTTTTAATTTATTTACTATTTATTTAAAGAGCTTCTGTTAAAAAGCCAAATTTCCCTTTAGGGACAAAAAGTTTGTTTGCCCATTCTTTCTTTCTTATTTGAAATATGAATTAGGTATTGTCTTCTTTATGGATTGAATTGGGTTTTTCTTTGTTTTCTTTACTTACAATAATGTAAATTATTTGTATTGCTTGGGGGTTAAGTTGGGTTTTTCTTTGTTTTACTTATGATAATGTAAATAATTTGATTATTGATTATTAATGGCTTAATTAAAAACTTTTTCTTTCTTTCTTTCTTTCTTTCTTTCTATTTAGGTCAATATGTAAAAGTAAATATTGAGATGTTTTGCACTTTTAATTGATTTTACATAACTTTTTCGGAGCATTAAATAAAATCCATAAAACCTTCCACACTCTTTCTAAGTATAAACTTCACCCATGTTCCCTGGTGGTAATAAGCATGAGAAAAGAAAAGGAGAGAGAATCATAAGAGAAAGAGTTAAGAGCAGGTAGGTTTAATTCTCCTGTTTGAAAATGGCTTGGTCTTACCCATAATGACAGTTCAAGCAGCACAACATTAAAGATAAAACACATTACTGCATATGAAGCAGCCTCCGCAGTAAAATGGGTCCTACTAAGCAACGCTGCATAAAGTGTTTGCTTTATGTTATTTTGCTGTAAAAGCAGACACGCAGCACGGGGAGGGAGATAACACTGCAGCGACTTACCATATTGCAAAACAAACCTTCACCTACTTAATTACACTAACCACTAATTCATATCACATGAAAAGTAAGATGTCTGTGTAGCGTAGGCCCTCATCCGTCCATTTCATGTGGCTTCGGCTCTTACACTGAAATGCTACAAGCAGGAATAAAAACAGTAGCCTTCATTGTTTTATTTTGTGTGAATTATTATATTCTCACATATTTTCATTTGTTTAGCAGGGGAATTGAGCCTTCTAATTATAATAATACATATTCAACTCTTGAATTACCATTTATAAAAGAGTTGACCTGGTGATTTAGGAATCTATTAAGATAACTGAAAATCAAATATACAGCCATATTGCTTTGTGAGATGAGCTTATTAATAGGAAAATAAAATAAGTTAATGAAATAAAAATCTGTGTGATATTACAATGCCAATGAATTTCCCCTTGGGATTAATAAAGTATCTATCTATCTATCTATCTATCTAGTAGATGTTACTGTTTATTCAGACAGACAGTTGTTGTAATTGAAACAGGTCCATGTTAAATGGAGCTACCAAGACTTTTAAGCACTACTTACGATTATTATACCTACCGTAGGGAAAGAAGAATTCAAAAAGGTGTTAAGAATACTGGATGAAATGAAAACACCATTTGCCTGGCCAGAAAAGCAATACCTATGCTGGTGAACTTTATAAAATAAAATACCTGTATGCATCATACAAACAGTTACAGATAAGAAGCACCATGTACAGTATATACATAATTGGAAGCCAATAGAAATAATGTAAATCATAGCAAAATATATAGTATGCACATGTACATGTTTTATGATCAGTGCGTAGTGCAGTAATGAATCAGGGGCTTTTGCTTTCCTTATATAAAATAGTCAGAGAGAGAGAGAAAAACAGAGAAGTTTATTGACTGTGCAATGGAAGCTTAAAAATATTTAAAGAAAAAATAAAACACAAATCATTGGAAACACCATGATATTTGGGCTGTTTTTTGAGGCACAGCTATTCATTAAATTGCTTCATTTTGAAAAGAAAAATCTCTTCCTTCACTAATATTTCATATTGTTATTGTGAGACATACCAGGTTTTGACCTCTGTATAGAACATGTGTACATAAATGTCTAATGGTGCTGATCTTAAATCTTTAAGGTGTTTTGAGAACATATCGAGAAATATGGAAATATTGCAGTATCGGTTTAAGTCCATATTGCCCAGCCCTAAGAATATGGTTTGGCAAAAGAAATATCCATGCAAAACTGAGTATAGGCAATCAGGCCCCACTTAAAAGTTCAGTGATATAATAGGAAGAATGTTACTCAACAGGTAAGATACTGGCCTATAAGAAATATGATGACTGAAGAATTTTGCACTCATCACGTGACCATTTCAATGTTCCAATTGTAGAAAACACTGAACAAATCAGTATAGGAGAAGAGTGCCATCATCATTAAGACAAAAACTAGTGATGCTTTGTGCCAAGGATTAGGCATGTAGATAAGCCATCAGTGAAATCCGCAGGCATGCTATGTCTCTTAGGGGAAGAATGTTAAGGGTATACCAGGGAAGGGTCTGGAAGTTACACGGCTGCTCTTCTATCTTGCATTTCCACCCAAATTTAAGAAGATGACAACCTAGAAGAGGGCTCCTTTCTCCTTGTGCCTCTCATAATATTTAAGAGTGAATCAACAGGAGTTGATTTTCTTTTGCGGCACACAGCAGAAATCTTGATTAATGGTGTCTTATTCTATCCTTCTTTTTAGTCTACTACTGAGCTATTTTTGGGTACCAAAAATCTTTGTTTGACTTTTAGTTTGTTTTCACTCCATCCCATTAGAGTAACCTCACACTAACCTGTGCTTAGATGCTTTCATTGTGCCAGCTAGTGTGTCTATTACTTTCTAGTTATACGTTATTTATTTTCGCTCCCTTTAATTATGTTATACTTATCAAAATATATTTTCACTTTATTTGTATTACTTATTATTTTCTTATTTTTTGCTAATGTCTTTATCCAAGGCAAATTACAACATTTGAGATACAGCACAGGCAGTTGAAGTGACTTGCTCATGGTAGCACAGTGTCAGTAGCAGGATTTGCACCAACATCCTCAAAATTCTAAAGCCTTAACCTCTAAGCCACACTGCCTGTGTTCGATCACCATCAAGGAGGGTTTCCGTCATAGCAAAGTGGTAAAGAATCCATCTCTGCTATTTCACAATAAGGAAAAAATGAACTCTCTTAAATAAAAAAAGGGATGGACTGAAAGATTTTTAAAAAAATTAATGTATTAAAGTAAAGTAAAGTAAGTAAGCTGAACTTTAAAAAAATAAATAAGAGTGGGTTCAGAATTATTGACACCCTTCATGAAATGGAAGAAATTGAGATAATAATGCACATTTTATGCTCAAAACATGAGAAACCTACAGGGTTTCATACCAAAACAGAAATGTTTTAAATAGAATACCAAGTAAAATTATAGCTAGTGGCTGCATTACACAAAAGTAAAACCTGAAACCTATTAGCAAATAGTGAACAAGTGCAAATATTCAAACGATCAGACTTTTGCTTCTAGGCAATGTTGACAGCTACAGCCAATGGAGGATGACCGAGCATTTAAAGACAAGGAGATTCTGTGGACAGCCCAGTTTTGACTGATTGACATATCTTTGTCCCTTTATCTCTCCAAACAGGTGCCTCTGAGATGCAATTAAGGGCAGTGTTATATCTGAACCTGATGTACTGTACATCCTTTGATGTAGCTCAGCTACAGCACTGCTCCTGAAAGAACAGCAGTATGGAGCTGGGGAACACAATGCACTTGTGGTGAATTGGGCCAACTGAATAATAGATGTTTACCAAAGTCCCAATTTTAACCATATCAAGTTTTCAGTCTTTTATTTGTATACAAGTTTAGACTTTAGGCAGAACTACACAAGTAAACTCATGCAGTAGTATATTCACTCTCACACACATACACACACTCACCTACAAATATTATATGAATACTCAACTGCACATATTCTCTCTTGCACCACTATAGTATGTAATCACTTCTGGCACTGTAAAGTCTGTCTCTTTGCAAAATCACAAATAATGTGAAAGGAGGTTCCTGCAAGTAAGTACTGATTGCACATCTACCACTTCACTGTGATAATCTGCCTTCTTAGAACCTAACATTAAAAAGGCCACAGAACTCTAACCATTAGAATCCTCAGATAGACCATGAATTTGAAGGTTTAAAAGAAGACCCTGTGAGGTGGCCAAGTGTTGGTGTTACAGAGCATCAAAAACTAACCTTCCATTTCACTCACTACACTGCAAACTGGTTCCAATGAAACTGCTGTATGAAGCTGTGGAACATGAAGCATTTGTGCTAATGTATGTCTACTTGTTGGTGCAGTAATTTACACTGCCCCACTACACTGAGCGACTACACACATCAAAATTTCACTTAAAATACTTACTGTATGTCATACCTATGAATGATTGCCTCAACTTCATGAACTTGTACCATAAGCTATATTTGATGTATTAGCTATGCACTACATACATCTGATATCTCATTACTTGGTCATTGCTACACAACCCTTTATTTTGTTTCTTTGTTATTACACTACCAGCATAAGTCAGGTCACATTATTTTATTTTACTTTGACATTAAGTCTCTTTAGCATCTGTCACTTTATTATTATGTGCCACCTGTCACTTTGGTAGTAGCATTACTTGCACAATTCTCGCTGCACTGGCATTATTGAATGTGCCATCTGGTGTACTATGATTGCATTATTTGTACAGAATTTGTTATTTGTGTAGTGAGTGTACCTAAATGCTTGCATTTAACTTGGTATAATTAATTCTTGGCTACAGGTACTTGGGATGGATGCATGGATCTAGCTATGTATCTATCTAGATCCACTCCAGTCTGTAAAGAGAAGCACATAGAATGTGAGGCAGGTCATGCATATAGTCACCGAGTACTCTCTCTAGGGATAACTTTCACAGAATACAGAGAAGGGGCCGCAGTGTAACTACTTATCTGTTCCTCTCTTAGTCAAACATACGTTTAACCTGCTTACTACAGCAAAATTATAATGGGCTGCAGAAGGTTTAAGAGTTACTCAGTTTTTTTACAGCCATAACTAGTTTACTTAATATTTAATAAGAATTCAAATTAAATAAATTCTCTTAGTGAAACATACCTTAACCTGCTTACTACAGCAAAATTATAATGGGCTGCAGAAGGTTTAAGAGTTACTCTGTTTTTTTACAGCCATAACTAGTTTACTTAATATTTAATAAGAATTCAAATTAAATAAATATTTACAATCCATTGGAATAAAAAGCAACCACAGAATCTTCATCATTGAAAATATTTTAAACTTTTCCATCATAGTCTTGGTAGAGCAACATCTTTGTCAAAAGAAGCAGCAGACAGAGACAGTAGTGTGCACCACTTCAAAATCACCAGTGGCCACCACTCCTCGTAGGATTCATTAATACGAGCTCATACATAAAGATATTCAAAGTCTTATCTGATCCTTCAAAACCCACTACATCCCCAATTCACTCTGCTTCAGTTTGTTAAACAGCTTACATTTTTATCAACTTCAGGGCTACCATACCATACTCACTCAAAATCTACGAGAGATAATATTAGTAGTCAGGAAGCTGATGGAGGAAGGTGATTACTGGTTTCCTTCTGCTGTGTGTCTGCGTTCCTTTTTTTTATTTTATTTTTTGTTAAGTATGTAATTCAGTCTATCAAATATCATGCAACCAATACAATCAATTATGATAAAAAAAGGCTAATGTAACGCTAGGGCAGTTTATTGATAAACATACACTGATAAGAAAATCTGCTCATTGTGGTTTTCGCCGGAGTGTACTTACAGGGATTCCGTTGCTACTACTCTTTCTGCTAGTCCATATAGTGATCCACTAGCTGCTAAATCCACCATATGGCTCAAATGCGGACTTGGCACCTTCTCTTTTCTTTCATCAGGTGCTATATGAACACTAGTGTTTTCTGATCCTGCCTCCTATAAAATAAAAGGTAAAAGAAAATGTAGAGAATATTATATTAATGAAGCCATTTATATGAAAAGCTGCTCTTGAATTTAAATGTTAGTTGTTTAAATGCATATCAGTTCATTAGCTACACATTAAATACAATATAGTTTATTTCTCTTATTAAAGCATATATAATTTCTTTTTAAAATGCTCTGAGAAACCTTTACAAAGAAATGTGGTAATTCAACATTTATTCTAAATGTAATATACATAAATTGTTTATGAAAGCATTTTATCGGATGAGATTAAATAAACTTTATTAAACCCAAGGGAAAAGCAGCATAAATATAAAAGACAATGATATAGACTTTCAGGAAAAATAACACAATCAGTCAATCAATTGATAAGTAAACAAACAAAAAAATAAAATTACATTGTGCACACATTTCAAAATGAACTTAACAAGTATTTTGGAAGGAAGCATTGAATTGCCTGATAGTAGTGGGACAAAAAGACCCCAGAGGGACTTCTTAGTACACCATGGTGGAATGAGTCTGTGGCTACAAGTCCATCAAGAGAGGAATTTGCGTCTGTTGGAATTTTTCATTCTGGCATCCAATTTTTCCACCATCCTTGTTTTCCACAACAGCTTCCAAGTGTCTTCAGGGTTCACCCAATGATGGAGCAGAATTTCCGGATAATTTGTACAGGCATTTTTCATCTCTTGAGATCAGGCTGTTTCCCCATGAGATTGCTGCATAGAACCCCAACTGGTTGCTATGGACTGATAGAACACTTCCAGCAGCTTGCTGCACACATCAAAAGACCTGAATCTTCCTAGGAAGTACAGACTTTTCTGGACCTTGTTATACAGTGCCACTGTGTTGTCAGACCAGACCAGTTTGTTGGTTATATGGACCCCCAGGTACTTGTAGCTCTGCCCAATCTATGTCTTCTCCTGGAATGGTGACCTTGGAAGTCTTTTATCTTACTTTTGAGTTCATTATTGAATTTTGCACATAACAGTGTGATTGTTGTTATTGTCTGCAATTAATCATGATTAAAATTTTTTATCGCTACCCAGCACTAATATACATCTCTTTCTTTCTCCTCCAAACTCCCCAGCAAGCTTTGTCCACCATCCACCCAACTCTGGCTCACCTGCTGGATGTTCCACACAGACATACACTCACCTAAAGGATTATTAGGCACACCATACTAATACGGTGTTTGACCCCCTTTCGCCTTCAGAACTGCCTTAATTCTACGTGGCATTGATTCAACAAGGTGCTGAAAGCATTCTTTAGAAATGTTGGCCCATATTGATTGGATAGCATCTTGCAGTTGATGGAGATTTGTGGGATGCACATCCAGGGCACGAAGCTCCCATTCCATCACATCTCAAAGATGCTCTATTGGGTTGAGATCTGGTGACTGTGGGGGCCATTTTAGTACAGTGAACTCATTGTCATGTTCAAGAAACCAATTTGAAATGATTCGAGCTTTGTGACATAGTGCATTATCCTGCTGGAAGAAGCCATCAGAGGATGGGTACATGGTGGTCATGAAGGGATGGACATGGTCAGAAACAATGCTCAGGTAGTCCGTGGCATTTAAACGATGCCCAATTGGCACTAAGGGGCATAAAGTGTGCCAAGAAAACATCCCCCACACCATTACACCACCACCACCACCAGCCTGCACAGTGGTAACAAGGCATGATGGATCCATGTTCTCATTCTGTTTACGCCAAATTCTGACTCTACCATTTGAATGTCTCAACAGAAATCGAGATTCATCAGACCAGGCAACATTTTTCCAGTCTTCAACTGTCCAATTTTGGTGAGCTTGTGCAAATTGTAGCCTCTTTTTCCTATTTGTAGTGGAGATGAGTGATACCCGGTGGGGTCTTCTGCTGTTGTAGCCCATCCGCCTCAAGGTTGTGCGTGTTGTGGCTTCACAAATGCTTTGCTGCATACCTCGGTTGTAACGAGTGGTTATTTCAGTCAAAGTTGCTCTTCTATCAGCTTGAATCAGTCGGCCCATTCTCCTCTGACCTCTAGCATCAACAAGGCATTTTCGCCCAGAGGACTGCCGCATACTGGATGTTTTTCCCTTTTCACACCATTCTTTGTAAACCCTAGAAATGGTTGTGCGTGAAAATCCAAGTAACTGAGCAGATTGTGAAATACTCAGACCGGCCCGTCTGGCACCAACAACCATGCCACGCTCAAAATTGCTTAAATCACCTTTCTTTCCCATTCTGACATTCAGTTTGGAGTTCAGGAGATTGTCTTGACCAGGACCACACCCCTAAATGCATTGAAGCAACTGCCATGTGATTGGTTGATTAGATAATTGCATTAATGAGAAATTGAACAGGTGTTCCTAATAATCCTTTAGGTGAGTGTATATAGGCAGATGCCGCATTCACTGTGTTCCCCAGTCAACATGATACGTCATTGCGTAGGCCATATTGTGAGTGGCAAAAGTGCCATTTAAACTAATACAGGTAGACGTGGAAACTGGGTTTTCTGATGAAAAAACAATAATGTTTAAAACAGTATCCTTTACATACAACAGATTTTGGCGAATCGTTTAAATGCAATTATTTATATCCATTTATACACTAATAATGGCAATTATTAAATAATAATAATAAATATTATTATTAAATAATTCATCCCATATAAGTAACATTTCTTGTACTGTTTCTTCCATCTCCGAAACATTTCTAGACTTCGTCCTGTTCTTACGCAACACAGTACTGAAGTATTGGTTAATGCCCAAGTCACCTCACATATAGATTATTGTAATGCTATTCTATCTGGCATCCCACAAAAACTTATCCATCGCTTACAACTTCTTCAAAATTCTGCTGCCAGGATAATAACCTGCTGTTCTAAATCCACTGAACATATTACACCTATTTTCTCTCAACTTTACTGGCTCCCTGTTAACTACAGAATACAATACAAAATACTGCTCTTAAAATGTAAAACTCTCCACAAACTTGCTCCTCCTTACCTCACTGATCTCCTACAGACTTACACTCCCTCTCGCTCAATAAGATCTTCATCTGCAGCTCTACTTTCTGTACCACACATCAAACTCTGTTCTATGGGAGCTTGAGAATTCTGTCATAGTGCTCCTCAGCTCTGGAATTCTCTTCCCTCTCATATCCGTCAGGTCGATTCAATAAAACATTTTAAAACTACCCTCAAAACTTATCTTTTCAAACTGGCATACCAATTGTGAATTTTGCATTGTTACTGCCAGTTATCTTTGTTTGTTTGCTAATTATTGCTTTTTGATTTATAATTCTGTTGTTTTAATTTTACTAATGTTGTTTAATTTTATTGTAAGGTGACTTTGGGTGCTAAGAAAGGTGCCTATCAAATAAAATGTATTATTATTATTATTATTATTATTAATTGAGATGAAAACGACCAATGTCTGAAAGTCAAAATAGTAAGACTGCAACTGGCAGTCTGGTCTTTCTTTTAACAATGAAATGATACACACAATGGCAAAAATAAACAATTGTATTGTATACAGATTGGCTTAATAATTTCTGAAAACATTTCACTCATTCCTCTCTCAATTTCTCTCTCACACACACACACGCACACACACACACGCACACACACAATATGGTTACTTAAATATATACAGGATAGGATCTAAAATCCTTGAAACAGAACTGTCTTACATAGCTTTTTCCGTGTGTTGCCACTCTGTAATTTGAGAGTATTCAGTTCGGCAATATGGTACAGCCTTAGTTTGTGGAAGACAGACACAACCAAAGACATGAGCATGAAATGGTGGTTATCAATTTCAAACTGTGTTTCCCCAATGAGCTCCTTGAGAAAAAACACATCATCTGAACCAATCTCAGCCCGAACAAACTGATTGATCAAAGAAACACTGACAGCTTGCCCTAATGTCGACTGTTGGATGACACGCTCAGCTACTTTGACCACCTTGACTGTACCCTTTAGAAGGAATCATCAGACCTCCTTTGTTTTTTAATGTGAGCAAGCGGTAGCTTTGATCATTTGATGCCTGTAGAGCATCCGTTACCAAACTAGCATGGCACACATCACAGGACAGCTTTCTCAAAATCCCATCTAAGGGCTACCTCCCACTGCTTCCTGAGGTGGATTTCTTTGGGAAACCTTCAAAGTACGATGCTGTTGGTCATGCAGCGTCTAGTAATTCTATGTCTATGGTTCCTCAGTCCATAGCATGACTCCCTATAGTAGCTGCCTTACCCCATCCTTCCATTTTTGGGGTATCCCAGCCAGGTTGAGCTGTCAGCCAGCTCTTGCTATATATATATATATATATATATATATATATATATATATATATATATATATATATATATATATATGTATAATCACTGTATCTTTTGATGAGAGATATTGAAATGTTAGGAAAGCCAGTTAGTGCGACTAATGGAAGATGGTGTTGAACATCACCATCTCTCATTTAGAGTACAATAAAAGCAAGGTTTGGAGGGTAATTGCCTAGTGGTCTTCAAAACCCAGGGGTATTCACCTGCTAATGTATTTTCTATGTATGGTTAATACTGTTTTATTCATGAAATATATCAAAACCAGTTTCAAGAGAGCACAAGCTGAAGTAAAACAGAGGAAATACCTGAAGTATGCCAGTTTGGTGAGAGCCATTATATATTAAACTGGAATATTGTGCTTATTTATCAACTTTTAATAGCTTTGTTTTAATAACTAATTTCAATATGGTCATGTTGCATCTACTGTAATTGCTACACACTTTGTATACAATTATTTGTGTAAATTATACACTATATATTAATTACATACTATATAAACTTTCAATCAGAGCTAAGGTATAACAAGAAATCCACTTGAAATGGAACCACTCAAAGCAAAACTTGATGCCTACTGTATGTATAAATTACTTAAGAAATGTAAAATGAAAAATAAGCAAATCTGAAACAAAAAATGAAATATAGAATATATACTAATCACAAAATATCTAGTAGCAGAAGATGGTATTCATATTGTACAAATATGCAGTGCTGCACACAGACGCAACATTCACATAGACAATGTTCTGGCCAAAGCCTAACGATTGTTTTGTTGTTATTAACTACACACAAGACTTTGTGCTGCAGGTACAGATTAATCAAGTGCAAAAACAAGGCTACCACAGGCTGCCATCCCAGTGTAAATCTAGACCACAGTATTAAATAAAGAGTGCTGTTTAAACATTTCAAGATGAATGCCCCTCGTCTATGGTGATATTTAAAGAATGTGCATTTCATCAGAGTAGTTATGTGCATCTGGTCTGGAACTTGGAGTTGTAATAGATAAAATTAGTGTTTGTCTATGGGTCATTTGTTTTCTTTCAAAGTTCAAAGCTGTATTTTTCCTTTTGAGGCATCATGTAAGGTTCTCTGATAGTATACTTAATATAAATTATTTGTAACAGAGAAACATCTGATGAATTGAAAAAAAATGTAAAAAACATACTAGAAAGACTCCAGCCAAACATTTTAGAGAAAACAGTTTGAATATGAATGTGTGCCTGAATATGCCCTGTGATGAACTTGCATCCCACCTACAATTGGTCCTTGCCTTCAACGTGAATAACCAGCTCCTACTTACAATAATAATGAAAAAAAAACAGAATTTAGATTAACTTTTTACATTTTTTAATAGTTTGGACAGAATTTCTAATTTGAAAAACAATACAGTATAATCCTACTGGCGTTTAAATAAAAAATATAGTATTTAAAAGTTTCATGCATGTTGCTACACATATACTCATCAAATAATATCAGCAATCCAGAAAATGGTATGAACTTCTCTCCATTAACATACTGGATTTTACACACATTATAGTATACAGTGCTTAATAGGACATACAAAACAATCAAACTGTGATAAACAGGATAGGAAATAGAACTGAAATAAAATTTAATAATAAGGATAGGAAAAAAGTGAAATAAAATTTAACAATCAAATCATCTTTAATGGTTTCTTTTTCTTACTTAGTAATAATGTATGCAGAGCTAATAACACCAATTAAATGTCATGCTGTATAAAACGCTTCTTTAAGATTTAAAGCTAATTTTTGCATTGCTTACATTTCCCTATACTGTGCATTTTAGAATGCAGCTCAAAACACTTTTACGAACAAAAAATTGTCAATAGTACTCATGGAATTAACAAGGGTACAAAATACACAAAACGTATTTGGCATTTTACATGATTCTTTGTATTTGCAGTCATATTTCTGAGGCCCATTTATACCTGCTGCAATCAATAATGTTAAAAGGGATTCTGATTGCAAAGAAACTGACAATTAAAAGTTTAAAGAACAGTGAAGACTGCCATGTTAGACCAGGGCGACCTGTTAATATTTTATCAAACCTGTAATTATATCTGCTAATAAAGAATTATATATGCTCTTAAAGGATATGATTCCAACCTTTTATTGACATTAACTAACAACTATCAGAGGACAACCACCTGGCATATTACAAAATCAGTTTTATTTGTTTAAGAAGGAAAACATGACTTTATAAGATGTTATAATAAATACAAATGCAATAAAGTGGATAACAAAACACATTAATGGAAACAGGTCACTAGAAACAACATACAAAGTTAAGAATCATTATTTAATACATTTAAGTGCAAGGTTGCAGTAAACATATTTGTAAATTTGCTTCAGAAAACACAGATTGTATCCATATTATATTGGTAAGGCAAACTGTATATGCTTACTTTTATGGTACACTACTTACAGACATGCATTTTATACAGCTGACGTAGCCGAGGACAAAGAGCAGCTATAAGTGGTAAAGCACTTCACAGACATCACAGGATTACCTCTGCCTTCTGTGGAATCACTCTACTCATTTAGAGTAAAATATAAAGCCTTTTAGTTTCATCCAGCCCAGTGTCACCCTGGCATTCCCTATCCACTGTTTTTCTGTCTAGTAGCAGGCAGGTCCACCATCTTTCACAATGGGGCCTACCCTCCTGCTGTGGGACACATTAGCTTAGCACCTTGACCATAAAGTTTCTTGTATGCCACACTGTTATAAATATACAGTGGACCCTCAGTTCACGACCATAATTTGTTCCAAAACTCTGGTCGTAAACTGATTTGGTTGTGAACCGAAGTAATTTCTACCACAGGACTGTATGTAAATATGATTAATCCGTTCCAGGCAGTACGAACTGTATGTAAATATATATTTTTTAAAGATTTTTAAGCACAAATGCAGTTAATAATACCATAGAATGCAGAGCGTAATAGTAATCTAAATGTAAAAGCATTGAATAACACTGAGAAAACCTTGAACAACAGAGAAAACTAACACTGCAAGAGTTCGAGCTGTAGCGCTACGAACCACTCGCTAAAAAACACTTTTTTTTAAAAATGAGTTTTAAGCACAGGGAAAAAAACAAACATTTGAAAAATCCTTAATTTAATAAACCATCAAGAAAAGTAACATTGCAACAATGCACACTATGAACCGATCGATGTAAACAGAAGTGGAGGTTAAAATCCAATAAAAAAAAGTCTTCATTAAATACAAATAGGTTAAAACAATGCTCGGATCTGTCTCTTTAAAAACAAGCCTTATGCGTCCAGCCGTCCGTCTGTGTCTCTCTCTCTCTCTCACGAGCTTGCGTGCGTGTGTGAGAGAGTGTGTGTGTGTGTGTGTGTCGCGTGTGTCTATCTTGTGTGTGTGTGTGTGTGTGTGTTTGTGTCTCTCTCTCTCAGGGAGAGACTGAACACGTGCGGAAATCATGGATGCGCACAAACTGAAAGGGAAACTGGCTTGTTCGTATACCGAGTCTGTGGTCGTGAACAGATGCAAAAGGTTGGCAAACTTTTTGGTCGTAAACCGATTTGTACGTGTTCCGAGATGTTCGTGAACCAAAGGGTCACTGTATATATAATGCAAAGGGTATCTATGTTTTCAGGTCTTGGTTTATAAGGAAATGTTGATTTATTTCCTTATGTTGTATATTTGTATTTTTATTTTAACAGATTACATTTCTGCAACTGGCATTGTAATGGAAAAATGGTAAACTGATGAATATTTAATTTGTATTATCAGTATCCACATGCTTGTGCAAGGAAGTTTTCTAAAAAAAATTAATAAAATAACTGAAATTAAATGTAACATATTAATTAAAGTTTTATTTTATATTGTCAGCATTCATACACAGTCACAGAATGGCTAAAAGGTTAACAATCACAAGCAGGCCTAAGAGCAGTGAGGATTTAAAACATACTCAGTCATTTAATTTCCAAATTACTCATCTTTCTTTAACAGCTACATTACTGCCAGTCATTTAATCTGTAATGCTCAGCTTGATGATATAATTTTACATGTTAGTCTTTAATCATAGCATAATGGAAAATGTAAAACTTTCACTAGCTTTCAGTAAATTACGACAGAAATGTACAAGATGATGCAGAGAATACAAATCATTTGAACTCAAAATACCTTAGGAATACAAATCATATTCTGCTCATGTAATGATTATTTGCTTCTGCTTCATTTTTACTTGCTGCTCTTATATGATTGAAAAGCTAATAAACTCTGTACTGAGCTTTGTACTTACAAGTTAGATCATTTTAATTGAATAGGTGTTTTTAATATCAAGATACCAATCAAAATCTAAGGCTCTCAGCACAAGAAATGTACGATTATGTCCTAAAATACAGGCATGTAAACTGGAACATGAATTGACCCTACTGTTAAAAATAGTTTATGAAGGACAGCAGGGCTAGACTGACTCCTGGCTGGGGTAAAACCCATACTCTTAGCAGGAAGGGAGGCCAGTGAAGTGGAATGGCAGGGGAGGACTACCTCCCAAGAGTACATGCTCCCCTGACATACAAGTTGTGCTTGAAAGTTTGTGAATCCTTTAGAATTTTCTATATTTCTGCATAAATATAACCTAAAACATCATCAGATGTTCACTCAAGTCCTAAAAGTAGATAAAGAGAAATCAGTTAAACAAATGAGACATAAATATTATACTTGGTCATTTATTTATTAAGGAAAATGATCGAGTATTACATATTTGTGAGTAGCAAAAGTATGTGAACCTTTGCTTTCAGTATCTGGTGTGACCCCCCAATAACTGCAACTAAACGTTTCTGGTAACTTTTGATTATTCCTGCACATCGGCTCGGAGGAATTTTAGCCCATTCCTCTGTAAAGAACAACTTCAACTCAGGGATGTTGGCGAGTTTCCTCACATTAACTGCTCGCTTCAGGTCCTTCCACAACATTTTGATCGGATTAAGGTCAGGACTTTGACTTGGCCATTCCAAAACATTAACTTTATTCTTCTTTAACCATTCTTTGGTAGAATGACTTGTGTGCTTAGAGTCGTTGTCTTGCTGCATGACCCACCTTCTCTTGAGATTCAGTTCATGGACAGATGTCCTGACATTTTCCTTTAGAATTCTCTTATATAATTTATTGTTCCATCAATGAAGGCAAGCCGTCCTGGCTCAGATGCACCAAAACAGGCCCAAACCATGATACTACAAACCACCATGTTCCACAGATGGGATAAGGTTCTTATGCTGGAATTTCCTTTCTCCAAACATAATGGTTTTTATTTAAACCAAAAAGTTCTATTTTGGTCTCATCCGTCCACAAAACATTCTTCCAATAGCCTTCTGGTTTGTCCACCTGATCTTTAGCAAACTGTAGACAAGCAGCAATGTTTTTTTGGAGAGCAGTGGCTTTCTCCTTGCAACCCTGCCATGCACACCATTGTTGTTCTCTGTTCTCCTGATGGTGGACTCATGAACATGAACATTAGCCAATGTGAGAGAGGCCTTCAGTTGCTTAGAAGTTACCCTGGGATTCTTTGTGACCTCACTGACTATTACACACCTTGCTCTTGGAGTGATCTTTGTTGGTTGACCACTCCTGGGGAGGGTAACAATGGTCTTGAATTTCCTCCATTTGTACACAATCTGTCTGACTGTGGATTGGTGGAGTCCAAACTCTTTAGAGATGGTTTTGTAACCTTTTCCAGCCTGATGAGCATCAACAACTCTTTTTCTGTGGTCCTCAGAAATCTCCTTTGTTCGTGCCATGATACACTTCCACAAACATGTGTTGTGAAGAGCAGACTTTGATAGATCCCTGTTCTTTAAATAACACAGGGTGCCCACTCACACCTGATTGTCATCCCATTGATTGAAAACACCTGACTCGAATTTCACCTTCAAACTAACTGCTAATCCTAGAGGTTCACATACTTTTGCCACTCACAAATATGTAACAGGGTTCAGGGTTCACAAACTTTCAAGCACAACTGTACACTGGATAAAAGCATTCCTGGACCAGTAAGCCCATTCATGTACCTGCTGAGAATGTTGGGGCAGCCCTGCTGGATTCCCTGAGTGCAGACAATGAGAGCTGTTGGGGAGGGTTGTCCCTACTTTCAAGGGCTTCTACCTTGACACTGGAAGTATTTCTGGATCCGGCATGAAAGGGGCCACCTCTGTTGACTCAGTAGTTAAGAGTCAGGAGGAGGTGGATAAGACTGCATGGGATATGTAGAAAGAGAAACTTATTTTGTTGTGAGGTCTAGAAAGAAGGAAACTGAAACCCTGTAGTTGAACCCAGGTATGTGTTGTATAGCTGAAAGGTCTTCATAGTTACCTTCCCCAATCAATTCAGTACAGATGTATTTTTTACACTGTGTGAGAAAAGAAGCCATAGTGAATAAATGAAACACTACAAAGAGTTTATTGGTATTTGTCACATCATGCCACCTCTGGAATGAGTGTGGACTCATAGGAACAAACAAGCCATCATCCATTTTGTAAAAGAACCAGTTCAGAGTCATGGTAGCTGACAATTAATCCAGGACCATTAGGGCACACATGACGAAGGGCACTAGTCAATTACAAAAAGCTTGCACCAGCCTAATTCAGGGTCACCAATTAACCTACTAAAAAATTAAAACACACCAGGAAATGGTCAAAACCTGCAAGCAGGCAGTGTGAAAATCTGGATTAAAAACCTTAATTCTTGAGCTATTAGGCAGTACAGCTAAACACTGTGCCACCATTCTTCCTTTGAAAGAAATTGTGGTATTTAGCTGAAAATAAATGCTGTGAAAATATCTCTATATGTTTCTAGAAGTCTTACTATTCAGAATATTCACAAAAATCATGCTATGTTAGACCACTGGACAGGAAATTTAAGAATATAAAGACTGCAAAGGAAAACTGAGTACCAGTACAGAAAACCAATATGATTTCTGAACTGTTGCCTCATCAGTTAACTGACACACCACTTGACCAGTCAGATGCTTCCTGCCAAGGATTTGCTGAATATGTCTAATAACACACTGAAGAGTAATTCATTTTGGGTATAACCTGTAATAGTGGTGAGAAACTGCAAAAACAAGATCAAATGAGGGAACCACCACTTTTACTACATTAAACCAAAATCCCAAAGAGAAAAATGTCTGGTGAAAACTAACCAAAGATACAGGCACCACCTTGTAGTACTTTTCATTGCGGCTGCATTAAAAATGAAATGATTTGGTGTTTGCCATTCAGCTACTAGCCTTGAGGAAGTATTCCATGCACTGATGATAAATTCTGAAATTTAGAATAATGAATGTTCAACAACCCTTTCAAAGCACAGGAAGTTACTGAATTAGCAAAGTGACAAAGTGACTATTGAAAATTTCAACCTGGGGATATTCTTACCAGGAATCATGTTGTTTTATTAATGAGTAGCTGGTGAGTTGTGTCTTGATGAGCTTTATGTGAGTATGTATAGTGGTCCATACAAAAGAATTACCCCCCCTCTTACCAGGACTGGCTCCTGCCTTTTGCTTGATGCTGGCTAGACAGATTCCAGCCTCCCATCTCCCATGATTTCCAGATTGGATTAAAATCAGCTGAGTAAATTGTTTTATTTAAAGTAAAGACACTGGGGTTGTTGTTATGTATGTAAACTTCTCCATGAGTACTAAACAGTGTCTGACAGAATAATGGGGAGTAATTTCACTGGTATTTTGTGTTGGGTCAACATCTGTGAAATGAATGTTCGACTGGGAGGTTTTATAGGGAAATAAACCGTAAAAGAGACTGCCATTGAACTTCAGTGGCTGTTGGTGTCTTTCAAAGACAACTGTCTGCGTGATTAAATTGTTGTTGAACTTCAGTAGATGATGGCATCTTGAAAGCATATACACAGCTTTGTAGGACATTCCCTAGTGAAATAGGAAAGTTGGGTAGGTTGCTTTTGACAGTCTGCAATTTGTATATAGAACACAGCATAATAATATTGTATATGGTAAATAATATATTATTAATGTAAAGTTTAAGTAAAAAGATATTGTACATCATTATCATGTCTAGAAAAAACAGACAACACCTTCTTTGCCTTAAAATTAGTCATACATTGCTTCAATATCTTTAATAAGTGGTGAACCCCTGGACTGCTGGCAAATGACAATAACTAGCATATAGCATTAAGTGACAAACACCAGGAAATTTTTTAATAGGATTTCCTTTCCATACATAACCATGCAGGTGTAGTCATATACAAGACATTTTCCAATATTTCTGTTTAGACAGGAAGAATGTGCAAAGTCTTTGAATGCAGTGACATTCACACAGGAGCACGGGTTCCATATTACTACAACAACCCAGACCATGCAGAATGACTGTTGAAAATGCAGTTTATTTTTCAGAGATGTATGTTGTAATTAGTTGTGTTAGTAGAAATATGAGCAAGAAGTACAAATTAATATGATAGTAAGTAAATAAAAGCAACTCATTGTCCCTTTTGTAGATACCGAGAATCTCCTCTTCATTTTCAGTGATAAAATGGGGTGGTAACTAACTCCTTCTAAATTCAATAATGTACTGAAATAACGTACCACACTATGTATAACTCTTCGATCAGTTTATTAGATCATTATTGTCATATGCACAGACTACAGTGAAAGTCTTGCTTGCTTGTGACAATCAACATGTCACCATTCCTTGAAGTCACGATTAGTTGATACAACTACCTCAACTTTAAAACTTCTGTCTTTCCTACCTTAAATGAATACTTACATCAAAATGCCCTTACATATTAATTGAACTTTTTAAAATTCGACAGTACTTACACTGGAAAATAAATGGCACTGAGTGTAAAGGAAATAACAGAATCAAGCCTCAATCCTTCAACTCAGCAGGATAAGGCATTGATGTTTTAGAGTCATAACAGGCTTTCATATTCTTACCATTTTATTGGTTCTAAAAAAAACTAATTTAAATTGCAAGAATTTCAGAGTACTGGCCTTATGCAAATAAAATGTGAACTTAAACACTTCACATTACACCATTTCACACTAACAAATGAGCTCCAAAACACTATGTTTTGTCAATGGGGGCACAATAGTTAATTCATAATATAAAGAAAAAGTAGAGAAACTGGTTATACTGTACAAGTAAGTAGTTATCATTTAAAAATATAATAACAGTTTTCTGTAAAAGCATTTTACATTGAAGCAGGCATGTGTTTCATGTCAAAAGCAGTATAAATGATCTGTGAACGTCAAACTAATGAAACTTACTGATGTTTAAAAGAGATAAATCTCTTAAGTATTTAAGTAAAAATGTGATGTTTCTTCAAACATCTCTTTTAACATAATTTACCATACTTCAAACACAGCACATGTGTATAGAATGGCAAGAGTTGTTCAGATGTTTCCCCAGACAAGGTAGGGGGTTTAAATCAAAGTGATAACATCATAGTGCTTGAGGCTTCTAAACTTGAGAGAATCTGAGATAATCTGAGGCATAACATCTGCATTATTAATAAGCACTGGAGGGAGACAAGTACATTATAATTGATTATAATTTGTCTCATTTAGCTACTGCTCTGGGACATCTTGGACTGCGTACATGCATATGTGCTATTCTACATTAGGGGTAGCTCCAGCTTTAGACTTTCAAAACAAATTAGAAATTAACAGGCTCTTGTAAATGCTACAACTTGGGAAGACATTTAATGAAATGATAGATAAATACTGTACATTTGTATTCGTGATAGGTAGTTTCGTACTGTGTTGTCTGAGCATTGAGCCAAGTTGATGGTTAGAATTTGAAAGTATTACACATTGACACTGTCCATGAAAATGACTTACAGTCACATATTTAGGACAGATTTAAAAAGCTATGTGGGTATCTTAAAAGAAAATCTGACAAGCTGGCTTTTTCTGAGATGATACCTGTTCTCTGCACAAGTCCAGTTAAGGCTGATGAGATCAGATTAAGTGCATGAGGAAAAAAAACCTGCTGGAAGGAAGAAAAGCTGGGCAGTAGGGATGGTTTATACTTTTAAATGCAGAGTATGGGTTTGTAAGTCCCAGGTGGGTTACAGTAGAATAGGAAGAATACTGATGTGTTATGAAACCACTGGTGCAGGGCAGTTCAGCATTGCTTAAATTAGTAAAGTGTAAGACAGAGATCTTAAAGTAGGCCAGAACAAAAAGATCAGATGCTAAACTGGTCAGGAATATTAATGAGTGTGTGTGAGCAAAACAACATTAGATAGATAGATAGATAGATAGATAGATAGATAGATAGATAGATAGATAGATAGATAGATAGATAGATAGATAGATAGATAGATAGATAGATAGATAGATAGATAGATAGATAGATAGATAGATAGATAGATAGATAGATAGATAGATAGATAGATAGATAGATAGATAGATAGATAGATAGATAGATAGATAGTGTGGAATGGAAAAATACAGCTTGTCCCTGTGACATGTAGCAGTTACAAAATGTGTATGTGACATTTCTATGTATACCCTTGTATGAGGTACAGAGTGTACTGGGTGAGCAGGTCAAAGGAATCTGCCAGCAACAAGTCTGTTACTATAGTTCCTGTTTGTCTCAGAATCTGCCCTTTAACCAGTTTTTTATTATAGTTCCTGTTTTTAAAGCTCCAAATAAGGTAACTTCTTCTTTTTATTTTGTCAGCAGTAAGAAATATGTACCGCCGCCTCTATTTTTGGAAATAATGATATCATTTTGCTCGACTCTGTAAGCTATAAAAGAGCAAAGAATTTCCTGTACGAGGGCTTCTCTAGTCTAGGTGCAATAAAGTGTATATTACTGATTAATTTTATCTGGTGTGAGACTCCTACTCTGTCCGGGAAATAATGAATAGAAAAAGAAAAATCGTCCACAGTTTATTGGCGCCCAACGTGGGGCAGGAGACGATCGGCTGACTCCTTGATCGGTACCCGCCTTATGGATCTGTCTTCTTTGAAGCAGACTGCCGTTACTGTGTGCACCGGCAGCAGAGTAAACAGCTCCGATAAAAGTTAGGACTGTCCTGTCCTAGGACGGCTTCTGAGTGAGAAGTCCCCGGTCTCCTCCTGACTCCGAGTGGAGTACTCTGCGTTGCGCACCAGACTAAATGCCTAGACTAGGGTAAGTACCGTCGGGGGTTTCCTTGGTGGTGGGTATGATAAGAGTGATAAGTAACTGACAGTTTTTTAAACTGACACTAGCGGCCCAGGATATTAATTATCTACTCGAGGTTTATTAATTAACTGTTGGGAAAGGATGTAGGAGTCCGAACTGGGATATTAGTGGGATAGGCATTGGGACGGTTACAAGGTGCGTGGCACACCTAAGGAAAAGAGCCCATTGCCCGTCAAAGGTCAGTAACGGACAACGACGGTTAACAGTTAGGAAATTCAAGAGAAAAGGAAATCGAGTAGGAAAAGAATAGTGTACACTGAATATAGTTTCAGGAAAAGAAACTAGAAAATAAAAGATATAGTTTCAGGGGAAGAAACTAGGACAATAAAAGAAAATGGGTTCCGCTAGTAGTAAAAAGTTAAGCAGGGTCTGATGGGTCTAAGTTTATACTGGAAGGACTGTTTTCGGAGGATCAACAGACGTCGGAAAAATGGGTCACCAAGGAAACTAATTGAGAAAAGATAGGCTTAGATTTTAAAAGGCATGTAAGAAGTGGAATAAACAGAGCGGTGGGCGTTGGCCATTAGAAGGCACCGTGATACGAGTGAGATTCAGGAAATAAGGAAAATATTGGTTGTTGCAAGGGAGGTCCGTAGCATGGATATGTTTGATAGATGGGAATTGGTTATAAAAGATCGAAATTTAGAGGCGATCACTAGACAGAATGAGGTTCTGAGAGCCAATGAAGTTAAGGCCAGAAAAGAAAAAGATGAATTGCTTTTAGCTTTACAAACAGCCCAACCACCTGACAACCATTCAAAAAAGAAAAAGAAACGTCTATACCCTATATTATATGGTTCTGGGACTCATGTTCCCGAACCCCCGCCCTATGACTTTCCGGGAGGGTCCGAAGAGGAGGAGGAGGTAGAGGAGAACCACTAGAAATAAAACCCGAGCCCCTTATCGGACACAAGGGAGTTACCACCCGAAGACAGGCTAAGACACAGGCACCTTTCAATCCCTTACACGATGACCGACCCCATGTGTTTAAATCCTCTGTTCCACTTTCCCCCACTGCCCCTGACCCCGAGTTCCCTCCATCTACTTCTTTCCCATTAATGCAGATCCCTAATCCCCAGCATAATCCCAATCAACCTACTGGTGACCAGAATCCCTTGACAATTTCCATTTCCCATATTTGGGACTTAAGTGAGCTAAAAGAGGTGGTCAGCTCCTTAGTTGACCCTAAAAGGAGGGGACTGAAATTTTTTGAACAATTAGAACAGTTGGACAGCATGTATAAACCAAACGCTGCCGAATGGACACAGGTCCTTCGTCGGAAATTGGGCCCAACTTGGGCTTCTGTTAATCATGGCACTGATAATAATGGACAGCCGTGGACTTGGCGTGAGATTTTACATCGAGGAGATGGTCAGTCGGAGAGGCAGATTTTCGAACTCAGTGGAGTCTATTGAAAGCGAACTTAGAGGAGAAGTACAAAAAGGGCACTGACTGGGCTTTGATTTCTGCTGCAAAACAGAAAAAAGATGAGACTGTGGATGAATGGGGACTTAGGATTCGAGATTTGATAGCTACCCATTCGGGCATAGAGCGGGCTGAGGACCGACTTGCGCCGTGCCTCCTTCGTCTCCGGTCTCCAGACATTCAATCTAAAGTCCGTATCTCATGTATTGGCTGGGAATCTGCTACCTTTGAAGAGGTCAAGCGACATGCTGAACATGCTGAAAGGCAGACCTCACAAAAGCAAGAACAGAATCAGGCTAAGTTGCTGGCTGCGCAACTAAATTACTACACTGGTGGACGAGGAGGCTTCACCGGTCCACGCGGTGCCCGGGAGGCTCGAGGAAGAGGACGGCGGGGTCGAGGTGGTTTTACCTCTTTGCAAGACCCTTCTCAACAACAACAGCTCCCCACTCCTTACTATTGCTATAATTGTGGTCAGCCAGGCCATTATAAAAGAGACTGTCCAAATCGTCAGATTAAGCCTCTTTTGACTACCCCCGGAGATGAATTTACACCCGGTTTCCCCGGAAACCAAGGATGGCCCTAGGAATTTTTAGGGACCTATAGCCACTCCATGTTTCCCTTCTTGACTGTGGATCCTGAGGATGATCCTCTTTTATCTCTGCATGTTAATGGACAAGAGACTATTTTTCTAGTTGACACTGGCTCACGCTCTACTCTTTCTCTGGCTAAGGTCCCTGCCTCGGATGACACAATTACTGTTCTGACAGCCTCTGGACAACCACATTGCCTTAAAGTTTCACTCCCACTCCCTGTCCAAAATTCTCCTTCTGGTCCATCCATACTACACCGTTTCCTCCTTAATTCACTTTGCCCTGTTAACCTCTTTGCCCTGTTCCCTTCCTGCTTGTTTCCCCATCTCCAGGTCCCTGACACCCTTCACTGTACTGCCCAATACTTCCCTGCTGAAGTTGATACCCCTTGGTTGGAATCTTTTCTTTCCTCAGCTCCCACACCGCAAATTATACTTGTTCCCTGTTTATTCCTGTCCTCCACCAAAGCTGCTACATCTGTCCATCTCACCCCTTCCCAGCAAATTTACTATTTGGGTGACTCTGTCCCTCATATTTCTCTTGCCAAATCGCATGACACGCAGTGGGTGCAAATTGGACCTTGGGTTCAACACTGTCTTGACCGGACAGATTGGCAATATGTTGCCCCTGGTGTCTTCGACACCTCTGACCATTTAATTACAAAGGTTGTTCTCCAAACTGATTTTTTAGTCAATCGTAGTCTCTGCACACCTTCTCCGTCATGTTCTGTTTTTCCCTTACAAGTTACATTTCCTCCATTGCCTTGGCTCGCAGATATCCCATCCTGCCTATGGTCTCAGGATAAAAACGATTTTGGCAGAATAGCCCATTGTGAACCTCTGGTGATCTACCCAAAATCCTCCTTCCGTGCTTTTACTTTTCAAAACCGCCGTTGGACTTGGACTGTTATGCCTCAGGGCTACACTGAGTCTCCTTGTGTGTATGGACAAGCGCTTGCTCAAAATCTTGAGGGTTTTTGGCCAGACCATGGTTCCACGTTAATTCAATATGTTGATGATATCATGCTCTGCAGTGATTCGCAGGAATCATGTGAAACGGACACAAAGAAATTACTTCTTTTCTTGGCTGAAAATGGCCATAAAGTGTCCAAAGCTAAATTACAATTGGTACAAACAACTGTTAAATATGTAGGTCATGACATTACTAATGGCACAAGAGCTCTCTCCACTAGTCGCATTACAACCATTCAGAATCTTCCTAGACCGGTCACTAAACAACAGGTTATGTCTGTCCTAGGCATTCTTGGATATTGTCGACAATGGATCCTTAACTTTTCGCACGTGCTCAGCCACTGCAAGATCTGGCCAACACTCCCGGCCTTCCCTTATCTGGCCACGTTCCTGGACTCCTGATGCTGAGACCGCATTTTCTGACCTAAAGACTGCCCTCCTTTCTGCCCCCGCCCTCGGTTTACCTGATTATTCTCGTCCATTCACATTGTTTGTGGACGAAAAGGGGGGATATATGAATGCCGTGTTGACTCAAATACATGGAGACAAACAAAGGCCTGTTGCATATTTTTCAAAAAATTAGACCCAGTTGCAGCTGCTCTTTCTCCCTGTCTAAGAGCAGTTGCTGCTGCCACAGAAGCAGTCTTAGCTAGCACCGATATAGTACTCATGAGTCCACTGACAGTTAAAGTTCCGCATGCAGTTCATTCCATTTTAGTACAAGCAAAAACTTCTCATCTAACCACAGCAAGAGCCATCCATTATCAGAACGTTCTTTGCACTCTCTCAAATGTCACAATTGAAAGGTGTTCTACCCTCAATCCGCTACTCTACTCCCGACTAGTGAGGAGGGAGAACCGCATGATTGTCAGGAAGTGATTGCTCGAGAAGTTAAGCGCGATTTGATTTGCAGGAAACTCCATTAGAAACAGGTGAAATCATATTTGTAGATGACTGTTCGTTAAGATTAGAAAATGGAGCTCCGTCGACCAGTTATGCTGTGGTCCAAGGGGACCACCTACTGGAAGCTAACCGAATTACCTCTAGCCTCAGTGCACAAGCAGCTGAACTAATAGCCCTAACTTGAGCATGTCAGCTGTCAGAAGGAAAAGACATAACTATTTACACAGACTCTCGCTATGCTTTTGGAGTCTGCCATGATCACGGGGCATTATGGAAATTAAGGGGTTTTAAGACCAGTACTGGCAAGCCCATTCAACATCAGAAGTTAATTGAATCTCTGTTGGATGCCATAACTAAACCATCTAAATTGGCTATTGTAAAGTGCCAGGCACACACTGGCAAACAGGATCCTGTTAGTAAAGGAAATGAATTGGCTGATTACTTTGCTAAAAGAGCTGCTCATAATAATGTTCCAGTTTCTCTTTTCCAACAGAGTTCGGAGTCGGTTCTAGATAACCAGATGATTTCTTTACAGAGCTCAGCAACGGATCTTGAGAAGAAGAAATGGTCCAAGGAAGGCTCCTTGATTGAAGGTGTTTGGACCCACCGTCAGACTAATAAGCCTTTTCTTCCGAAAGCTTCCTTTCCAGGAATGGCGAAAATAGCCCACGGACTGGACCATGCGGGAAGAGATGCTATGATTCAGGATGTTGAGAAGCATTGGGAAGCAGTAGGGTTTTCTAGTTATGCAGATCAATTCTGTAAGAGATGTGCGCTGTGCCAAAGGTTTAATGTGGGAAAAGGCACGCAGGTAAGTCCCGCCGTTCGCCCGAATCCAATGGGACCATTTGAGCATCTCCAAATGGATTTCATCGAATTAACGCCATCAAAGGGATATCGGTACTGTTTAGTAATTGTCGATGTGTTCTCCCGATGGGTAGAAGCATTCCCTTCTAAGCATAATGATGCCAAAACTGTGGCTAAAGCGTTAATAAAGGAAATTATCCCACGATGGGGTATACCTCAGAAACTGCAGACTGATAATGGGACTCATTTTGTGAATTCAGTCATAAATGAACTAACCACATGGCTCCAAATTAATGTTCACCACTACTGTATGTATCACCCACAGAGTGGAGGTATAGTTGAAAGATGCAATGGCACTTTGAAGTCAAAATTAGCAAACATTTGTGAGCAGACAAATCTTTCCTGGCCTGATGCCCTTCCACTGGCCCTGATGGGGCTACGAGGGCGACACACTGACAATTGGGGCTATCGCCGTTTGAGATTCTTACCGGTAGATCCATGCCAGTTGGTATGGTTATAGGGAATGTGAACCTACATACTGTGGACAATGATCTTCTCTCTAGTCTTTCAGGTCTCCGAGCCTCTCTGAAGGAGGTCCATGAACAAGTGAAGCAAGCCTGGAGATCCACCCCTCCCTCTGAGGATTCGCCTATCCCATTAAGAACCTGGATCCTGGTTCGTGACACCCGCAGGAAACACTGGCACCAACCCAGGTGGCGAGGACCGTTCAAGTTCTTCTGTCAACCCCTCACGCTGTGAAAGTTGAAGGACTACCTGCCTGGATCCACGCATCTCATTGTAAAGATGGCACCATTCCTCTGTCTTTTGATCCTTTTCCGTTTTGTTCTATCTATCCCTGTTCGCACCCGAGAACCACAAGGATTCCGCGTTCTTCAGGGTACTACTCATTCTTTTACCCTGGACTTTTGTTCTGTTGCGTCCTGTACTGGTTCTCCACGTGATTGGACTTCCTCACAAAAATATGTTTGTGTCCCAGAATGTAGCTCATGGAGCGGCGTGTTCACTAACACGGAAACCAGGACTGGGGTATAACCCTAGACAAGCTACAAACATGGTCTAAAGACTCATTTTCAATTATAAAAGGACACCCGTATGCTGAAACCTGTAAAGGCAATAATCCTATTTTATGCAATCTTTTAGTAGTTACTATTAAGAATGCTTCTTTACATGATTCTGGCATCTAAATTCTTGGTGCCTATGTCTCTGGTACAGATCTGTTGGGAAAGTTCAAGATTGAGGTGTACTCCAATTCCCCCACCTCTTCCTCTTTATCTTCTCCTGTTAACGCTTCTTCTTCTTCCAATACTACTTCTCCATTCTCCTCTCTGTCTGTCCTTTCCATAGAATCCACCTTCGAGGTTGAAACTGGTGCGGTGATCGGAACCGTTGGCTGCAATGGGTCCTGTATTCAGCTCGTCAGCTCAATCAATCCGATTGCTATGAATGTGCCACTGCTCGTCCCCATCTCGCAACCACCCCCTTCCCTTTGTCCCATAACTCCTCCAACTCTCTTCCTTGCTTACTTTCCTTTTTTAATACTCCTTCCATTTCTCGAATTCCTCCTGCTCCCCTCTCTTCTGTCTTTTCCCTCCTTCTCCATTCTTGGTTCACCTCTATGTTCGGCTCCTGGGGGCAATGGTTCAGATCTATTTTTGTCTCCCTTGCTGTTGGAGTTGTTCTACTCCTTCTTGCCTCTTGCTGCTTACTTCCTCTTGTCCACTGTCTAATTGCTCGTGTGTTCCATTCTGCTCTATCTAAAGCTTACCTCCTACGTCAAGAACAGGTTCTTCTTCTGGCCCCTGAAAGTGATTCCGAAGTTTGACCTGCCAGATTCCTTTTTCTGCTCAAAGGGGTCGAGTGTGGAATGGAAAAATACAGCTTGTCCCTGTGACATGTAGCAGTTACAAAATGTGTATGTGACATTTCTATGTATACCCTTGTATGAGGTACAGAGTGTACTGGGTGAGCAGGTCAAAGGAATCTGCCAGCAACAAGTCTGTTACTATAGTTCCTGTTTGTCTCAGAATCTGCCCTTTAACCAGTTTTTTATTATAGTTCCTGTTTTTAAAGCTCCAAATAAGGTAACTTCTTCTTTTTTATTTTGTCAGCAGTAAGAAATATGTACCGCCGCCTCTATTTTTGGAAATAATGATATCATTTTGCTCGACTCTGTAAGCTATAAAAGAGCAAAGAATTTCCTGTACGAGGGCTTCTCTAGTCTAGGTGCAATAAAGTGTATATTACTGATTAATTTTATCTGGTGTGAGACTCCTACTCTGTCCGGGAAATAATGAATAGAAAAAGAAAAATCGTCCACAATAGATAGATAGATAGATAGATAGATAGATATGTTCAGTTTTAATTTGCTATAATGTAAAAAACTGAAAACTGAGCAGTAACTGTATATAGCGTTTGGGTACTAGGAGGCACTCTCATAAAGTTCCCTGAATGCAAATGAATGAGCCATAACATGGAAAGTGCCTTTTATTTAGTTTCACAACAAATATATCAATATACTAATTTTAATACATTAAAGTAAAAATACACATATGGGGTAAACTAAGTATAGCACTAGCAGAAAGAATTAAAGCCATTGATGATTATCTGTCTACCTGGTGGAATGGCTTGTGCACCACAGCAAAGTACTCCATTTGTCACTTTCCATGTCTCTCTCTTTCTCAAGATCATTGTCACTCTTTCATCCAGTGGGTCTCTGCACGGAAGTTGTCTCTGGTCATGTGGCGGCTTTAAACCCAGAGCAAGCTAAGGTTAAGATCCAAAATTACTTCTGTGCTGGTTGTTCCATTACTACTGGAGACCATGTTAGATCCCACTCTAGTGGTCTAGTAGCATCTCTACAACTCTACGCTTTCATCTTCTAGTCAATAAAAGCCTCAGCTCTATTGTAGACTCGTAGCTACTGTATAACAAGTTAGGGTGGTATGGCCCCATACCTCTTCTGTGACCATAGATGACCAGGTGATATTGTCATGTCTGAGATTTTCTCCTTAAGTGTATTCTTCCTCCTGGGTGATGTGCTCTAGTAAACAGTCTGATCTGCTTTTCTTGCATCTTGGGAAATGGTTACTTGTTTCCAGCATGGTCGGATCTCTTTGTCTTGAACAGATGCATCTATATCTTGTGTCTAACACTTAAAATGTACAGTAACCCCTCTGGGATAGCCCATTCATCCATAATGACAGGGTCATAGCATATTGTCCTCTTGTCCCAAACAATGTTTTGCAGAAAACCTCTCCTTGCCCTGTTTCATCTTCATTTTGGCTTGCCATTCACCATATTATTATGTCTGCTACCACACAACATTTAAATTTGACATTACTTTACAAGAAGACCACCCCTGGCTAAATCCAAGCGGTGCATATAAAATAAGAATGAAGGCACATTATAGAGAAAATACAGACTAAGCTGAAAAAATGTTGAGATAAACACATCCATAGGATAAGAAAAACTCAAATGCAACCCATGAAGTGAAATACTACTTCATCAAATAAATAAGTAAGCAGTGAAACTAATAGCATTTTATTGGAAGAACATTACAGATCTTAAACATAATGGATAAAAACAACAGAGCATTATTAGAGGGGTGATGTGATAGTAATTTGTTTTTTGAAATACTCAAATGTAAATTGGGAGAAAACAATCAAGAGTGGAATAAAGCAAAAGAAATTCATAGATGTGATGAATTTCTGTTTGGAGCAATCAAGTGTCAACAAGAGGGAAAATCTGTGCTGAGTGTAATAAACCAGAGAGAATTTGAAGAAGAGATGTTATTGAACCTCTATGATAGAGTGTGAACAGTACAATAAGTTTCATAGTATTTGTAGTTGTGGGAGTCAGGGAAGAAATTAAAAATAGACAATACGATTTTAAAAAGATAAATTGGGACCAAATGAAGAAAAGGAATGGGAAGTACACAATGAGATTTTTTAGGAGGTCAGTGGATCAAAAAAGTAATAAATAAAAATAATGCAAAAGATCAATAATTTCATTACTATTAAACTGCAATTATAAGCAGCTTTATAATCAACAGAGCTCCACCATAGATGAGCAAAGAAAGAAGGAAAACATTAGTGAAGAAAACTGAGTAACAATACTGAGAGAAATAACTGAATTAATAATAAGGCTTTTGAATGCTTGACATAACCAGCTGAAGGCCAATAACAAATACAAACAGATTGGTGCAAAAACACATACTGTATTTTGCAAGCATTTATTCTAGTATTTCAGCATAAAAGAACAGTCGTATAAAAAGAATATTATTAAAATAAAAGGCAGATAAAATAATTTTTAAAAGTACAAACACTAAAATATAATTTTTTCTGATACCTTCACCAAGCAGAGGTATGATATAATTTAAAAACGAACTAAATGTATGAGTTGGTAACAACCAGGTCAATGGAGGAAACTGGTCAGAACAAAATGACCATACATGAAACATTAATCAACAGATGGAATCATCAACTTGCTCCACAGGTCAGAGATGAATACAGACTATTTAGAGAAGATTTTGACAGCAGCAATTATAAAGACCACATTGTAAGATGTGACTTGAGCATCAAAGTAGAAAATCCATCCATCCATTATCCAAACCGCTATATCCTAACTACAGGGTCACGGGGTCTGCTGGAGCCAATCCCAGCCAATACAGGGGGCAAGGTAGGAAACAAACCCCGGGCAGGGCACCAGCCCACCGCAGGGCATGCACACACACCCACACACCAAGCACACACTAGCGACAATTTAGGATCGCCAATGCACCTAACCTGCATGTCTTTGGACTGTGGGAGGAAACCGGAGTACCCAGAGAAAACCCACGCAGACGCAGGGAGAACATGCAAACTCCACGCAGGGAGGACCCGGGAAGCGAACACGGGTCTCCTAACTGCGAGGCAGCAGTGCTACCCACCATGCCACCCTAATAGAAAATCTAAGTATTACATTTCAGTTTGTACATACACCACATTATTCATTCACTTACAACTTATATGCTTAGTAATCAAAAGTTCTAATTTGTATAATTCACTTACATTAGAAAAGTAAAAGTAATGATTCTCAGGGAAATGCATCCTCAACACTGGAAGTAAGCAGGCAGGAATTATGAACCCAAGGATCCTGGAGGTATGGGGTAGTGTGATGGATGGTGGGGGCCTTTTCCTGGACGAGAGGCCATTGTGAATGAAGGACCAAGGGAGGCATTGTCTCATCCGGAGCAATAGATGGCAGTCCCCCTGGGTTGAAGCGCTGCCTTGGATTCCCGCAGGGCTCTAAGACAGTTGGACTTTGGCACAGCCCTGTTGGGTTCCATGGGAACCACCAGGGGGAATTGCAGAGCCCTACTTTGGATTTCCATCACACTTGGGAGTACTTCCAGACAATGCTGATGAGACACCTGAAGTGCTCCCAGGTGCACCATAAAAAGAACTGCCCCAGTTCACTCGGGGAGCCAAAGTCGGGAGGAGAAGGACAAAGCAGAGAAGGAGTGGGGGTGCAAAGAGAGAGAAGAAGAAAGAAGGCAGAGTGCTGTGTATTTGCTGTACTTTGTACTGTGCTTAGGATTGCCACCGATGTCTGAGAAAAAAACCTGGACATGGTTCTGCTAACCAGGAACTGATGTCATAAAATTAGAAAATACTGTGCTTTCTGCAACTCTGCTGCTAATCTCTCTTAAAGGTACCAACACATTTTGAACTAAGGACTCATTCTTAGTTCTGCCACAGGATACTTTAGCTGCAATATTAGAGTCATTGAATATTTTTGCATTGACCCTGTTCCCGCAGTCGATGGACACGTAGTTGTGTCCACATCACACTCTGTGATAAGTGGCTGTTAATTTTGCTACGGAAATTTTTGCCATTCTCTGAGTCTTTGTTGATCATGAATGATGAACATTCCTTGGATTACCAAGTGATTTAAAAGCGATTTTGATGTTTTTTTGTTTTAATATGGTTGGACAAAGTTGTTTTGCCCTCGTGTTTAATCACAATTTTAAATGAGCATAAAGAGCAAGTAGCAGAAAGTGGATCACCTGGGGTTGGCTTTTGCCATGTCATGTAATTTTCATTTTTCATCCTGTCATTACTGAAAAATGTAGTTTCTTTTTTACTGGCCTGTCAGACAAATTCTCATCATCATCCTCCGTCTCACCACCTATCTCAGCACAATTATTTGTGCACTGCACATCTAGTGCTGCCAGTAGTAGCTGCACAAGATTGATGGGCCAGTCACGTCACATGATCACGTTAGAGCCAATGATAGTGCACACCAGTTGGAAATCAAGAGGATGGGCATAGTAACAAAATCTAAATAATCTTTTAAAGAGGAAGAGTACAAACTGATCTAGCCTAGTGAAAAGAGAGAGAATTTTTTTTTCAGGACTGACAATTAAAAAGAAGAACAATCCCAGGAAATCCATGGCAAGTGGCAACCCTAACTGTGCTGAGGAATGGGGAACAATTGGGACACATTTCCCCTGTAAATAAACTCATGTTGTTCTGGAATCTGAGTATGTCAGGTGTTGGAGAGCCGGAAAGCCCCAGGAGGTCATAGTAGCAACCAGCATGCTGCAGTGGGACTGCATGCCTCTTTTGAAATTTGAATTCCTGACGGAACAGCTCATTTTGCAAACAACTAAAAACAACTAAAATATCTTTACTGACAAACATTGTCCCCAGTTCCTTGAAAGGTTCATGTTCTTTTCACTTGTGTTAAGTACATAGTCTGGAAGAGACACTCTACGTTTTTTGTCAATTTTCATAAACAATTCCAATACAAGGTGCCCACCAAGTCTTTTTTAGCTCTAACTATACTTAAAACATACATGTAAGTGTTGAGTGAAACAGGCAAGTTTTAATTCACATACAGTTTTATGAAACTGGAAATAAAATTTATTTCATAGGCGATTTCACAACTGAGAAAGGATTTGAAGGTTTAAACATTGTTTTGAGGTAGGAAACAAGTAATATTGCTTCCTAATGCCACGTTCACACTTTAACACATTTTACCTATATTCTTTTCTGCAACTGTGTAATGAATGTAGTCGGACGTCAAGAGAAAAAGCAATTTGAATTATGCCACTCATTCACATGATCACTGTTTCTGTGATATGATGCATATTTTCCACATGAAGACAAACTAATATGAACCATTGTACACATTAGTGTGATTTCTCCACAGGAAATCACGCTGCATGGGAAGTCGCCACTCCCTTCCGACCACCATTACTGAGAAACCTCCCTTTCCTGTATTTTGATTCCTGCTGAAGAGGTTAAAGATATGTATTCTTCAAGTGCTGAGCAGCTCTGAAATTCTTTTCTGTCTTCAACACTGGTTTAGAATTGCAGCTGTCAAGATTGTCATCAGAACTGGCAAAGTGGGGATCGAACAACTAGATCACATCTAGCGGCAGAAACAAATGTCTACTTGTGACAAGACATAAATCCCATGATTTATTTTTTGCACTGGAGATCTTTATTTAAATAGTAAATGGTAATCAGATGTCACCCAGACAGAATAAAACATCTTTATTTTTGTGAAGCAAAACATTGAGTCTTGTAGTGAATTCCATTTCACGTGAATGGTTTTGTTCATTACTATATGTAAGTACATTGTGAAAGAATTTTCAATTTTGATTTAGGTAGTGGTAAATGTTATAGCATCTTTTCACTCAGAGATATAAGCAGGGTTAAGGGTTCAATTTTTTTATTGGGCATTGGAGAAATCAAAAAAAAAAAAAAAATCCTGAATCTTTAGATAGAGAATAATGACATCCTAAAACTACAAAAATAAAATCATAACCACTAGCAAACTCCTGGCCATCTAAGGTTGCAGTTCACATTATACAATCTAAAGGTGGCTTGAGTATTTACATACACATTCACCTTACATGTGCAAGTAATGCAGTAATGTCAGCAAGGTGTAAACATGGATGCCCGCATGTGTCTGTTCATTTTTGATGATACCCTTCTGTTTTCCACATTCTGCAAGAGGAGCTCCCGTTTTAAATATGCTGAATTAATGCAGAAGGGCTATGGCATTATATGCTTCAGCATATTCTGCTGTGATTTTCTGCTCCTCCATTCAGAGAACAATACGACTCCATAACAGGAGTCAGACGTGTGGGACTATAGTGGTAACTGCTTCAATGAATCCCAATGGCTGGTGAACTTTCAAATGAAACAAGTAACATTTCTGTGTAATTGTCCATTCCCAAGCCTTTCTCTCATTTAAAGACACTGCATGACGCATAAAAATGAGGTAAATGGATGTTTACCCCAAAATCTGATCTGTGTCAGATATTTGAATAAAATCAGATGCAGGTCACATAAAAGTGGTAAATATAAATATGGCCTCTTCTCCCACCCCCATTAAGGGCAAACTGCACTTTCCTATTTCTTGATTCCTACAGAAGAGGTTAAAGATATGCATTCTTCAACTGCTGAGCAGCTTTGAAATTCTTTTCTATCTCATATGCTGCTTTAGGATTGCAGCTGCAAAGATTTGTCTCAAGTGTCAATGTACTAATGATAAACTGCAAAACTAACAACATACAAAAATTAAATTGAGGATAAAATAAGAAAAAATAGAAGAGGTCATCAGAAATACATTAGAAATGGAGTTACGTGAAACAGTTCACTGGATAACAAAAAGAATTACAAAAATGTAAATCGAACACTCTCACAGTTTACTAATGCAGCATAATGAAAATCAAAGAACAACATAATGCCTACTTAGTGTGAAAGCTGGCCCGGACACAGACAGATGGACAGCATATTTCTCCCAACACACGTTTATTTACAGTTATTGTGTACTCACACAACCCCAGTGCCGCTGGCACTGAATCCCCCAAAGTCCAGGGCCCACAGTTTCTGTGCCTTGCTTCCTGGCCGCCTCCTGTCCTCTCTCAAGCTCCGTCCTTCTGCCTCCCGACTTCCACCAATGACTGGAGGGAGGCGGCCCCTTTTATGGGAACCCGGATGGGCTCCAGCTGCTCCCCGGCAATTAGCACTAGCCACACCACTGTGTGGCAGAAGTGCCGGCTGTGCACCCGGAAGCCGTCCGGGTGTCCCCTGTCTTCCCCCCGGCACTTCCTGGTGTGGCGGAAGTGCCGGGCTCCTGGGATGATTAGGCACTGGGGCCCTACAGGGCTGGGCTTCTAAGCCCCCTACCCGAGGCCTCCTGCATAACCAGGACGGACGCCCCCTCGCGGTCTGGAGGAGGCACAAGCCCTCCTCACGTCCTCCTGGGCGTCCCGGCTGGGCTCCAGCCCCGGCCGGGGACCACATTAGAAATCACTCAAAAATGTTCATTTAACATTATACATCATTATAATTAACAAAAGCTTCTGTTAAGTCTTTCAGCTACAGTTGTTTGGTACTCTTGAATTTGAACGATTACAAAACTACAGTAAGTAGCTATAATGGGTTTTGTAAAATAAAGACAAAAAGAGAAAATAAATTCAGTTCCTGTTTTGATAATACTCTGACAAAAAAGAATTTTAGTTATCTGTAAGAAACATGCGAGATCTGCCTTTCAGCAAATTGCATTCCGGTTTGATAGGAACGTGGCAAGACTACCAAAAGCTACAGGTGTTGCAAGCAGGTCAGTTGTGAATTTCAGAAATATTGATTACATTTTTTACAACCGACTTCTAATGTATTAGTTGTGAACGCTGGCCCGGACACAGACAGACGGACATCATTGGCTCCACCACACACTGTTTATTTACACTAATATTTACAATTTATGTGCACAACAAACCCCAGTGCCTCCAGCACCGATCCCCCTCAATCCAGGCCACACAGTCCTTTGTGCCTCTCTCATGGCCGCCTCCAGTCCTCTCTTCAGCTCTGTCCACTTCCACCCGACTTCCGCTTCCGACTGAAGGGAGGCGGCCCCTTAAATAGGAACCCGGATGGGCTCCAGCTGCTCCCCGGCACTCCTCCGCAGACACGCCCCAGTGTGGCGGAAGTGCTGGGCTCCAGGGCTGTTCAGGCACCGGGGCGCCGCCTGGCGGTGGCCACGGGTCCCTACAGGGCTGGGCCTCCAAGCTCCCTACCCGTGGCCCCCAACAAAACCAGGGCGCACGCCCCCTCGCGGTGCCACAGTGTACAAACCAACATCATCAGATAGAGAACCTATTATTTAATATTTTCTATGTCCTTCTCATTTAATGAGTTTATAGTGAAATTTGCAAAATTATTGTTCTGATATTTTCTTTAATGCATGTAATTGTATCAACATGTAAAATTGCTTATTGCATTATGCAGTTTTTTATTTTTGCTTGTCTTCTTGTTTGATTTTTAGAAATTTGACAAATGTCCCATCTTATCAGTTGTTACTTAGAAATAACTCAAAAGGAAGCTCCTTTCTAGAGAAAACATATTTTGCAAACTGCATAAGCAGAATATCTGTATGATGCACAAAAGCAGTCATCACAAACAAATGAATAAAAAGTCAAACTCTCTTTAGAAATTTTTCTGCAGTGCTAGTCAAATTTTTTTTTCTGAAATGACAGGAATAAAAGAAGAAAAATGATCAGTGAAAAAAATTTTGTGGTGTATAGAAAGGTTAAAATAAGTAAAATGTGGGTTTGAGAAAAATATATAGTGCCAGAAAAGCAGCCCTAACTGCCTGAACTAACTCTTAAGACTTCCCAACTGTGCAGAAATGTCAAGCTTTTCTCCCAGTCCATGTGCTTCTTACATTGCAGCTTTGACAAATGCATCCTCACAGAAGATGTTAACCAGAAACAAGTTCCTTGCTACTACAGAAGTACTAAAATCTTTAAAACGTTTGGCAGGCACAAGACAAAGACAATGGAAGGGTCTGAATCTGATTACACTGAAATGGAGTCCTACTGATGGATGTTCAAGCACAAGAGAGCACTGCTCTGGGGTATACCAATATATTTTTAAATTCTGCCATTGAATCTTTTAAGCTGTCAACTGTTATCTTCTTTACTTTGTCTATTTTGTTAAAACATTATAGTGTAGCATGAGTCTAATAAATAAAGGCTTAGTTTCAAGAAACATAAAACAGACGTTTTTTCCCAATTATATATTTGTCTCTCTTTATATAAAGTAAATATAAACCAGTTTTCTCCACAGGGGGTCTGTCTTACTTGTATGAGGCACAAAGCAGGAACCAACTGTAGACATTCAGAAATAAGCCCATACATGCTCAATATAACATTATCCTAACGTATTTCCTTTGTAGAAAGTAACCACATGAAAAATGATCAAAGTTCTTTCCAAAATGGAATAATGGCTGTGCAACAATGGACCAACTCTGTCATTGAACAGATGCTCAAGGGGTCATGGGAGTTGGCCAGTGCTGTCTATATTATTCTGCTGCTAAGCCTTCATCAGGAATGTTTTCAAAATGGTAAGTATTAAATCTGTGACTCTTCCTGAAACATTTAACATAACAGTTAAAAATATTCTGATATGTTTTTAAATGACTCTTTTCGATTACGCCGAACTGTCACAAAATGTATATAACATTCAATTGATGCCCATCATGTGAGCTGGTATTTACACTTCTCTTCATTTACTATTAGATGTCTACATATTTTTTTCATGTCTGTGTACAGTTCTCTCAGTCTCCACATAACAAATTACCATGACTAAAGTTTATTTTTTATTGAAATAATACTGTAGATATGAAAAATCTACACACCCCTATTAAAATAGCATGTTTTTGTCCATCCATTCATCCTCTTCTGCTTATCCGAGATCGAGTCGTGGGGGCAGCAGCTTGAGCCGAGATGCCCAGACTTCCCTCTCCCCAGCCACTTCTTTTAGCTTTTCTGGTGGAATCCCGAGGCAATAACCAGGCCAGCCAGGAGACATAGTCCCTCCAGCGTGTCCTGGGTCTTCCCAGGGGCCTCCTCACAGTTAGACGTGCCCAGAACACCTCACCAGGGAGACGTCCAGGAGGCACGAGCCACCTCATCTGACTCCTCTCGATGCGGAGGAGCAGCGGCTCTACTCTGAGCCCCTCCCGGATGACTGAGCTTCTCACCCTATCTTTAAGGGAAAGCCCAGACACCCTGCGGAGGAAACTCATTTCAGCTGCTTGTATTCGCGATCTCGTTCTTTCGGTCACTACCCATAGCTCATGACTATAGGTGAGGGTAGGAACGTAGATCAACTAGTAAATTGAGAGCTTTGCCTTATGGCTCAGCTCCTTTTTCACCACGACAGACCAATGCAGAGCCCGCATCACTGTGGACGCTGCACCGATCCACCAGTCGATCTCACGCTCCATTCTTTCCTCACTCGTGAACAAGACCCCCGAGATATTTGAACTCCTCCACTTGGGGCAGGATCTCGCTCCCAACCCTGAGAGGGCACTCCACCCTTTTCCGGCTGAGGACCATGGTCTCGGATTTGGAAATTCTGATTCCCATCCCAGCCGCTTCACACTCAGCTGCAAACCGATCCAGAGAGAGCTGAAGATCACAGCCTGATGAAGCAAACAGGACAACATCATCTGCAAAAAGCAGTGACCCAATCCTGAGTCCACCAAACCGGACCCCCTCAACGCCCTGGCTGCGCCTAGAAATTCTGTCTATAAAAGTTATGAACAGAATCGGTGACAAAGGGCAGCCCTGGCAGAGTCCAACTCTCACTAGAAATGGGTTTGACTTACTGCCGGCAATGCGGACCAAGCTCTGACACTGGTTGTACAGGGACCGAACAGCCCTTATCAAGGGGTCCAGTACCCCATACTCCTGAAGAACCCCCCACAGGATTCCCAGAGGGACGTTGGTCAAACGCCCCTCTCTTTACTCGAGTGTCCAAGACATGTGGCCGCAGGTCTGACGACACGACCACAAAGTCAATCATCGAACTGAGGCCTAGGGTGTCCTGGTGCAAAGTGCACATATGAACACCACTATGCTTGAACATTGTGTTTGCTATGGAAAATCTGTGATGAGCACAGAAGTCCAATAACAAAACACCGCTCAGGTACAGATTGGGGGGGCCATTTCTCCTAAACACGCCCTTCCAGGTCTCACTGTAATTGCCCACGTGAGCATTGAAGTCTCTCAGCAGTACGAGGGAGTCCCCAGAAGGTATCCCCTCTAGCACCCCCTCCAGGGACTCCAAAAAGGGTGGGTACTCCAAACTGCTGTTCAAACAACAGTTAGGACCCATCCCCCCACCCGAAGGTGGAGGGAGGCTACCCTCTCGTCCACCAGGGGTAAACACCAATGAATGGGCTCCAAGTCGGGGGGCAATAAGTATGCCCACACCTGCTCAGGCGCCTCTCACTGGGGGCAACTGCAGAGTGGTAGAGAGCCCAGCCCCTCTCAAGGAGATTGGTTCCAGAGTCCATGCTGTGTGTCAAGGTGAGCCCGACTATATCTAGCCGGAACCTCTCGACCTCGCGCACCAGCTCAGGCTCCTCCCCCTTCAGGGAGGTGACATTCCACGTCCCAAGAGCCAGCTTTTGTAGCCGAGGATCGGACGCCAAGGTCCCCGCCTTCGGCCATCACCCAACTCACACTGCACCCGACCTCCTTGGCCCCTCCCATAGGTGGTGAACCCATGGATGCAGGCCCGGCCACAAATTTTTGTAATATATAAAAAAAAATTGAAACCAAGTGAAATCACAGAACTTTTTCCATCTTTACTGTGAAACTGAAACCACAAAAAGAAGGTCAAAACAACTGTTCACAAAGAAACTGTTCACAAAAAAACAAAAAAAAAAAAAAAAATCACAAACACCTGGTTGCATAAGAGTGCACACCTTATTATAATTAAGGATGTGGCTGTGTCCAACCAATAACATTCAGTTTCAATTAAAATCATAGTTAGTATATATCTGCCATCAATTAAAGTGACTCTGATTGCCTCCAAAAATATTCAGCTTTTCCTGAAGGATTATTCCAACATCACCTTGGTTGGATTCTACTACAAAAGCCACAGTCCGCAAACAGCTTTCAAAACATGAACGGGATTTCATTGTTGAAGGGTATCAATCAAGGGGGTAGTACAAAAGAATACCCAAGATATTAAATATACAATGGAGCATAGTGAAGACAACCATCAACAAGTGGAAACAATATTGCACAACAGTGATGCTACAAGAGCAGTACAACAACAACGGGGGTGTACAGATGTTTTATATCCACTTTTATCTCCATTTCCTCAAATCATTGTAAAAAGTTACTATGATTATTATTATAACCTGAAAATAAAACTTGACATTTTTCCTCTGTGTCATGACACAGCCATTTGAAGGCACATATTGTTATCATTATCAGTTAATGCATCTGAATTTACTTTTGACTTTTACTTTTGGGTTAGGCTGCTGAGTTTTTTTTGGTTTTCATTTTTTAGTTCTTGTGGTCATTGAAAAGTTTTGAATACTTTTGTATCTCTGTCATCACATTTAATAAATAGGATTTATTCCAAGTTTACTTGTTCATCTATTTTTTAATACTGTACATGTTCATCAGATAACTGATCTTTTTATGTTTTGACCATAAATCCCCATTGGGTGGCTTTCATTATCACCAATCCGAGCACATTAATTAATAATGCTGAGAGCTGCTCTCACACCCCCTAAGCACTCATTTCTTCAGATTCACAGATCAGTCCTCAAAATAGAGATTACATGCGAGTCCCAAAGAAAATAATACTTTTCAGCAGGGCTGAGTGTGCAGTTCCACCTTATTTCTAAAAATTATTCCTTGGAGAAGAATGTCACAGAGAAAACTATAAGAATCAACTTTCTTCCATCAGATTCACAGATGCACAATATTATTAATACCAAGCAACCTGCTCTGTACACAGAAGATGGCAGTCCCTCTAGATATACCATGCATGAAAACACACACACACACACACACACACACACAGAGCAATTACAAGTCTCCAATCATCCTAACTTCATGTTTTTTAATCTGTGGGTGAAAAAAACAGAACATATAGATGAAAATGAAACACCACACCGACCCAGGTACTGTAACGTGACAACACTGTCTTCTGCAGTGCTGTACTCTTGAAACAGATCCCTTAACATAAACATGTCAGCCTAAAAAACATATACAGGGCTATTCAAATGAAAGAGCAGATTTAAAAAATTTATTTCAAATGAACTGTTTAAGACAGAACACACATTCCGCACATCACTGGATAGAGGAAAGTTCAGTTTGGTCCTATGGTCCTTGAGGTTGCATGCACTCAACATGACCACCATGTATAGTGTGATAAACTTCAAAACGGTAGACCATTTCTTGCCACACACGAGTCAACTGGTCCCTAGTTATGGAATTCACAGCTTCCTTAATTCGATGTTGCAGATCTTGAAGATTGGCGGGCATAGGTGGAACAAACACTCTTTCTTTAATGTACTCCCACAGATAAAAATCGCAGGGGGTAAGATCTGGAGACCTGGGAGGCTATAGACGAGGAGCAAGATCTTGTTCTCCACCTCTTCCATTCCATCATCCTGGAATGGTGTTGTTCAGGTAACGCCAGACCTACAAAATGATTTCTCTTGTGGTATTGTCGCCATTTTACTATAAATGAAAAAACAGTACTCGGTGGCATTCACTGGTGCTTTTAGGCGGGCTTTTAAACTTTCCTCTATACAGTGATGTGGGGAATGTATTTCTGTCTTATACAGTTTGTTTGAAATACATTTTAGAAAGCTGCTCTTTCATTTTGAATAGCCCGGTATTTACAGGCTACAAAATGAAAAAAGCTATGTTTTATCTACATTTTCTGCCTTCATTTGACTGCTATCTGTGTTTAGAAATAATGAGATAAACACCCCAAACCTTCTAATATATTCATGGGGAAAGAAGGTCCCAAAAGTACAAGATTTCATATTAAGTCAATGCGTCAATGAATATGCTCTTTACTATTTTCCATTTATTTTGCTGTATTTGTCACCCCTTAAATGAGTCATTGCTAATAGTGTGTTGTTGTTTACAAATTTTCACACTGTGAATTAATGACTCTAAGGATGAACACACGCATTGCATACTTAAATTCTTTCAGATGTGTTTGATATGTTGAGCATGTTTTCACAGTGCCTGATTTTATTTTTATTTATATGGCAAAGGATCTTCTATTCACTTGCACAATTCAGGATGACCAGAATGACATCACAGGAGTTTGGTTATGGTGGCAAAATTCGCCATGGACACGTGAGTTGGTGTGAGACATCCGAAATGTGGGCAACTAAAAAGAAAGGCATAATTACAAGTATTTATGGTCCTTTTTAAAAAAAAAATATTTTTGAAATTCAGTTTTATTATTTTTACAGTCATTGTGTCACATGTTTGTGGTTAATCACCTTTTTTTGCATGTTTGTAATTGGTATCTGGAAATTTTAATTCATTTATTTGTACATTTGTGGCCTATTTTTGTCCTTTATTTAAATTTGTTTCTGCATAGTGACATTTTGAGGGTAGTTAGGTGAATAGTAACATTAAGCAGGAACTCATACTGACCACGTAAGTCAGTATGCCCACATGAGAAGTTTAGATTTTTTAACAGGCTAGCAGGAGATCCTAGAAGGAACCAGATTTGACCTCTATATTTTGCTTTTTGGTTTTTTTTTTTGGTTTTTTGTTCCCACTGTCATTAACTTTTTAAAGACAGTCTAGCTTTCTATTCTATAAAATTATCAAAGCTGTTAATCCAATTCAGGGTGCAGAAGGAAAACAGCCCAGGGTGCAAAGCAAGGAAAAATCCTGGATATGGCACCAGTCATTTGAGTGTCCATTCTTACACACACATCCGATCATACTGTGCCACACTGGAGTCAGCCATTAACTAATCGGCATGTCTTGGGGATATGGGAGGAAACCAAGAGCATCTAGAGGAAACTTGCAAATTTAATGTAACATTAAAATCAACTATCTCCACATATACAGGTAGTTCACAAGATACGGACATCCAACATACGACTTATGAACGGGGCCGCAGTTGCTCCTTCATCTGTCTGGGGGACGCGACGCAGGCTCCTCAGTAACTGCCGCTCTGTCATCTTTGACCTGGGGTCGCTGCAAGTGGTGGCTGGGCGGAGGCTGGAGGGGGCAGGTTTCGCTGCTCATGCAGTGTAGTGTCCCTCGGGCGGCTCGGGTTGATAAATGGGGTGGTGGGGGGCCGCACCCCATTCATTCCTAGTGGCCGGCTGGGTGCGCAGCAAGTGCTCGTGTGCAGGACGGAGGCTTGATGGGATGGAGGGAGGCCATTCGTTCTCAGTGGGCGGCTGGTGATGCTGCAAGCGGTGACCCGGTTGTGGCTGAACGGAGGCCATTGAGGGTGAATGGGGTGGTGGGGGGCAGCATTGTAGTGTGCCTCGGGTGGCTGCCTGTTGAATGAGGGTAACGGTGCTGACACTGCAGGCAGTATACTGAATGCAAGTGGAGGTGACTGTGCGGTGGGCGGGTGGTGAACCGCCATTCGCTGCCCCCATTCATTCTCAATAGCAAGCCTGCTTGTACTGTTACGTACATAGCAGGAAGTTGTCTCTCGTCAGTACACCAGACGTGTTGACAACGGGTGCCTTCCTGCTGTGATAGCGTGTACAGTGCTGTGCAGAAGAGCTCATCTTAACCTTATGTCTTCACCCTTCAACAATGTCTCTGAAACACAAATCTGATTGAAGTGCTGGTGATACAGTAAAGAAGAGAAAACCCATCACCATGGAAAATGAAGTAGAAATAATAAAAGGGTCAGAGAGAGGTGACACTCCATCATTCATTGGCAGAGCACTTGGTTACAGTTGGTCAACAACAGCATTTCATTAAAATAATGTACCTGTTCCGACTTACATACAAATTTAACTTAAGAACAAACCAACAGTCCCTATCTCGTACGTAACCCGGGGACAGCCTGTACTGTATAATCAGTGAGCACTGGCCTTCAGTCCAGGAAGCTGGAATTCATGAGGCAGCAGGGTTAAAAATTGCATCTTCTAATGACTCATGAAGGGTTTCTTTTTTATTCAATCTTAAAGTCATGGTTGTGAATTATAGATCATTAAGGATGTTCTCATATTCTAATATAATTACTAAAAATAGGAGTGTCAATGAATGAGAAAAATTATTTATATTGGGCTTTTACTCACTGTTCCAGAAACTCTCTATAGTTTACAAAAGTTTGCACTACAATAAAACTGTCATTATTTAAGACATTAAACTGTTAAATGTGCTGAAAAGGTGTCTTTTCCCCTGAAATAATACTTACATTAAAAATTTATACACCAGAGTGGGAAGCTGATGGCACTGAAAGCTGATATAAAATTCAGAAATTTCATCCTGACACAGAACCAACTACTGCCAAAATTCTGTATGAGGATTACAGAATGTCAAACGTAAAGGAATACCCGCAATGAATCCAACTATTAAGTGTCAAGGGCTCAAGTCAGAAAAAAAACTTTCCTGCTACAGTCTACTTTTTTAGTGCTTCTTAACTATCTTTACTTTAAAGTATATCTTGATATGAAAGATTATATAAAACAGATGGATAAAGACACCTTATTCATTGGAAATTAGGTTTGGTGCAAGTCTGCTTTACTTGAAGGACCACAGTCTGTAATGATTAATACTTCATAACAAAAAATACTTTCACTTTATGATTGAGCAGCTTCCGAATTTGCTCTGTGTAAATCATCTGTTTTATTAGCGGATCTGCTGTTCCTCTAGTGTACAGGATGCATTTTTTATCATGCCATTTTCACAAGGACATTGTTTTAATACTTTACAGTTTTACATAATCCATTGCTTCATATTTGCATAAAACTGTCCACTTTTCCTAAATAATCACTGACTAGCTCACTTAGTATGTGTAACTTGATTAAATGACGCTATTAAGACATTTCAATCAGACTAACTGAAACAAGGCTTTAGTTATGTCATGCTTTATCAGGTCTACACATACTGTTATGTTCTTCTTGTTGCTGGTTTCTCATTTCTGAGTTTACATAGACGTGTATTTTGGTGCTCAGCAAATAAGATCCCAGCCCTTAATATTTGAGGCTTTAACCCTCCAGCAAATTAATACCAATATATAATAATGGTAATGAGATAACAGTTATTACCGTTTGCATAACACAAGCTTTCATTATTTACATAATGTATATACAATTGGTGTATAGACAGGTTATAAGATTCATTGAAGGTCACAAAGTGAGTCAGACGTGAGAATTGAATTGGCAATCAGGAGTCTTAAATCCATTGCCTAGGCATACAGTAAGCTGAAATCACTCAGTAGGTAGGTGATTAAAATTTCAAATGCCTCAACTCCTACAGCATTGGTGTATTTCTGATTACAAAACAAACACTGCCATGAAGATTTGATTCAAATGATATGGCAGATAATGTGGTCTTTTGACCAGTGGTGTTTCTGGCATGAAAATTCTGTTGATGCCACACTAAATTTTTTCTTTATGTGCTCAGCTTTCTCCAACGTTGAAACTAAGATACCTGACTAAAATATTTGTCCCTATTTTGCTAAAATCTAGCAAGTTCATGCATTATTCACATCACAAAGAAGTCATTCTAACAATGGCATGCTGGTGCCTCGTTTGTCTGGATTGGCATCAGACCATTATGATACTCTCTGACACTATCGTCTGACAAAATCAGCAGTATCGACTTAAACTTTAAGTAAACTGAGAGCCTCACAACCAGCCTCTGCCCAACAAAATACAATGGCTATGAACTGCCTAAACTGAAACAGCAACAAATTAAGTTTAGAATCAAATAACTTTAGAGTTGAAAAAGTCACAATTACAAGGAAAGAACATGCAGACTACTTACACTGTACAACTTGAACATAAGACTTTGGTCCTTCTAGTAGCAGCATAAATTAGCAGTTAGGTGCATGTTTGTTGGGCAGTGCAATTGATTTTCTATATATCTATTCTGTTCTTTGTAACAGAGGCACCATACTGCAGACTTCTTTGCCTCAAAGTGGAAAAAGCACACTTCAACCTTTCTTGGTGGCTTTTTCAAATTTACCCATCTCAGGTAGTCCTGCTCAGAAGTGGGTGAAGATCAAAATGCCACTCAATCCCATTCTGATTAGCAGAATTAGCATTCCTGATATTTATCTGCTGTGCCTTTTTAAACTATTTGTCTACCTGTAAGGGGCAAATGGTACATCACTTTCTTTTTTACCTCTTCATCTCTCTTAGCCTTGACTGGTAAAGCTCAAACAAAGAAATGCGTCACAAATATCCTTGGGCATTATATCCTACAAAAGAAATGACTAATAAAACAAACCTCAAAAACACATTATACTGTGAGACCAGCCACTGGGCCATCACTGATTTTTTATATGTTACAACATAAAGCAATTACTCTTAGACAGAAGTGAAATTGTGGTTATAGCACCGCACCTTGCAGTTCACAGCAGTCTGAATAATGAATTACTAATTGGAGTTTTTATTTTTTGTATTTGTCATGTGAGCAAACAATGAGTATATGAAGGAATTAAAAACAAAACTGCCATTTAAAGTGAATTTTTCATAACATTATTAAAAACAAAAGTATACAACAATACAAACAAGCACAGTGTAATCAGTGTAATTGTGCAATTAAAATATGTGAAATAATTCTGTACTTCTAGGAGTAAACGCTCACATGAAATTAGGAAATATTTGAGTAAAACGCAGTATGAATAAAAAGAATAAAAGCATTCATTAATAGGTTCATGAAGGTTATTATTCTTGGCTGATTTGGTGATAGTACAGCCAACAAAGCAAGAACTGTAAGTGCCTGTGACAAATTACAAGCACAGGCACTTGACCTGTAAGCATGTCAACTCTTCGCCAGCATAGGGTCAATGTATCCACTAGTTTAAAATGGCTAATTTAACAATTATTTTCTTCTGGCAAATATTTCAGTTGATCATTCAATTAGCACAAACACTAATTTAGTCAACACTGCACATGAGATCAATGGCAGTTTAAATTATGTCAATTATAACAAATGACATGCCAGACTAAAATTTGATGGGACAATGCATCAACAAATTAAATGTGTTATCTGCATAGTCATCTATATATTAATTCCCTAAATCTGCTCAGATCAATAGAAGATCGTGCAAGACCAGTGCATACCCTGGCAACACTGACATCAATGCAGGAACCAACCTTGGGTGGGGGGTAATTTCATTGCAAAGGCCACTTATTGGTACTCAAACACTGGGCCAATTTAAAGATGCAAATCAACTGAACAAGCATGGCTTTGAGGTATGAGAAGCAAATGAGAGTAGCCAAGGACATTTCAAGCTGATAATGTGAAAAGACCACCACACAGCAACACAAAACTCAGGAGCTGTGAGGCAGCTGATTTAACCGGTGTACCTTTGAAAAAATATTAGATAGCTAAAATCTGCTTTACTTTAATATTTTCATAAAAAATTTTTTTTTCATTAATAAGTGACTAATAGAATGACTCTGATATCACTAGTAAATAATTACATATTGTTCCAGTAACAGTGTCTTCTTTGTACCAATAGATTACAATAGGCATGTGGCCACATATTAATGACTGACTGTTCCCTTGTGGTTCTGCAAGCTACGAAAAAATGGCACGTCTCATTACATACCCATTATACACATTTGATGTAATTTGTATTGGCTAAAACACAATTAAAATAGATTATTGCCTCAGATCAATGTATAGAGTAAAGATGTCTTTATCCAGCTTCTTAGAATTTTATTGAACACTGTATCAATTATTAACTCATCACCAAAATTTGGGTGTCTGCAGAGAAATTTATGGAGAACATCACTGAAATGCACTGCTAAAAAGTAGGTTCTAGTCGAGGCTGCACAATTATACAAGCGAAGAAACTATAGTAAATTGTACTATTTTCAAATTTATAATACAGGGAATTATTCAAAAAGTTCTGAGTAGGGTCAAATTAAGAACATGATACCAATCAAGAGGATCGAACCTCGGACAAAGGTGAAGATTGTGATCAGACCTATGCATGTAATACTCCAATTAGCAGTGCATTTCAGTGAAGTTCTCCATAAATTTCTCTGTCAAATAAACAAACCAGCCGCCTTGGCACAACATCTATGAGGTTTTGAACATGGCATGGTTGTTTTTACCAGATGGGCTGGTCTGAGTGTTTCAGAAACTGCTAATCTACTGGGATGTTCACAAACAACAATCTCTATGGTTTATAGAGAATGGTCCGAAAAAAGGAAAATATCCAGTGAGTGGCACTTCTCTAGGTGAAAATGCCTTGTGGATGCCAGAGGTCAGAGGAGAATGGCCAGTCTGCTTTGAGCTGATAGAAAGGCAACAGTAACTCAAATACCCACTCGTTACAACAAAGGTATGCAGATGGGCTACAGCAGCAGAACACCACACAGGGTGCCACTTCTGCCAGCTAAGAACAGGAAACTGAGGCTACAACTTGCACTGGCTCGCCAAAATCGGACAATAGAAAACTGGAAAAATGTTGCCTGGTCTGATGAGTCTTAATATCTGCTGCAACATTCAGATGGTAGGGTCACAATTTGGAATCAAAAACATGAAAGCATGGATCCATGCTACCTTGTATCAATACTTCAGGCTGGTGGTTGTAATGTAATGATGTGGGGGATATTTTTTGGCACACCTTGGGTCATTTAGCACCAGTTGAGCATCATTTAAATACCCCAGCCTATCTGAATATTGTTGCTGACCATGTCCATCTCTTTATGACCCCAGTGTACCCATCTTCTGTTGGGCACTTGTAGCAGGATAACATGCCACAAAGCTCAAATAATTTCAAACTGTTTTCTTGAACAAGTTCACTGCACTCAAATGGCAACCACAGTCACCAGATCTCAATCCAATAGAGCACCTTTGGGATGTGGTGGAATGGGAGATTCACATCACTGATGTACAGCCAACAAATGCTATGATATCAATAAAGACCAAAATCCCCAAGGAATATTTCCAGAATGGTGTTGAATCTATGGCACAAAGAATTATGGCAGTTCTGAAGGCAAAAAGGGTTTAAACTAATACTAGCAAGATGTACCTAATAAAGTGGAGAGTGAGTGTATGTAGACATTTTGTACTTTTTTCTTCCATCAAGAAGACAGAAATGGCTTGTAAATAGTAATAAATCTTTCATTATTATTTTCTATTTTAAAGGGTCAGCATTCTGATTTTAGGAGGGGAGGGCTCCTTTAAGGTTTGTTTTGATTCAAAAGGACAACACATGGCTAATTAAATATGCAAGTGGCAGTATTTATAATATTCTCATTATGGTAAGCTAATTTACCCCTTCAATAAAAATATAATTTTTTTTTCTCCTTTTTTAATACTAGGGGGCTCTGCCCCCTGCTCGCTTCGCTCGCCAACCCCTGTGTTTGTTTAATCGCATATACAATTTTAAAACCGTTTTTTTTTCTATGGAATCGTTTCTTTAACTGGTGCGGGACCACAGATTCTCATAGCATATGGTCCATTATTGTGTAAATCCATGTTTTATGCACTGAATGATGCAAAGGCGAAAAGACTTTGTTTTCCACTCTTTGCCTTTTATTTCTGACCTAGATTTGTCCTACTATTTTTTCCAATCACACCTGGTTCTTGTGATTAATTACCTTTTATTTACGCTAATGCGATCTCTACTATCTTTTTTGATACTGTAGTGACTGACGTAATAAAGTGTCACAAAAGTTCTATTTGAACAATCGCCGTCTTCGTAACCTCAAACGCAACTTTCTAGCAATTACCGCATCAATCAGTACTCCACTATCAGTCTTCCATGCTGTATTCCACCATCCCTCAATCGGACCTAACAGTCACTTAAAACAAAAAAGGCTTCAACTTGGCTGGGACGCTACAATACTTTCGAATTTTACTATTTTCATATTATGTACCTTTCTCTGCATGTGTATCGCACCATTGTTTGTTTGAGCCTTTCGATTTCCACTGCTTTCATAATCTCTTATCTGCCTTTTCTCTTTCCAACGCTTTTGGGTCTCTTTTCTCCGCGCTGCTATATCTTCTTTGCTGAGAGCTGGCTGTGCTCTTATTTGACAAGAAGCGTGTCTTGCAAGAATCTCATGTTTCACGTCCCCGCGAGACAGCCCTGGGACAATCTCTTGGCACCAAGGTTCATGTTTACGGTCCCTGCGAGACGCTCCGTGGCCAGTCTTTTTTGTCTCGCTGGTCTTTTAAATGTCTTCCAAGAACTTCCGAGAAGATCACGTATTGTTGCCCTGAAAATGTCCTTTCCAGGATTTTTTTTTATATATAGAGAGATATGCAGTTACAATTTTGCATGTGTGAACATTCTGCACATGGCTGTTACAGCTCTGTCATGATATACTGGCCTTGCATAACATCATGACACACAGGGAAAACAAAGTTAATTTAAACCAGCTGCACAACGATTTTCCAAGAAAATATTTTTGATGAACAAACAAGTTCACCTTTGAACACAGCATATTCACTGCAAAAAGCGCATTGGCCAATTTTGTCAATCAACACTATGCAAGAATGCCAATTTGCATTTATATGTCATGCTGAACATTGTTATAGTTAACTGAATAGCTTCTGAAGGTGATGATGATGATGAGCATAACAATTCGTTAGTAAGTTGGAGTAAGAGTGGATTGTCTTCAAATACTTCCGAAAATTAATATTCTTTCATCACCGCTAAACTCTCATTTTACAATAAATACTCAGCTTTACTCTAACTGTAACATATAAGGTTATTTCTGTTTTTTCACTATTAAACTGTCTATTTTCTGTGTTTTAATTTAGAAAGCCACATTTTGACACAAGTAATGAGTAGCCAATGAAAACAAGGAGAGACTTTGCAGGAGTCAAGAGACCGGTGTAGCTTGTGGCAGCTGGCATCAGCCTGAGGACATTGCTGTTTTAAAGTGACTAGTTAAACCTGACTGTTAGCACTGATAGGGTGGGGTAAGAAGGAAAAGCAGACACACTTTTTAAGCCTACAAACATGAAAATTCAAAATGATTTTTCTCATTTAATTATTTGGCATGGTGAAATTCAGCCCTAGAGCCACTAACTGAATAGCTCTTAGGTAATATTTATTTTTTTATGCAGTGAAAATAGCAATACATTAAAAGATGGTATTACAGACCTGTAGCAAAGGAATCATACTGTAGATTTAAACTGCAATGACCAGCTATCAGGCCTTGTTTAATACAAGGTTGTTTGGCAAGTGAGCAAATTATTCTCTGTTTAGCATCACTGTATACCTATCTTGTTAAGGATAATATAATATAATATAATATAATATAATATAATATAATATAATATAATATAATATAATATATCTTCTTATATAATATGCTACCATGGCTGTTGGTTTGTCTGTCCAGGATTTTAAATCACCTGTAGCTTGCAAACCATTTGACCTATTGACCTGATATTTGGTACACATATACTACGTGATGTCTACTATCTGCTTTCAGGGTGATGATTAACCTCCAAGGTTATTCCTCTTTTTATTTTTATTTTATTGTAGAATCAACTCTCTGCAGCGGCCAGCAGGGTGGCCATGCGGCACACACATACAGGCGCTGTTCTCATCCCTACCACCTTCGCTGTCACTTCCCCTACCTCTTCATATCTTAAATCATTCTTGAGGCAGATTGAGTGCCAAATAAAGTGAAAAATTAAATAAAATGTACTAAGTAATTGCAACACAAACACTGACATAATCAGTTTTAACTAGAAAAGATGCCGACGAAAGAAAAGAAGAAGCAGGCCACTATGGTGGAGAAAAGAAGAGCTGCTCAGGAAGCAGCAAGCGCATCAACCTCTGAGCAAATGAATGCTAAACGTACAGAGAAAAAGGATGAAAACTATGAATGCTCAAGTCAAGTGGATTCACTGCAGTACACCATTACTGGTTATATTATATTATATATTATAATATATGAGCTAAAAAATGAAATAAGCATATAAAAAAGAAATGTAGAGAATTGATTTCATAATTGGCGCAATGTCTAAAATGGGATAATAAAAAGGTAAAAAATGAAAACTGCACCAAAGATATAATCACGTTAAAAACAAGGACAGCCAGGAACCTTTAAACAATAAGATATTACAAAAAAAAAAAAAAAACAGTAAGTAGAGAGCAACTAATATGATGGGGTATAAAATTGGCTAAAAATGAAATATTGAATGCAGGAATGCATTTACAGTATGCACAGCTAAAAGAATTATAGATTTATTGATGCTTATATGTTCTGAGCAGATGGCCAAAATTCACAAATAAAATGACAGAAGGCATGAAAGGGAATAATTCTTAAAAGCGGTCTAACCTACAAAATAAAAACAATCAAAGCAGGAGTGTGAAGAAACAAAAAGAATAAAACTGTTGAACCAGGCGGCATTTCCACAAAAATGAATTTTGTGTTCAGCAGTTTTGAAGGACTGAAAGAACACCTGAATGAGATGTGACACTAGGTAAAATACTGAAGAAAATGATCAAATTTATATTCATTACATTTGAGAAATACTGTACCATCTGAATTTAAATTATAAAACACCATTTGTTTGATGATTCCCATTGCAAAAAGCCTGCTATGACAAGAGCTAAGAAATGCATGAAACCAGATACTTGACAAGAGCACAATACTGAAAATTGTGGAAAACAAAATGCAATCATCTCTTTTAAAATATTTTAGGAGCATTCCATAAGATATGAAAGGACACAAACTGAATCTAAAGAATCATATATTAAAAAAAGAAAAAATCCTACAGTATGTATTTAGAGTTTTTTTTCAACTTACGAAACTTAGGATAATTACAGATATCTCTTCTCCTGAAATAAAAGATTACCATTACAAAATAAAACAAAGCAATTTAATTCAGACTAAAAGAACATTTTCAAGAAGGGGTTCTTCTTTATTTCACCTAAAGTTGTTGTGATCCTATGAGCAATATATCCCACTACAACAATAAAGAAATCAGGAAATTAAAATTCATGCTGAAGAGATGAGGAAGGGGAAAGGAGACCGGCTGAACTGCCTGAGGTCATCCTTTAAAATAATAAATAGCATTAAGCCATAATTACACATAAAGTAGGGTATTTTATACATTTTATGGAATCTTTGGAAAGTCTGAATGGCTCAATATGTAAATGCCAAAGACAACTATCATATTATAAGGTTCACTCTGGACACTACATAAAGTAAAACTAAAAGGTATGAAACACATTTTAGAAAACCCAAGGCAAGAAATGATACTACTGCTTCTGATGATGGTCTACTTCACAAAAAGAAATACATATTGTAAACTTGTTTGCTAAAGAAGTAATTTTCTACAGTTTCAAAAATGTGCTGCCACTTGCAAAATTAAAGGACCTGATAAGAGAAGACTGAAAAAAACTGTCAAAAACATACCAAAACATTAAATTATCAGTTAAGGATGTCTTCAACTTACAGAGTGATGACTTAAAAAACAAATAAACAGTTCTATTAGTCAGAATGTCGTGGTATCCTCCCCTCCTACTAGCAACATTTACAGAAGCCAGAGATAACCAATTTCTTCCTCAGACCTTTTGCCAAGCACTAATCACTGTCTTTCCAAAACAAAATAAGGACTTATTACAATGTGCATCATACAGACCAATTTCACTTCTGAATAACGACGTTAAAATACTCTCTAAAATCATAGCCAGAAGGATGGGGAAAGTGCTCCCCTCTGTAATATCACAAGACCAAACTGGATTTATTAGGGGCTGACACTTATCTTCAAATCTTTAATGTAATATACTCACCAACTAAATCAAACACCCCAGAAATATTATTATCATTGGATGCAGAAAAAGCATTCGACATGATTGAATGGAAATACCTTTTTACTACATTGGAGAAGTTTGGGTTTGGCCCGAGCACTATTTGTGCATGGATTAAATTACTGTATAGCAGCACTCACAGAATTTCAAAAGATCTCTGGTCTCAGAATTAATCTGAATAAAAGTGTACTCTTTCCAGTGAATTCTCAAGCATATAATATTAGATTAGACAACCTACCTTCTATCATTGCAGAACAGTTTAAATACCTAGGGGTAAACATCACAAGTAAACATAAAGCTCTATATCAGCAAAATTTCGCCGTCTGCAAGGAAAAAATTAAACAAGACTTGCATAGATGGTCAACCCTTCATCTCACACTAGCTGGAAGAATTAACACTGTTAAGATGAATATTCTTCCTAAGCTCCTTTGTTTATTTCAAAACATCCCAATATACATTAATAAATCATTCTTTAAGCAATTAGATTCAACAATAACCTCATTTATTTGGAATTCAAAACATCCACGCATCAAAAGAGCGACCCTACAAAGACAAAAGGCAGAAGGCGGCATGGCTCTGCCTAACTTCCAGTTTTATTACTGGGCCGCAAATATACAGGCGATAAGAACTTGGACACAAATAGAAGAACATACACAGGCTTGGACCGCAATAGAAGTAAAATCTTGCAGTACTTCTTTGTATTCCCAGCTCTGTGCTCCAATAAACACACGTTATTGGCAATACACTAATAACCCAATTGTGCTCCACTCACTTAAAATCTGGAACCAATGTAGAAAGCATTTTAAGATGGAGAAGCTTCTATCTGTGGCACCCCTGCAAGAGAACCACCTCTTTCAACCTTCACAAACATATGCAGTTTTAATATCTGGAAAAATTTGGAATTAACTTGCTTAGAGATCTTTATATAGACAACGTCTTTGCATCCTATGAACAATTACATTCCAAATTTAACATTCCAGCTACACATTTCTTTCACTATCTTCAAATCAGGAACTTTGTTAAACAGAATCTTCCAGATTTTCCTCATCTTGCACCCTCATCCATGCTGGAAAAAATATTGCTCAATCTCAAGGACTTAGACTCCATCTCTACAATATATAAAATCATTTTACAATCCCTCCCTTTCAAAGATCCAAGAGGACACTGGGAAAAAGATCTCTCAATTAATTTATCAGAAAAGGAGTGGATAGTAGCAATGCAGAGAATTCACTCGAGCTCCATATGCGCAAAGCATACAATTATACAACTCAAAATTATATATCGAGCACATCTGTCTCGACTAAAACTCTCCAAAATGTTTCCAGGGCATGATCCAACCTGTGAACGTTGCAACCAAGTCCCAGCCTCACTGGGTCACATGTTCTGGGCCTGCACCAAATTAACATTATTCTGGACAAAAATTTTTAATTACCTCTCAGACAGCCGTGGACTCACAATCCCTCCTAACCCATTAACAGCTGTGTTTGGGGTTCTTCCAGAGGGGCTTAAAGTGGAGAAGGACAAACAAATTGTGATTGCATTCACTACACTTTTGGCACGCAGACTTATTCTGATAAACTGGAAGAACCCAAACTCTCCTCTTTTAAGTCAGTGGGAAACCGATGTGTTATATTATTTGAAATTGGAAAAAATCAAATACTCAGTTAGAGGATCTGTACAGACTTTTTTCAGAACATGGCAGTATCTAATCAGTAATATTTTAAAATAAGTTCATAAAGCACAGAGAATTTATTAATTTAGGTATGTTTACAAGCCTTAAATTTTACGCTGTTTGGCTTGCTCTCTCTCTCAGGGGTGGGGATCAATCTGTTCTTAACTCAATTTTTCTTTTTGTAAGAACTTGATTGCTTTGTATGGATTGTAATAAAAAAAAAAGAATGCCGTGGTATCGGTGGTTGGGGGATTATAATTTGTTTCTTAATCAGTCCTAGGCTACCTGAGCATCATGACTGAAGGAAATTTTACCAGAACAAATCTACCCAATCCACCACTGGATATTTGCTACAATACCCTTTTCCCAAGGACAATGGTGCAGGATAATGATTTGATACAGAAATAACTTGTGTCGCAACAGAAAGACGACACAGTGGACTAATGCAATCATTTACCATTTATAGGAAGACTAAAGTGTGCATATAGAATTTCTAAGGACATTTTTCTGTCATATATTATTACACTTTACTGAACAGGTTTTAAAGAAGCACTAATATGGCTTATTTCTTTTATCATTTCTGAATAAATACCTCCAGAATTAAAATTAACAACTATCTCTTTCCTTCTTTTTGTACTTTCTGATCATGTTGACCTTTACACAATTTCAAAAACTGCAAAATGAAAAGGTTAAATGACAAGACAGACATGTGCCCCTTATGAGCAGGCTACACTGAATATGAAAACACGTCTATGAACTTTTCAACCTTTATTGAGACCAAAACTAATTAAGTCTTCCATCAGATTTTTTTAATAATTAAACAGTCACCCTTGCACTAGTGTGGGGTGTATATTTTATTTATCAGGGTCAAAACAGGCTAAAAGACATTCAGAATTTATATCTGTTACTGCACTGAAACTGAAGAATATTATCTTTTTTTCTCAAAAATAATTTTGTGGGCTTGCATTAATTATACTGGTATAGTTTCAGGTTGAATACTGAAAGCATATGCTAAATTTTTTACATTTCATTTATTTGTTCATTTTTTTTTTTGTCAACAGTCAAATTGCAATCTAGGTGGCTGAAATAATAAACTGCATTTTAATATTTCTTTTCTAAATTTTTAACTGACTGAAATCAAATTACATATTATACAAATAATCTGCAGAGTAGGTCATTGGAATCCTATATTTAGTATCTAGGTTTAATTATCATTTAAAATGGCAAAATATAATTAAATTTACTGCTTGCAGTTTGTAGGGGTTAGGAGCTCGGGACCTCAGGGAATGTGAAAATTTGTGAATACGTATTGGTACCATGATTACGGTACATTCCAAGTTTATTGCACTAAATAAGATGCAAAAAGTTGTCAGAAATGCAAAGATAGAGTCGTCATTGTGCAAGCAAATCATGTGTGTGAGACTGGCTGCCAAAGATGACTGGCATCCCCCAGACAAAGTACACAGTTTACCAGTTCTTTAGTGAACTGTAACTTTTGTTGTAATAAATATGTGCATATTTATATTAGTAAATATCAAGAGATTAATATTACATATACAAAAATACAACAAAACACTAAGCACAAAATAACATGACACAGTCAAGTTTCACAGATGCAGATAATGGTGGTGTTGTTATGAATCCCCTGTGAAAAGCATCTTGAAAGTTACGTAGTTTTGCTCTACCGTGATTCTGATGCAGATGAAGATTAACAGAAGTTGGGAACGCTCCCCAGGTGAAGACGTTTTCCAACCCAGCGGAAATCACACAAACAAGTGGGCACAGAACAAGAACATAAATCCAGTGAATACTGTAATCTGATGGGTGTAATTGTAATCTGATTGCACAGTGAAGCACTGATCCAAAAAGACCCCCACTGATAGCAATTTGGCCAGGTTCTTATTGTTCATTTTTAAAACTAGTGCTTTCATCTTGTTTCACCCAACAGTCCTTGCAGCAACTGCCGAAGCTACCCAATAAGGTAGTACTTCAGGGGTCACTGGGATTTGCAGTCTACTGTGCTGCTGCAGAGTCATCTGCTGTTTTCCGCAATGAGTTGATAACTCTGAAAAAAATTCTATTTAGTTATTGATGACAAACCAGTGAACAGGCAAATTCACAAACATTAAGTGTCGACCTGTAATAACAAACACTTTTTCAGCAAAAAAGATGAAACAGAATCTGCCCACCCCTGCTCATGCCTCACCCAGTGACTGAGAGGCCATTCATGGGTCACTCATGGAGAGAAAAAAATAGGTTGTTGGGAAAGGTTTTATAACTTCTGGCCATATAAAACAGAGTCCAAAAATAAAACTAAGGTTGTCAGGCCATCACTGATTAGAAGGGCCACCACAAAACTGTGACAGTGAAATGCCTCTCTCTGATGTGCTACACAACTGCAAAGTATGATGCACTGAATGATGCTCCTGTAAGGAGGATCACTCCTCCTGATGATCAAGTATTCCGTCTGTCCACAGCTGTGCTCAAACCAATCGGCAGATGTTCTCATTTTCTCAGTCTTTCACATTTTCATAAATGAAGCAATTGTCGTCAAGTGCTTCAAAGCCACTGTCCCCAACTGCTTTAAAGCCTCTGCCAAAGAAACCAACTGATGGTATGGCAATAAAGTTCACCACCACCAAATTCTTCTCCTATAGGTCACTGGCCATCCAGACACATACCACCCGAACTATGGAAGACCCCCTATTAATATTTGAGCTCGACAACCCATTAAATTACAGTGCAAAACCTCAAGAATAGCCAAATTATAAAAGTGTAAAACTGATATAAAGAGACTCTAGAGATGTCCAGTCAATAGTTTCGGAATACTAATAAAATCTGGAGATTATCCAATAGTCCTGCAGAAGTTTATCATTTAGAGCAGGGAGATAACAACTGAACAAAATCTAAAACGGGGTGTAGTAGCAAAGAAGAGGACAATGGAATACTATATTTTGTAGGACTGACCTCAACTGTTCTTTAGATATTCTAATTTAACTAATAATATTGGATTGGGTAGAATCGCTGAAGGAAAAAAGGAGATAAATCATTGTTGTACCATGTTATCTTGTTGTGTCACCTAACACAAAAGGCCCCAACTAACCTCTTAAGCCAATGCCACTGTCACACATGTGTGAATAGGAGGCAGCTGAAGGGCTTAGAGGTGAATGGCAATACATCTGCCCAGGGGGTGGCGGGGTGCACTAACGCTCTTTCTAAGTTCCCTGCAGACCTTTCCCAGGAAATCCCAGTGGCCACAGGAGAACAAGCCCTCCCACGTAATAGAACAGATGGCCTGCTATCTGCTCCTAAAAACACTACCCCATGGCTTCACCCAGCCGGTCTGGGATAAACAATTTCAAAATATGGCAAAGCTCATAGAGCTCGTAGAGACACAAAGGACAGCCTCGCAATCTGGGGGAGTTGAACTGTCCCTTAGTCGAACTCGACCCAAGTACGTCCCAAAACCTAGCAACCCCGTACAACCCAGAGCTTGTGCCAACGTCCATGGAGTCGCGGGTGCGCAAACTGCTTGGGAGCAAGGAGGAATACAGGTGGAGGGGGAGGAGGGGTTGGTTTGCTCTGACTAACCCATTGGCGGTCCCATACACAGGTGTGGTGATTGTCAACGGGCACAAAACTACTGCTTTGTTCGATTCCGGCAGCAACATTTCCATTGTTGCCCACCGATTTCTGCTACCGTGACAATGGTTATCATTTGAGACCTGTGTCAATGGAGAAATCCGCTGGTACAGGTCCACCTGTTGTGTCATCAGCTACAGAGGATCGGTTCAAAAATTAACCGTGGCGGTCCTTTCAGATCCTCCACACCCGGTAATACTAGGGCGGGACTGGTCTAAAATTAAAAGCGGTGAGACACATAGCACTCCTGGGGTTAACTTGGGCCTAGTTACAGATTGGAATGAGCCGTCTCAAGCTGCCTCCACGCCGTGTAACCAGCTGGCAGATAGAGACGAAGCAGCCGCCTTGAGTGACGTGGCAACTCCCGGACCATCGCGTGCCGATACGTCATCCACCGGTGCCGAGACGGGACAGGAGGAAACCACGCCCCTTGAGGTCAGCCCTGACCCTCTGTCCCTTTTACCGTTTCAATTTAGGGAGACACTGGCTTCTTTTAATAGGGAGCAGTGAAAGGATGACTCCCTTAAGTTTGCCAAAAAAGCAGTGGTCCTGGTCAATGGCTAATGCACTAACTAGTCGATGCCACAGGGTTCTCACTTTGTGCTAGAAAATGACCTTCTCTATTGCGTAGCTAAGCATGACGGGCAGGAGAGACGACTACTGCTAATCCCGCGGACCTTCCGGCGGCAGGTCTGTGAGTTACCATACGCCCACCTCCTAGGTGGCCACTTGGGCACCGAGAAAACCCTGGGGCGGATCAAGCTCCGTTTCTACTGGCTGGGAATCAATGTGTAGGTTTGTCGCATTTGCACTTCCTGCCCGGAGTGTCAATTGCGACAAATTCCTAGGAGGGCCCGTGCTCCTCTCGTTCCTATTTCCCTGATTGATGTTCCCTTCCACAGAATTGGGGTCGATTTAGTCGGACTTCTAGAGCCCTCAGCCCGAGGACACAAGTACATTTTGGTTCTTGTGGATTATGCTACCGAATACCCCAAAGCTGTCCATTGCGCTCAGCCACTTCCAAAGCCATCGCACAGGAATTACTAGGGGTCTTTGCGTGCGTGGGCATTCCCAAGGAAGTCTTGACAGACCAGGGGACGCCTTTTACCTCGGAGACGTTCAAGAAGACTGCTAAGTTACTGAAAATAAAGCATTTAAAGACTGCGGTGTATTACCCTCAAACCGATAGTTTAGTAGAGAGTTCAATCAAACTCAAACAAATGCTGCGTAATGTGGTCAGCGAGGATGGAAGGAACTGGGATCAGCTCCTCCGCCTCATCCTTTTAGCCTACCAGGAAGTCCCACAAGCCTCCATGGGGTTCTCCCGTTTTGAATTATTGTATGGGCGGCAACCCCGGGGTATATTAGATATCTTAAAAGAAGGATGGGAGGAAAAGGCTCTTTCCTGTACAAATATATTGGAATATATCGCACAATTACGCGATAGATTTGGTAAGATTCGGCCCCTCCTTAAAAGTCACATGGAAGAGGCTCAAGCAGCACAGGTCCATTATTACAACCGTGTCACCACTCTCCGGGAGTTCCACCCGGGAGATTGTGTCATGGTCCTAGTACCTACCTCCCACTCCAAGTTGCTTGCCCATTGGCAAGGGCCCTACGAAGTTAAGGAGAGGAAAGGACTCATCGACTATTTGGTGAGTCAACCCAATTGTCGGCCGAGGGAGTGGGTTTATCATGTAAACCTGATGAAACCGTGTAAGGACAGGGATCTCGATCCCTCCTCCGGTCAGCCCCGCTCACACGGCTAGCCTTAACTTCAGTGCGGATTTAAGTCCCAGACAACTATGGGAACTGGAAACATTTATCCTGTCTGTCCGGGAGGTAGTGAGTGAAACCCCAGGACGGACCTCTTTGGTTGAGCACGACATTGTGACAGAACCCGGGGTTATAGTCCGAGAATATCTGTATTGTCTTCCTGAGGCAAAAAGGGCTAAAGAGCTTGAGATCAAACACAAGCTGGAACTAGGTGTAATCGAAGAAAGTCATAGTCCCTGGTCCAGCCCCATTGTACTGGTCGCTAAGTCTGACAGGAGTTGGAGGTTTTGCAATGACTTCTGTCGGCTTAATCAAGTCTCCCAATTCAATGCTTATCCAATGCCATGAGTGGACGACCTCCTTGAGAGGCTTGAACAGGCCCAATATTTGACCACACTGGACATGACAAAGGGGTACTGGCAGGTTCCTTTAAGACTGCGTTTAGCACCCCTAGCGGACACCCCCAAGTGTTTGACTTCACTTCCTGTCTCCCCCTATAAAAGCCTTCACCTTTTCACTATTCCCTCAGTTCTGTTTTGGACTCGGTTTTGTGCACAGCAGTGCTATATTCATTTGATCGACTTTGCAGCCAGGAATTCAATTATACGGGTGGCTGCCCCAAACCTTTTCATGACTCATATGTCTCATTATTGTGACAAAGCCAATTGCATGCTGCCTGATGGAGCTGGCACTACACGAAGTGTTAACAGTTACGTGAGTTCAGCTGCAGCTTGGCCCTTTTTTATTTTTTCCATTCTGTCATGGTACATAAAAACATGTGACATCAGACAGACAAGATTGTTTTCTGCTTGTGAGGCTCAAAACACCTGTATCCTTTATTCCTTATTGGTGCGTTAGATGCATTGTACTTCCGGATTGGCCTGCCTCTATAACTAAAGAAAAAAAACAAACCTATTTGATGTTATTGGAGCAAGTCTCAGACATGTTTGATTGAGTTGCCTAAAATGCCACGTGGCTTCACAGGAGCATGACTACAACTGCCTCCAACTTGCTTAGATTATGCAAATGAAGACTGTAACAGATAATCACCAGAAAAGTCATGTAATGTGACATAGCTTTTAGATTCTTAACGTGGGGATAAAAACAAATGTCAAAACCAGCTATAAAGCTGTTACCTGTAACTTCACTGTCTGTCCCACATATTCATCCCTGGGGACCTCAACAGTGTGCTGCTTGCTGACTGGGGCTGTCTTTATTTCTAGAGGTGCTTGATTTGCGCTTTCACTTAAAAATTGAATTTATTTTCATCAGTACCAATAGAAGCAAATATAAGCAGTAGAAAGAATTGTACATCCTGAGTGGCTCAAGTCTTAATTTAGTTGCAAATTATACACTCACCTAAAGGATTATTAGGAACACCATACTAATACGGTGTTTGACCCCCTTTCGCCTTCAGAACTGCCTTAATTCTACGTGGCATTGATTCAACAAGTTGCTGAAAGCATTCTTTAGAAATGTTGGCCCATATTGATAGGATAGAATCTTGCAGTTGATGGAGATTTGTGGGATGCACATCTAGGGCACGAAGCTCCCGTTCCACCACATCCCAAAGATGCTCTATTGGGTTGAGATCTGGTGACTGTGGGGGCCATTTTAGTACAGTGAACTCATTGTCATGTTCAAGAAACCAATTTGAAACGATTTGAGCTTTGTGACATGGTGCATTATCCTGCTGGAAGTAGCCATCAGAGGATGGGTACATGGTGGTCATGAAGGGATGGACATGGTCAGAAACCATGCTCAGGTAGCCCGTGGAATTTAAACGATGCCCAATTGGCACTAAGGGGCCTAAAGTGTGCCAAGAAAACATCCCCCACACCATTACACCACCACCACCAGCCTGCACAGTGGTAACAAGGCATGATGGATCCATGTTCTCATTCTGTTTACGCCAAATTCTGACTCTACCATTTGAATGTCTCAACAGAAATCGAGACTCATCAGACCAGGCAACATTTTTCTAGTCTTCAACTAGCTTGTGCAAATTGTAGCCTCTTTTTCCTATTTGTAGTGGAGATGAGTGGTACCCGGTGGGGTCTTCTGCTGTTGTAGCCCATCCGCCTCAAGGATGTGCATGTTGTGGCTTCACAAATGCTTTGCTGCATACCTCGGTTGTAACGAGTGGTTATTTCAGTCAAAGTTGCTCTTCTATCAGCTTGAATCAGTCGGCCCATTCTCCTCTGACCTCTAGCATCAACAAGGCATTTTCGCCCACAGGACTGCCGCATACTGGATGTTTTTCCCTTTTCACACCATTCTTTGTAAACCCTAGAAATGGTTGTGCGTGAAAATCCCAGTAACTGAGCAGATTGTGAAATACTCAGACCGGCCCGTCTGGCACCAACAACCATGCCACGCTCAAAATTGCTTAAATCACCTTTCTTTCCCATCCTGACATTCAGTTTGGAGTTCAGGAGATTGTCTTGACCAGGACAACACCCATAAATGCATTGAAGCAACTGCCATGTGATTGGTTAATTGCATTAATGAGAAATTGAACAGGTGTTCCTAATAATCCTTTAGGTGAGTGTATATGCTTAATTGAAAAATGAAAAAAATACAAGATTTCTTGCCAGAGAGGAAGAGTTCTTTTCCATTATGTCTAGGAGGTAAGAGACAGAACTGAATGGAAGTTCTGTTTCAGTTGTAACAAAGCAGTAGGCATAGAGAGAAAGGCTCCTTGCAAGTTTCAAATTCTGCAACTGAGCTTAGCTCTTTACAAAAGTGTTAGAAAAGAGTCAACTCTGCAGGGTGGCGCATGAAAAACCGAACCATCTCCAACTCCAATGTCGGTGTACTTTTCTTAGCCCATACACAAAATGAGCAATGGGGCCCGATACTTTCTGCAGTTTGAACTGACCCAGTCTTATGCCACTTCTTCACCAACTTGTGAATACTGCTCTTTACTGGTAGGTTTACGTCTGGAAACTTATGTGCAAAAAGGTCCCGCGTTTCCTTAAGAACTGGTAGACACATACGCCTCCACTATTCCAATCCTCTGTTGCAGAGAATACATCTTCCTGATCTCTTTCACGCACATCTGTACCCACTGGCTCACAGCTTCCTTACTAATGCACAGATGGGGGCGCTGACCCCGTCGCGACAACGAGTCTCCACGATTGTGACGGCACCTGCCTGAATAATAGCCAGCAGGTCGGAGACGGTTCGGTTTTTCGAGCGCCATCCTTTACAAATGAATAAGCAAATATCTTTTCCCACAGCCATTTCAAAGTTTCAGTAGTGTTCTGGGACGGCAGCAGCTTGATACTGTAAACAGGCTGGCTATAACCCTAACTTTCCCAGAATACGCTGCACTTCTGTTCAGGATGCCAAAATGCAGGCCATCTGAGATATGTCAGCTGAAAAGGTTAAAGCATAGCCTGCACAATCATGAATTACTAATACTGCATTAAGAACCTGGTCAATTTCAACTTATTAAACAAAAGCAAGCAGCACTTAAAACAATAAAGTAATCATTACATTACATTTTGGAATAGACTTCTATATTTGGAGATAAAAGCTTTGTGTACAATTTTTTGGTTTCTTTTTTTCCAGTAAAGCAGGGGCTGTTAAGTTCAGTCCTGGGGTACCACTGTGGCCATGGGTGGCACTGCTCATCACTTATCATTAGAGTTTGGATATAATTAAGGGAGTAACCTCTACAGGAAAAAGTGAATTAAAAAGAATATGGCAAAATAAATTTAACATTTAAAAAATGGCAAAAAATGCATATTTCTATATTTTGTTTACATGTAAACATACTAGGCACATATTTCTGAGTATAAAATAAGAAAAAAGACTAATAATGAAACAACATCATTGTGAAGTAAGGCCGAACCATTTATTTGTTGAAACTGGTTGGAATAAAAACCCTCAGACACAGTGGTATCCCAGTATTGAAATTGCGAACCCCTGCTCTAAGACATATACAAATCAATTTAAGTTACAGTTTGGCTTAACTTATGATCAGAATTCATGTTACTTTCCAAATCGAAAACATAAAAAAGCAAAATAATGAGAATTTCTTTGTAAGGAAACCACTTTTAAGCCATTAGAATCCTTCTTTAGCAGGTGAAAAGGCTGTAAACAAACTTGGCTTGCGATTCATTGAGATGTTGTGTACATACTCTCATGTTTAAAAAGGGGGTTGATCACAGAAGATATTCTTGTGAAATTAAGATCTGTGTTTTAAAAGATTAGGTGGCTAACTCCATTAATTCTTACCATAGTTACTGGAGGCTCCCACAGAGAATGACAATGATTTGATTCTGAAAATCAGAACTACATCCTAATATATTTATGAGAAGTTTCATGTTAATTTAAAAATTAGTCTATAATCCAAGTAGCTGTTTAGAAAGCACATTTTTATTTAACAAAGAACCCTACTACACAACTGAGATGATAATAGTGCTTGTATAGAAAAGTATAGTACTGAGCTGGAGGGGTGAACGGAAATAGCTTCAGCATTAACATTTATTGAATTAAAATTAAGAATAGTTATTTCCTCTAATGTTCACATTTTATAAGCATCGCCTGGACTGTCACAAATGTTAGGTTATTCTGCCTGACATTTGAACCTGTCACAGTATATTCTGTTTTGTGATATGCCATTGATGAACAAGACATGATGGAGGATTTAGGTCACTTCCACAGAGTTTTCAAAGTTGCCTCATGAAAGCCTTGAAAAACACAATATAATCTATTTACAGAGTATACCCATCTGAAATGGTTTACCCATTACTTTTTCTCAATGGAATGGAAGCTCACTGAATACCTCCCTACAGAGAATGACAAAAATAGCTGCGGAAAGCTATCAGACTCCCAGGTGTGATATAAAACATTTAAGGCAGATGAAAATACATTTTATCTTTATTCTTCAGGCTGGACCCCTGGGATTTGCACAATGATGAATATTCCTCATTAGGATTATCACTGAGCACATTTTCTGTGTGAATAAAGTAGAAAGTGGATGTTCTAAGATTAGTTGTTACAAAGTGTAAAGTGATACGTAGTCACTGTAACTGGAGTGGCTTAGGCAGGAGACACACAGATTTCCCTCGATACACCAATACTTCATATGTGAGATGAAATGATGAATATTAGGTAAAAGGACAGAGGAACACCTGCTATTTTGGCAATGCATTAGCATGAATGCTTAAATATAGAATAACAACACTTTGATGCTTTTTGTGCCAAAATAAAACGCACACACAGAACTCAGAACTTTGGCTTATGCATAATATCCATATGCTTAAGTATTTATTAAGTGTACATGATAAGTAGGGGTAAGTACAAAAAATATGTATTTATGAGGATAGGACGGAGATTTTAGTTCATGATTCATTTAATACATTTCGACCAAAAGTACAGTGGGTACGGAAAGTATTCAGACCCCCTTCAATTTTTCACTCTGTTATATTGCAGCCATTTGCTAAAATAATTTCAATTAATTTTTTTCCTCATTAATGTACAGTACACACAGCACCCCATATTGACAGACAAAAAAAAGAATTTTTCAAATTGTTGCAGATTTATTAAAAAAGAAAAACTGAAATATCACATGGTCCTAAGTATTCAGACCCTTTGCTCAGTATTTAGTAGAAGCACCCTTTTGAGCTAATACAGCCATGAGTCTTCTTGGGAAAGATGCAACAAGTTTTTCACACCTGGATTTGGGGATCCTCTGCCATTCCTCCTTGCAGATCCTCTCCAGTTCTGTCAGGTTGGATGGTAAACTTTGGTGGACAGCCATTTTTAGGTCTCTCCAGAGAAGCTCAATTGGGTTTAATTTAGAGCTCTGGCTGGGCTATTCAAGAACAGTCACAGAGTTGTTGTGAAGCCACCCCTTCGTTATTTTAGCTGTGTGCTTAGGGTCATTGTCTGATTGAAAGGTAAACCTTCGGCCCAGAGTGAGGTCCTTAGCACTCTGAAGAGAAGGTTTTTGTCCAGGATATCCCTGTACTTGGCCGCATTAATCTTTCCATCGATTGCAACCAGTTGTCCTGTCCCTGCAGCTGAAAAACACCCCCACAGCATCATGCTGCCACCGCCATGCTTCACTGTGGGAACTGTATTGGACAAGTGATGAGCAGTGCCTGGTTGTCTCCACACATACCGCTTAGAATTAAGGACCAAAAGTTCTATCTTGGTCTCATCAGACCAGAGAATCTTATTTCTCATCATCTCAAGAGTCCTTCAGGTGTCTTTTAGCAAACTCCATGCGGACTGTCATGTGTCTTGCCTCTCCTCAGTGTGTGGAGACAACCAGGCACTGCTCATCACTTGTCCAATACAGTCCCCACAGTGAAGCATGGCGGTGGCAGCATGATGCTGTGGGGGTGTTTTTCAGCTGCAGGGACAGGACGACTGGTTGCAATCGAGGGAAAGATGAATGCGGCCAAGTACAGAAAACAAAAACCTCCTCCAGAGTGCTAAGGACCTCAGACTGGGCCGAAGGTTTACCTTCCAACAAGACAATGACCCTAAGCACACAGCTAAAATAACGAAGGAGTTGCTTCACAACAACTCTGTGACTGTTCTTGAATAGCCCAGCCAGATTCCTGATTTAAATCCAATCGAGCATCTCTGGAGAGACCTAAAAATGGCTGTCCACCAACATTTACCATCCAACCTGACAGAACTGGAGAGGATCTGCAAGGAGGAATGGCAGAGGATCCCCAAATCCAGGTGTGAAAAACTTGTTGCATCTTTCCCAAGAAGACTCATGGCTGTATTAGCTCAAAAGGGTGCTTCTACTAAATACTGAGCAAAGGGTCTGAATACTTAGGACCATGTGATATTTCAGTTTTTCTTTTTTAATAAATCTGCAACAATTTCAAAAATTCTTTTTTATGTCTGTCAATATTGGGTGCTGTGTGTACATTAATGAGGAAAAAAAATAATTTAAATGATTTTAGCAAATGGCTGCAATATAACAAAGAGTGAAAAATTGAAGAGGGTCTGAATACTTTCCATACCCACTGTAGGTGCAAGTGGTAAAAGATTAAAAGTAAACATGTATACAAAGCTAAACTAATTTCTTCAGTCATCCAGAACACTGGCACATTTAAAGCAGAGTATTATACAGCAGCACCTAACTAATATTGTGTAGGTCCCCCTGTGCCACCAAAACAGCTCTGACCTGCCAAGGCATGGACTCTACAAGACCTCTCATGTTATCCTGTAATATCTGGCAGAAAGACGTTGGCAGCAGATCCTTCAAGCTCTATAAGTTAGGATGTAGGGCCTCAATGGATTGGACTTGTTTTTTCAGCATACCCCACAGAGAGACCTGGGAAAATTGGAGGCCAAGTTAACACCTTGAACTCTTTGTCATATTCCCTAAACCAATCCTGAACAATTTTTGCAATGTGGCAAGACGTTTTATCCTGCTTCAAGAGGTCTCTGTCATCAGGGAATACCATTGCAATGAAGGGGTGCACATTATTTGTAACAATCTTTAGGTAGGTTGTACTTGTCAAAGTAACATCTAAATACATGTCAGGGCCCAAGGTTTGCCAACAGAACATTGCACAGAGCACAGTGTCTCCGTCTGCTTGCATTCTTCCCATGGTGCATCCTACTGCCATCTCTCCCCCAGGTAAATGACACTCATGAACCTGGCTGACCCATGACCCTGCCGCCACTTCATCACTTGTCTTTTCCTTGGACCACTTTTTGTAGATACTAACCACTGCATACCACAAACACCCCATAAAACCGGCCGTTTTGCAGATGCTAGGACCCAGTCATCGAGTTATCAAAATTTGACCCTTGTAAAAGTTGCTCATATCTTTATGCTTGCCATTTTTCCTGTTTTGAACACATTACCTTCAAAAACTGACTGTTCACTTGCTGCCTAATATATCCCACAGCTTCAGAAACGCCATTGTAATGATATGATCAATGTTATTCACTTCATCTGTCAGTGGTTTTAATGTTGTGGATGATTGGTGTATATATTTTTAGCTAGAGGTCCACAAAGGGAGAAAATGAGCCACATATCTTAAAATAGTTTTTTTTTTTTTTTATTCCTTAGGTTTCCACAATCAACCAGGTGTCATCATCAGAGGAAAATGATTAGACATACAGGATTCAAAGGGAATATATAGCAAGTGAGGGGTGGAAACTGTAATGGCGGGGTTACATTACTAAGGTAGGTTTCAGAAAGTGTCGTCATAAAGTATTTTTTTATTATTTGGATGTTCTTCTTTTAAAGCCTGCATATACTGGGTTCTTTATTTATCATTTGCACTGACAGCAAACTCAGTACTAAAGGACTGTACATTTAAATTTTTAGTCATTTATTTTATGCTCGCTATGCTTGCTGGGAGAAGCACCAGCCCCTGCTCAGGATTAAGCGGTCTTAAGAGAATGATATGGCATGTCTTATAAGATGAAAAAATAAATATGTACAGCATATGTGTGTGTAATTTGGAGCCATATATAGAGTGAATTTTAAAATAACAAGGATATACCAAAAATGCTGCGTTCATGTGACACATGATGAAAATAGAAAAGCACAGCAAACACTAGCTCCAGGATTTGTTCAGAAAAAATGTACAAATATTTTAAAATGATAATTGCAGAAGCAGAAGTATGTAGAAATTTCAAATGGCTAAAATCATTTTTCCCTTCCCTTTTACATAATTTGCCCCCACCATTTATCCAAAAGGAAGGGGCTTTGCAAGAATATTAAATCCAGGCTATAATCTGTTTTTTTAATTTAAAAAATAACAGATAATTTTGTGATATCTTACTGTGCATAAGTGACTTCTGTTTTAGTCTCAAGAGTATGTGTGCATAGACTCAGTAAAGCAAACAAACATATATAACATATTTAACATCTTATAAGACATGCCATACCATTCTCTAAGACAGCTTAATCCTGAGCATGGGCTGGTGCTTCTCCTAGCAAGCATAGCGAGCATAAAATAAATGTCTAAAAATTTAAATGTACAGCACTTCAGTACTGAGTTTACTGTCGGTACAAGTTTCTGAATTGGGTACAGACTTGTAAGTGATAGTTCTTGAAGTTCACTTAAGTAGAAAAACCAAAGGAACCAGACATTTATACTCATGCAAACCACTGCAACATGCACTGGGATCCAGGAGAAGAGCATCTGTTTTTTTAGTCAACTTCCAAAGTGATGCAGAGGGTATTGCAACAAAGACAAGCAAAGCCAATCACGTGTCGCCACTGGGTCAGTTAACTGTACAAGACTGCCACATGTTCAGAGAAAGTAGTGTTTGTCATATCAGCACTTCTGCTCGAGTTGAAGGAGGCAAACAACAACCAAGTGTTTTAAACAAAAAAATCTTGATTTAGGCAGTCATTTCCATTGATGCTGTGCACAACACTGAGCAAATTCTATGAAATACACCCTTTTAAAATGTCTGCAATTAGCCGTTTATTTGATGACATTCACAACTAGGATGGACAGGGAACAATCAGCTGGTCAGGGTGTGTTAGATTAAAACACATGCAAACCCATTTTCTCCATAAGCAAGGACTGGTGATCACAGCCATTTTTCTACAGGCTGCTGAGCAGTACATACTTTTTTGTTATTAAATGTAGACTTAACATACAATATAAAGCAGAAACTCACAACACTAAGAAAGCACAAAGCATGAATAAATTTTTGTGCTCATGTTAATGTGGACAATATCAATTATGACAATTTACTGGTGGCCCTAATTCTACTGAAGATGCTGGCACCATTGCTACCTGTATCAATAACATTCCAAACTGCCTTTAACATATCACACGTGTAGTTTACTAAAATCTGTCAAGTATTTAATATTCATCAGATGTTAATTTTTTGCCATAACAGAATGATGAAGTAATTCCACATTCTGAATTAAATCTAATGGGCATACAGATCTATTTACTGAACTATCCACTTAAATCAAATCATTAAATAAATTCACTCTATTCTTTTACAGGAAAACAGGTATTCTGAAAGCAGTACACAGTTGTTGACTGCCCCGGTATGTTGGTACTCAACATAACAGCCTTCTGGCTGAAAGTACAATCTGAAAATGGTAAGTATGCATATTTGATATTTTTAAGCAAATTGAATTAGCCAGGTTCTAGCCCTTATTGTTTTGTAGTGCTGAGGGTATAAACTCTGAAAGAAAACCATGATGGAAGTTAAATTGGAGGACATCTTGGCCTAAGCATTACTAGGAGAACTCTATTTTCACTTCCAATAGAATCTTACATATTTGCTGACTATGCTGTGTAAAAGTTCTAATTTTGAGATTAAACAAGGGCTTCAGGTATACAACCTATGCTAAGTGAATTAAAAAAGATCCTTGCCAATCAAGAGTTTTCATGACTCTTATTTATATTTCTATGGACCCTGGATGATCTGGAGAGATTATGTAAAGAAGAATGGTCTCAGATGCCATGCTCTGTATTCTCCAAGGTTCTCCAAGGTCCAAGTATGCTCTCCAAGGTAAAAGGTTACAAGAGAAGACTCCATGCTGTTATATTGGCAAAGGGAGGTTGTACAAAGTATTAAAAACAGGGGTGCCACCAATTGTGGCACATGTGTTTTTATATATATAACAAAAATGTATATACGGTCAAAAGTTTTAGAACACTTCATTTTTTTTAGTTTTTCTTAAACTTTAATCAGCTAAAATGCTATGAATGACCTAAAATGGTGAAAAGGTAAGCAGTAAACTGTCAGAGGTTTAAATTTAAATTTTAGGTTAGTAACCTAACTGAAAAAAGTAAATATCAAAATATTACAAATGGGCCTTGTTCTGGGAACAGCTAATAGGTTACAAACTACAGATGTTCAGTAGCAATTTATGTAAATTAAGCCTTGTAAATTGAAGCAAACAATTTGCAACAGTATTACAACTTCTGTGGATTACTTAAAAGCCCTCCATCTTAACACTAAAATTACAAGAGCCTACGAAAAAACTTGTAGATCCGGCCCACCTTAAATCCGTTCGCACCTCTCCGTGAGTGTCTTTTGTCCTGTAAATGTGTCGATGTTGCAAATGTAGGAAGGACGGGCCTTGTGCGTGTGTGAACTGTTAACATTTGAATCTGATGATTGCATATAGCGCTGAACTTTCCTCTCTGTACTATTCTTTCCTCTGCATGTCCTGGAGTACAAAAGCAACAGCACTGTGCACCCAAAAGTGGACACTGGCAAGATCAGGAAAAAAAAAGACACGCGGTCACTGATTACAAGATACATGTTATGCGAATGAATATGAATAATATGAATAATGTTGCATCTGTGCCACAATGTGTTCCGAAATGTACTATACAGTTTATAAAATGAATAATTCCAAATATCATATATACCTATGTCTCTGTTTTTTTTATTTTTATTTTTTTTGTCAGTGCATCTTTGACATCATAGACCATAAGGTGCAGACTAATTCAGCGTGAGCAGGAACACTCAATAAAACTGAATGAAAAGAAAATCAAATGACAGTGAGACACAAAGAAGGCAGATTCACCAGCATTTGTGTCAGCTTTTAAGAAATGAAATGAGACAGAGCATCATTACCCTTAGAAGTGTAGAACTTTCATTTAGAGAAACTGCAAAAAAAAATCGAAGTGTCAGTGATTAAAGGGTTCTAAACAATCCAAAGGCAACTGGAAACTGGAAGAAACTCCGATAGAAAGAGATCTGGCAGACCTAAAAGTAAAAACCCAATCAGAAGACAATTTTCTGAGGGTCACCAGCTTGTGTGATTGGTTCCTCACAGCACAACAGTATTAGGCACAGCTTAACAGTGGTAGAAAAAGGCAAGTCTCAGTTTCAACTGTGAAGAGGATAATTTATGCTGCAGGTATGACAGGGTGAGTGGCAGTTAGAAAGCCATTCTTCAATGGACAAAATAGGGCCTTGAAATACTGACTGTGGACTACTCCAGAATAGACAAAGTATCCTCTTCACAGTAGAAACTGAGAGTAATGCCAAAGTAATATTTATCTAATTTCTGTAAGTATTTACGTCTATAAATCTACAAGTATTTTTGTTTCTTCTATAAGTATTTACGTCTGTATTTCTGTAAATAAGGGTCGGAGTGGTGGCTCAGAGGCTAGGGATCTGCAGCGGCAATCGAGAGGTTGTCAGTTTGAATCCCATAAATGCCAGAAATTACTCTACTCCATTGAACTGTCAAGCAAGGGCCCTTTAACCTACAATTTCTCCATCCAAATGGCATGACGTTAAACAGTATCTAGCCCTGCAAGCAGGTCCTACAACTTGCAGGGAAAATTTGAGGTTTCGTGGCATTATTTTCACTCTAGTCACTAAAAAAAAAAGTCACACTGTTCCAGTGTGGTGCTGAGGTGTCACTTGTTACACAGCTGCACTCTGGTCCCACAATCTGGGTGGTTCATCATGTGGTGGGTTATAGCACAAACAACTTAGATGCTTACTTTATTTATTTCAGTTTCAATCTTATTGTATGCTGGAAAGAAGACATAATAAATCATTCATTCATTCCTATATATGTTTGAAAGGAGTAATCTATCCATCTACATGCAGAAAGGGGAAGTCTTACATAAAGCCACAATTCACACCGTTTATACTTTTAACGCAAAAAAAAACAAAACAAATCACCTGATGAGTCATTTAAAAGGACTGTAAGGTTTTTAGTCACAAGGTGGAACTGAAAAGTTCAGCTTGCACATATGCACACCTTAAATACATTGAAAAGTTGAAGGGCTTGCCCATGTAACCCAGAAACAGACCAGCAACAGGCAAAAATAAAATTTCACATACCCAAAAATCTAAATATTTTACTGCATAAGAAACTGCATTGAACATATGTAATTATTTTTTTTTTTTATTTATTAATTTTATTACAATCAATACATAGCAATCAAGTTTTTACAAAAAAAAAGAATTATGCTAAGAACAGATCGATCCCCACCCTTGAGAGAGAGAGCAAGCCAAACGGTGTAAAATTTAAGGCTTGTAAAAATACCTAAATTAATAAATTCTCTGTGCTTTATAAACTCATTTTAAAATATTACTGATTAGATCCTGCCATGTTTTGAAAAAGTCTGCACAGATCCTCTAACTGAGTATTTGATTTTTCCAATTTTAAATAATATAACACATCAGTTTCCCACTGTCTTAAAAGAGGAGAGTTTGGGTTCTTCCAGTTTATCAGAATAAGTCTGCGTGCCAAGAGTGTAGTGAATGCAATCACAATTTGTTTGTCTTTCTCCACTTTAAGACCCTCTGGAAGAACCCCAAACACAGCTGTTAATGGGTTAGGAGGGATTGTGAGTCCAAAGCTGTCTGAGAGGTAATTAAAAATTTTTGTCCAGAATAATGTTAATTTGGTGCAGGCCCAGAACATGTGACCCAGTGAGGCTAGGGCTTGGTTGCTATGTTCGCAGGTTGAAACATTTTGGAGAGTTTTAGTCGAGACAGATGTGCTCGATATATAATTTTGAGTTGTATAATTGTATGCTTTGCGCATATGGATCTTGAGTGAATTCTCTGCATTGCTACTTTCCACTCCTTTTCTGATATATTAATTGAGAGGTCATTTTCCCAGTGTCCTCTTGGATCTTTGAAAGGAAGGGATTGTAAAAGGATTTTATATATTGTAGAGATGGAGTCTAACTCCTTGAAATTGAGCAATACTTTTTCCAGCGTGGATGAGGGTGCAAGATGAGGAAAATCTAGAAGGTTCTGTTTAACAAAGTTCCTGATTTGAAGATAGTGAAAGAAATTTGTAGCTGGAATGTTAAATTTGGAATGTAATTGTTCATAGGATGCAAAGACGTTGTCTATATAAAGATCTCTAAGCAAGTTAATTCCAAATTTTTTCCAGATATTAAAACTGCATATGTTTGTGAAGGTTGAAAGAGGTTGGTTCTCTTGCAGGGTGCCACAGAAAGAAGCTTCTCCGTCTTAAAATGCTTTCTACATTGGTTCCAGATTCTAAGTGAGTGGAGCACAATTGGGTTATTAGTGTATTGCCGATAACGTGTGTTTATTGGAGCGCAGAGCAGGGAATACAAAGAAGTACTGCAGGATTTTACTTCTATTGCGGTCCATGCCTGTGTATGTTCTTCTATTTGTGTCCAGGTTCTTATCGACTGTATATTTGCCGCCCAGTAATAAAACTGGAAGTTAGGTAGAGCCATGCCGCCTTCTGCCTTTTGTCTTTGTAGGGTCGCTCTTTTGATGCGTGGATGTTTAGAATTCCAAATAAAGGAGGTTATTGTTGAATCTAATTGCTTAAAGAACGATTTATTAATGTATATTGGTATGTTTTGAAATAAAAAAAGGAGTTTAGGAAGAATATTCATCTTAACAGTGTTAATTCTTCCAGCTAGTGTGAGATGAAGTATGTAATTATGATGTGCAAAGTTTCCCAAAAAATTTTAATATGTAAAATAGTAACCATAGCAATTTATCTTATTTTTGCTCAACAGCATCTTTTTCTGGGAGATTCCCTTAATGTCTGCCGTTAATGAAGAGGTATTGCTGATTCCAAGATAATCTAGGTATGGTCAGATAAAACAATGATATCATAATTGCAAGGCTTAAAATAGAGTAGAAAATTATTATCAATAAATAAGTAATCAATTTGATACTAACCCTGATGCACTGAATAGAAAAAAAAAGAATATTGTCCTGAATAAGAGTAGAGAATCCTGCATGAGTTCAACAGTTTATAACTTTTGTAAAAAATGTTAAAATATCAAGGCCGTTTTACATAATATGGTGTTGCTGAAGATGAGCAATTTATATCCAAGTTTAATATACAGTTAAAAATCTTCTGTCATAAAAGTTTGCAACTAAATATATTGGGTACTAAACAAAGAACCTAACCATAAATTCCTTTTAATTCCAGTAAGGTGGGCATAATGTACAGAAATAGTCTATTTTCACTCAGTTCTACAGTTACTATACATTAGCACCATCTTGAGAAAGAAATTACCTCAGAGACCAAAAAATAATTAGCCTTATGAACCAGTATTCTACTCTTTAAGTTTCAGTGCCAGTTATAATGTAATGAGAAGTCAAGCATAATGACACCTTTTATTGGCTAACTAAAAAGATTACAATATGCAGGCCCTTGCATACTGTAATCTTTTTAGTTAGCCAATAAAAGATGTAATTTTGCTTGACTTCTCATTACATCCATAATGGCTAAAACAGTACAACACCCTAGTACTACTGCCAATTATAATCAAATATCTGTCCAAGCCATCATTACTCCAATCTAGGTTGACCTTTAATATTTAAATGGGTTAACCACAAAAACGTTATAATGGAGCATAAAAAGCTACGGTATATCTCATAATTTTATTTTAAAATTCAATTATGCTTTATATTTTTACTTGAATGCACAAATGGATGGCACACTATAATGTTAGATGAATGCAGTCACTGAGACTTAATCTGTCAGGAATGCATTACTTATTGGTTCTTGTGTTCACTTTTGGTTAATTTTTATATTGATATTATAGTGACAAATTGCCTGGAATGCATTATTATTTGATCTTTGATATTTCCTTTTATTTTACTGTTCTTAACTTTTAGATCTTGTTTTTAATTCACCTTTATTTGTCTTTCAGTGTGTACTGTACTGCCATTTTGTAGCCAGGGATGCGGTGCTTTGCAGGGCAACACATTTAGCATATAATGACACAACAGCACTTTATTAGAAGGATGTGAACACAGGAAAGTTTCTGAACTCTTAACTAATCAAAAGAAAGTCTTTGTGGGAGACTACAGGCTTAACATCAAGTCAGACAAAAAAGAACAAGCAAGGAATGGATTTCTGCTTTTGCTTTGAGATTTGACTCTGCTGCTCACAACCAAAAAAAGGATTATTTGCAAGTTTCCAGTTTATCCTGTCTGATGTGTTCTAATCACAATAAGGGGTTACAGCTTTTCTGAGAGGACTGTGCTGGTCAGTCAGCTGTAGAAAAAGAATACAATAAATATTCTTAGTGACATAATAGCATGGTTCAGGAGTTCATTCTGCTTCTATTTTCCACTCTGTCAGAGAGAATGCAAAAAGACTTACTGAAAATGATGCTAGGGTGTAGTGCAACTTTCAAGTGCTTAGTAAGTGTCTTTAAATTCTTCTAAGAGAAAATGTTTAACTTTTTTTTTTCTTTTTATTTACGGTTTAGTTACAAATTAACATATGCATATAAGCAAATCCTCCCACCTGAAAATGAATGTCATTCATGTCCGCCAGGGGACTAACTTGTAGGCTGTGTCCAGGAGGTAAAACAGTACCAGCCCCAGACAAGAGGGGACTCTGGAATTAACAGTATCTTCTCTTTTCTCCATAGCATCAAAAAGCTGCCCAAGGAGGACACCTGGCTTCCCTGAAAATGCCCGAGAAGGCTGCTTGTGGAAGGTGCTATCAGATCTTGACCCAACAACCGAGGAGGACAGGTCTCTGATAACCAGTGGCGGCTGGCCAATAGAGGGCGCTAGGGCGCCGCCCTCCCTGAACCACACACACAAAATAATAATTATATAAATTATTTAAATGTATAATTATATGATGTGATATATTAGAAAATCTTCTGTAAAAAATAAATGTTTTCACCATCACCATATAACTTCTCTGCCTGTCAGCACGCGTCTCAATTTCAGCTGAGGCGATCGAGATATCGCCCAAAGGAGGCGGGTCTTTGTAGAATTTAGTCAAATGCTGATTCAAGATATAAATATATTCAAGATGTGACATAAAATTTAGCCAATCAGCGTCCTCAAATCTTAACTGAAATGGGCGATTTTTCTGTCGCCCCAAGCAGCTAAAATCAAGGATGGTCTGTAGTGGCGCAATTTTCAATTAACATTACGTGACAATGGTGGACTCAGGTGTTGTTAATTCCGGACACGAACCCAACTCTGTTCAATCTCTACTCCAATATCCGTTTGAGAAGAGAACTTTGGCAGAAAAACTGAAGGTAAAGGAGCTGGGTCCAGATCAGCCTAACCTCTTAATCAGACAGCAGATAGCGAAAAAGGGAAGAAGTACACGCCGGCTACTCTTCCAGTTGGTACACCAAAAGGCCTGGCTATGTGGATGCGTTTCTGCTAATGCCTTATTTTGTTTCCGTGCTTGTTGTTTAAAGCAACTGGGACAGATCCTGCTTGGACAGTTACGGAGTGAGAGATATGAAGCACCTGTCCGAGAAAGTAAGAAAACATGAGAACACCAGGACACACATGGATAATTCCGTCAAACAAGCCATTTTGGGAAGAGTAATATATATATATATATATATATATATATACTGAAATAATTGATCAGACATGATTTAATAATGTTCTTTAACTTTGTCTGCATTGCAATAAATCATATTGCTTTGATTTGTGAAGAATTGTTTGAGAAATTGTTTGCTGTACCACAGCCCCACCTCAAAACATTTTCACCAGCCGCCACTGCTGATAACTCTTACAAAGCCACTTAAGTTTTTTGTTTGTGTAATATTTTTATTGCTCTGTTTATTAAAGGGGTTGATCCCAGCTGGTACCCCAGCATTTCTTCAGCATACTCTGGTCTGTTTTCCCTGGTCACAAAGTCAGCTATTAAAATGTATCCTTTGTTAAGATGTGTTATAAATTCAGATTGATTTACTATTTTTTCTTAAAATATACATTTTTATACATACAAAAACATTTAGAGTCTTCTGGTATATTTAAAACAAACATAGTGCTTTTTTTTTTTTTTAAAGTTAATGTTATCAGTTGTTGTATTTTTATTTTACTACAATGCCATTTTGTGACTTGGTTGCTACACACATCCTGGGGGTTACAAGGTTGTGTGTGTGTCCTGGAAGTTGCTCCAAACCGCAGCATCAGCATGACAGTATCTGCTGATCTGACTTCTTAACTGTCTCCCTTCTCTGTCTACCTCCTTCTGGTGGCAGAACAAAAGGCCTGATACTTGGGGGGGAAAAACTGAATTGAATAATGGCCACTATGTGAAATGGTTAGTCTGAGACTAACACTTGTGTTATCCAAACATCGATTACTACACATATGTTATAAAATTAAAGTATCAGTTCCAAAACAGAAATTGTCATCTTAAATATATAAGAATTCTATACTACAGAGACTACAAATGAAGCTAAAGAACTCTCTGCATACTGTAGGTACAAAGATCAAAAACAATAAGGGGCCTTTCTAGATTAGGATTAAGATGGTTATAACCTGTGCATTAAGGAATGTATTCTCTGCAAAACAGTTTTCCTCCCTTTCCTTAACATGTAATTATCTTTATTTTGAGTATCCTATTATAATACATTGTCAGTATATATAAATATAGAGGTTATTAAGAACAGTTGTTAAATGTATTAATACACATTTGAGAAAGAAATTAAGGAGCTGAAAGGCTATTATTAAATCATATTCAATAATTAAAACGCACTGTGGTGCAGTGGTTTCACTGATCTAGAAAACTAGGTTTGAATTTCAGCCCTGTCACTTTATGTATGAAGTTAACTTGTTCATTTCTGTGATTATGTGTTTCTTCATTTTTGTTTTTCTTAATTATTTTTATTTTTAATATTATTTGTTAGGTTTTGTGACACTATTAATTCACCAATTGTTTAATGGGTCATATTATTTATAGCAACAGTACTGAGGTGAACATGCAATTGTTCAAGTTTTGTCAGGTTCCAGACCTTAGTTCATTCTACTAAAATTAAATAGGTGCAAGTAGATTTAGATAATAAATGGACAGATTCAGACTTCAAATTCAACTACAAATGTATTAAAAACATATTGTACAGATATGGTCACTTTCATGCTGCAGACCGGTGAAATTACAAATGTAAAAATAAATGTTTACAATACTGCCTACAGTACATGGTAAGCTTTCTCTTTTCAGGTTAATGAATGTAAAGATTTTAGTTTGTGGCAGCAACGTAACCCTCAATTTTCAGGCTCTGACTGTTAGGAACATTAAGTTACTGTTTGATGTGAGATTTTGCATATAACTTGATAAATGTTTTGTATGTCTTTATTTATAATTTAGGCAAACCAATGTAATTCAGTGTTACTTTGGTGAGAGGTATTCTTGTTTGGTATGTAAACATATGGTGTACTGTCCATGCAATGTCAAAGTCCTATGAATAAAACAGAAGAGCTTCAAAGCATGGTAAAATAAGCAGTTCAAGGGTTTTGCCAAACCTGTCACCCTAGATAAACCAGTCAACATCCCAAATTAACTGATGTTAAGTCAGATTTTAATAAATCAAGTTAACTCAGATTAGTGTGTATTTGACTTATAAAACATGACCTATAATAGTGCAAAACGATTATTTACAATAAATAATGAATGGCCCTAGAAAATCTACATGTATGGGGAATATAAATGGAATTCATGATATGCTAAGTCCGTAGTAATCTACTGTGCAACCTCAAACAGAATTAAAACATTTCTTTGTTTAAAATTAATTCTGTTATAGATGTATTGTATTCTTATATTGATAAATGATGAACTTGAAATAGTTATGTTAGAAACGAGACAGATTACAGCTTGTTCACTCTGTACAGCTCACCTGAAAGGTAGTTAATAGCCTTTTAACAATACATAAGAAATAGTGCAGCTGAATGCATCACATCACATGTACAGTATATCATACGTATACTAGAAGAACCTGTGAAAGTCATAAAAAGTTACAGGAAATATATAAAGTGAAAAATTACACCTGTCCAAATTGCTTATTTATGGTATAGTAAATACGGAACTTCAGAATTTTCACCAATAAATAAAACTGTTTACTTGTGATCTGTTTTCATCTCAAAATCGCTAATTAAAGAAAAAAATGAACATAAATAAAAAGTTGGCCTCAAAGTTATTTTGATTCTTACCACATCGATCAGACTCTCCTGTATTCTGTTCAGGGTTGTTCTCAGTCTGCTGCTGATAAGGCCCAGTCCAGATGACTCATACTGTAAAATAAAATGTTGCCATTATTATTAATAAAATGACACTTTGTTCCTCTTTATGATCAGTTTTATTAGTACATTACCTAAATGTAGCAACCAACTGCTTCAGGGTGTTGCTTATAAATGTAGTGTTAACATTAAAGTGCACACAATGTTTATTTTTATGAACACTTCTATTATAATAAAAAAATTCTGGGACGAAACGTGACTTTTTCAGAGAAATACTTTCACGTCCCGTGAGATGAGACTTTGTGCCAAAAGATTTAACTAAACCCAGGGCTGGAAATGAAAGACAAAAAGTAGATAACACAGTAGAATGTCGTAAAGAATTCAAAAACATTGGCGCGATACACATGCAGAGCTGGTAAGAGATAATGAAAGTACTAAAATTCGAAAGTCTCAAAAAAATTATAGTAAAGATCACATTAGAACAAATAAACGGAAAATAAAGTATTACTCGGTGAAATAACAGAACAGCGAAAAGAGATTGAATATGTTGTTCGGATTTAAGCTTTAAGGCAGAGACTTGTAGATCGTCTAATTTGTGTTGCCATCAGGGAAAAGTAGTGTTTCTTCCCAATAAAGAGGCATATCTGTGAGAATTAAAAGATTTGTTGTTTGGTGAAAGTGAAATCCACATAGTGAGTGGCAGAGATGGAAAGGGGCTGGCTAGCGCAGGCGGTTTGGGTGTGGGGGATGGTTAGCGAGCGAAGCCCCTAGTAATCTTTAAAAAAAAAATGCAGTTTGTTCTCTCTACACATATAGGTAGCTTATTTTGAAAATATATTGTATGTCGAATATTAAAATTCTTTACAGTAAAGAAAATGGAAAAAGAACACCAGTGATATTCTTACTAATATTCTTTCAAATCAGATTCCGGTTTTACAATCAAGCTAAGGGGGAAATGCTGCAGACCGCAACAGTATTCTGCCACTTTTTAACTCAGTTGTTCTAAACATTAGTATTACTGAATCAGTACACAACTGATGTGTGTGTGTGTGTTTTAGAATGTACACTAACTAAAACCTGTTTTTTTCCAGCTTAAAAATATTAGAAAACTAACATGGTTTCTACGTGTGGATGAATGAAGAAATGAATTCATGGACTGTTCAAACTGTTCTTTAGGCAGCTTTTACTTTAGCTACAGGGTCCCAAAGCTGTGGAACAAAATGCCTGCTTATATAAGAGATGCCACTTCCGTCTCTGATTTTAAATGCAGGCTGAGGACCTACTACATTAGTCTAACCATAACCTGATAACCTGAGCATATTACATCTCTGTTTCTTAGTCATTCATGTAAAAATAGCTCATACACTAATTACAAACTGTTATAAGCCTTCCTCAACTCTGTTTCTTTTCTTTGTGTCCTGCTGTGTCACTTGGTCCCAATGCTCTACGTCCAACCTGTTTCCCTGTTCATGAAAAAATATCTTTGGTATTGGGAGCCTTGGATTTACTCAAAGAAAATAACCTCTTGTCATATTAGATGGCCCAGCACAGACTTTACTGTAGAATACCCGGAAGGGGGTGGACAGCCAAATGGCTGAGGTCTCCAGGACTGTGACTGTGTCTGACTTTGTCTCTGTTATAACTGACCATCAACCCCCAGCTTTATTTCCTCCAGAGACTGTGTTGACTGGAGTTTTTGTTTTTCTCTCGCCCACTGTCAACTGGCCATTGTTTAACAGTTACGTTAACAGACAGATATTGCTAGATTCTATTTATGTTAAACAGTTTGGACCTGCTCTGCCTCAGTGTATGCTGAAACAAATCTGTGTATTTATGTGTATGCATTATGTAATTAATAATTTGTATTTGCACTCAGTGAAATGCGCTATGCAAAAATAAGCTGAATTGATTAGAATTGAAAATAGCTGCCACACATTCATTTCCTAGTTTTGAAATGGATGCAGGCCTCATCTACTGGTGCTTCTTTTCTACTCTCTTATTCTTTATTCTAAAAGACTGCATGTCAATACCAAGTTGAGAATGGAGTATAGTCAAGTTTGGAATAGTCCAGTTCCACCTCTGCTATCTGTGTATAATGGTATCCTTTTCAGACTTATAATCTCTGCTAACCAAAGGTGTGGTTTGCAGTTGAGCCTAACATGATTTGTGATAAGAATCACAACCTCCATATATAAAGATATGGTTCTCTTCCAGAATAAACTGGCCTAGTTTATGTTTGTTAGGGTGGTATAGTTCCTCTGAGGTTGAACAGTTCAAGTTTAACAGTTTTAACACATGTTCTTCTCATACAGCATTACTCCAACAAGTTCAAGATACTTGTCCTCAGTACATCACTAATACATCATTATACGTACATCATAATGAAGAATAATGTTATCTTAAACTCTACTAGTCCTCAAAATGTGTTTTCAACTTTTGAGTGCTTTTACAATTTAATTGTAATAAAAAACAGACAGAGCAGTACAGTAGTACAATGGGCATTTTTAATATGTCACAACAATTGTGTCTGTTAAAGCCCATTGAGGCATTCCTTGTGCAATTTTGGACCATACAAGAAATAAATTGTTGTTATGATTGTCATCAGGTGTGTTTTGCATAAAAATTGATCAGATGTGTATTTAGCTAAGCAGCTCTGCTAATGGACGAACAAATGAGTACCTGATAAGTCACTGAATACAAAAATGTAATTTGCATGAGATAAATTATATCATACAGCAAGATTAACATTTTCTAATGATAGATAAAATTTCTAAGGAGTTTATCATCAGTAGATATAGATGTGGTTATAAATCACAGATGTTACCTAAAGAAGTCTATTATTAGATTGTCGCTCTGATGTCACATGTGATGAAGACCATGGAGTGGATGCTGTTTCACCACCTGAGACCACAGGTTCGCCACGCCCTCGACCCTCTGCAGTTTGCATACCAGGAGAAGGTGGGAGCGGAGGATGCAACCATCTATATGCTACACTGATCCCTCTCCCACTTGGACAGAGGCAGTGGTGCAGTAAGAATTATGTTTCTGGACTTCTCTAGCGCATTCAACACCATCCAACCTCTGCTCCTTAGGGACAAGCTGACAGAGATGGGAGTAGATTCATACTTGGTGGCATGGATCGTGGACTATCTTACAGACAGACCTCAGTATGTGCGCCTTGGGAACTACTGGTCTGACATTGTGGTCAGCAACACAGGAGCACCGCAGGGGACTGTACTTTCTCCAGTCCTGTTCGGCCTATATACGTAGGACTTCCAATACAACTCGGAGTCCTGCCACATGCAAAAGTTCGCTGACGACACTGCTATCGTGGGCTGCATCAGGAGTGGGCAGGAGGAAGAGTATAGGAACCTAATCAAGGACTTTGTTAAATGGTGCGACTCAAACCACCTACAACTGAACACCAGCAAAACCAAAGAGCTGGTGGTGGATTTTAGGAGGCCCAGGCCCTTCACGGACCTCGTGATCATCAGAGGTGACTGTGTGCAGAGGGTGCAGACCTATACATACCTGGGAATGTAGCTGGATGATAAATTGGATTGGACTGCCAATACTGATGCTCTGTGCAAGAGAGGAAAAAGATGCTGCAGATGTTCTATCAGACGGTTGTGGCGAGTGCCCTCTTGTACGCGGTGGTGTGCTGGGGAGGCAGCATAAAGAAGAGGGATGCCTCACGCCTGAACAAACTGGTGAGGAAGGCAGACTCTATTGTAGGCACAGAGCTGGATAGTTTGACATACGTGGCAGAGCGACGGGCGCTGAGCAGGCTCCTGTCAATCATGGAGAATCCACTGCATCCACTAAACAGTATCATCTCCAGACAGAGGAGCAGCTTCAGCGACAGACTGCTGTCACTGTCCTGCTCCACTGACAGACTGAGGAGATCGTTCCTTCCCTACACTATGCGACAATTCAATTCCACCCGGGTTTAAACATTAACATTATACAAAGTTAGTGTCTGTTATACCTGTATTTTTATCACTCTTTAATTTTTTTTTTTATCATCATAAGCTTCTGTTAGAGTTTACGAATTTCCCCTTGAGATTAATAAAGTATCTATCTATCTATCTATCTATTATTGTGAAATTTCTCTTAACATAATTTACATACAGTACATAGTTAAAAATAATATTAAATTAACATTTTCCCATCTATTCTAACCTTTATTTTATTATGCAATACTGGCATTATAAGTACATTTGTTTTAATACGGCAATGTAGAACAACTGATGCTTTTAAACTAGAACATAGAAACCAAAATCACATCAAATGTAGATCAAGAACATAAACGAATACGATGCAGAGACACACACAGCAAACAGTGTTAAATCCTAATTTAACTATAGCTACAGTCACAAAGGGCAGAATCTTACCAAACAGAATGCCAAATGCCTAGCAGTACTTTGTCTTTTGCTGGGCACAAAAAATGCAGGAACAGACAAATGCTTTGAAACAAAAAGAAACATTCATGGAAAACAAAATTGACAAAATCCCCACCACAATAATAAAATTTTTAAAAATAGAATTTAACTTAGGTGAATCTAATAGCACACACTTAAATACTTTGGTCTAATCAAATACCAAAAAAATCCAAAGACGCCTTATTTACAACTGAGATGCTTGAATTTTGGTTGAAAATGTAAGCACAATATCACATATCAAAAATGTTTTACTATAAAATGTTAAAATGGATGAAGAGGCAAACATTAACAAACAACACTCAAAAACAGACTACATCTAGAAATATTTTCGTTAAGCACTATATTTATGCATTATACTATGCAGTTATTTAAGACATTATGGACATCACTCTAACAAAAAAAAAATCTTCCTTCAAACAGATTTATCCTTAAAGTCTTTGCTAGAAATTAATCTTAACAAGCTAGACGGTATGAATCAGACTTTACAAATTAAAGTATTAAACAGACTTAACTTTTATTTCTACATTCCAACAGTCTTGTGTTTGTAACTACGATAATTTTCAAGTGTTTTAAGTTATGATAAATATAAGATGCTCACTGACAGACAGTATAAGGAAATGCAACACCACCACTTTAGAAATAATTATAAAAACTTAATACATATGGCCTAATCAGATAAAATCTTGCTCAGAAATGTGACCACTGGTCCCATCTTACAAGAACTTTAATTCAAGGGTAACACAAGAAGGGGGCTAAACCTCTTGCTGGAAATCAAACTTATTGGTCTATGTACTTTCCAGAGAAGGTCAATAAACCTTGTCTGGCCTCTTTCCATAGATCCATCAATAAAAAGAGTACCTATTATGAAGAACAAGGTGTAGGGGAAATAGACTTGACAAATTGCAAGAAAAATAGAAACAACAACTTTAAACAAATGGATTGTAAGCAACACTATACAGAGCATCAGCTTGATGTTCACAAATGTGCCCAATTTTCTGTTTAAAAGAAACATATAGGAACCCAGTTTGTTCAACAACCCTTTTCTCATGCTCCCAGGTTGCAGATTATGAACCACAGAATACCTTGTTTCTCTGTGTCCACAAACAAAAAGTACATAATTGTTTAAGCTGCTGTTGATTTTTGCTTTAATCAAAGCTAAAAAAAACCAAATCTTTTCTTTAACACTTTCTCCTTCTTTTTAATTGCAATGTAATAAACTGCAAATCTGTTCATTAATATCCAAACAAATTTTAACTGTAAAATCTCTTATGATTTAACATTATTTCTTTCTAACTGACCCAGTTACCAAAATGGTGGCTCAATTATAAATAATAAGGCTGTTTGAAATTAAGCTTGCCATTTCAAATCAATGTGCCTTTATTTTGATTATCTGGAAAATTAAAACAAGAGAATATTCCCAAATATGTCTGTCCATTCTTAATTTTTTGAAAAGAAAGTTAAATAGTATTTCACCTTTGGTTTGGAAGACTGTGCAAATGAACAAAGTAAGCCTAATTAAACATAGAATTGAGAAATGTTGTTACTACACGAATTCAACTACAGCTCTACTGAAACTGATACATATTAATTCAGACATTCAACAGAACATTTGTTAAAATGTTATCCTTCACTTCTTTTGAAATAATAAATTGTAGTAGTACTAGTATTGGTACCTTTACAGAGTACAGTGCATGTTTGACAAACATGCAACCTGTTACCGTTTTATAGTGCTATGAGAAATAATAATGTGACAAAAATGAACTGCATCAACACACACTTCATGGAAATATTAAGAAATGATTCAAAACTAAGGCTAACTCAGTGGAAAAATTAAATGAGTTGTGGGAGACACAAAAGGGAAAAGGGCAATGCTGTGAGTGTGGTGGTCTTCTGTGCAAACAACAGATTCCCTGTAGAGAGCAGGGTTGATCACACTGCAGCTAAGGGCGGGGGAGACATTATGAACTTGGGATGGTTCTGCAGGTAATGACAAAAGCTGAAAGAAGGTGAGTCCAAGTGTCCCAGTTCTGTGAATGGAGGGTTGTGCCTGCTAACAGAGAGCAGGTTGGACCGCTCATCAGAGGGGGAACTTCAGTAAGTCGCATGCCAAGTGTCAGTGCAAAGATGGAGTTGACAGAGCTAACTTTGATTCACTATAACGCCTCATTGGTCAATGGATGCAGTATTATCTACTGTATCTCATTTGCACATTTACGGGTAATGATATAGTGAAGTTACTTGGCACATGAATGAAGCGATTCACCAAGTTGTAATATATGAGAAGGATAAAATAAATATAACACTAAGGCTAAAAACCTATTTTGCTGTGTTTACACCAAATGTATGCATTTGCTAGCAGCAATCACAGACAGCTAACCTAATAATTACATTATTCAATGTCCAACGGGCCTCCTTTCAAGAATGGCTGGCTATGCCACATTATTACCAGCACCATTCATGCCATAGCCTGAATTGTTGATAATTCAGACATGAGTACATATAATGTTTACTCTAAGAATTACAGTGACCTCCAAATCCAATTCTTTGTGCATGCCTGGGCTTTACACAAGTCCATTCATCACTAATAGGTTTAAAATACTGAATCCATTGTATATTTTATATAGTTAATGAAAAAGTGCTACTCTGGACAACAACAATATAATATGGGGTAGACTTCAAAAGAGCTATGTCATTGATCATCTGCGGAAATTGAATGTGATCTCCGATGCTTTACAGCAAAAACTGACACATCCCACTATCTCCTGAATCTTTGCTAGGCCAATGGAACCATATCAGACATTACTCTAGAATTTAGCATGACCACCATAGATAAAGAGTAGGGGAATCTATAAGCATCTGATATGTTAAGCCTCTGAAAAAAAGAAACTAGCTCATGTCCATTTAGGTTATTGCCTTCCAGGACATTCCTGCCTTGTGCCCTGTGTTGGCTGGGATTGGCTCCAGCAGACCCCCGTCACCCTTCCAGGACATATAATTATGAATATTGTGGCTAATCAGAATGATCAAGTCAGGTCAACAAAACACTTTTATAAACTCATATGAGCAATTTTAGAGACTTATATGTATGTCTCAGTTTTTCTCATGTGGAAAAATAAGGCATGTGAAGATTTTTTTGTGAGTTTAGTAAGGATAACCACTCATGACAAATTGACACAAATTTAACTGAGTGGAAAAATTTTGCCCTCAAAGTTATATATTTAGTTACAAGTCATTATAGTGCTTAACTAAAAAAATATGTCATTTTGAAGGGCAAGGTTTAGATTCTGAAGCATATGAAAAACATTCTATAGTTAATGTTCTGTGAAATTAAACACATGTTAAAAGAGTATCTTCTTGCCAGCCGTTGATGTAACTGTATTTCTGCTCTCTTAATTTAATCCTAATTGTAGGGGTGGATATAACATAAAAACAAAACATTTTTTTAGATTTTAACCTCCTAATCATCAGTTTCAAAGATACAACTTAGAAATTATCTAAACACACAGTAAAATCATTGATTGGAGAAACATTTAAAAAAGCTGTTTACTGGCACATAAGGTCTTAAATTCTGCTTCCACACACACACATTCTCTAATTCTCACACCACACAGAATCTATGATTGCCCAATTGATTTATTGCCATAAGCCCTATTGCCTAAAGAACGACAGCTGTGGAAGAAAACATCCAGGACAATCAAAATAATAAGCTTAATAGGCCCTCTAGTTTGCCCTTTATGACTAGGATCTGTTTTGTTGAAATAGATGGCTAATTATGACCCGGTATAGATTAGAGAGGACCAAAAAAAAAATAAATCACAAACAAAACCATTTTCTATTTTTCTAGATGCTTCCATTCTTATAAAAGCTTAACTGTAAAAAAAAATTACTGTAAATTTTAGACTCGTTATAATTTAATACAAATTCATAATTAGAACAGTAGAAACATCACATTTAAGTATATATTGTGTCACAGATGACTGGGTTTCTGACTCGGCAGGGATGCCTAAAAGGACCGGAAAGTCGCAAGAATAGCTCCCGGGCCAAGAGGGGGCAACTGCCCTGGAGCAGGAGAGGACAACAGGAGAAGAACAAAGAGCTTCTGGCCTGTTGGGACCCGTGGCCACCACCAGGGGGCGCCTCGTAGGACTTAGAAATAGTTATATCTGCCACACTCGGCAAGATGGTGGAGGAACCTGCCAGAGACGTCCGGAGTGCTTCTGGTGCAAAGAGCAGCACTTCCACCACACCAGGAAGTGCTGGCGGATGGACGTCATCAGCCACCTGGAGCACATCCAGGTGGGAATAAAAGGGGCCACCTCCTTACAGTCGGAGAGCCAGAGTCGGGAGTGGGAGCAGGACGAAGCTCCCATGAGGAGAGAAAAGACAGCCAAGGACTGAGAAACAGATTTATTGGGGTGATTATTGCTGAGTGCATTGTGTGTAGTGGTTTATTAATGATTAATAAACGTGTTAACTCTATAAAGATGGTTTCCGACTGGTGGTGTTCGGGCAAGTCTCACAATTGAAATATCTTAAGTCTTCTCTACAAAACTGCAAAAATGTGAGCCTGTTGCAATTCTGAAAAGACAGTCTAATAAATTATTCAACCAAAATTAAAGAAAGCAATTATTTTTGCAATTCCCATCTTAGTTATATTCACTTACAGTACATTCCCTTCTCTCATTGTTGTTTCATATGCGTTACACCAGTGCATAGTGATTTTCAACTTATGTGTAGCTGCTCAGTTATGGAAACATATTACACAAGGCTCCTGACACACAGCTCTTGTGTTGATGTTGCTTTCAGAAGCAGTCTGGAACTCTGTAGTGAGTGATGCAATAGAATATAGGTGACTTTTATGTGCTATGCAGTACAGCACTCGGTGGCCCTGTTCTATGAGTCTGCTTTGTCTACCACTTGGCGTTACTGTATAAGCACATTTGTGCACTTGGTGGTTTGGCTGATGTTGGTCCTAGATGCTTCCATCACACAATAACAGCAGTTATAGTTGACTGTGGAAAATCTAGTCTAGCAGATTTTTCATGGACTGACTTGTGGCAAAGATGGCATCCTTCAACACTTAGTCGCTGAGCTCTTCACTACAACCCATTCTAATGCCAATATTTGTCAATGAAGACTGGAAAGCTATGTGCTTGATTTTACGCAACTACCACCAATGGGTGTGGCTAAAACACACAAACTCAATAATTTGGAGAAGTGTCTACATACCTTTGGCCACACAGTATATCTCAAAGATGGTTAAACACAGCAAAATAACACATGTGCCTTATTTTCTTTAAAACTGTTTTCTTCAGAATTAAATTATAATGTAGAATATACAGTATTAATCCCCATTAATTTAGAAATTTAAAAATAAAGACATGGGATGCAATAGGCAATACAAGAATAACAGTTAAAGCCATATAAATGGTCCATGCCACCTGCAGCTACTGTAGCTGTGACATGCATGTCAGGCTGGCTTACTAGCTGCAAAATGGTTTTTCATGTAGTAGATAGTATGCCTTGTAGAAATGAGAAAATGTGCAAACTCCAAACAGACAAAATCTAGGTATGGGATTTTAACCCAAGATGCTGGGTTCATGAAACACATGAGCATCTGTATTGCCCTCTGCTCAGATTAGGTTTTCATAATACAGAGATTGAGTCCACAGGGATCACTGTAAGAAGAAAGGAAGGACCATGTGGTATAGGCCAAACAGAAACATAGTGAAGGACAGGCTAAGGTTAACAAAAAACAAACAGAATTATCATTAGAAACCATCAAAAAAAAACAAAAGGGAAAACCAAAATAAAAAGTCAGGAGCAAATGGTAGTCCAAATCAGAACCTATCCACTTGACCTGCTTCAAAAATAAGCTAACCATTCTAGAGGTTTTTTTTTTTAATTCTATCCACTGTGGGATGATGGTATATGGTGTGTGATGGTATGGGTTGACTCCATGCTCCTGTCACATCCAGGAGCCTCTCATCACACACCCTCCAACCTTCTCTCAACCCAATGCAACTGGTGGCTCAGGTCCATGGCATGGCCCTACACTGCACTAAAACAATATAAGCACTAAAACCAACCCTTCCATAAAACAAAACCCAATCCCCCTGTGTAAAATTAGATAGATAGATAGATAGATAGATAGATAGATAGATAGATAGATAGATAGATAGATAGATAGATAGATAGATAGATAGATAGATAGATAGATAGATAGATAGATAGATAGATAGATAGATAGATAGATAGATAGATAGATAGATAGATAGATAGATAAATGTCCACTAAAAAGCTCAACTCTAAAATCTCCTCTACCAGATTCTAAAAACAGAAAGGCACCTAACCCACTGGCTGATTCTTTCTCAGTTCTTTGTTCCTCACTGCCTCTGCTCATCCTACCACTACAACCAAACATGATGGTTTGGTTAGCTCCATACTCCTGTCATGTCCAGGAGCCTCTTGAACCCGCCACTGTCTGTGCAGTAACCAAGATGGGCCAGGAAAATGAGGAGACACACAAAGGAAGGAGTAGGTGCAAAAATGTGACATAGTGTTTTTTTATTAAAATCAATTAAAAAGTGTCTAAAAAGCTGTCTTCATCAGTAAATAAATAAATAATTCTTTAAAACAGTGATGGCCTATGAATTTAAAATCCAGAATAAAATGCACCACTCCCTCTTTGTCTCCAAATTTGTCTTTGAATTTCCGCCATTATTTGCTCAGTCAGAGGAGACTCCAGCAGCCGCGGTCCTCACCAACCTGATTCCCAGTCTTGGCTGTTTCGAGTGATGTCAGCCAGACCGCTCAGGGTCGGTTGTTGTCTTGTCATTCTTCTTGCTTGCTCTAGAGTGCCTTAGATCCCTGGAGAGGACTCAGCCTCGATCGCACCCACTCACCCAGACAATTAGTGTGGATGATCTGTCCCAGGGTGCTGAATCTTCCCTCCATTGTAGGGCTTACGATTGTTCTGGCTTACCACACACTGGCTAGCTGGCTCGTCCTGCCTCTCCTTGCGATGCTGCTCTTATGGCTGTGATTCTGTTCTTTCTTTGCTGTCCTGTCTTTTTCTGTATCTCCCTTTATATTCTGTGCAGCCTCCTTCGATCACAACAGCTTATTTAGGTGCAGGTGTGACATGCAACTCCAGCTGAGGAACAATTGAGGTGCCTGACCGATCCGCCTGAATCCACACATTTATGCAGCGTGGTCAATGTCAATGTCAAATTTATTTATATAACACATTTAAAACAACATAGGAATGCTGTGGCCAAAGTGCTTTACAATAATAGAATAAAAGAAAAACTTACAATTAACATGAATAACATAAATTGAAATAAAATAAATAAACATAAATAAAATAAACAATAAATAGAAGTAATGTTACATAATCACAATGAGGAAACCATCAGTATTACTGAAGGTCATGGAATGCAAGTGAATAGAAAAGAGTCTTTAATCTTGTTTTGAACAGTTCAATTGTAGACGACTTCTTTATGTAATGAGGTAAAGAGTTCCACAGGCGAGGAGCAGCAGCTGCAAAAGCCCTATCCCCCTTAGTTTTACACTTAGTACAAGGGACAGCAAGAGACAACTGACCAGAAGATCTAAGCACTCTGGATGGCTGGTGTAAAACACACAATTCGGATAAATAGGCAGGAGCAGACCCATGTAAAGATTTAAAAACTAACAACAAGATTTTAAAATCAATTTGAAAACTGACAGGCAGCCAGTGTAAAGAAGCTAATATTGGAGAAACAGAATGAAACTATCTTGCCCCAACCAGAAAGCGAGCGGCAACATTTTGGACCAACTGTAACCTGCGTATCAGGGATTTGCTAATCCCAGAATACAGTGAGCTGCAGTAATCAAAGCGAGAAAAGATAAAAGCATGAGTAGCTTTCTCAAGATCCCTAGAAGATAAAAAAGGCTTGATCTTACCTAATAGACGAAGCTGGAAAAAGCAACTCTTGACTACAGAATTAACCTGTTTCTCAAAAGAGAAGTTACTGTCAAAGATAACACCAAGATTGCGGACTTGAGGTTTGCAAAAGACAGAGAAAGAGCTGAGAAGTCCAAGACCAATTTGGGCTTAGGCTGATGGACCCACTATAAGCACCTCCGTTTTATTTTGATTCAGATCAAGAAAATTATTAGCCATCCAGGATCTTAGTTCAGAAAGACGTCTGTGCAGTTGACTTGTTGCAGAGTTGCAGACGGGAATATAAACCTGTGTATCATCAGCATAGCCATGAAAAGAAATGTTAAATTTCCTAAAAATAGCTCCAATAGGGTGAAAGTATATAGATAACAAAATAGGACCCAAAATGAATACCTGTGGAACGCCACATTTAAGAGAAGCAGTAGACGAAAAAGAGGAATTTAAAGTCACTGAAAAGTGTCTACCAGTTAAATATGACCTGAACCAGTTAAGAGCAGCCCCTTTAAGCCCAACCAGATGATCAAGTCGTAACAGCAATATCTCATGGTCAAAAGGCAGTGGACAAGTCAAGGAGGACAAGGACTGCAACACCTCCTGAGTCAGTAATAACAAAGATGTCATTGAATACTTTAAGGCGGGCCGTCTCAACACCATGATAACGCCTAAAGCCAGATTGGTAGATCTCAAATAAATTATTGTAGTTAAGGTAATCAACCAATTGATTATAAATAATTATTTCTAATATTTTAGTCAGAAATGGCAATTGGGCGAAACTTGGCTAAAACTCCAGGATCTAATTCTGCCATTTTTTGACAGGGAAGTACTGCAGCATGTTCCAAAAATGAGGGCACAACTCCCTCACAAATAGTAACATTGATAATGGCTAGTAAAGATGGACCCAAAACATCAAAGGCTTCCACTACGAGGTGTGGTGGTACAATATCAAGAGGACTGAGAGCTAGTTTAAGGGTGTCAATAGTTCTTTTTAATTGTGAAAGTGAGACAAGATCAAAAGATTCCAAGACAATACCATGATTAACATGATTGGTCGGCCAAGCACCCCAATTAACCGGGGAGTGAAGCACACCTGCCCATTGGAAGCTCTGCACGTGATTACTTGTTGAAAAAGTTGCCCTGCACCATGGACCGCTCATCACATGGTGCTGCTGCTATATTATTTATAGACTTTCACTAATGTCACCAAAGCGCCAGTAGTGGTCATGTGACATCAATGTGTGTCACGTAAACTAAAGTTGGCAAAAACAAAATAAAAAAAAACAAACTTTGTCATAATGGATAAAAATCAAAACCCCTAACAATAGTTTTTCCATGATAATAAACTATGTTGTATTAACAAAATAAAATAAATAATGACACATAATAATGAAGTTACACCTTGCCTGATGAAGGGGCCTTAGCTGCCTTGAAAGCTTGCATTTGTAATCTATTTAGTTAGCCAATAAAAGGTGTCATTTCACCCTACTTTCCCTTACATAACTATGGGGCTTCGCCCCTGCTCACTTCGCTCGCCAACCCCCGTGTTTGGTTTTCCAGATACACACTTGTAAATTTTTTTTTTCTTTGAATTGTTGCTATTTCATTAGTTTCACTTTTATTTCAGAACTTCTGTAAAAACAATATTTAGATTCTTTCGTGTCCCAATATGCTGAATATTTTAAATGAGGTCTGTGAGACTTGTGTTTAATGACTTGGTACCATAATTTAGGATTGGTTTTTCTGTTTGGAATTTTAGCACAGACAAAATGATCCACATCATCAGCAGTTAATAATTTTTTTGCAAAGTAACTAATAAATGCATGTGAGTTAAACTCCGTTTTTGAAATTCTCTGACTTAAACTAATTTCTTTTTTTTGATACTGTAGTGACTGACGTAATAAAGTGTCAGAAAAGTTCTACTTTTACAATTGCCGACTGCGTAACCCCAAAGACAACTTTCTAGCACTCTCTCCAACCCCTCCTCCCACGGGTCTCGCCTCCACCTTATGGCATCAATCAGCACCCAGCTATCAGTCTTCCGTGCTGTACTTTGCCCTCCCTTGATCGGACCTAACAGTTACTTAAAACAAAAAAGGCTTCAGCTTGGCTGGGACGCTACAATACTTTCGAAATTACTGCTTTCATATTCTGTGCCTTTATCTGCATATGTATCGCGGCTTGGGTCTCTTTTCTCCGTGCTGCTCTTTCTTCTTTGCTGATAGCACAGGATCTGTGTGTGCCACGTGACTTTACATGACTGAATGTTTTGCTGGCTGTCCATGCTCTTATTTGATAAGAAGGGAATGTCGTGCAAGAATCTTATGTTCCACGTCCCCGCGAGACTGCCCTGGGACAATCTCTTAGCACCAAGTGTCATGTTTACGGACCCCGCGCGACACTCCATGGCCAGTCTTTTTTGTCTCGCGGATCTTCAGAGAACTTCCGAGAAGATTGTTGCCTTGCTTTTCCATTTCAGGATTTTTTTTTTTATATAGAGAGATAATGAAGGGGACTGTATACTTATTTTACATGCAAAATGTTTCAAAACTGTTCTTATTGGTAACAACTGGTAAAAGTTGTTATTAACAGATATACAAATGTTATAGTGGGAGCTGTTAGAGACTCACAACTAATACTCTAGTGCTGAGTGCTTTGCTATACTTCAGTGTGAGAGTCAATTAAAATATATCTTTTGCTCCTAAAAGCTTTGTTTTTTGGTTGCTAAGGGGCTGTGCAACGTTTTACAGCTTTTTTCAACTTAGAAGGTTTTGTTATTTTTTTGCCTGCACAGAAGCAAACCTAACTAAATGTCTGAAAAGGTACATGTGTTCAAATAACCTGTAACTAAATTACGTGGATAGGATTGGCAAGTTTTGTTGAACTGAATGGCATGTTCTACAAGATGGTTTAATTATTTGTTTTGGTAAATGAGTATTGAGAATATGATTCTTTTGGATAAATTCCTGAGATGAAATAAGATGAAATTAAAGCTTTTACAAAGTGATTTTGCTATTTCTCTGCAGGTCACAAAATGGATTGCCGATCATTTAATGGAGAGATGTGTCTCCCTGAACTTGTTCTCTCTCTCTGCCAAGCTTAGGCATAATATCTACTATATAAAAAAATTCTACTCTGCGTGCAAATGCGAGACAGGAAGTGCCAGAGATTGGAACACACAAGCCTAATGGAGAAAGGTGTTGGAGGAATGCTGAGATTACACATAAGGCAAGAGATATCAAGTATTTTTAAATGTATTCTCTTACTTGTCTTCAAAATATAACATAGTAACTCTAAAAATCAGACAATTTTGAATATGTGACACTAAATGGACACAGCAAGACAGTGTAGATTTGTGTATCCATGTGCCTTGTGAAGGGCTGGTAGTCCATACTTATTTAATCATTGCTGATCTGTAAATCTTTGACATCTACAAAAGTGAAAGCGACCTTTTGTCCCCTGAATATAAACTTAGAGCCCTTATAGACATTAGACATTTAGCTGCATAATCAACTATGCAGAATGTCATGAAAATTAACAAGACTGTTATTAAAGAAATTTTTATTGTAAAAGTTAAAACATGAAGTCCTTCCACTCTCTGAAGTTGTTTTTTAAGAGGTGTGTCAGTATATCAGGTATGGCTATTTTAATGTGTCATTATTATTAATCAGGATCTTTAATTATCTGACAGATCATATTTTATGCGAACAAGTCAACTACTAATTTCTGAAAAATATTTTTAGGGATGGTTGATTTTTTTTCTTGGCTACACACATTTTTGCATGTTAGCTGTCAAGCTTTTTTTATTTAATACATTGTTTAGGATTATGACGGGATCACATTATTTCAACTAAATAATACATGTTACAATTTAAATGTTTTTCACTATGGCTTCCTATTTGCTAGTAGCATTTATGTTCAAAGAGCAAAACAGACATATATTTTGATTTGTGTGCTGCCAAAGGGAACACATTCTACTCTGGACATAATATAATCGTATTCTCCTAATATCTGCTTATTAAAATCTATTATACCATATGTTGTTCTTTTCATAATTCAATTTGAAGAATTTAGTAGCAGGACTGTCTGTTCTTATTAAATGTTAGGACAGTTCAAGTGATGTGACCTACAATATTTACAAGAAATATGGACTTTTAGCAGTCTGTGAAATCACATGCCCTCGTCCTATTTCAGTAAACCATTACCTAAGCATCTGAGATGTTCAACGGGAACAAAGCTGCATGCTTCGTAAAACCTTTATTTTTCTAAACATGTCACTGTACAAGGAGTCCTCCATTCAGAGAAAACTAAACAGATGACAACCATTAATAAATTGATAAACGTACAGAAATTGAGTAAAAAATACAGTAGAGAAAATAATAGAATCAGAAAAACACATTATCAGTGTCATGGTTTAGACAATGTTAAAAATGTATTATGTATTTCACAAGTGTTTTCCTGGAAATACTGCCTTTGTTTTTGGTTGGTGGTTAATGGGGTTCCTTATTACTACCTGCTCAGTTAGTCCGCACTGGCAGTACAATAAGAATTCAATTGTAAAAAATATCATTAAGCATTCTGATGTTTCCCAGCGTGACATATAAAATCCATTTTACAACATATCTTTATATTTACCAGAGTGCTGCTATTAAGAATAAAAAAAAATAATAAAAAAAAGAAAACAAAAACAATTTGCTGTTCAACTGTCCTTAGCTTTATGTAAAGTACTCATGCTTTTTCATATTTAAGAGTTTTATAGCCTTTTCATTTTAAGTTCAAACATTGTGAACTTTTTTTTTATGTAGCAAATAATAAAATAGCTACAATAATCCCTCGCTATATCGCACTTCGACTTTCGCGTCTTCATTCTATTGCGGATTTTATATGTAAGCATATCTAAATGTGTAACGAGGATTTTTCACTGCTTCGTGGGTTTCTGCGGACAATGGGTCTTTGTACTTCTGGTACATGCTTCCTCAGTTGGTTTGCCCAGTTGATTTCATACAAGGGACGCTATTGGCGGATCATTGAGAAGCTACCCAATCAGAGCACGCAGTTAAGTTCCTGTGTGCTGATTGGCTCAGCGACGGAGCGCCAAATTCGATACCACTGCGTTAACCAGGAAGTCTCGTCTCACTCATTCAGCATCAACGTGTTTCGCTGTTTAAAGAGTTAACTTTTGTGCTTATCTTTGTGCATAGTCAAGCCCTTCGTTATGGCTCCAAAGCTATCTGCTCCTGCTACTGTTTCAGGGGCCATGTCCAAGCGCAAACAGAAGATACTAACGATTGCTGAAAAGGTAAAAGTTTTGGATATGTTGAAGGAAGGGAACAGCTGTAGGACGCCATTACGGCATCAATGAGTCCACAATTCTTTTTATTTAAAAAGGAGGAAAAGAATATAAGATCTATGGCCGCAATGTCCTTTAACCAGGGCGCAAAATGAGTTGTAAGTGGACGTAATAAGGCTGTAGTCCGGATGGAATCTGCTTTAGGGATTTGGATTGAAGACTGCCGGAAGAAGAACAACAACGGCGGTGCTACACAGTCGCCTGAAGAGGCTCCTTTAGAAGAGCCGTAATGCTCTCCTTTGTTTTGCAGTAAAATTAAACTCATTGTTATCGGACAAGTCGTTGTGTAATTTTTGGTAAGTAACCATAATTAATTTTCTACGTACAGTACTCAGTACATGTACGTACATTTAGTGTCACTGTAAACACATTTTACTGTATACAATTTTTCTTGCATTGTATGTATTTATTGCTGGTGGCCTCTCTGTCGTAATGTCTGTAACATATGTGATATGGGAGACGCTCGATATCTTTAAAATAATATTTAGGTTTTACTGTATATAAACAGTGTGTTCATATACATAATTTCAACGAATCTTACCTAATATCTAAGAGAATACAAAGGGTTTATGCTGTATAACTGTGCGGGAAATGTTTATAAGAGTGTAGGAGAGTTTATAAGGGCTTAAAATATTAAAAATAACCATATAAACATATGGTTTTTACTTTGCAGATTTTCACCTTTCGCGGGGGGGTGTCGGGTTGTTCTGGAATGCAACCCCCGCGATCGAGGAGGAATCACTGTATTACAAATCATTATTTCCTTGGGTCAGTACTTTGGTGAACAAATTCCTCTAGCTGTACAGTAATAGTTTTGAGCAGGTCTCTGGTATACATGTATTTATAAAACACATTTAAGCAGTAATACCCATACCTCCTTGCAAAGCTTTAAGACTTTTAAAACTTTGCAATAAACTTTCAATAACATTAAGGTCAAGATTCTGAATGGGCTACTCTGATATAATTATTCTCTGATATAAAATATACATCATTTTATTTTTTTAAAGCAAATAATGGCATGCCCTAGAACTGTGCTATAAATTTGTGCACTTTTTGAAAAACAAAAGGCAGCTTTAGTTTATGACAGAGACATGTAGGTTTTAATCCAGTCTTTTAACACAGTTTACCTACTTCATCTTTCTGTTACTCGTGACAGAATGGATTAAGTTTGACATTGTGGGGGTGTCTTTATTAAAATAACTTTTTAATAATACATAGAAGGCAAGGGCAGTATCTTAATACTAGCAGACTAACAAGGTGCTACCTATTTTTTAAAGGGTGTGTGGGAGTTGCTACATGATTTTTGGGTTCTGGGGGTCAAGACAGTTATGTTTATTTACTTAGGATTAAGACAAATTTGTTTAAAACTGGCATAGGCCCCCATCATTGTATATCTTGTCTTCCTCTAGTTCATTAACTTCATGAAAAGAACGTCAGTGAGGCTAAAAGAATATTCTGAGAACCTGAGTGTTGCATCTTTGCTTTCTGCAGATGATGTGGTGCTCTTGGCTTCATCTGAATGGATTCTTAGTGCCACACTGAAGTGGATAAAGACCAACCATGGTTTGGCTAGGATGAGAATTAGCACACCTCAAACAGACCACTGCCCGCGAACAGAAGGTAGTGGTGAAGAGACATGAAGTGCAATCCTTGTTATGTTTCTGCCAAGTCTTCATCCCTGGCTCAAGTATGGTTTCTGTTTTATTACATTTTTTTCTTTTAAATCCTATTTTGTAAATAATGTTGATTTTGTCTTTCTTTTTGTATGATTTTATTAATATTTTGTTAACTGAAAATGTGGCATTTATCTAATATTCAATATAAAGATGTGTGTGTGTTTGCTCTTTGTATAATTTCACACCTATGGTCCCATCTCAACAAACTTTTGCATACATATCCCACTTTGTCAGGAAGAGACACTCGATTACTTTGCCTTTCACAGATTTTGAAACCTGAAATAATTTAATTTGTCTCTGGGAGGGTACACTTTAAGAAACAACACTTACAGAATTTAGATATCTCTTCCTCAAAATTACTTACTCAGGAAACACTGGGTTCTGCTGCTAGTAATCCACATATATAAAATGCTAAAGGTTGTGTCTGATTGTCACGCAATTACTCGCAAGCCACTGGGGCTATTAGCTTGATCTTGGTCTTAAGTCAAAGGCTACTAACATGGTCGAGGCTGTTGAATCACAATATTTGTCTGACTAAAAGCGCTACAAAGTTATTGGACTTTGAATCTTTCTTATGGCATACTGCACAGGCAAATAGATGGAGAAGGTGACATGGCACAAATAAAAAGAAGAATAGTGTCTGTTGGGTATGAAGCACATTTTAGAAATTGTTTACTTGGTAAGAAGAAGATGAAGTACAACCCAGGCATTGGCTGTATGCTGAGTGTGAAGCAAATGACAAAAGCTACTTACATAAAAGAAGTAGTAGTAGTTCTCAGGGTTTGGGTCTTTCTTATGTCAAATTGCATTGCAAAGAAATCTGGGGTTGAGTATTTCCTACGGCTAAATTTTCGACAGGGTGACATGGCAGAAAGGAGAAGCATAGCGGTAACATATGGAGAGGGTCATGCACTTTCCAGAGGCTGACCATAAGGAGAATAAAAATAATACCATCAGCATCTGCTGACCATCAAGTGCAGGATACAGGATGCAAGTGCAACAAATACAGACACACATCTTCACAAACTGAGCTGTGCTTGGGTGTTCACAGCTACATGATCTTTATGCTTGTAGAAGAGACTGATAGATACTGGTATGGCAAGAACAAGGGCCGCAATCACCGCCACCTGACAAGAAAACGCTGGAGACTCTTAAGTGAGGAACTCCTGATGAAGAACAACAGTGCCACCTGCTGAGTGCCAGATACAGGAAACAGAATCCATGTGCCACAAAGACAGACAAATGCCTGCACTATCTGAACTGTGGTCCTGTCCTGACTTTAAACTGATCAATACGATGGCAAAATACATTGCTGCACACTGTGGTGGAGCAAAAAAGAATTCCAGCAGTGACATCTTCTGAGCTTAAGGCCAAGACAATTTCTGTCCATATGCAAATGCTGTTTTTTTACACTCTTACATTAATGTTTGCTTGAACAGCACTACTTACACAGGTTACATCAGTGATATGCTCACTGGGCCAGTATTTTTTCTGACTGAAAACAAAAATAAACGTGGATAAAATGGAAATGTTCAGCTTCCTCTACATGAATCACCTTTACTTGAGCACCGGAGGGGTGTGTGTGTGTGCCAGTTACTATTAATTTTTGTGGTGCTTTGTCCTTCTAGTTATATTCCTTGTGTCTTGTATGTAAAGCCTAAGAAAGTGGGGCCACATATTTATGTAGCTGGGGTATTGGCCCTAGCTAGTACTTAAAGAGAAGCTGAAGATTGGCTCCTGCTTTGAAGACAAGGTAATGATAATGGTTTGCTGATTATTGTAATTGCTTGCTTTTTGCTTCTTTTTTCTGTATTGAATATTTTTGGTTTTTGAATATTAAATATAAGGACCTTTTTTTGCTTATCCTCTTGACTAACATTTTACTATTTTCCTTTCTTCTATCTTGGACATTTTAGGACAATTAACTTTTTAAAGCATCAATTCCATATTTAGGCATGTGTAGGCCAGATGCCTGCCATCTGAGTTTGGGAGCAGGCTGCTGGGGTGAGGTCTATTTGTGTATCCAGACCTGGAAAGAAAGGAGGTTTGGTTTCAGATACTTTTGAGGCCTGCACCCACTTTTTAAGCTTGTAAGAATGATAACAATCCTCAGTTATGGTTAAGAGCTTTTGAGACCGAGACAATAACTGAGGTGGAAGATGCTGAAAGGAAGTTTTTGCACAGGGCTGCCTCTCTTTGAAAAGGGAAAATATTTGGTAATCTAGAAACACCTTGGAGAGATTCTTCAGCTTCTCTGGACTGAAGTTAATTTAAGGGGTGGTCTTATATATGTACTAGAGACCTGGAAAGACAGTAACAAACAACAAAGCTGAAACTTAAAATTCCATCTCTATATTTAGTTAATATATTATAAGAACCACACTTTGTTACATATGCTCGTATACCAAAGGCAGGGAATTACAGATTTTGTTTTGCAGGAAAAAAACTGAGGTTATTTGAACTTAATCATTAACATTTAACAAATCTAAAGATCCATTAAAAATATGCATGTTCAATAATTAACTGAATTAAAGAAATCTGTTACTTTTATAATGGAAGGTTAAGTGTTGATGTCAGAGAAAACAAATGTGAAAAGTATTACAGCCGTAAAGTTGAATGCATTTGGTACAACCAGATCTAATATGGTCACATTATGGTTATTCATGAGACATTATCCAGAAGTCTATTTTTAAATTATATACTGATTTAATGCATCATATTTAAATAGGGGGTATTGGAAAACTTTACATTTCTGCTGTAAGTATAAATATGTTTCACTGCTTTCTTGTATGTTTTTTATTCTTTAATAATTAAAATATTAAACATTAATTTCCAGAAAAAAGACCACAGTAAATTTTATAGAACGGTATTATAAGCATGCATTGCAAAGTAACATGTTTTAATGAATGTAGATGTCATCTTTCTTAACCATTCAAGTCTACTCTACAGATTTATATTCAGAAATATAAAATCCCATAAACATGCAAAGCCTGATCTGGGAAGCACTGAGTTTTGTCTCCCCAAAACCACTAAGAAGATAATACAACACCACTTGAAAAAATAATGAAGTTCTTATTTGTGTAAAATTAATAAGACACACTCAAACTATACATGCACATTTTTCATTGTTGACATATTTAACGTAAATGTTACTTACTGTGTCATTTCGGCCAAAGAATGTGTAGACTGCATACAGGTAGTAGTCAAATAACTGGGACATACAATGAATGACATCAAAAGCAATTGGTTTTAGGATATTCATCATTTGCATATATTTGCCTGAGGAAAAAAATAAAACACAAAGTAAAGCGGCTATGAAGTTATGCTCTGGCATACCCTAAAAAGTGAGTAACAAAAATGGAGGGATGGATTTACAGCAGTTGCATGCATCTTGCATTACTCATGGCAAGTAAAAAAAAAAAAATACCACTTCTAAGGATCTTATTATGAGCAGCTTTAAAGATTAATATTTCTTTCAAGCTCTGATGGAACAGACAAACAAATCTAACATTTACATGCTTTTATATGCAGCAGGATTACTGCTTACCATGGTAGTGAGAGTGAAGTCTGACCATAACGACATTATGAGGAAAATGTGCTCTCTATGAATTAAGTTTTTTTTTTTTTGGAAGCTGGGGGCTTCTTTTTAATTCATCTGTGTCTGCGTGCAGTGGAATGACGCTTTACTGCTGATGAATTTCAGGGGCAGCCTAATAGGTAGATGGTAGTGTAACAGAAACAGCAGGTAACACTGAACATTTAATATACATTTACTACATTTACATTTATTTTCTTGGCAGATGCTTTTATCCAATGTAACTTGCATCATTATTTATAAACTTTTACAGGAATAAAAATATACATTAACTGTTTGATCCTTAAAATTTGCATAGTGCCAAGGGTAATGTTGTTTTGGGATGGAGTCTCAAACATGACAAAAAGCAGAGAATAAGGGCTTAAAACAGACTATAAAGTCAGGCCAGGACCTTCACTGGCCAGCCTAGAAGAAGCTTACCCAGTTTAGCTTACTCTCAACTACCACTAGGAGGCTTCAGCCTGAGTAGATCCCAAAAAATGAAAACACTGGATTAAATTCCCAAAACCTAACCTTAAACATTTCATAATGCCACACAAGAGGGAGAAACTTAGCATTTTGTTTATGTAAGGTATAGAATTAGAACCCAGATCTTTGGAACTGTAAAGCAGCATATATGAAAAATGTGTCCTCATGCAGGGCTGGAAAAGATTCAGTCAATAACCAGGTCAATCTGCAAAATAACATATTCCATATTCTATCTATCTGTGGTGCCCCATGCAATGGTCCTGTTGCACAGTTTTAGACTCCGGGCATCTGAAGCTGTAAATGAATGATGAAGGGATGACAGAACTGAGACAAAGAAAATAAAAACAGAATTCTGGTTTATTCCAGATGTGCCAATAACTATTTACACTAATGTCGTGAAATTATATACAGTTCAATACAAGAACAATAACAAAAACAAGAAAAATATGTGCAGGTACTATATACAATAATTACAGTGACAATTGCAGTGACTCCAATGCAAAAAAGTGATGAGAGAAAAAAATCCAACAGCAATAAACAAAAAACCTTTTCTTCCCCTGTCTTCTTCAACAAAAAGTGAAAAAATATACACAAAAGGAATGATGAAAAAATGAGCACCCTCAAACAAAGAATACAACCAAAAATATATACAAGTATCATGCAACAAAGAGAACAAGTGCACTCCAACACATTGAGGATCCTAACACTTGATCCTGGAACAACAACAAAGCAACAACTCCACACACCATTGGAAATCATCCATACAGACATGGTTTTCATAAAACTATAAGTGCCAAGATAAAGTAGAACTCTAGATAGATAGATAGATAGATAGATAGATAGATAGATAGATAGATAGATAGATAGATAGATAGATAGATAGATACTTTATTAATCCCAAGGGGAAATTCACAAAATACCAGTAAACAGCCAGTCTATATGTCTGTCTGTCCAGACTGTCTGAATTCAGTCTTATATGTCAATATATATATATATATATATATATATATATATATATATATATATATATATGGAGTTAAATTTTTATACTCCTTATGTTTATCAATAAACTGCATTATTCTGTTTCTTAAAACAAGTGTGCCTTAGTTACTTTGATATACCTCTAAAGGCCAGAGACCTGCCTCATACAACGGAAAAAGGTGAGGTAAATAAAGTAGGAGCTTTGTCAAATTATTGAATTAATCCCATATTATTATGTCATCCTCCTAGGTGGTCATCTTATTGATTATTAATAATCAAAATTCCTACTTGATATATATTATTATTCTTTTCAAAGAGTATTTAAAACTTTAAAATGCAATAATTTTTACATAGAACATTATTTCTGTGCCAACCCCTTAGTATTAGACTTGATAAGTAACATATCCTAACTGAAAGTAGAAGCCTCTATATCACAATAGGTGAATTTTTTTAATGATTAAGTTTTGGTGTTCTGAAGCTTTTCTCATTACTGCTTATGATTTTTTTTCCTAAGTGCTGTGCCAGGCAATGCTTTTATGGGCTAATTATGCAGATGACACTCATCTCTATCTGACATTTAAATCAGATATGACATCTTCACTTCTTTGTCTCTGTGAATACCTGGTGGTTATTAAGTATTGAAATTACAGTAGGAGTTTCATATCAGCACAGAAAAATTACATTAACTTCACCTTTAAAATGGCATATTCTGTTTCTATACTGGATAAATCACAAAACTTCAAGCAATTTTGTGCACAAATACTGTATAATGGAAACTGTGTACAGAATGGAAAAAGACAACACTTTAAACCTCATATAAATATATTTTTTCATCTAAATGCATGCTAAAAACACAACTAACTACTCAGAATAACCTACATTTCCTCAGTAAAACCAATAGCTGTAAATAACAGAATTTACTTTCTGCCATTGGTGTTTTACTACCTCTGCCAACACAGATTTAGAGAAAACAGAAACTGATGACTGGTGTACCTTTAAACCGTGATTTGTACAGGTTTGAGCATGATAAGTCAATAATAGCATTGTTTTGAGAAAAAAGGCTTAAAATTACTAATAAAAATAAGAAAATCTATTTTACCAAAAAATTTTATAATGCAAGCATTGACACAGACCTGGGAGCTATAACTCATCTTACACATTGTTTCCCTAAAATAAAAATACCTTAGGTATACAGTGGGTGCTCATTCCAAATTTTCATAACCATGTTTGGATACTTGCAAAAACATTGTAACAAGATAATAACTTAGATAAATTAGTTATTAGTGTAAATTAGTGTAAATATTTTAAGTCCATTGTAACATTTTTCAATGAGCAGTAAAACATAATACCACTTTAAAAAAAAAAATTAAAAACATTTGCAGTACGTTATATGTGACGTAGATACCTTCATTGATATTAGGCGAAGAACAAAACACTTTACTCACCAACAAGCCTGATTACATTCAGGGTAGTGTTCGTCAAGATCGGTGCATTCACCTTATTAAGGCTGTAATCTGACTTCTTCCTGCTTCTTAGGGTATCTCGAGACACACTAATTAGAAAAGCAGAAACATAATTATTGCACTGTAGGTGCAAAGGCTCCAGAGAGCGAAGGAGGTCAATGAATTCATGTGCCATAATAGCTGCTTTTGGCCAGAGGTTGTCAAAGGAGTTCATTTAAACGTTAATTTGCCAATGTTGTTCTTAAGTTCTTTATCCAAATGTGTTCAAATTTGGATCACAGTAATACGGAATTGTAAAAGAAAGATGGTATCAACCTTTAAATAAGGTCATAATGCAGTTTATCAAGAGCAAATACATGATGCCAGGATGCAACAATTACAAAATGATTTTAATATCCATAATATAAGGAATGGAACGTTGGATAATGACTGACTGACTTCCTCTCATGAAGCACTCACCCAACAAAATACCTTAAACACAGCTCTGTGTGACTATTATAGATATATCTACAGAATGCTAGTTGCCCAATAGTATAGAGGATAGGGACACAGTCATCACCACCTGCCCCGGCCATAGAGAAAGGCAGGAAAAGAAATGCGGCCAGGAGGATAGGAAGAAAGAAACATTTCAGAACGAATATAGTTAGGACAATAGTAGAGGTCTAACAGTGCCATTAAGGAGTTGGGTCGCTCTGGAATAAACGTAAATCTCATTATGAGGAAAAAAATGTATAAGTAGTTAAACTTGTTCAAGTAAACACATTACAAGCAGTATACTTCATGTTCTAATTTGTGGTTACAGTAAATTAAATAGCATTTTAAAGAGCATCTTGTTCCACATACTTCTGAAAACTTAAAACATAGTAAAATATGGGGGAAACATGAATTCAGTATTCATTTTTGTGAGATGAACATTTCTCATTGGTAACTTACTCATTTTTGAGACTGAATTGTACTCTTTAATTGTTTGCATTGTGCTAATCAAATTTAGTTAGTTAGAAGGAATACTCGACTGAAAAGGTACATATACAGTATATGTAATACGTATACACAAACATATTATATATATGATTGAGATATATATATATATATATATATATATATATATATATACATACACATACAGGGTGGGCCATTTATATGGATACACCTTAATAAAATGGGAATGGTTGGTGATATTAACTTCCTGTTTGTGGCACATTAGTATATGTGAGGGGAAACTTTTAAGATGGGTGGTGACCATGGTGGCCATTTTGGATCCAACTTTTGTTTTTCAATAGGAAGAGGGTCATGTGACACATCAAACTTATTGGGAATTTCACAAGAAAAACAATGGTGTGCTTGGTTTTAACGTGACTTTATTCTTTCATGAGTTATTTACAAGTTTCTGACCACTTATAAAATGTGTTCAATGTGCTGCCCATTGTTTTGGATTGTCAATGCAACCCTCTTCTCCCACTCTTCACACACTGATAGCAACACCGCAGGAGAAATGCTAGCACAGGCTTCCAGTATCCGTAGTTTCAGGTGCTGCATGTCTCGTATCTTCACAGCATAGACAATTGCCTTCAGATGACCCCAAAGATAAAAGTCTAAGGGGGTCAGATCGGGAGACCTCGGGGCCATTCAACTGGCCCACGATAATCCACTTTCCAGGAAACTGTTAATCTAGGAATGCTCGGACCTGACACCCATAATGTGGTGGTGCACCATCTTGCTGGAAAAACTCAGGGAACGTGCCAGCTTCAGTGCATAAAGAGGGAAACACATCATCATGTAGGAATTTCGCATATCCAGTGGCCTTGAGGTTTCCATTGATGAAGAATGGCCCCACTATCTTTGTACCCCATATACCACACCATACCATCAATTTTTTGTTCCAACAGTCTTGGAGGGATCTATCCAATGTGGGTTAGTGTCAGACCAATAGCGGTGGTTTTGTTTGTTAACTTCACCATTCACATAAAAGTTTGCCTCATCACTGAACAAAATCTTCTGCATAAACTGAGGGTCCTGTTCCAATTTTTGTTTTGCCCATTCTGCAAATTTAGTGCGCCAATCTGGGTCAGAGTTTGTAAGGGTGCCATTTGTGAGTAGCTAATATCCGCCGAAGGGATGTTCGACTAATGCCACTCTCCAGTGACATGCGGAGAGTACTACGCTGTGGGCTCTTGCTGAATGAAGCTAGGACAGCCACTGATGTTTCTTCATTAGTGACAGTTTTCATGCGTCCTCATTTTGGCAAATCCAACACTGAACCAGTTTCACGAAACTTAGCAAGCAGTTTGCTAACTGTAGCATGGGAGATGGGTGGTCTCGTAGGGTGTCTTGCATTGAAATCTGCTGCAATGACCGGTTACTGCGTTCACCAGACATCAACACAATTTCTATCTGCTCCTCACGTGTTAACCTCTGCGACATGTCAATGGCTGTAAACAAAGAGAAACTTGTAAATAACTCATGAAAGAATAAAGTTACGTTAAAACCAAGCACACCATTGTTTTTCTTGTGAAATTCCCAATAAGTTTGATGTGTCACATGACCCTCTTCCTATTGAAAAAACAAAAGTTTGATCCAAAATGGCCGACTTCCAAATGGCCACCATGGTCACCACCCATCTTGAAAAGTTTCCCCTCTCACATATACTAATGTGCCACAAACAGGAAGTTAATATCATCAACCTTTCCCATTTTATTAAGGTGTATCCATATAAATGGCCCACTCTGTGTGTGTGTGTATATATATATATATATATATATATATATATATATAGGTAAAATTGCTTTATAACGAATATCTTTACAACGAAATTTTCATTACAACCAAGTCTTTTTATGGTCCCGACAGTTTACCATATGACGCTAGTCTATAGAAATCTCGTTACTACGAAGTACATTCAGCAGATAATTTCATTATAACGAAGTGCCCAAAAGACCTTGAAATGCCTGAATGAATCATCTGCAGAGCAGCTATTTCTGTGGCCGCAGCTCAGTTGTGCACAATGATCCCCAAACAGAAACATTGTAATTTTTTTTTTCTTTCTTTGAACTTTCCTCGTACTGGTTTTTTTTACCCTGTTTCCTGCGGTTTTGAGTGATACCTTTTGCTTACTGCTCGTCAACATTTAAAAAACCTCCATTGGAATTTAACTCATTGTTAATCTCCTATAGAAATGGCAGACACGAAAAAACAATAACAGTTCATGTTAGAAAAAACTTTACATTTTTGCAGCTCTCGATTGCGGCAAAAAAAGACGTTGCCAGTGAATTCGGAATTTTTCCATCGATGCTGTCAACTTTCTTGAAAGACCAAGCAAAAAAAGAAAAATAAATCTCGGGTTGCAAACGTATGTGAACTGCTACATTTGAAGACGTCGAAAAAGCAGTTTTTATGTGGTTCAGAGATGCTTGTTCAGGAAACATTCCTATTAATGCTGCACTCTTTCAAGAAAATGTGAGGTTTGTAAACTCTCTTGGGACCTCCCCTAACTGGACGACATGCCGAAGAGCGTTGCGAAGTCCGATCTCCGCGTCTATGCAAGACTGTTTATCTGTTGCCGGGGCAACAGCTGGCTGAAAGATATTCTGCATCTCTCATCTATGCTGCGTCTCTCCACCAAAGCAAACAGAAAAGATACTGATAGGTGATGCAGCATGACTGCTGTGTCTGTGTATATCAGAGTGGCAGATCACGCTACAATAAATAAGTGTGCCGTTCCTGTTTCAAGCTGAATAAAGTTGGTTTTCCTAAAGTACTGAGACTCAGCCTCGTGTTTTGGGGTGCAAGACAGGGACTTATTGCACAACCCGGATCTTTTATTATTTGCTTCTGTGTCACTTCACTGCAGCACTATGAGCCTGTTTTTGCCCTGCCCCGGCAACGGACAAACAATCTTCCATAGACACTGCAATCGTGGTTCGGGAAAGTGTATTATCGCAAGGAAATGCTGAGAAAAATTCTCCTCAGCATAACTTGTAGGCAGGAGGAGATTACAATTAACACAAAAGAAGCTATTGAAATGATTGCAAATGCCTGGGTGCAAGTTAAAGAAAGCGCTATAGTAACAAATACAGAATCTCATTACAACCAATTTTTTGTTATAACGAAATATTTTTTAGGACCCTGGGAGTTCGTTGTAATGGAATTTTACCTGTTTGTATATATATATATATTTTTTTTTTCTTTTCTAAATATTACCTACCTCCAGCCAAAAAAAAATTATAATCTCATATTTTTGTGTAGAGATTACATATTTAATATTCAAACTGGGTTCTGTTGTCAACAAATCTGAAACAACGAGAAAAACATCCAAGGAAAAATGTGCAATACCCATTCATACAGTCAAAAACGTAAAAATGTGTGCATTTGTTCTACTCTATTATTGACAGTTACTTCATGAAAACTCTTGGCATTAAATGTCAATCTTGAAGTTAAGATTCTTGACCAGTGAATAAGGGGTTTTGAACCAAAACCAAATCATGTCATTGTATTACAGAGTTAATTAATAATGCCATTTATTTATGTGCTTTTTTTTTTATAATTTATTAACTCATATACAGTCATATGAAAAAGTTTGGGAACTCTCAGCCTGCATATACTCTACTTTCAACAAAAAAGATAACAGTGTTATGTCTTTCATGTCTTAGGAACATCTGAGTACTGGGGTGTTTACTGAACAAAGATTTTTAGTGGAGCAGTATTTAGTTGTATGAAATTAAATCAAATGTGAAAAACTGGCAGTGCAAAAATTTGCTGATTTGAATGCATGTAACTGCTCAATACTGATTACTTGCGACACCAATTTGTTTGGATTAGCTCGTTAAGCCTTGAACTTCAAAGACAGGTGTGTCCAATCATGAGACAAGGTATTTAAAGTGGTCAATTGCAAGTTGTGCTTCCATTTAAATAACCTCTGAAGAGTGACAGCATGGGATCCTCAAAGCAACTCTCAAAAGATCTGAAAACAAAGATTGTTCAGTATCATAGTTTAGGGGAAGGCTACAAAAAGCTGTCCGTTTCAACTATAAGGAATGTAATCAGGAAATGGAAGGCTACAGGCACAGTTGCTGTTAAACCCAAGTCTGGCAGGCCAAGAAAAATCCAGGAGCGGCATATGCTCAGGATTGTGAAAATGGTTACAGACAACCCACAGATCACCTCCAAAGACCTGCAATTCTTCAGGATAATGTTCAAGCATCAGTGACAAAGTTGAAATTACGCAGGGGATGGATATTCCAACAGGACAATGACACAAAACACAGTTCGAAATCTACAAAGGCTTTCATGCAGAGGGACAAGTACAATGTTCTGGAAAGGCCGCAACTGTCCCCTAATTTGAATATCATCGAAAATCTATGGGATGATTTGAAGCAGACTGTCGATGCTCGGCAGCCATCAAATTTAATTGAACTTAAGAGATTTTGTATGGAAGAATGGTCAAAAATACCTCCATCCAGAATCCAGACACTCATCAAAGGCTATAGGAGGCATCTAGAGGCTTTTATATTTGCAAAAGGAGGCTCAACTAAGTATTGATGTAATATCTCTGTTGGGGATGCCCAAATTTATGCACCTGTCTAATTTTGTTATAATTCATATTGCATATTTTCTGTTAAACCAATACACTTAATGTCACTGCCGAAATACTACTGTTTCCATAAGGCATGTCATATATTAAAAGGATGTTGCTATTTTGAAAGCTCAGCCAATGATAAACAAAAATCCAAAGAATTCCCAAAGTTTTTCATCTGACTGTATATATATTTGTGTGTGTGTGTACGCACATACTGTTCTTTGTACATATATTTATATATCTTATATTTATATACTTTTTTATTTAATACATTTTGGAACAGATTGTATTCCATACTCACCCACACCATTCTAAACAGGAAAAAAGTCATTAGAAAATGGATTTGGGTAATTATTTAAAGAAATGTGTGAATAATGTTTGCGGGCTTATTTTTTTTCATATTAGAAAATACTAGGGAATGGTTCTTAATTGATGGACTGTACTCTCACCTGTAACTTCAAATTTCTTTCAAAATGCAATTTCCCTTTGTAAAAAACAGAAGCGCTACAAAAACATGATTAACACAATGCTCTCTGCAAGAGCTGAGTGCTGAGAATTGAGACCTAAATATCAGGGGACAGTTATCACAGCCAGCTCTTTTTAATTTTGATTCTTGGAATTGAGGATCTAATGACTGGAATTGAAAAACTGGCTATGCATTATTTTACAGCCATAGCCACAGTAGATTGTCACAAAACTGTGTAAAGTGATTTGGAAATCACAACATGGATTGCATGTATATTGCGTGTTTATGTAATTCAATAGGTTTTAGCATATGAACAGCATATGAGCAGTACAAGTTCAATAGTTGAAAATAACTGCAGAATGGTCTGAACACCACTTGTACATTAGGTTAATACTGATTTAAACAAATACTTAACAAATATTAAAACTGACATTCTTTCTTTATTCTAGGCTTATTTCTTGTTTCTTTGATGACCTCATAACAGAGGGGAAGGCTACCCGTGGAATACAGTGTTTTAATCTTGAAAAAATCCACTGCATGTAATGTGAAACATGAAATGACAGTAAAGCTATTTTAAGATGATCAGTTGTGACAAGCCATGCAGAGAAGGCAATAGTTTTGATAGTTAAGATGATGAACTTCCCAAAGCTAAGCAAACATTTGGGAATTATATAAATGGCTGCTCAGAGTGATGCTCAAAGAGCAACTAGTGATTTGCCCTTCTTGTTTTTGTTTTGATTTATTGCATATAATCCCCTTTATCAGTTTAACCCAATAAAGAACAACATACTCTAATTTGCAATGATCTGTTGTTTTATTCAAATAGAAAAATGCAATACTAGTGTGGTAATGATTAATTACATCATTATCAGTAGTAGAAATAGTATTTTTAAAGCTCCTTTTACCATTTTGCAAAACGCAGAGTTCATTAGCTAGGCAAACTCATATACCTGTAGAGCCAATGATAATATTTATGGATATAAAATTCGCTACTTTAATAACAAAAATTACCAAAATTAAGCTTACCATAAACTTATGGGAGAGAACAGTGTGAAACATTTTCCAACAGGCAGAACTGATAAAAGTGATAAACTCACATAATACTGAGCAACAGACAATTACTTCTACAACAACAAGCAGAGGATATAAAGAGGCAATATGTCATTTCTGATTAAACTGCAAAAAGCTACACAGCCTATTGCTAATGCTTTTTTATAAAATATTACAATTGCATTTTTTAACATTTTGAGCAAGAATTTCCATGACGTAAACAGTACTGATGGTTTGTGCTGTTAGCACAAATTACTGTATCACACACTTTTCTTTTCTGAGGTTGTAGTAATAGTTACATTTGCTCAAAACCTCTCAATATATTAGTAGCTACAAAGGTTTGTACACAAGCCAAATCTTAAATATCAGAGGGATTGAAGCAATCATACTTCTCAAAGAATTGTTCAGTACTTCAAACTAATAAAACCTTAATGTCAGAGTGTGACTGGGCACTTAAAATGAATTTGCCTGGTTCAAAAATAAAAAAGACCCATCTCTCTGCCTGCTTATTTTGATCAATATTATGTGATCATTAATAAGCCTAGCAAAATTGGTCTTTAAGCTTTCAACTAAAAGACACCCCAACCTACAGTACAGTGTCATCATTTCCAGGATATTAAAAACATTGTCTTGTGTGGGAAGTACAGTAGTGCAATAGTTTTTATTACTGCCTCATAACTATAGTGGCTTGCAATGAAGTTTCATCCTAACACTACCTGTGGAATTTTTGCATATTCTTGCCATGTCTGGAAAGATTGTCCCTCTGCATCCTTAATACTTAAAAATTAACTGGTGATGCCACACTGGCCCTGGATGACTGAATGTGGATGTTTGAGTGAGTATGCACTGTGATGGACTGGCACAATTAGTTTCAATCTTAAGCTCAGTGCACCCAGGACAGGTAATGGATCCCACAATGATCCTGACTTGCAAAGTTGAGTTGATCTAGAAAATGGAGGGATGAACTCATCTTTCTGTGCTTGATAAAACAATTGTGTTTATTAGTGTGAAATGTAAAACTGCAAAACTCTTCACAGTTATACAATCTCATTTCTCACCTCTGGTTGCATTAAAATTTTAAAAAAAGGCCTGTATGTGGTTAAATGCTACAAATTCAGAATATTTAAAAAATGTATTACAATGATAGTAAATATAGAACTGAAAGATTAAGATACCTATAGATCAGTAGTTCCCAAACTCGGTAATGGGGACCCTCAGGGGATGCAGGTTTTTGTTCCAACCAACTTCTGTTTTTCAATTGGACTCCTAGCCTAATAAAGTGAACTATTATCTTCCAGTTTCTATGTTTTGAGGTCAATGAAGAAATTACAAAAGTAAGTGTGTTAATACATTTTAATAAAATCAAACAGTTATATGTGGATGTTTTTTGTTTTTATATTCATCCTAATTTGTATTCTGCCTTTCCATTATTGACATTTACATTGAAGCGGTTACAGCCTTTCATCATTTAGTATTCTTTGCCCATGTGTCTACTTTGCTTGTTTTTAATTAGGATACAATGCAGGGAGCAAACTACACCGAATAAGGGAAAAATAATAGGAAAATGACAAACAAGAGTAAGTATTTAAAGCTATAGCAAAAATATTTCTAAATGTCTTATAGAGTAAAAATCATACTATTGTGCTTTTCCTAATCTATACTAATAAAAGGCAAAGCCCTCACTGACTGATTGACTGACTGACTGACTCACTCACTCATCACTAATTCTCCAACTTCCAGTGTAGGTAGAAGGCTGAAATTTGGCAGGCTCATTCCTTACAGCTTACTTACAAAAGTTGGACAGGTTTCATTTCGAAATTATACGCGTAATGGTCATAACTCGAACCTATTTTTCTCCATATACTGTAATGGACTTTAGCTCGATGGCCATGGGGGGCGGAGCTGCGCCTCACATCATCACGCGTCCCACGTAATGACGTCAACTGACTGTGAACGCAGTACGTAGAAAAGAAGGAAGAGCTCCCAAAGAGCACTGAACAAAAACGATACAAGCTTATTCATAAGTGCAGCTACTGCGGAAACAAAGCACGGTGTAAACCGTAAGTTTAAATTAAGTTTATGGGCACGCTCCCGCTGCAGTTTGTCATGCTTTCGTCGAATACTTTATTAGCGAGATGCAAGTTTAATGAGAAGACACAAGGTATAAACAAGACTTTGGATCACTTTGTAACGGAGTTAAAATTGCTGTAGCGAGAAACTTTTAAGTGCCGGGTCTTAGCTAACGTTAAATGAAGCCGTGGACATCGCAACATCACACAAGAGAGCAGCTTACGTGAACTACCTAAACGCAGTACGAGTTATCACTTCCATGCATCAAACCTGTTAAAAAAACGCATTACACAATTGACAAGGTAGGAAAAGAATATGCTCCGAGCTGAGCTCCACAGCTAACGCGGTCTTGCGTAGGCAACTTCGTCACGCTGCCACCAAATACTCACAGAAAAATCCACAAGTTAATACACACGCTGTCTCTAGAGTTACTCCACACTCAATGTATCCCTTGCATGCCCGTTATACCCTCTGATCTCCCATTTCAATTCAGATGCCTCCAATTTCCAGTAAGGCTCTGCTTCGCGATGACAAGTAATAAGTCTCAGGGACACACGCTACAAAAAGATTGCCATTGATTTCAGGCAAGATTGCTTTTCTCCTGGACAACTATACGTTGCATTCTCAAGAGTGAGCTCGCGCAGCTTCGTCATATTACAACCGGACTGCTGAACTGACAACGTGCTATATAAAGAGAACTATAACAATCGTAATAAACGAACAATAAAACAACGGAGAACCCGTGGATTAAATAAAAAGGCAGCTTTCTTGGCGAAGCAAGGGAAAATGATGGCCTTATATGTCTTTCGTTTATAAAACAGCGGAGAAGCTGTGTAAAGGCTGCTTCACAAAAAAACAGCTGAGCGCCTTATATGAGCAGGCAGTCAGCTAAAGAGGGACAGCGGAGAACCCATGGATTAAATAAAAAGGCAGCTTTCTTGGCGAGGCAAAGTAAAAGGATGGCCTTATATGTCGTTCATTTATAAAACGGTGGAGAAGCTGTGTAAAGGCTGCTTCACAAAAAACCAGCAGAGCGCCTTATATGAGCAGGCAGTCAGCTAGAGAGCGGAATCAATAAATAACTATAATCGTAATAAATGAACAAAAATTAGCGTGCAAGCCGCGGATTAAATAAAGGAGATGGGTACCTAAACAGTACAGTTAGTCTCAAATAGCTACACAATAACTATAGCAATCGTATTAAACGCACAATAAAACAGTATAGAACCGCGAAGCAAGGAGAAACGATGGCCTCATGTGGCGTTCGTTTATAAAGCAGCGGAGATGCAGTGTGAAGGCAGCTACACAAAAAAACAGCACAGCGCCACACTCTGAATGTTTTCCTCATATCACCATTATACCCTCTGATCTCCCATTTCAATTCAAATGCCTCCAATTTCCAGTAAGGCTCTGCTTCACGATGACAATAAGTCTCAGGGACAGACACTTCAAAAGGTTGCCATTGATTTGAGGCAACATTGCTTTTCTCCTGGACAAAACTATATGTTGCATTCTCAAAAGTAAGCTCAGTGCACATCCGGAGTGCTGAACTGACAACGTGGTATACAAACGTTGCTGCGAAGTGCGGGGATTTTGCTATATACAGTATATATATATGTAGATGTGTATATATGTATATATATATATCTATACTAATAAAAGGCAAAGCCCTCACTCACTCACTCACTCACTCACTCACTGACTCACTCACTGACTCATCACTAATTCTCCAACTTCCCGTGTAGGTAGAAGGCTGAAATTTGGCAGGCTTATTCCTTACAGCTTACTTACAAAAGTTGGGCAGGTTTCATTTCGAAATTCTACGCGTAAGGGTCATAACTGGAACCTATTTTTCTACATATAATGTAATGGAGTTGAGTTAGAGATGGCCGTGGGGGGCGGAGTTTTGTGTGACATCATCACGCCTCCTACGTAAGTACGTAGAGAATAAGGAAGAACTCCAAACAGCGATGAGCACAAAACGCCATTTCACAATTGAGAAGGCAGAAAAACATTATGAAGCAAATGATGCATACAAGCATATTCATAAGTACAGCTACTGCGGAAACAAAGCACGGCGTGAACCGTAAGTTTATATTAAATTAAGTTCATAGACAGGCTGCCACTAGCGTTTGTAATTTAGTGCCTGCCCATATAAGGCCGTCCATCAGCGGCAATTCAATACAAACACTGCCGGTAAATATTCACGTGTGAAGGACTGTGCTTATGCAGAGGAAGATGAGATGGTCAGGGTGGTGTTTGGCACAGACTCATTGAAACTGCGAGAGAAACTTTTAAGTGCCGGGTCTTAGCTGACATTACACGAGATGGCACCAGCACAGCTGGGAACCTTCGATGCAAGAACATCAAGCGGCTCACGTGAACTGGCGCAGTGCACAGACAAAAAGCAACAGTTCCAAAGAGTGCTGAACAAAAACCGAATTACACAATTGAGAAGGCAGCAAAAAAATATGAAGCGTCTGATACATACAATCATATTCATAAGTGCAGCTACTGCGAAACAAAGCACACGGTGGAAAAAGTGAATGTCCCGCTAAAGGAAGACAGTGTAAAAAAACCCGTGCATGCAGTTTGTCACATCTCAGATAAAGAGGAAGACGAGCTGTTTATTGATGCAGTAAGAAACTAATCGATGAATGAAACCTCTTATCTTTACAACGATTGACAAACACGGAATGTAACTTGAACACAACACATCGTACAAATACGACCTGATTGAAACAAATAATGATAATCAAATCCTTGATGACAGCAACATTCAATAACACTCACAAAACAATTACTGTATATTGACAATCATGTTAAGTTATTTTTAAAATGTTCCCTTTTCTTTTTCATAACTTCTACTTCTCCACTGCGATACGCGGGTATATATATATATATATATATATATATATATATATATATATATATATATATATATATATATATATATATATATATATATATAAATGTATATATATACCCGATCTACAGTACATACTCTGATAGACAAGCCACAGCTGTGGCGAATTGTAGAGTCTTCGCCTCTAATGCCGAATTGAGGTTCGATTCCCGAGAGGGATGCACTGAGTATGTACGCGCTACCGATTCATTTTACCTTCGCATCTCCTTGGTTTGGGACGTATGAAAAATATTAGGTTAACTCAGAATCATGTTACGTTATTTTTAAAATGTTTCCCTTTATTAGCACAAGCACAGCTGAGAAGCTTCCATGCATGTACTCCATAACGTTAAAAATAACGCATTTAATCACACTTTCAATTCCAAGCAAACGGGAACTTTTGTCAATGCATGATTTCCTGGTACATCCATTACACTGATGCACACATCACAGCTACAAAAATGTTAGAGTCGGAATAAAGCGCGTTCCTACGACTGATCATTTCGACTACCCGAGCGAAGCCTTGATAAAAGCATGGTTTTGTGCACACTGAAAAGCAAGCAAAATTAGATGCATTACAGAAAGCGGACTTTGTGGCTCTTACTGGGGATCATTGGACTTCCGTGACCGTTAGTAATTCTAATTACATCTAATTACAAAATGTTCAATGATCACACTGTTTTAGCCTAATGTACAAAATAATTTTGGCTAATGTTACTCAGAGTTTAAAGATTAAGTTGGTCAAATTACCTTTTATGTTTCTGACTTATTTTTTAAGAAGAAAACTGCACTTTATGTTGAAATTTTGGTTATTATTATTTAAAGACAATACTATTCTGAAAATGTACTTAAAGTACTTAAACTACCACTTTATTTTAAGTCTGCCCAATTTTAACCAGGGATGATATTTTTGTTTCTGTTTTGAATTCAAATGCAGTTTAAAGGCTTTTTTTTTCAGAAATTAAAACAGCTTCAGTTTACAATATTCATGTCCATGTCTATTATTTGATTCTGTCGCCCACTAAAACCCTTTTAAATTAAAAAAAAAACATTTGCGATTTGGGGCAAATTTACGTGTGCGATTACATACGATTAATCAAGATTAATTCTTACACAGCCTCTAATTAATTGGATTAATTTTTTTAATAGAGTCCCACCCCTAATATATATATATATGTGGATATATATATGTAGATTTGTATATATATGTGTATATACAGTATATATGTAGATATGTATATGTGTATATACAGTATGTATATATGTGTGTGTGTATATATACAGTATATATATATATATATATATATATATATATATATATATATATATATATATATATATATGCCAGCAACACTCATGACAATGACAAAACAATTACATTGTCAATCATGTTACGTTATTATTAAAATGTTTCCTTTTCTTTTACTTCTCCGCTGCCAATCAGGTATTTTGCTATATATATATATATATATATATATATATATATATATATATATACATATATACAGATATATATATATATACAGATATATAAATAGATAGATATGACAACAACACCCATATCAATGACAAAACAATTACATTAACAATCATCTTACGTTATTTTTAAAATGTTTGCTTTTCTTTTTCATAACTTCTTTAACACACTACTTTTCCGCTGCGAAGCGCTTGGTATTCTGCTAGTGTATATATATATATATATATATATATATATATATATATATATATATACAGTATATGTGTGTATATATGTGATATGTATATATATATGTAGATCTGTATATATGTTTATATATGTGTGTGTGTGTGTGTATATATATGTATATTTATCTGTATGTATGTTTGTGTATATCTATATATGTATATGTGTGTGTGTGTATGTATGTGTGTATTGTAATGGATGGCCGGGTTCCACGCCCGGCCCTTTTACTCAGGTTCCGGGGAAGCCACCAGAGACTCCGCAGTACATTTCCCCGGGACGCTTGGAACCCTCAACTGAGCGGGTGAACGGGCAGGAGTTTCCTGCCTGATTCCACTCCCGCAAAGGTCGAGCCAAAAGGAGTCGAGTGTGCTACAACTGCGGCAACTGTAGCCACATCTGGCGGTGTTGTCATGTGAGGACGTCCAAGTGGCAGCGACGTCAGGGCAACACCCCCAGACCATTTGCTTATATTTCCACAGGGCAGAACAGTAGTGCTGAGGACACCAACTCCCCATTATGGAGAAAACCAGCCCTCACGGGACGGGCCACTGAGGCCCACGAGACTCCTCTGGAAGAGGGGTGGTGTAATGGACAGCCGGGTCCCATGCCCGGTCGGGACGAACCTGCTGTATATGGTTCAGGGGATCAGCCATGGACTTCTCAGTACCTCCCCGGGATGCTTGGTAGCAGCCTCCCTGGTTGATGATGCCTCAATTTCCCGCAGGGTTTCATGGGAAATGGAGTTCTCCCCAACCCTGTGGGGACCCAGGATGGCCGCCAGGAAATGAGACAGAGATAATTAAGCCCAGCTGGTTTAATCATCAGGCCCACACAGGAGTGCAATTGGGAATAGGTGAACAAGCAACAGGAGCACTCCCGAGAGGGCCATAAAGGAGATAGCAACCACCATTCTGGGCCAGAATCGGGTTGGAAGAGGACGAATTTACCTGAGAGGAGGAGTGGTAGTGCCAGCGGAAGTTGGGTGGAAGAGAGATGGAGCTGGAGAGAGGACTGGAGGCGGCCAGGAGAGAGAGGCATTGAGACTGCGAGGCCTGGACATTGGGGGGAACGGTGCAAGAGGCACTGGGGTTTGTGGTGCACGTGTCTTGTAAATATTGTAAATAAAGGGTGTGTGGTGGAGCCAACGATGTCCGTCTGTGTGTGTCCGGGTTCAAGTCCACAGTATATGCATGTGTATATATATGTTGATATGTGTATATATATGTATATATATGTAGATGTGTATATATATAGATATATGTATTTGTTTATATGTGTGTGTGTCTCTATGTGTGTGTGTGTATGTATATATATATATATATATATATATATATATATATATATATATATATATATATATATATGACAGCAACACTCATAGCAATGACAAAACAATTACATTGACAATCGTGTTACAATATTTTTAAAATGTTTCCTTTTCTTTTTCATAACTTCTTTAACACACTTCTTCTCCGCTGCGAAGCGCGGGTATTTTGCTAGTCTATACTAATAAAAGGCAAAGCCCTCACTGACTCACTCATCACTAATTCTCCAACTTCCCGTGTAGGTAGAAGGCTGAAATTTGGCAGGCTTATTCCTTGCAGCTTACTTACAAAAGTTAAGCAGGTTACATTTCGAAATTCTACACATATTGGTCATAACGGTCAATAACGGTCGACGACGTCTGCCATGTTGAACTTTCTTATTTATGGCCCCATCTTCACGAAATTCGGTAGGCGGCTTCCCTATGCTAACCGAAACCGATGTACGTACTTATTTCGATGGTATGATGCCACTATCGGCCGCCATGTTGAACTTTCCAACGTCACTAATTCTCCAACTTCCCGTGTAGGTAGAAGGCTGAAATTTGGCAGGCACATTCCTTACAGCTTACTTACAAAAGTTAAGCAGGTTTCATTTTGAAATTCTACGTGTAACGGTCATAACGGTCAACAACGTCCGCCATGCTGAACTTCCTTATTCATGGCCCCATCTTCACGAAATTTGGTAGGCGGCTTCCTTGTGCTAACCGAAACCAATGTACATACTTATTTTGGTGGCATGACGCCACTGTCAGCCGCCATATTGAACTTTCCAACGTCACTAATTCTCCAACTTCCCGTGTAGGTAGAAGGCTGAAATTTGGTACTTATTTCGGTGGTATGATGCCACTGTCGGCCGCCATATTGAACTTTTCAACGGTCTTTGTTACTTATGGGCCTATCTTCAAGAAATTTGGTACGCGGGTTCACAACGCTAACTGAATCCTACTTACGTACATATAAACGTCCATAGCTTGCAGCTCGGTCACCGTGTGAGGCGGCGTTGGGTCCCCCATCCCAACGCCTCCCACGTTGTTGGCTGCCTGCCTATATACGGCTGTCCGTAGCTCCAGTCTCTAATTTCCCTTCCTTGCTTCGCCACAGGATTCACGTCTTCCTGCTGATAACTACAGCCTTTTAATTTAATCCACGGCTTCTCCGCTGTTTTATTGTTCATTTATTTCGATTATAGTTATTGTTTAGGTATTTTAGACTTACTTTACATTGTTCACATACCCATTTCCTTTATCATTCCAACCGTACCCCCATTAACATGTCTATCGAGGTGATCACCATTGATCAAAGAACTGTCACTTACTGAGTGGTTTCCATGCCCAGAGATGGCACCTGCCTTTTCCATTCTCTTTGTTACATATTGCACGGCCATATCAGGCTCACTCTTGATATCCGGAGGAACATTGTGTCTTATGTATTGAATGACTGGGACAGGTTCAAGGTGTGGACTGATGACGGTACAGGAGATAATTATACCACACAGGAGCACTATAAGAGTGAAATGCTTAAGCCCTTCACCTATGGTTCTGCATGTGAGCTGATGGCTGCCGCAGAATTGTTCGGTTGTCGCTTTCAAGTGTACCGAAATGGCCAAATATTTTACACCTTTTGACAACCGCCAATGCCTCTTTAACATCTTAGATTGACAGGTGACGACTTCAGTAGTGGACATTTTGATGTTTATAAATGTTTAAACTCTCAAAAGCTGGATGTGAAGTTATCGATGAAACCGGTTGTATACTTACAACGCTTGACAGATGCCAAAGGTCTCTTCAACACAAGTCCTACAAATACTGTCGTAATTGAAACAAACCATAAAACTCAAACCGATTATGACAGCAGCAATCCAAGCTGTGAGATTTGAAACAAGATTACTGTTCACATGGCCAACTGTACGTTGCATGCTCAAGAGAAAGCTCAGCGCACAGCTTTGTCATATTACAACCGGAGGGCCAAACTCACAATGTGGTATACAAAGAGATCTTTAACAAATAATTATTGGTATATTTTCCCTCAGTTTAAAAAGGTTTCATTTTCTTCTTAATAAAAATTTTAAGGCAGTACTTTGCCGCTGCGAAGTGCGGGTATTTTGCTAGTGAAGAATAAAACAAAAAACTAAATGAGATCAGTTATTGTGAATCTGGTTGGAACAAAAACCTTCAGACACAGGGGGTCCCCAGGACAGAGTTTGGAAACTACTGCTATAGATTATTTGATTGGCTGTGAAAAAGCAACTCACAATTTCTGGGGGAAAAATATTAATAAATATATTTCTCTCCGGGAATCACCACCTTATCGTGGTCCAAAGTGCCCCTGCAACCCTTGGAGCTATGTTGTCTGGAACAGATGCTCCCGACAGGACCTCCATGGCAAATTGGTCCTAGCTGAGGGTGTCAGACAAAGAGTGATTCAAAGCCCATAATGAAGCCACTCTAGGAATTTAACTGGCATAGGGTTATCAGGGCCTACTCCTAGATCCAGGCTTGGTAGAAGTGCCCACAGTCAAGTACCTGGCAACTGGGCCTACCATGGGGCCTGGTCTGGCATAGACCGAAAATATAACGTGGGCCTGCCCTCCTGTGGGCCCAACACCTGCCTATAGGGAGGACCCCAAGTTAGGTAAACAGCTCCGCAGTGGCAAGGTCCCAGGGGTGGATGAGAGCTGCTCAGAAATTCTGAAGGCACTGGACATTGTTAGACTGTCGTGGCTGAGATGCCTTTTCAGTGCTGTGTGGTCATTGTAAGTTGTGCCTCGGGAGTAGCATACTGGGGTGGTTGTCCCCATATATAAAAAGGGGAACAGTAGGATGTGCTCCAAATATCAGGGATCATACTCCTCAGCCTCCCTGGGAAACTTATGCCAGGGTGCCAGAAAGGAGACTCTGCCCAGTCGTGGATTCTCAGATCCTGGGGGAGGAATGTGGATTTTATTCAGACTGTGGAACGGCAGACCAGCACTTTAATGTCACGAGGAGTATGCCCAATTGTTCTAAATGTGTTTTGTGGGTTTAGAGAAGGAGAATGACTGTGTTCCATGAGGGATTCTGTGGGGAGTGCTAGGAGAGTATGATGTTCCTGTGCTCCTAATAAGGGCTACTTAGTTTCTATATGATCACAGTGAAAACTGGGTGTGCTCACATAATAGGAAAAATATCAGCACTGCTTCCAGTGGTAGTGGGACTCTTCCAGGGCTTTGCTTTGTCTCCTATCCGGTTTGTGATTTTCATGGACAGGATATCAAGGCAGATTTGGGGAAAGGAGGGGGTCCAGTTCGGAGGCCTTAGAATTGCGTCACTGCTTTTTACAGATGACATGGTGCTGTTGGCTGCATCGAGGTGCTAACTCCAACACGCACTGGGATGGTTTATGACCAAGTGTGAAGTGGAAGGGATGAGGATCAGCACCTCCAAATCTGAGGCTATTGTCTTCAGTAGGAAAAAGGTGAACTGTCCTCTCTGAAGTGGAGGAGTTTAAATACCTCTGGGCCCTCTCTAAGCTCACAAACTGATCGGGGAGGCAAGCTCAATTATGAGGTCGCTGCATTAAATGGTAGTGGTGAAGATGGAACTGAGACAGAAGGGGAAGCTCTTTATTTACTAGTCGAGCTACATCCCTACTGTCATCTATGGTCATGACCTTTGGGTATGACCAAAAGAATGAGATCAAGGGGTACAAGTGACCAAAATGAGCTTTCTCCACCAGGTGGCTGGCCACTCCCTTAGAGGTAGGGTGAGAAGTGGAGACATCATGGAGAGGGGCTCAATGAGAGGAGCCAATTGAAGTGGTTTGGACATCTGATACGGATGCCTTCTGGATGCCTCCATGTGACATCTGCGTCTGCCTCTCTCAATCTTCTCATAATGCCAAGTCATGCACCTAATCTTACTTTGATCCTAATTTAACCTGACAGTATGAAGTTATCCTGATTATTCAGCAGCTTCTTTGGCAGACCTCAGAAAGCCTGCAGGGTGTGTAGCTTGAAATCTTTGTAAGTTATTAAGGAGTGCTTCACCTCTTTTACAGTAATATTGTTTCTAATTTAAAAGATCATTTTGGGGAGATTTTTGGAATAGTTAGATTATATAGAAAACAAAAATATAATGATTGTCAAACAACTAAACTGTTCTTTAGTTGTTTCAGAAGATTATCTCATCTTATACATTTTCCTTCCTATATGATGTGCAACTAAGTACATATTTAAATTTACCATTTACTAAAGACGCCATGGCTATTAACATTCTATGAATAAACTATGATTGACAAAGACATGACTAATGAAAAATTAAATAAATAAATAAACCGAAAACATTGTATGTTTGGTTTTATAATTGAAAATAGAGGTTTTATATTGCCAGTAATTTGAAGAAATCAGTTTCCACTGTTGTGGCACATTTTTAATAAGCGATAAATCAGTCTAAATGCTTTCATTTTTCAATTTCATTAGCATATACTCAGACTCATTTCTTGACATCTGTTCTGTTTTTGTAGCTGTAATGAGTAGGCTATTTATTCACAGTTGCCCTATACCGTGTGAAGTATTATAATGGAAAAACTATTACAGGTCTAGGTAAACAAATATTAATAAGTGACCTTTCAGAGTTAACTTATTCACCCCTGCCATGATTTAAATTCCTGGTTGCAGAGTGCATTCTAAAATGACAGCTATTAAAATTAATAACAATTAAAACAGAAGCATAGACAAGTTTGTTACCTCCAATATCATATTGTGAAAAATGTATTTAGTGGATATGAAAAATCCCAACAAAAAACATTTTTGTGAATGAGGATTATGAGAACAAATAAATATTTCTATTTAAAGAAAGAAAATGTTTCTTTCAGAGAAGCACAGAAAGCTACCTTTTCACTGGCATATCCCCTGTTTGCTCATCCACATAATCCCTCTTGAGTTCTTCCGGAACATCACTGTCACTGTCATATTCCTGATAAGCACTCTTCTCCAGTTCATCAGATTCATACTGTAACATGAAATGAAATGATGAGAATTTTGCATGACTCAAGTGTACAAAAACTGAATGCTTTTCTCCCCGTTGCAGAAATAATTACAGCGCTGAACTATGAGCGTCATCATTTTTCTTTTTTCTAATGAAAAAAATAATTAGTACCAGTAATTCGTTATACTAGCTATTAACAGTTTTTAAGTGTTTTACAAAATGTAAAAGGAGTGCTTGGCCAATTAATTATGTTTATTCTAAAGGTGCTATAAAAAGTACACAACTACATAACATACAATAAACAAATATTTAAAAGACTTTTTTTTGTCCACGTCAATTGCAGTCAGTATGTCCCATCTACAAACATGTTTTAAGGATTTCTTATACTTAAGATGGCCATGACTGTCCCAGCTCCCGCCTTGTACTACTGTTCTTCTAAACCTCCATTGGCACTCATGGTCTTAGTAAAGCCATAGTGTTTACAGGTTTTCAGTGCAACTAACTTTCAATCGGATGGGGCTCATTTCTCCTTCTTACACATTTTATTTAACTTTGCCATAAAGTATTTGTTTATAATTTGCTGAATTTAATATCACCAACTTTTATGTGTGTTTGAGTTTACTAAATGTAGTAAATGTGGCTTGTTTTCAGGATGTTTACTATTCTGTCTTTCATTGGCTAGACAATAACACCTAGCTACAGTTCTCCTAAGCTCTTAGATATCTGCTAATAAATAAGCAGCTCATTTCCCAGTTCAGTTTATTCACAATAGCTCATTCATTGTCAGATTCCCTTATGATTTTTCCATGAAAACTGCCTGACATCATAAAGTGAATGAAAGAAATTGAGACAATGACTAGACACTAACAAGTACAATAATTATACAAAGCCTTAGTGGATCAATGCTGAGTCAAGTAATACACTAACAAGATTTCAATTAAGAGGTTGTTTGCGATGTCTCTTCTACTTTTATCTCTTCAGAAGCTGGTATGACACCCTGTGTTCTAAACTACAAACCCAATAGTTAATCTAAATATACAATACCACAAAGGTAAATCTGTTAAAATATACCATCAGCTTAGATGAGCAAAAAACTACACATTTTGTATTCAATAAATTTTGCATAACTCAAAGTTAAACATTTCATCTATCTGAACTTGCATTAATTCAATTCAAGGTCACAAGGTGAGGATGGAACCAATTCTGGCATCGATGGGCACAAGGTAAGCATTGGCCCTGGCTGGAGCACCAGTTCATTATCATGTAAACTCTCGCATCCACCTACACAGTGACAATTTAAACTCAACAAATAAACTACCCGGAATGTCTTTGAGACATTAGAAGAAAACTAGAGAGCCCAGAGAGAGAGAAAAAACAAAAAAAAAATCACACAGGCACTGAGTGAATATGCAAGCACTACACAGACTTTGACTGGCTAGGGTTTAAACCTGTGAGGTGGTAATGTTCATGACTTTGGCAGGATGTTGCTACTGTGAAATTGTAATGAAATGACTAATAATCATGAAATAATAATAACTTTATACAGCCAATTCTCAAACCCACTTATTTCATTTTAGCATCCTCAGGGCTTGGAACACTGAGCACAAGAAAAAAACACCAAAGGGCACGCCAGCATAGAGCACACCCACCAACGCACTGACGCAGTGCCAATTTAAAGTTAACAATTAAGCTAAACTATTCACCTGTTGTATCTGGAAGTAAGAAAACCCTTTGCATCATAGACTTAACATCAGCAGCATCATTTTTACTATAAATAACTCACAGATGACTTTTACACAGAGGGTAAATGCAGAATAAATGAGGAGCTGGTGTGATACAGTGTGCCAGAAATCCATAGTGGTACAAATTAAAAAAAGATCTGGAACCAAAGTACACATAACTTTTTTGTAACTTGTTTGATTCTAAGGAAACTAATATTTAAAACAAACATCTTAAATACTTACAAAGGAGAATATGCATATAAAAATGAGTGGATAATTGGAACTGCCTTCTTTGCAACTACCTTAAAAGAGGTTTAATACATTAACATTGTTTAAGTAATGAGTATTCGAAGTACAAACAAATTATGTTGAAGTTACATAAAATTGGTTAATACAATGTGGTTACAGGATGATAACACTAAATTGAACAAAGTGGAACATATATTGTCAAATGAACACAACAGCATTAACAACATTCTGTATGTACACAAAAACAGTTGTAATTGTAGACCTAATCAGTCCAGGCATACTGTGCATAGATACAGTAATTTGCTATATTATGGATGGTGCCTGTGAATGAGTTACTGAAATTAACAAGGTGCACCACTAAAGTCAATCAACATACATTTTTCATAAACATAAGAAAAAAAAATCAGACAAGTATGAAAAAACTTAAAATATAAAACAGTAAGTGTGAGATGTGCACAAACTGGCCTAGGAGAATTCTTCTAAGGCTGCATTTGTCTCAGTGTCATTCTCTCTCCTTCAGTCTCAAACATACATACGCCTGAAGATCCATCAAAATGTCATACTTTCTAACTCTGTAGAGGGTACCTGGCAATAACCAAGGAGTCAACTGAAATCCTTAACCCTTTGTTACAGCATCCATATATGCCCAAGCATTCCACAGTCTCCTGAAAAGATCCATCTCTGTCTAAGCGCCATGAGCACAGGAAAAGCGCTACTTAACTAAAATGTATTATTAGTATTATTTGCTGAAAATAAAGACCTTTAACTGTGTATGCTTTTGTGATTCTAACTTATAAGATTTACAACTATTTTGGGACATAGTTCAATGTGTCTATATTCATAAAGTCAACCATTTGATAGGACTGATTTTCTGTTATTTTGACACATGAAGATAGTCATTCACAGTTAAACAGACATATAAATTCCATTTAACTTTAAGGATGAGATTTTTTTTTCCCTCATTTGGTAGATTTTGCTCTCTTCAAAAAAAAACAAAAAACAAAAGGATATGACAAGTATTTTTGTGTAGTTTGGGATATGGGTTGTCAGAGGCTGATTTTAAGGCTGAAAGTCATAGAATTTAAACTTTGATGTTCCAGGATCAACAGAGAACTGAGAATATCAGATTCACTGTTTATAATGCACTGAAGGTTACCCACACTCCCACTGTGAAATGCTAAAATATAAGAACATAATTAGCATGTCTATGGTAGTTAGTGGAGATAAGTAATCACTTGCTCGTCACTTTTCCTAAACAATTAAAATTTCATTTAGTGCCTCATTGTTCCCCAAACAATTGTATTTAACAACTATGGACAAGTAAAACAATGAGAAATATAGCATATAAATAAATAAACGTATCATTTACTTTGTATTCAGAACTCTATTATAAAAGTAATAGAGTTGCTGCACTCTCACTATGAAAAATGAAATGAAACAGAGTAAAGGTTTTAAACACATACAAAGGGTTGAGCTTTTCAAAATCTATTCTGGATTTTTTTTTTTTACTATTTTAATTTATAAAAGTATATTAGTTCATACATTTAATAAAATACCAGCTTATTGTGATGGACTTGGCAATTGCTGCATTTAAAAGGAAATGTCCTCCAAAGTGATATGAATTTTTAACAGGCTTGTGAAAGTTACTCATATATTTCTCTTGCCTTAATTGCCCTAAACTATTTTAAAAAACTTCATAACTCATTTTATTGTCAGAACAATACATATGTTTATAGTTACTATCCGCCAATTAACTACAACACATACTATAATTTATAAACCAATAGAAAAAAAGGTAATAATAAACAAACAGAACCAAGCAGTAAATCAAATTGATTATTTCTGGTTTTACATTATGTTCCCATTCTGTTTTGTATTTTGGTTGCCTCGGTTTTTCTTTAAAGACAGAACAACAACCCGAAATGTGAATATTTCAACTCAGGGTACTGTTATGGTAGAACTTATCCTGGCAACATTGGATTCAAGGCTCGAACTATACCAGGGCCTAGTCCTGCACATAACCACATTCACAGAGGTCTAATCTTGGAATTTCCAAGTAACAAACTTGTCTTTGGTTTGCGAAAAGAAAACCAGAGTAACTGGAGAAACAGAACGTGGAAACTTCGAACAGGCAGCCAGAAGACATGAGAAACGAAAATCAGGACACTGGATTTGTGAGGTGGCAGCAATGCTCCACACTTTCTAAGGGGGGTCACAGTTGTATTTAACTGCTTTACATGTTTCAGTACTTAATGTATCTGCAATTTGACTTTCTCCTTGAATACGGTAAAGATTATCTTTAAATATTACAAACTGTTAATAACCTTCTAGCTGTGCTAAACCATATGATATCTACATTGTGTTTTATAGTTGCAACTAGCCATGTGAAAATAGATAACCATGTTTCACTACATTTTTAAAGAGGCCAAATACAAATTCAAAAGGGATTCAGAATGATACCCTATTTGTCATTAACTTGTATAATCTAAAAAGGATCAGAAAAAACTTGTTTTATATTATATCAGTACTTATTCATAAAGTTTTGTTAACTGTATTTCAGTGTAAAAAACCAGGTCACGCTAGGGTTAAATATTTACATAAAGTAGATCCTCTCATACCCCGTTAGCAGCCAAAACATCCTCTGTTTCATCATCTTTGCTGTCTGTCTGCATCTCAAATGGATTCCCTCCATTATGGTACTGTTCAAACAATGACATAGCCACTGTGGATACTGCTGCAGTTTGCTTGCTAGGTGACACTGAAGGAGAGCGTGACTGGCCCATAAATTTGTACTCCTAAAAGCAATAAATTAGATGTAAGGTCACTTTTCTTCAAACTTGTCTTGGAAATAAGATCTGAACTTTACAAAGGCAAAACAAATGAGTTAAGACAATGACAAAAACAACAAACTTCAACAGACAAGAAGTGAAATTAGACAAACAAATGGAATATACAATTCTGCCATGACAATGGAAAATAATGAAAATGGTAACAAATGACATTTGAGACATATAGAGATAATCTGATAACATAGGTCAATAGGAATTTGGGGAAAGGGTATGTTCCTCTATTAGAAGAAAAAGCTATTCATTAATTCAGTGACTGAAACTAAAACCTACAGTCCCTCTGGCCTTCTAGAATCTGAGCTTGAGGCCATAGTACTGTATAATAAAAGAGCAAAAGTTACATGGCCTTATGAAGTTCTGGGTATTTCCACATATATAGTACTTTGGAAAAGTTTTATTCTTTTACATTTTCTTGATGTAGGTACTATATCACATTTACTCATTTTTAAATACAGAAAGTCATTTCTAGCCTTAATTATCTACATCATAAGAAGAAGCCAAGAGGCTGTTCTACCATAATTAACCAATTAAAAAAAATGAAAAACTTTTCTGCAAGCATTCAGTCCCAGTCAAAATTATTTCAGGTACACCAAACCACACACTGGCATTTTACGTCACCACTGTTATTTGCCCCATTCAACACAATACCAGTGAATAAAGATGCAGTAAAAAGCCTAGGGACTGCACTTGAAGGAAAGAATAAACCATGAATTGAAAACATAAAAGAAAGCACTTTTCATGGTAGAAGAAGAACACCGCATTCCAAGAAAAACACCTGCTACCTACTGTCAAATTTGGTGGAGGTTCCATCATGCTGTGGGGCTATGTGGCTAGTTCAGGGACTGGTGCCCTTGTTAAAGTCGAGGGTCGGATGAATTCAACCCAATAGTAACAAATTTTTCAGGATAATGTTCAAGCATCAGTCACAAAGTTGAAGTTACGCAGGGGTTGGATATTCCAACAAGACAATGACCCAAAACTCAGTTCGAAATCTACAAAGGCATTCATGCAGAGGGAGAAGTCCAATGTTCTGGAATGGACGTCACAGTCCCCTCACTTGAATATCATCGAAAATTTTGAAGCAGGCAGGCTGTCCATGCTCGGCAGCCATCAAATTTAACTGAACTGGAGAGATTTTGAAGAATGGTCATCAAAGGCTATAGGAGGCGTCTAGATGCTGTTATATTTGCAAAAGGAGGCTCAACTAAGCATTGATGTAATAGATCTGTTGTGGTGCCCAACTTTATGGACCTGTCGAATTTTGTTATGATGCACATTGTATATTTTCTGTTATGACTGTATAGGGAAATTGCCAGTATGAAAGAAATACATGGCTGAAATCCAAGAACTGGGAAAATGGACACAACTCAACAACACTGTGAGCCTGAATGCGCCTAGAAACTGACCTGTGTGAATCACCATCATATACAGCAATCTGAAAACCACCCAGAAGTCAGTCAAGTCAGTCAGTCATTTTCCAACCCACTGTATCCTAGCACAGGGTCAGTCTACTGAAAAAAACTGTTTAAGGGATAAACTACAAAAATATAGCAAAATGACTATGTGCCACACACCAGTTCCATCAAACCTAGTGTAGCATGGGTCTTAGAAAAACTAAGTTGGTCAGAAAACAAGCAATGTAAAGGTAAAATATATCTCAGATGAAATTGATCTTGCTCCCCTACAGACCTAAAACTGGAGCAAAATTTCACTTAGAGTTGCACACATTATGTAATTTGCATTGCCACACATACGCTAGAGCAACTTCCAACACTACTTCCAAGTAACTTAGTCAAAGTTTCAACTTAATCTGCTAACAAATTAAATTATGTTCAAATAACGAGAAGGCTAAATGTTTATTTTAGAATGAATGCATTTACTTTTCGTGTATAAGAAGATTATTGCAATTTACTTCTAAATTATGAATACTTAGAAATTGACTATAAAAGATTAGTCTTGCAGTTTTGAAACAAGGCATAATTGTTACATATTCAATTTATTTAAAAAGATGCAAAAGAATCAAATCTAAAATTTCCATTTCCAATACTCTATTAACACATGTATACTTGTAGCCAAATCTAATATTTGATTAAATGAATATGAATAAATACAAGTTTAACTTTAAGATCAATTTGAAAACATGCACATATATCCATTCTTCTTTTTATCATCCTTACTTTAATAAAGTCTCAAAACTCTGTATATACTGTGTGAAAAATTATGCCCTGGGAAACTATCCACAGATTAGAGATCATAGTCCTATTCATTTTTATCTAGAGAAATCAACGTCCTAAGCATTGAATACTGCAGTACCATAAATCAGTTCTTGCAGTTTTGCAAGACATCAAGCAGCTTAAAAGCTTACAATTTGAAGGATACATCTCAAATGCAAATAACACATTTTATCACCAGTGATATTTTATGCTAAATTTGTTAAGGAAAAAAGCATACATTCTCTATGGATGGTTACATTTGCACTATTCAAGCTTTAACTTTACAAGCTATCATCCTTATATAGAGTACTCAGATTTTATCCAAAATATCTAAAACAACTATTTACTAATGCAGAGAGTGGTTAATTCACAGAAGACTATTTTATAAAGTTAATAGCAATGTTTGTTTTATTTTATTTTGGCTACTCTGCCTCATACATTTCCTGAATAGTCTACTGTATCACACTCAAGAGTTTTAAAATAAACGTCTGCGTTGTATGCCCCAGAAGTCAGAGTCATGTGACGAAGACGTAGGCAGACATTACTAATCAAGCTCAGCTTAAAATGTTACCCTCACATTGCAACTCAAATTGTGATTTGTTTTTTTTTTTTAACTCATGTGTAACACAGATCTGAGCTTTTTAAAGAAGGGTGAAAAGCAAAACAAACACAAAATCAAAATTGTTTAGACTGGATTTAGTACTTCACAAAAGGTACTAAATCAAAGAGATTCCTGTAGACATATGTTGACATAAGCAATTGAACCCTTCACCACTCTGCAATTATCAAACCACTGTTTTGGTTTCTCTCTCATGTCCACATGTTTTTGTGTATAGATGTGGTATTAATAACTGTACTTAAAGCAACAGCTACAATCTTTTGTTTCCTTTTTCTCTTCTTTACCCTTTTGAGCAGGCAAATCCGTAGATACCCTGGACTTAAAATAAGCTGTGGAGCAGCCAAAATGCTTTTTGTTTTCACAATCATTTATTAATTTGCATCTGTTTGATGAATGTTTTTATTATTTTTACACATGCGTGGCACATTCAGAATAGATATCCGCATACAATTAGACATGGGTCACTTGTAAGATTCACTCGAAAAGTTAAAAAAAGTAAAATCAGATATGAGCAAAATTTGGAACAGAGTCACATTTAGCTGCTCTTTGGACCTAGCCAAAGAAGCATCTATATGGAAGCCATTATGTGCTCTCATCTTGTGGTATTAATGAGACTTGTAACAGCATTTTAACATTGCCAAATCTATCTGAAGAAACATTTGGCAGGAAGAGTACTTGGTCAGCAAAAAGAAAAGAGAAACTGAAAATCAAGACCAAGCAATACAGAATGGGAAAAATGTAATTAAGATGAAGGAAAAGACAAAAGGAACTAAAACGCGGGAAAAGGAAAAGAAAAAGAAAAAAGGAAGTACAATATACAATAATATAGTGACACTAAGCTGTAAACAGAAATGGCCTATCCAAGCCTTGTTATAAAAAAATAAATAAACAGTTTTGAGCAATTTCTTTAAGGCAATGAGGTCTTATGGATAAACTGCTGAACTAGAAGCTACAAGGCTGCAGTTTCAATCTGAACTCAAGAGTGTGATTTTCAGCCAATAATTTCAACTTTCCATGGTTCATAAGTATAAAAATGTATGCAAAATGGTTCTCTAAAATGCCATAAATTTTTTAAAGTTTGCATTTACCACAAAGGCTGTTACATAAAGGTAAATGCATGGACACTACCAGTAGATCTGACAAATTAATAAGATTTCTATAAAATTATTCATGTTGTCATTAAAATCAGAGAATTATACATTATTTTAAACTTAACTCTTTAACGAAATCACTTGTCACAGTTTGTTAGTATATCAAATGAAATAATAATCCATACTTACATGAAGTTGGGTGATACTAAAATTGGACTTCACTGGGCAAAGTTCCCAAGTTTCATTTTCTAAGAACATTCTAAGCTCTTCAAGACGTATTCTGAAATGAAACAGTGTTATACTTACATCATTGATACCCATGTCATGTAAGTATGAGGAGTAGTTACAGTACACAATAATAGAACAAAAACATTTACATAAGAAAATATAATTGCAAAAAAATAATTTCCCTAATAAAATACTGGAAACAATAGATATGAGCCCAGAAATGTCTATCGCTACATGGTTGACTCCCCTTATAAAAAACTTAGCATTGTGCTGAAGCGCATTTTAATTGAAAGCAAAAATGAAGATGGATTAGCATAACAATAGCTCAGGAAACAAAGTTTAAAAATAAATAAATAAATGTAGGTGATCCCTAATATCTGGGATGGTTCTCAGAAGTAACTTCAAATACAAGTGTGACATGCCTCTCTGTCACAGGCTTGCTGCCACTACATAAAAGGGTTGATGAGAAAAGTAAAACATGACAGAAGGAAGGAAGATACTGTATTGGTGTTTAAGAAATGTGAAACTGCATATGCCACCCCTCCATACAGCTTATGCCTCTTTTATTTTGGGATATTAATTAAATTTAACCCCTTAACCAGAGCACTCAGTTACAGTCCTGGAGGGTCACTGTGGCTGCAGGTTTTCTAACCGGTTTTGTAATTAGAAGCCAGGCCTAACAGGTAATGAAACTTGGTATTTAATTATATGGTTTGTCAGTGCTTTTATTCTTCCAAAACGAAAAAAATTATATATTTTGCTTTCTGAAAACTTTATCCATATGTTTCAGGGTCCTTCCCTTCTCTCCCATTTGTTTCCAATCATTTTATTAGCACAAATACCTCATGATGCATATGCACAGGTTACAATCTTTATATATAATACGCTATCGTGGCTGCTCGTTTGTCTGTCCAAGAGTTTAAATCACCTGTAGCTCACAAACCGTTTGACCTATTGACCTGAAATTTGGTATATACAGTGGGTAAGGAAAGTATTCAGACCCCCTTCAATTTTTCACTCTTTGTTATAGTGCAGCCATTTCCTAAAATCATTTAAATTTATTTTTTCCTCATTAATGTACACACAGCACCCCATATTGACAGACAAAAAAAAGAATATTTGAAATGGTTGCAGATTTATTAAAAAAAGAAAAACTGAAATATCACATGGTCCTAAGTATTCAGACCCTTTGCTCAGTATTTAGTAGAAGCACCCTTTTGAGCTAATACAGCCATGAGTCTTCTTGGGAAAGATGCAACAAGTTTTTCACACCTGGATTTGGGGATCCTCTGCCATTCCTCCTTGTAGATCCTCTCCAGTTCTGTCAGGTTGGATGGTAAACGTTGGTGGACAGCCATTTTTAGGTCTCTCCAGAGATGCTCAATTGGGTTTAAGTCAGGAATCTGGCTGGGCCATTCAAGAACAGTCACAGAGTTGTTGTGAAGCCACTCCTTCGTTATTTTAGCTGTGTGCGTAGGGTCATTGTCTTGTTGGAAGGTAAACGTTCGGCCCAGTCTGAGGTCCTTAGCACTCTGGAGAAGGTTTTTGTCCAGGATATCCCTGTACTTGGCTGCATTAATCTTTCCCTCGATTGCAACCAGTCGTCCTGTCCCTGTAGCTGAAAAATACACCCACAGCATGATGCTGCCACCGCCACGCTTCACTGTGGGGACTGTATTGGACAAATAATGAGCAGTGCCTGGTTGTCTCCACACATACCGCTTAGAATTAAGGCCAAAAAGTTCTATCTTGGTCTCATCAGACCAGAGAATCTTATTTCTCACCATCTCAGAGTCCTTCAGGTGTTTTTTAGCAAACTCCATGTGGGCTGTCATGTGTCTTGCACTGAGGAGAGGCTTCTGACAGGCCACTCTGCCATAAAGCCCTGACTGGTGGAGGGCTGCAGTGATGGTTGACTTTCTACAACTTTCTCCCATCTCCTGACTGCATCTCTGGAGCTCACCCAAAGTGATCTTTGGGTTCTTCTTTACCTCTCTCACCAAGGCTCTTCTCCCCCGGTAGCTCAGCTTGGCTGGACGGCGAGCTCTAGGAAGGGTTCTGGTCGTCCCAAACATTTTCCATTTAAGGATTATGGAGGCCACTGTGCTCTTGGGAACCTTAAGTGCAGCAGAAAGTTTTTTGTAACCTTGGCCAGATCTGTGCCTTGCCATAATTCTGTCTCTGAGCTCTTCAGGCAGTTCATTTGACCTCATGATTCTCATTTGCTCTGACATGCATTGTGAGCTGTAAGGTCTTATATAGACAGGTGTGTGGCTTTCCTAATCAAGTTTAATCAGTATAATCAAACACAGCTGGAGTCAAATGAAGGTGATCTCAAGGATGATCAGAAGAAATGGAAAGCACCTGAGTTAAATATATGAGTGTCAGAGCAAAGGGTCTGAATACTTAGGACCATGTGATATTTCAGTTTTTCTTTTTTAGTAAATCTGCAACAATTTCAAAAATTATTTTTTTTGTCTGTCAATATGGGGTGCTGTGTGTACATTAATGAGGAAAAAAATTAATTTAATTGATTTTTGGAAATGGCTGCAATATAACAAAGTGTGAAAAATTGAAGGGGGCCTGAATACTTTCCGTACCCACTGCATATTCTATGTGACATCTGCTATCCACTTTCGGGGTGATGATTAACCTCCAAAGTTATTCCTCTTTTTATTTTATTTTATTATAGAATCAACTCTCGGCAGCAACCAGCATGTGTACGGGTGCCGTTCTCATCCCTACCACCTTGGCCATCACTTCCCCTACCTCTTCATATCCTAAATCATTCCTGAGGCAGACTGAACACTTAAGAGTGCCAGCTTAAGTGAAAAATTAAAGAAAACGTATTAAGTAACTGCAACACAAACACTGACTTAATCCATTTTAACGAGAAAAGATGCTGACAAAAGAAGAGAAGAAGCGGGCCGCTAGGGTAGAGAAAAGAAGAGCTGCTCAAGAAGCAGCAAGCGCATCAACCTCTGAGCAAACAAAGGCTAAACGTACAGAGAAAGAGTATGAAAACTATGAATGCTCAAATCAAGTGTATTCACTGCATGTTATTGTGCAGTGTGCCATTACTGTTTTTAGTATATGTGCTGTCGAAGTAAGCACTGCATATACACAGGTTAAATGAAAAGCACTTTAGATGGAGAGCTGGTGGTTCCTTTGTCATTTGTACCTCATTATTAACTGATGGGTGGTTAAGAAAACAGGAGACAATTAAAACCTAAATGCAGCGGTTTAAAACTAAAGTAGGATTCTGAATCACAACAAGCTAGTCAAATAAAACTAGGCCCAAAAGACATATTGCTTTAGTAGTAAATAAATGGGTTCTAATTAAGAAAATGGTTAAAGTGAAATCCTGCAGCCACTGCAGACCTCCAGGACTGTAATTGAGAACCCCTGCTCTTGGCCATTCTGCAAATGTGCTTTGGCATAAAAACATCCATCCCTTTTCTGACTTCATATATTCACTGTTGTGTTTGACATGATTATTTTACGCTTGTTTGTTCCTTGTTAGGTCGGTAAACAAAGGTTCCCTATCTACTATGTACAACAAACTAAAATAGCACTGGCAAAAAATCAAATGTGTTGCGTCACTTGCTGAAAAGAACTTTTTCAGGATGGAGATAATTCCCCTTTCAGCTGACAATAACAACATACATATTTGAAAATGAACAGTACTTGAAAAGCTGTGTTTATTTTACATGTATCAAAAAAGTGATACTTCTACATATTTGATAATATGCTAAATTAAAGTAATTCAAAAGAGTTTTCTATGTAAACAAAAAAATAAGGATATTTTTCAAATAGATTTAAGCACAAACAGCACAGCATGAATTCTTCACTGCAGATAAGTAATTATATCTTGAGTGCTAGAGGGACATATATTTACAGAAATTCTCACCACATCAGACATAGCAACCTCTTTGCATTTACATCTCCAGCACTTATACTAATATCAGTATTGGACACCTTTTAATTTTGCAGTGCGCAAAGGCAGACAAATTAATATATTTTTGATTAGTCAGTACAGAACAACCTAAAATTAAAATAATGAAAATGTCATACTTCTACAGTCTCTTGTCTTGAACAGTACGGATTATTTTTAGAGATCATTTTCTAGACAGGGCAGCACGGTGGCGCAGTGGGTAGCACTACAGCCTCGCACTTAGGAGATCCGGGTTCGCTTCCCGGGTCCTCCCAGCATGGAGTTTGCATGTTCTTCCCGTGTCTGCGTGGGTTTCCTCCGGGTACTCTGGTTTCCTCTCACAGTCCAAAAACATGCAGGTTAGGTGCACTGGCGATTCTAAATTGTCCCTAGTGCGTGCTTGATGTGTGGGTGTGTGGGTGGTCCTTGCGGTGGGCTGGCGCCCTGGCCGAGGTTTGTTTCCTGCCTTGCACCCTGTGTTGGCTGGGCTTGGACCCTGTAGTTAGGATATAGTGGGTTGGAAAATGGATGGATGGATTTTCTAGACAAAAGTCAATATATACTAAGTACAAAAACACTGGGCAATATGGACATCAAAATATGCACATATACTTTCACCGACCACTTTACTAGGTACATTGGGTTGGACCCTTGAGTCTTCAGAGCTGCCATAATTCTTCAAGGCATAGATTCAGAAAGGTGCTGGAATCATTCCTCAGGGATTTTGGCCTTAATTGATATTACAGCATTTGTTGCCTGCACATCCATGATGTGAATATCCCGTTCCTCCACATCCCAAACTACTCTATTGGATTGAGATCGGGTCACTGTCGAGGCCATTTGAATACAGTGAACACACTGTCGCGTTCAAGAAACCAGTTTGAGATGATTTGAGCTTGGTGGAAGTTGCCATCAGAAAATGGTTGCACTGCAGTCATAAAGGGAGGGACATGGTCAGCAACAATACTCAGATAGGCAATGGCATTTAAATGATGCTCAATTGGTACTAAGGGGTCCAAAGGGTGCCAAGAAAATATCCCCCACACCATTACACCACCAACACCAGCCTAAACTATTGATACAAGGCAGGATGGATCTATCAGACCAGGGAACTTTTTTTCCAATCTTCTGTTGTTCAAGTTTGGTAAGCCTGTGTAAATTGTAGCCACAGTTGCCTGTTCTTAGTTGACAGGAGTGGCACCTGGTGTGGTCTCCTGCTGCTGTAGCCCATTTGCTTCACGATTCAAATTCAGACATTCAGAGGTGCTCTTCTGCATACCTCGATTTTAACGAATGGTTACTTAAGTTACTCTTGCTATTCTATCAGCTGAAACAAGTCTGGCCATTCTCCTCTGACCTCTGGCATCAACAAGGCATTTTCAACTAAAGAACTGCCACTCCTGAGATATTTTCCCTTTAATGGACAATTCTCTGTAGACCCTAGAGATGATTGTGATTGTGAATGAAAATTCCAATAGATCATCAGTTTCTGAAATACTCAGACCAGCCCGTCTGGCACTAACAAACATGCCATGTTCAGAGTCACTTAAATCACCTTTCTTCCCCATTCTGATGCTCATTTTGAACTCCAGCAGGCCGTCTTGACAATGTCTACTTGCCTAAACGCATTGAGTTGCTGCCATGTGATTGGCTAATTAGATATTTGTGTTAACAAGCAGTTGAACAGGTGTACCTAATAAAGTGGCATTTGAGTGTATTTAAAGTTGTTAATAAATTATATCTTAACAGGTTTCATGTTAAACCACCTTTATGGAGACAGACAATGGAACCATTGTTGGCCTTAACCTTTAAAAGAAAAAATGACACTGGAGCAAAAAAAAAAATAAATAAATAAAGTATTCAAATAAATATCTAGGTTTTCTAGAAAATCAGAATGTTTTGATTTATTATTTTATAGATTTTTTTTATGATTAGCACAAAATTGCACCTGCTTGTTAGATAAAACCACCATTGAAATCTGATATTTGAGATGCAGTATGTTGTGTAATACAAACCTATGAAAGGATGGTGGCTGCTCAGTTGCACTATTTGACTTATTTGCCTTTTCTTTATAATTGGAGTAGAGTGTGTTGCTTTAGATAAGAATGTCTTAAAATAAATAGACTTCAATGTATGAAAAGCCATGGATGAGTATCAGCTATAATAGCTGAGACACAATGCGAAAAATGGGAAGAGAATTTCAACTGCTAATTGTCAAGTGAAAGCTAGTGTCACATGTGTGCACCTATGGAACAGTTAAATTGCTCAAATAATTGTAATCTTTTCCTGGAAAGCAAGGAGGCACTGTTGACTAATGCCTCTTTTTTCCTCTCTCTGCAGACTGGAAGATTGACAACCATGACGCCTCTGATGTCACTTCCAGTTTCTGCCCACTTGGATCCACCTCTTCCTTTTTTTTACTGGAAGCAATGCCATCATGGCTAGTCTGCTTTGGAGACTTATGTCATTAAAACGTTTTTCTTTTTAAAGCGCTCCACCCATGATTTGTTTTTCTTTCTTTCTTTCTTTTTTTTTTTTTTTAAATATACGGGGTTAGCCTTCTAGGAGCCCCAAAGATACTTAATCTCTTTGTGTCCTTTTGTTACACTAGATTATTCTATAAGAACATCTCAGGCTGAATGTACTTTATTAGAACAAGGCTTAATTTTTGAGGCTACAAAATGCTTTTACTTTAGGGTGATGATTATTTTGATACATTGCCTCATTTAGATTTACCAAATTTTAAATCTAAAAAGTATACTAAAGCATAACAGATTTTTTTAAATGTTTGGTATTTATACTAACACTGCACAATTCAGTATTGTGTATTGTAATGGGGTATTTTTCAAAAATTCTTCTCTAGTACAAAAGACATTACCTTTGTTTTCTAATGCGCTAAACAATTTCAAACGGTTAATAGGACGATCCTTTATTATAACTGATTGACAGAAATGTACCAATAAGAGTCAGCACGTTCCTCTTCAAAGTAGAGAACTCAGAATGTATTAGGCATCAAGGTTATTACTCAGGGTTTAACTGATGTAGGTGGTATACAGGATGGATGAGAATCCTGGCAAGGAGCTGGGAAGATACATTGCCCAGACGGGACGCCCCAAGTGTAAAGAAAGACATCCTGGCTGAGAGAGGGAAGGATGTCATACTCAGACAAAGCTCTCCAAACGAATGGACAGATAGCCCAACCAACAGAGAAGATGGTTCCTTACCCAGGCGGGAAGCCCCAAATAAATGGATAGAAATCCCAACTGGAAATATGTATAGCAGCATCCCAGGCTGGGATAGAAGAAGAGGTCAAGGAAGGAGCATTTCTGGATGTTTATTTCTCCAGTAATTAGATGGCAGCAGCCCTCGATATTGGCTCCCATTTGGGAACCAGCAGGGAATGCTGAGAATTGCAGTCCGGTAGCACAGCCCTGCTGGGGTCCACGGGTGATACAAGAGAGCGCACTGCAGGGAGATGTACTCCCTTTTATGTTGGACTTCCATGTGATCCGGAAGTGCTTCCAGTGGACAGCAGCTTTGGTTCCAGAAGTACTCCAGGATTACCGTAAAAGGGACTGTACTGCCTAATATAAGGTATTCATTCACAAGACATAATCTTGATTCCATGTTTAAGAGAGAATTATCTATTGCACATGTATACCCTTTTTGTAATTCATTTTAAAATATGCTTATTTAATTTGACAACTAAACAGATTCAGCAGCCAAGAATATATTATGAAAAGAAATCTGTTGATTTTTACCACCTTTTTTGTTTCATATGTATGTATGTCCATTACGATGTACTCCGCACTAATTTTGTGTAGTTTTTACTTTAATTTTTCTTCAACAGTCACTCCAATTGCAACTCAATAATCCACATCAACTGAATGCACTCATTGTTCATTACTTTATGCTACTTAAAAGGAATCGCGTAAAAATGCTTCCAGTTTTATTGCATCTTAGATTTACAGTTATTGTTTTGTGTAATGTCACTTCATAATCTTTTTTGAAAGACCAAAATATTAAGCCAAACATCTTGGTTCTGTCAACAATCTCTTTTAAAACATTTCCAGTGATGGCTGAAGGCATATAGAAATAGTAGCTCTGGGGCACAGAACAAGAACTTCAAGGACAACCTTTGAACTGTATATCAACATAAAAATAAGAGTTGTTTAATGAGACTATTAAGTCTTTCATTGATTATTTTAGTTGGTGAAAACAGTCAGAGAATGGTAGTGCTGTTGCCTCACTGCTAGAAGGAACAGGGGTTGATTCATGGCCTACTCAAATCTGTGAGAAGTTTTCATGTTCCTCTCATGTTCATAGAGAATTATTCACAGTAGTTTGGTTTTCTCCAAATGTTATGTTAACTGACACCTCTAAACTTTGTCAGTAAGTGTACACAGTATGTGCTGCACTGAACCTGCACCTCATCTAACACCTGTCAAGTGCCTACAGTTGCTAACATAAGCTGCGACACACTGTGACCCTGACACAGGAAAAGCAGGTTCAGAAAACCGATGGAGGTAAACCTAATATAAAAAAAAGACTTTAATGGTGGGAAGCTGCAAAAACAATGATTAAGATAAAAATAACTATAAAAATATATTACACTAGTCATCAAAATAAGATGCAGAATTTAAGACAACAATATCTCACCTGTGGTAGTTTTTAAAATAGTTTACACTCTGGCGTTTGATTGACTCCTGCAATACTTCTGATTTACTACCACAAAACTCTTCACCAACTTGCATAAGTCTGACAGAGACACAAGACAAAAATGAACAGGTAATTGTTTAACCAAGTCTCATTTTTATTACAATACTTAGCTGTTTTATGTTATTTTAAAAAGAGATTTTTTTTTTTTTTTTACAAAAATAGAGATGTCTTGCTTTAAACTTTAAAGTGGTTATCAGAAAATGATTAATTGTTTCTATTTAATTTAATAATACTTAATATTTAGTATTTCAGTGGTTTTAATTGATGAGTGAAAATAATAGTCCTTATTACTTCTTTGGTGGTATAAAAATTATACTATTGTTGGAGGCATTAATAGAATTGCTTCTGTAAAGCTGAGAACTAATGAGTTAACAGGAATAAAAGCTGATACCTGTTTATAATATCCAGCACAAAAATGAAGTCATCATACTTAAAGTTTGACATGTCTGTGCCAAGTAAATAAGCCTTCACCTTTAGTTGAACATCCTGAAATTAAACAATTGATATATGAATACATGCAGACTAGGAGTTTGGTATAATCCATATTTCTGTTAAAGAAAATCTTCATTCACATCGACATATATTTGCCTGTTCATAATGGTAATATAAACATACAATTTTTTTAAACAAATCTTTTCAACCTTTCTGTTTTCAAGATGCTAAAAAGTATTAACTATGGAAACATCTCAAAATTAGATTTTTATTATGCCACATCAATGAAAAAAATATACACATGTAAAACAATAGTTAACACTAGAATCCCTGAAGCCTATGAAAAAGTTGTAATGCAGGGCCACCTTAAATTCTTTCACACCTCTTCATCAGTGTCTTTGTTCTGCAAATGTGTCAATCAGCACAAGCAGCCTGCTATTCCATCCCCTACCGATGGAGCTGAAGTTCTTCCAGCTCAAGTCTGTTTATGTGGGTGTGAGGTGTCTGGAATGGTATAGGATAAATAATATCGTTATTTGAAATACATACATCATCTACAACGATCTGGGTAAATGTAGGATGTCAGGAAATGCTAGGGAAGAAATGCTGAAAACGTAACTAAAACATAAACTTTTTCATGTTATAGTAATAATAACAAAATGCTGACGTGAAATGTATAATGCGTGAAGACTGAAGTACAAATATCAAATAAACACTTTCACAAAAGGTATAACAAAACAAGTGTGGTTTTATTCAACAATATAACCAAAGAAAAAGAACTCATTCAATTTACATGTTGCTGTAAATGAGTAAAAACCCAAGCCCAAATACTAATCAACAGAAAGTTAACATGTCTGCTTGGCTGGTGCAGAGGTAACAACTGCTGCCTCATAAGCAAAAGGTTGTGGGTTCGAGCCCAGGCTTTTCTCGTTTTGAGTAGAGAGCTGCTGTTACTACTATTACTATAATAAAAACATACATTTGATTTCAGTTCTTTAACACCCAGTCTAAATTTTTGCTAACTGTAAAAGATTTGGCTAAAGGAATATAAGCAGGCACACAAATGCTGATGAATCATGTCTTCTTGGTATCTTGTTATCACTTGAATTTTTTGAAATTCAGTTTTATTCTTAAATAAAAGCACACTTGTTTTGTTATACCTTTACGAAAGTGTTTCTTTTATATTCCAGTAACCACCTGAATGACATCAAATATGTCTCTGCCTCTCTCCCCCATACATACACGCATCCATGCATGAAAACGTCACTATTTGAAAACTCTATGTCATTTGAACATGTTTTTTTTTTTTTAGATCTTGACCAATCTCCAAGTTATGGTGCATGGTACTGAAAACAAAGACAAGCTTCTTGTTTTTGGGTGCATACACCGTAAGCAGGGCACATCTAAACACTAGCGTGGAGAATTGCTCGTGTACTAAAGTGACTTTAGCTGCACATGGAAGTTCCCGCCCCACTTTGTTTATGGTTCCAAGCAGATTTGTGTTGCGGTGCAGCAGTCTATCAGCCAGTGAAAGATACGTGAAGAAGTTGTCTGTTGTTATGGTTCTGCATTTGTCCAGAAACGGCTCGATAAGCTTTATGACCACAGTCTCATCTCCCGTGGGATGACTGGGATATTTTCCTTAATAAGGAGTGGCACTGCACATGTACTTTGTCTCAAATCTGCCGCAATCCAAATTTTTATGCCAAATTTGTTGGTTGAGATGTAATGCAAGAAAACACAATGGACCTTGATTGAAAATATTTGCTCATTAACAGTAATATGTTGCCCTGGGTTGTAACTCAAAACAGAGTTCTCAAATGAACATTGCTAGATATCCGAAACTGCAGGAAATCTGTTGTTTTTCACACGTTCTGCACTGGTGTCTTTATTGTCAAAGCGTAAATGCCGCATGATAGTCTGATAGTGGTCACGGGGCATCATATCTTTGGTTGCCAGTACAACAAATAGTTCTGAGCAGGCATCAACCACAGCACCAAATGTGACCATCACTGCTCTTGTGAAAAGAATGGAGATAAACACCATCAACTTACAAGGCAGCAGTTCTTACCTCTAAACCAGCCAAGCAGACACACTGACTTTCTGTCGATTGATATTTGGGCTTGGGCTATTACTCATTGACAGCAACATGTAAATTGAATGATTTCTTTTTCTTTGGTTATATTCTTGAATAAAAGCACGCTTGTTTTGTTATACCTTTTGTGAAAGTGTTTATTTGATATTTGGACATCAGTCTTCACGCATTATACACTTCACGTCAGCATTTTGTTATTATTATTATAACATGTAAAAAGTTTATGTTTTAGCTATGTGTTTAGCATTTCTTGCCATCCTACATTTAACCAGATCGTTGTAGACATGGAATACACATGAAATATATACATTCCAAATAACAATATGTTATTTACCCTATACAATTCCATACCCGTCACAACCATATAAATAGACTTGAGCTGGGAGAACTTCAGCTGCATCGGTTGTGTATGGGATAGCAGGCCACTTGTGCTGATTGACACATTTGCAAAACAAAGATGCTGATGAAGGGATGCGAAGGACAGACACACACACACAAACAGGCGCGCGCGAGACAGACACACACACACACACAGGCGCGTAAGCGAGACAGGCACACACACACAGGTGCGTAAGCGAGACAGATACACACACAGAGGCGCGCGCGAGACAGACACACACACACACACACACAGGCGCAAGAGAGACACACACACACACAGGCGCGCGTGAGACAAGACACACACACACAGGCGCGCGTGAGACAGACACACAGGCGCATGCTAGACAGACAGACAGTCGGACACACACACATGCGCGTGCCGGACACACACACATGCGCGTGCCAGACACACACACAGAGGCACATGTAAGACACAGTCACACACACACACACAGAGAGGCGCGAGAGAGACAGACACACACACACAGAGGCGCGCGCTTAAGAGAGACACACGCGAGAGACAGACAGACACACACACACGCAGGCCCACGAGAGAGACACACAGACGCGCGCGTGCATTGTTGCAGTGTTACTTTTCTTGGTTGTTTATTAAGTCGTAAGGCTGTAGCACGAACTCTTGCAGTGTTAGTTTTCTCTGTTGTTCAAGGTTTTCTTAGTGTTATTCAGTGTTTTTACATTTAGTTTACTATTACATTGTGCATTCAATGGTATAATTAACTATATTTGTGCTTAAAAACTTAAAAAAATATATATTTACATACAGTTCATACAGTCTGGAATGGATTAATTGTATTTACATACAGTCCTATGGGGGGAAATTACTTCGGTTCACGACCAAATCGGGTTACAAGTAGAGTTTTGGAACGAATTATGGTCATGAACCGAGGTTCCACTGTATTACTGTCAGACAAAATTACAGGCATTTTACGGAAATACAAACCAGTATTACTGAGAGAGAAAATTAAAGGCACACAATACAGTGACACATATTACAACCACATATAAGATCCCTTGCCATTTAATATAGACTGTTTCTACTAATGTTTATGCACTATTGTTCTAGCGCCCATTATTGTAACGGGCTTAATGTCTAGTATATATATACATATATATATATATATATATATTCAGACCTGCCATATGCGAGATAATCCATGTTCTAATTTCTTTTTCACATAGCTGCGATCAAAGTTGGGTTCATCTGTGCCATCTGTAAAAAAAATAGATAAATGGACAGAATTACATAACAAATGCAAGAAATTGTTATTGACATACACAATATATAATGGTTTATACTACTGTCTTTGTTCCTTCTCCTGTTACTAACCTATGTTATTAATTTTGTCATGAACCGGACAATATTGATAGAAGAAAGCATATTTTGCAAATAGAATGCTTACTCAGTTCAGTTTTATTCAGTTTATTATTATATAGCACCTTTCAGTAGAACAGACATCTGAAAGAGCCACTGTCCTCTTCAAACATCATAGCTAGGATTCAGCTCATCTAGGCAGCTGGCCATCCTCTCCCTTATAAGTATTTTACATGATTGTACATCATATGTTGAAAGCCTGTAACTGCAGTCTAATAAGATGACCTGATTCTGTTTTAGTAGTGTTTAATACCTAAAAGTTCCAACTAATCTCATTCTATGAACAAATGTGGTATTGTGACGAAAGAAGCTATGCCTTGAGCATAGGAATAGTGTTATATAAATATAATGTTTTATTATTATTATTATTATTATTATAATAATGCAGTAACACCAGCAGCCACAATAGTTTACCAGGAAAATAAAACAAACAAAAGCGTGAGATATTGTCATGAACAAGCTATTTATGTAAGAAAAATAACTCACAGATCCTGAAACAATACAAACAGCCTAACTTACAGTGGTTGTCTGCCTCTGCTAAACTGAACTGAAGAATCTTGAGTCGGGATTTAAATGATGACAGTGAAGAAAACATACCTGGCACTAGCAGGCAGTTCATTTTAAAATCTGAAAACACTGTGACTAAAGTATGTACATCATATACAAGTTTTATTTATCCTTGGATTTTCATCTGGCCTGCATATTGCAATAACAATTATAGAAAAGAATAAGCTACTTAGCAAAGGGTACCAATGCCATTTCATGCTTTAAACGGTTACTTTAAAATTGATCCTACACCTAAGTAAAATCCAATATTGAGACTTAACAGGGGAATTTGAATTTCATACAGGCACAGCACAATTCAGCATAATTGCAGTATGGAAAAGATGATTTTAACATTATGTGAATATTGTATTGCAGTAGTCAATGTCACATGAAATAAACACACAATTAACTTTCTTTTACCTTGCACAGTGGAAAAAAACACCTTGATTTTCAGTAATTTCTTAGATGAAAAGTCAGGTCTTGGACACTGCATCAATATCAAGTACTAAATGAGGTATAAGGGTGCATGATAACATATAACTTGTTAAGTAGTTTATGTTAGTACCAAAGATTCAAGGTGATTGCTTTTTACAAAAGACATTAAAAAGAATGTATATGTTTTAATTTTTTTCTTACTTATTAAGGATATTCAGGTCTTGATCTTGTTCAGACTAACTTTATTTACTACAATACAAACTGGGAACACTTGATAAATAGTGCACAATTGTTTCTTAATCCAGATGAGAGTAGACACACGTCTGAACTTAATCTGTAGTTATTAAAACAGTATTATGAATGCAGCTATTGGACTAAATGATCAAATTTAAAGATGTTTCACTGTGTTTTAGAGTAGAGCAAACACATAAAAGCTAATAACAATAGAAATGATAATCCCAAAATTGAACCAATACAATTTTTAGCAGAACTCTTTATAGATTAATAAGAGGTCAAGGAAGGAAAAGTGGCTTTAAAAATATAACTCCACTGATAACTGTGCTAATTATGAGAACATGACAAAAACAGTGAAAGAATAATTTAGAAATGGGTAAAGACAGTTAAAAAAGGAGAAAATTCAAAAGTCATGGTTAAGACCTTTTTTCAGAAAATTAATGTTTATAGAATAAAATAAGTAATTAAATGTATTAAGAAGAGTAAAGGGTAAACACAATGTACAGAAAAGGAACTAGAAATGGCCTTCAGAAATATTTTTCATATATTCCCACCAACTGAAAAGGCTTTAATCAAACACACCACTGGATAACATGATACAGTAACATTTACCAAAGAGCGCTGACAGAAGCATTTGATCACAGCGGATGTAATTCTTAAGATCTGAAACACACTTGTAATACTTTGTATGGGATATTGTGTGTAACTGATTAGCATTAAAAAGACATACAAACATATAGTAAAAGCATTAGCAGAAGTTCAGAATTGACCTAATAGAATGATTCAGGACTACTGGTTATGCATTATAAACAAAAACTGAAGAAACCGAATAATTACAGTTTAAACAAATAGACATCGTAATAAAAGTAATCTGGTGGACAGACATTACATGTTTTTTTTTTAAATAGTTCTTTAATTAGAACCTTCAGTAAAAGATAGTTGAGTGTAAACTATGCAGAAATACATACAAGAATGGATTTTACACAGACCAACAGAAAATCATGATAGCATAATCCTCAAATCTCGACTTCATATAAACTGAGAAAGCTATGTGAACAAAGATTGATAAGCAGTGTTGGACTGAGCACTGACATCCAAAGCTTTCATATATATTTACACAGTGTACAAAATATGAGCTGTTTACAACAGATGGACAGATATGCCAACACAAGAGTAAAAGCTACCTGGTTGCCTTATCCAGTAAGCTGGCTCCATGGCACAGCTATGAGCATAAGGACTTGACTTCTTTCCTAGGTAAAGAAAAAAGATTACAAAATCCTGGGAACTAAAAGGGAGACAAATTCTTTTCCATGTTGTTTCAGTTGTTATAATTTTTGTAATAATCCCAGGGACAAGCTCAAGCTCAGGACTTTTTTCTAGTATGACACCGCAGAGACCTGTTCTTCAAACCTCAGATGCCAGATGAGACCTACACATGAGAAGATGCACATAACGAATGAGATAGCATGGCACACATCTCACTTTCTTGTTCTTGGGTGAGACAAAGCAAGCGTAAGGGTGACAGGTACATTAATTTAATAGAGCAAGATCATGTGAAGTCCTTTTAAAATACTTAGGGTAAAAATGGTGACCATTTTGTGATCCAAGTTAACAAAATCTGCTTTAGTTAATAAGGATTGATCCAAAATGCTCATGGAAGAATTATTACAAGAACAAGAAAATACGAACACAAGTTCAGTTCTTAAATCCTTACATTCACTTTTTGTTAAGTTTAGGGTAGATTTCAAAATCCTACTTTTAACATATAAAGTCTCATACGGCCAAGGAATGTCTTATTTGTCTGAATTTATCATGACTTACAAACCAGAACGCACATTAAGATCTCAAGATGCCGGTCGGCTTATGATTCCAAGGATTAATAAAATTAACAGTGGGAGGTTGAGCTTTTAGTTACAGAGTTCCTAAACTGTGGGATGGTCTGCCTACTACTATAAGAGATGCCCCATAAGTCTCAGCTTTCAAATCCCGGCTGAAGACCCACTACTTCAGTTCTGCACATCCTGACTAGAGCTGCTGATTAACTGTACAGACTGCATCTCTGTTGTTAGTCATTAGCACTAAAACATAAGTAACATGATAGTTCTAATTTGTTACTAACCCTCACCTATTCTGTTTCTCTTCTTGGTCCTCAAATGTGGCACTTGGTGCCACCGCTCACCAACCAAGTTGTTTTGCCTGCCTAAGGAAAAGTCATCTCTGATGGAGGACTGCAGGAATCATCAGGTAGAGGGGTCTTTTCATCGGTTCAGCTCTGAACAAATCTGAATCCTATTACGTTATATCACCAACAGTTGAATTTTGCTCTGTAGTTGTAATAGTACTATTGCACTACTGTATTGAGTATTACTTGTGTTCTGTTTTGTGCACTGTATTATATTTACACCCTTTTTTTTGACACCCAATGCACGCCCAAACCTAACTGGAAAGGGGTGATTCTTTGAACTGCCTTTCACAAGGTTTCTTCCATTTTTTTCCTACAAGAGGTTTTTTTGGGAGTTTTTCTTTGTCTTCTTAGAGAGTCAAGGGCCTGCTAAAGCCCATTGAGGCACTCCTTGTTTGACTTTGGGCTATACAAAAATAAATTGTAATTTTAATTGTGTTAATATTATTTTAGAACCTAGAAAGATAGTACATATTTTTCTGTATTTGCGTGACATACAGTGTATTTCATGTTAAGTAAGTCATATTAGGGGTTCCCAAAGTTCAGTCCTGGGGTACCAGTGTGGCTGTGGGATCTCATTAACAACAGTTTCACAAATACATTGTTCAGTTTTATTTCTAAATAATCTTAACATTATGTCTTCTCTCATTTTGCATTCAGAAATACAGTAGGTGTGAGTAAATTAGCATATAAACAAAATTCATAAATTTGCATTTTTTGCCATATCAACACCAGCGCTAATGCTCATTGCACCAGCTTACTCACCTGATTGTCCTTTATATCTCTCTGTCTCTTGCAGACAAAACACTCGACTGTTTTTTATTCTCTCTTTTGTTCTGTTGCTCTGATTTGTTCCCTTTTTGATCTCCCTCTCTAACCTAACCAGTCTCTTTTTGTATAAAGTACTCTCATGGGTGCGAATTGATAGTGGACATGTGGATTATACAAAATGAGTAACAATAGTTTTTTGTTTTTGTTTTCTTTTTCCATGGATGTTTTTCACATTGTTTGTCGCTGAACAGGCCTGGTCACAATTGACTTCTGTTATGTTATGAACTTCTTCTTTCCATTGCGCATGGAAACATGAGATTAAAAGGTTTTCTGTGTCGTCACTACAAATACATGGGGTGAGTATCATGCAAAAAAATATATATCATATTTTATATAAAGGGTGTTGACATTAAATCTGTCTTCATTTTTGGTGATCAGGCCTGTGATGTGTTGTCATCAGAAAATGTAAGGGTAAGGCTGAAGCAATGTCTGACTTCGCAGTCAGCAGTGAAGAAGTAAGCACACTACCCTGTGGAGTGTTTTTGTTGAGAGTGAGCGAGGAGGATGTGATATTGCCAGTTCCCACATGCTAAGGTCTGTTGTTAAGAAGCCCAAAATATATTTTCAGAGGGTGTCATTAAGTCCTGAACTGAAGAGTCTGGTGATCAGCTTTGATTGTACAACACTGTTAAATGCTGACCTGTAAGCTACAAACTGGACTCTGCCAGAATGGGGAATGTGCAAAAGATATGTTCCTATGTGGAACAGTCGTGATGAAATGTGAACTACACGTGATCAAGACTATCTGCAATATTCTGTTTAACATCTTTCAACACCAGCCTCTCAAAGTACTTCATCACGACTGGAGTGAGTGCCACTGGTCTGTAGAAATGCAGACAGTTCAAGTAACCTTCTCTGCTGAAGACAACTGTACAGTATTTTAATTCCCAGAGCTAAAATGCAAATGCATATAGAAATAAATGATCCTCTTCCCCAGTAGGATTAGCACATTTCAGTTATAAGAAATAATACATCACTGTGAAAAATGAAATCTTTCCTTTTAATCATTTAGTTTTATTTTAAAACATGGAATACTTGTTCACTATTAATCAATTTGCTTCAGAGAAATGTTCTTATCTATGTAACATTTTTCAAAATTAAGGACACCCAGAAGAAGCAAAAAAGTATTAATTTAATCAGGTGACAGGGTGTTAATGGCTATCACTAAACAATTATATTAAATGATCGAGTTAATACATAACTACAGTGCAGTAAATTTAGAATGAATTATATACTACCAGCAAGAACATAACTTACTTAATTACTTGAGTAATTATGGGAAATTAGTTCTAAAGCACATGTCACTTATAGCACTTTTTTTTTTTTTTTATTTTTAAAAAAGTATATGTAAATTCAAATTGGTTTCAGATCATTAAAAACAAAAAGAGTTTAAACCTTTGAGTTCTTGGGGACCAATGGTGTATTTTTTTTTCTTCTATAGCACAAGAAGGCAATTTTGTACTCTTGTTCTGTCTCACTTACCAAGTTGCACAGTATCACAGGTCAGCAAAGAGATACACTTCTCAACTTTTACTTTTACAGTATGAAAATTGTGAATGGCTCATCACAGTTAAGGAAATATTGTTTATCTTAAAAACAAGGCAACAAGTTTCTGGCAGTACAGTATTAAGAAAATTAAGTTTAAAAAAAAAGAATAAACTGATAAAAAAAAACAAAAGTAGTGAAATGTAATGAAAATGACATCAAAATACACAATTATAATGATCATGTTAACTGATGCAAGTTTTGATTTAATTTTAATTCACAATTTTCAATCATTGTTTTTGTGCCTCATACATTATAATACTGTAGCAAACAATATATGCTTTTACATTACTTTCCAAGAGTAAATAATTTTCTACATAACAAATGACCTTCTTAGTGTAAGACCAGAAACATTTAATGGATTTCTAAAAAGTTCAAGCTCTTCTAATGATTATTGGAAATGGTAAAAAAAAAAAAAAGACGTGTAAATAAGCTATCATGTGTTTCTTTAAAAAGGCAGTAGTTTAATAAAACCATAGAAATTTCAAATAAAAGTGCATATAATATTGAGACTTTCAGTACTATGTTTTCAATTAAACAGCTCCAAAACTGGTGCAAATAATATTAGAGTAGGAGAATTTCTTCATGACAGCACCCAAAACATAAATCTGCTCTACTGCCAGAAAAAAGGGCTCCTAAAAGGTCGTTTCTTGGACTACCGCACTTTCCCCGAGACACACACGGCAGCCAGCATCTCTTTCAGGGCTTATATAAAACATTTTGACAGGTCACAGTGACTGTATTACATTCAGAGAAAAATAAATCAGCATCAATCTGTATTAATTTTTTAATAAATTATCATGCCATCTCCTTCATTTATCTTTTTTTTACTACACTCAAAGAAAACCACACTTACTAAGTAAAAATGTATTATATATTTATCACTTATCACGTTACCTTTTCAAACTAACATTTTATTCTTGCACAAACGCTATTAAGCTCCTGTATTTCAAGCTGGTAATGAATTAAACAATAGTAATTAGCAGGTTTTAATAACAAATTTCAGCATTTTAGCATAAGAATTAAAAAAAGGATCATTATCTTATAAATCTGTTCCTGATTTTTTTTTAACCTGCATTAGTATTCAACTTTGTTCACTTTCTTACTGTGTCACACCAACATTATGATATTGCCATTCTAAAAATGTGTTACTCATTATTAATATTCAGATAGAACAATTTAAGTAATTGAATACTTGGGCTAAATAAGTTCAAAAGAAAATAAACTTTGTGAACTTGTAACTGCTATTTTTTATTAAACATATATAATGGATTATTAGGCTGAAAGTGGTTTGCTTGTAGTAAGAAAAATTTGCAATTACAGACTGAACAAGGACAGTGTAGCACGTAAGAAGACAGGGATAACAATAGGCAAATATTTGGGCAATTGTACTCACTGAAGCTTATAAAGGTGTCCAAAATTAACGAAAGAAAGTCAAAAGAATGTACAGCAATAGAAAATCAAAGCAAGCAAAGTGCTCCAGTTCATTTCTATTGCTTCTATTACTTTTTGTGCTTGAAAAGGATGTACTTATGGGTGCAAACTTAACACACATCAACCGTGCATAAATTAAACAACAGGACTTTGATGTCATATCTTAAACTAGGTACATTTAAAATATTAATAAAATGAAAGATTAGGCTCCTGCTTAAAGGAAAATATACCCCACTCTTCTATCATGCTTTTTTTCCATCCTCCTCGACTATCTGACCTTATCCTCTGGCTCAGAACAATTTCATATATAAGAACTCTACTTCTCCATTATCTATATACCAATCCTATGTGTGTGTTATTTATTTTTTATGTTATTCATTATACTTCTTACCTGATTTGAATTATTTTTTTTTTGCTTGTAACTACTTCTTTGACATCTAGTAAAGCACTTTGTGCTGCATCTTATGTATGAAAATGTGCTATACAAATAAATGATTTTGTTGTTGTTAATAAATTTCATATAAAGAATTACTTATACAATATGGTGCTCATGGGGCAGAGGAGACCAACAAAAATGGCGATTGTTATAGAAAGTTAAACTACGATTAGCATGGTAAACCTTGATGAGGAGACCTGCTTGGCAATGACCAAACTGAGGAAATGCTGATCTCATTTGTGTTTTTATTTTTGGTAAGATGTAACATAAACTGTGAAGAACTAGTCTGTCTTCTGTAGTGATGAGCGAACCCCACAGAATTCACTTTGCTGTGAGTGCTTCAAAATCAGAAAAATGTTCTGGAATATCAGCAAACTGTGAAATGCACTGAAGTCAATGGGGAGGGAGGAAATTAACTAGTCTTGAGTGGACTGAAATGATGCAATGGTCTTTCAAGTGTCCCTATTGATGCTATTGAAACAACTGCCAACTATGCTGGATGAATTATTGTGATCAAAAATGTTATCTGTGCTGTGAGGGAGCAGTACTACACTACACTGCAGCTCAAACAATAAGAAAGCACAGGACAAGAACAAAAATCCATAGAAAGCTGTAAACCAATGAATGTAATTGCAATCCAATTGTGCAGTGAACAAAACGACACCACCAAAAGTGATCCTGCCAGCTTCTTATGAATCACTTTTAAAGCGATCACTCTCAGAATCTAGTCGGCACATTCCCTTAATGAAGTGTTTGCAAATCAGTAAAGCGATCACTCTTCTTTTGTTTCACCCAGCAGCCCTCCCTTACAGAAAGCACCCCTCCATGGATGCAGTACTCCCAAGGGTTGCTGGGATTTGCAGTCCACATAAGTAGCGCAGCGGCAAATAGGTTGCAAAACTTGCAAAATAATTTTAGTTTTATTATTGAAGACAAACATCATGAATTGTCAGATCTGCAAATCCTAAACCCATGAATTGCAAGGGCAGACCTATAATATTTACAGGTTAAAACTTTCACAGTTTCAAATCATTCTTAAAGATAGGTATTTTCAAGACAAATTTTTCAATAGCACTAGACTTAAAATTTTGCCAATTTAAATTTTTTTTCTTATTTCCCTAGAAATCATTTTGCGCACTTAAAAAGTCTTTCAGGTTTTTCTGAAATCTGGACCCTTTTTTATGACCTCTAGAAATTATTAATTTTATATTTTGTTTATTTTAAACTAGATACTGTAGTTAGGAGTGGTACATTGGTATAGATTTTATATAGTTTAATAAGAAACTCTTCCCCCTGTCACATAAAGAGCATGGACCTCTAGAATAAGTCCCAGTAATCAATAGCTTATTAATTAAACTGTAGCACGTTTATAGTAGTAATAAAATACCTGACTTACTTTCAGATCATCTAAGCCATTTCTAAATGTACTGCTTCAGCAGTTATTTAAAGTCAAATCATCAGGGTGCTTGATTGGCCCGCATACAGGTTATTGGATACCCACTTAACCATTGACTTCCTCACAACAACCTGAAAAACTCCTGAAACAATTTTTCTTCACCTCCTCTCTTTACTCTGCATATAGGAATAGCTTCTTCACTGCTACAGGTCAACACACCCACCTGCTGCTTACTGTGACCTTTCTGAGATCCATGATTTATCCATAGGTAGAAATTAAGGGAATTATGAAACACATCATAAATTAGGTTAACCCTTGAGACTACTTTTGAAAGACATACAGTATAGTGTATCCCCCACCAATGTGAGATTCTAAAATGTATTTTTAAAGAATATTACAGATTAAGAGAAAAGACAGAGACAGTGATGGCACAGTTGCACATCATTTGTAAAAACTTGAATGGGAAGGGAGGAAAAGCCACTACATTGCGTTTGTTGGTTTAGATATCTGAACAAACTGAAAGATAACTAAACATTTCTTTCATGAGCAAGAAAACTAAACATTTCTTTCATGACCAAGAAGCAGAAAATCATGCAATGTTAACTATAGCAAACATACATAAAGATTTAGTAGTGCAAGCAGAAATATGCAATGAAAACTTTAAAGTAGGCCTAACTAAATCACAATTACAAATACAGCCACAAAAGGTAAGTAATATCAGGTTGATTGCTAGCTACTAATATATGGCATCTATACATTTGTCATTTCTTAATTTTTACAGGATCACTAGAGGTATTTAGTCCTATTTTAACTACTGAATCTTCAAACTTAATGTACTTGTCATGTGTACACATAAATATAACTGGGTACTAATTTTAACAATATTACATTAGAAAAGATTTAGACCTCACAATAACTGCAATATTTATTCTATAGCACATCTTTATACAGTGAAACCTTGGATTGCGAGTAACTTGGTTTGAGAGTGTTTTGCAAGGAGAGGTAAAATTTTTTATAAATTTTAACTTGATAAACAAGCGAGGTCTTGAAATAAGAGTAGTACGTATACGCTTTGTCCGCCAAGCGTCACGTCGGGATTATGGGTAATCGTCTCCCATGCTCATTCTCAGTCGGCATGCCTCACTCATATAGTCAACATACGTATGAGCATATACTGTTTACTATAACATGGTGACCACGTGTGTGTGCTGTGACTTGTGAGTCCCTATCATGCACACCAAAACACGAGGCGGAGTCTCAGTACTTTAGCAAAACCAGTTTTATTCAGCTTGAAACAGGAACTGCACGGTTATTTATTGTAGCGGGATCTACCACTCTCCTTTACAGAGACACAGCAATCAGGCAGGGTTGTGACCAGGTTAGTAGCTAAGTAATACTGTGTTCTTGCATCTCTAATGCTCCTTGCCTCACCCATCGACGGCAGGCGCTTAAAGCTTGACCGCGATCTTTACTGATTCTCTTTTACGGCGAACTGCTACAGCGCTGGGAGCCTGTGGTTGCTTGCTTCAGGATGCTCTTCTGCGTGTTGTCCCGTAGGGGCGGAATCCCAAAAGAGTTTAGAAACCTTACAGTACATAAAGCATTTTTTTATTTTGTTTCCAAGTGTAGTGACTCTTCCGGCAAAAGCAACTGTCATTGGATAGGTTTCATTGTTAAAGTTGCAAAAAAAGAAAAAGATTCCAGTGAGTGAACAGATAGCAGTGATTCCGTTAGTTAGCGTCAATATTTTGTATTAATCATTTTTATATAAATATTTGTGGGTTGTGAAACGAATTATCTGAGTTTCCATTATTTCTTATGGGGAAATTCGCTTTGATATATACGAGTGCTTTGGATTACAAACACATTTCTGGAACGCATTATGCTCGCAAACCGAGGTTCCACTTGTATAAAGTTTGGACACCCCTGGCCAAATGAAATAATAAGTTAGTATTTAATGTGCATTCTTTTATAATTCTGTTTTTTCTTTTGCTGTTTGTGAGGCACTTTGAGCAAAAGTTGCATGGAGATTTTGCATATTTTGGGAACATCTGAAGTTAAGAATAGTAAATACAAATTTGATAGCAGACAAACTAAAACAATGGGATTTTATGAATATGTTAAAGTACAGCTGGGATTTATTTGATGAATACAAAAAATGTAAAATAAATAAATAATAGAATGAATGTGTCATTTTCAAATGTTTTGGCGCTCTTTCAGTGGTAATTGCCAGGCTGTTAGTTTTGTCTGGCATAGATCATTAGGCGTTAGTCTGGTCAGGAAATGACATTAAGAATTGTCAGATGAAGACTATTTTATTACCTTAAAAATTATTTTGCTCTTTAAACAACATAAAAAAACTCAGCAATAATAGTTTTTTTAAGCAGCTTATTGAGGACCTAAACATTAAATTATTGAGGACCTGAACATTAAACAAACTGATGCCTACAAAGTAGGGATAGGCTATAAAAAGATACCAAAGTGCATCTAAACTAGCATCACCCACAGTCATTAAGAAATGGCAATTAAGGGGAACTCAGCAGTAAAGAAAAGTAAGTGCATTCACATGTGTTTTAATGACCTGCTTATTCACAGGAAAACAGAAAAACCATGTAAACTCATATTCTGGATAGAGAAACCGGATTATTGGTCTCTGAGAAACTGGATTAAGTTCCATAGCCTGTCCTTTTGTCCTTTGTTTTGTGTGTGCATGTGAATTCACTCAATGTCTTAAGTACGCAAAACAATACCTGCATAAGGCAGGCACATTTTGGAGTGCTGTGGAGTGATGAAGTTAAAGTCTAACTCTTTGTGAAGTAAAAAAAAAGGAGCACATTTAAGAATAAGACACTTTGCCAACTGCCAAGTACATGGGTGGATGAATTATGCTTTGGGGTTGTGTGGCAGCTACTGTCACAAGACATACTGTGTGAATACTGGGAAGAACAGAATTCTCAGTCATCCAGGAAAATGAAGCTGAAAAAAAGATGGCTTCTATAACATGACAACGATCCAAAACACACTTTTGAAATCTACTATGAACTAACTCAAGAAACACAAAGAGAAGAGTTTGGAATAGCCCTTGCATTCCCCAGACCTGAACATCATTGGAAATCTGCTGGTTATCTTTAATGTGCTGTGCATCCAGGACAGCCCTAGAATATATTACATCTGGAAGCAATCTAAAAGGAAGAATGGTGAGCATTTCCAAAACAAGAATTCGAAGTCTCATAGCTGGCTACAACAAAGGGGGTGTTACCTAGTACTGACTTAGCAGGGTGCCCAAATCTCTGTAAATGCCATGTTAAATGTTGTATTTTTTTTTACATTTTGATAGTTCCTCAAATAAACTGTTAACTGTACACTACTATTTTCATAAAATGCTACTGTTTCCGTTTGCTGTTGAAGTTGCATTTACATTTTTTTACTTCAAAGGTCAATAAAATATGTAGAATTTGCATATAGGTCAAAGTACCATGCTGTATATACAGCAAAATGAAAAATCAAAATAAAAAAAAATAAAAATCTTAAAAAAAGGGCAGTTTAAATTACAATTTAATTCACGCACGTTTGTGTTAATGATGACTATAATGTGGAAATTCAGTGCCTGATTTGACAGATTAGGTTAGGTTGATTTTACGGATATATTACTTTGTAAATAACACACATCATACAATAAATGCTGTAATCATCAAATGTTGAAATCATAACCCAAACCTGTGATTCCCACAAATACAAATTGCTAAATTATATGGGAACATGATAAAAATAGTCCTACCTCTATCTACACTTGCTTTGTCGTAAAGCCAGGAACAACACTACCCTAATAATGCTTTCCCTTTGTTAAACAGAAATTACATAATGAAGTAGCTTTGAAGGAGTTCAAAGACTGAAATGTCACAACACTACCTTTTACATCTGAAAATGCACATGACAAATTTTCTAGACAGTTTCTTCCATAAAACCTCAATTTTCTGTTATGCTCTGGGAAAGTTATTTCATTATGTTATGCTCCAGCTGTTTCAAGTATCAAACTGAATTAGCCACTATACACACGCGTTAAATTCATCAAAAGGAGTGGCAAAATGATTGGAGCTCAAGTGTATTTAATTACCTTCCTTGTGAATTTGTCTTTTAATCATGCGTGAAAAATCTGAAGGAACAGTAAATGTAACCTGCAAGAAAGAAGTGTGTTTTTGTATAGAGAATTAACACAAGTTACATTTCATTTCAACAAATAAGACTTTTTGGCTTACAGGAAATTAAACAATGGATCAGTATAAGCTAAGAAAAAGCAATTGTCTTGTAAAGGTTTAAATTGAGGTAGTGTTGCAGGAAATGCTGTACTGCATGAGGATGAAACCACATTTGTCAAGGACATGTTATATTGAAAATACAAATGGAAGAAGGTATGTAGGAACTAATACAAGCCTCACAAATAAGACTCTTAATTTGTTTTGAACCAAAGAGAACATTAAAGCTCACAGTTACATTATTAGAAAACCTAATATCGTGATTACTAAACTGAGATTGTCTTGTGTTGTGGACAACTGCTTCAAAAATAAAGATTGTTGACATGCTTTACGCATTCTTTCTCTTTCTATAATTTCTAACTCTGTTTCTGTCAATGCACTGTACTATCTGCCCTACATTGCTTTATCTTTCTTGTTCCCTATCTTTTCTATTGCGGCTTCCAGGAATTCCAGGTAATCCAGATCAAAGGCTCTAACATACTGTACATCCAAATAGGGAGTCTTGCACTTTAGATGCTATAGTCAAACTGCTTTGACATTTATCCATCCTGAAAGGGCTTTTGTGCTGCTTGTCCAGATTGTGGCCTCCCCAGTCCCCACATAAAATACTGTATTACCTTATCCGGCACTGTAGGTCAGTGGAAGAGGTGGGATGTGCTCGCACTGCCAACCATCAAATTATAACAGCCATTTCAGGATGAGAATACCATTATTAATATGCATGTGGAGTCACTGTGGTACCATGAAAGAGTGACTGTTGATTACATTTCTTAAATACACAGCTAATTTACAGGAGTACATGATTAGTGGGCATTTCTCATGTTCTTGCAGGTTACTCATCAACAGACCCTCAGAGTCAGAACATCTGCTACTCTAGCTTGCACTTGTGTCTTATCGATACTTAACCTTGAATAGATGCAACTGCAGAACTGGGTCGCAGATCAAGAGGCTGAAATTAAAAAGAGTGGTATGGGAAAGAGCTAACACTGAAGAGGTTATAATAATCAATATATAACCAAATAATTAAAATCATATTGAACACTGAAAATCAGCTCTAACACTAGTAATCATACAGGATTCTGCTACTTTGCTCAGAGCAAATTTCGTTGCTGCACATAGGAGGCATTCTATCACCTGATGTATTTGAAAAGTAAATTTCAAACCTCAAGAGGTACAATTACGTGACCACACATTTCTAAAGACAAACTGTTTTAGAGAAAACTTGCACCTGCTAGTTTTTATGTGGATTCAACAGACTTAAAGTCATGTAGTGTACATACATTAAGGAAGTTTCCATGCAGACACTGCAAAGATGCTGCCATGAGCAGATGAGAACCCACTGTTTCAATCAATGATTTGTCTATCTTTTGAATTTGCCATATCCTCATTACACACTGAGATGTCTCAGTGTCTTTAATGTAGATTTTACTTTGGAAAGCGTTTTTTTCTGGTAAAAATAAACCAGGACATTTTTAATAGCTGAATGAATCTAACAATTTTAGCATAGCCAACAAAACTAATGTAGAAAACAGTGAATTACTTTATTTATAAACCATGATAATATCAGCTAAAAGTAAAACTGGATAAGATGAACTCTTACACTAAAACATCAAATGGCTGACATTTGGCATGAAACAGTGCCAGGCATGAAAGGTATAATTTAATTGGAATTTGTCAAAACAGCAAAACTAATGCAATTAATAAATATACATTTGTCACACTATAATAAATGGAACTATGGAAATGACTTTCATGTTGCACAGGTCACTAATAAAATACACCAAACAGCAAAAAGTCAAAAGAGGTTGACAGGTGATGAAGATGCTGTTGAATTATTAAATAAATATGTAAATCTGAAACATCCTCTATATTTCATACTAATAGCCAACAGTCTGGAATGGGATAATTGTGCAGAAAATTGGGTAGGTAGTTGCGCTATTAAAATGCATTTATTTGTGATTTCATAATACTAGCATAAAAAATCAATTAGGCTTTCAGATTTTCAATAACTTGGATAGGATGGCACAACTATGAGAAAATATGCTCTAATTTTTATTTGATTACTCTGCGCCTGTATGGGCTTTTGGTATCACCTAATACTCTTTACTTATCATGTAATTACTTATAAAATCATGAGCAGTCAATAACAGTCTGCGACCTTGTCCTTTACACCCACCAATTAGTTTAGATTGTCTGAATCTTTTAATGATGCTATGGGCCATAGATGTTGAAATCACAAAATACACTGCAATCATATTCTCCCATGTAAACCCAATTTTAACAGTGTCACCTGTCACTTATAGTAATCAACTATTTACCTATGGAAAGTTTTTTTCAACACATTCCAAATAGGGACCTGTCCCAACGTTTTATAGAATGTGCTGGAATCAGCTTATATTGACAAATTTGTGTTAATGTTCTGAGGTAAAAAAAAAATTGTACGTCAAGAGCATTACAAATCTCTATTTTTTTATGTGCATTTTATAATCAGTCCCAATTTAGGAAATGGGGTGGGAAACATCAAGAGAAACTTAAATAAAATCTGCACAATGCAAATGAGATCAAACATCTCTGTATAATATTCACCACTTGCAAAACTGCTAATCAAATGCAATAAAAAGCACTGAATGAATAATCACATTTTTTTGTTACAGAAGGCTATAGAACCATGTAATACACACACATACAAATAAAGTAAATTCAATATTAATTTCTCTCTTGTTACCCGAGGAGCAACAAATCATTAAAATCCTTGGAAACTAAGGCTTACTTTCATGTCCTTTAACTTCTATAGTACATGTTTAACCTTTAATAAAAACCTTTTTTTTTTTTCTTCAATTTGCCTCCGGCATTCTGACAAACAAATGAGGTGACTGCTCGGTCAGAATGTCTAGGGTATACTCTTTAGATCAAGAGAGCTGTTTCAATTAGAAATGACAATAACAGCAGTTCCAGTAAAGGGTCATATTTAATTTAGGAGATTTTCAATTCCATATTCCAGCTATTTCCCAAAAATAGTCACAACACACTGAAAGAACACTTCATTCGACCTATTATCATTTGCTTCCAGGTCTTATAAAGATATGTTTCAGTTTGCTTTTATTTTAAAATGAGCATGCAGTCATTGTGCTCCTAAATGTAAACACATTCCTTCGAGTGTTGATAGCAGTGGGCCCTGCTTTCAATACAATCAATTTCCTTTAAAAGTTATATTTGGTTACAAGCAGCAAATGCTTTTCCTCTTCCTTAAAAGACTATACTCGATTTTCTTTTCAATTGTGTTCACTTACACTGCCTAGTAAGATCAGCTAAAAGAGTCTAATTGCAAAAATAAAAGTGCTTTAAAGCCAGTTGTTCTTTAACAAATGTAAAATGATGAAGATGCTTTCAGTAGAGCAAAACAAAGCAAAATAAGACGATGTTCCTTTTGTGCAGTCGTCTTCTTTTCATGAAGATGGTAATTCTCACTCTCGATGGATGTAGTTGTTTGGTTGCTTATCATTTCAAATCCAGCTAACCAGAAAAAAAAGTATATATGTTGTGTTCTCTCTGATAACAGAGTCTCTTTAACAGTTTATATATAATTATGTTTATTTACAAAACACACAAAATAAAAAAAATGTACTATATCAGAGGTGTCCAATTCTAATACTGGAGGACTACAGTGACTGCAGGTTTTCCTTCCTGTGATTAATTCTTGGAAATCTAAGTTATTATGGTTAAGCCTGAGTCAGACTTGGGAGTAAGCATAAAGATCTGTTTTAATGTTAAGCCCAAAAAACTCTCGGGACAGTATTCTGCTGCCATCTAGTGGATAAAATAACATTATTCATAAAAAAAATCTATACTAATAAAAGGCAAAGCCCTCACTCACTCACTCACTCACTCACTCACTCACTAATTCTCCAACTTCCCGTGTGGGTGGAAGGCTGAAATTTGGCAGGTTCATTCCTTACAGCTTCCTTACAAAAGTTGGGCAGGTTTTATATCGAAATTCTACGCGTAATGGTCATAACTGGAAGCTGTTTTTCTCCATTTACTGTAATGGAGATGAGCTTCAACGCCGTGGGGGAGTTTCGTGTGACATCATCACGCCTTCCACGTAATCACGCAGTACGTAGAAAATCAGGAAAACCTCCAAAAAGCGCTGAAGAAAACATGCATTATATAATTGAAAAGGCAGCGAAACAATAAGAAGCGAGCGAGTGACATATACAACCATATTGATGAGTTCTGCTACTTCGGAAACAAAGCACGATGTAAACCTACACTTTAAATTAAGTTCATAGACAGGCTGCCGCTGGCGTTTGTAATTTAGTGCGTGCCCATATAAGGCCGTCCGTCAGCGGCAATCCAATAGCAAACTTCCACTAAATATTCACGGGTTAAGGACTGTGCTTATGCAGAGGAAGATGAGATGGTCAGGGTGGTGTTTGGCACAAACTCAGCGAAACTGCGAAAGAAAGTTTTAAGTGCCAGGACTAAGGTAACATTAAATACAGCCATGGACATAGCACGAGATGGCACCAGCACAACTGGGGAACTTCGCTGCATGTACACCGGCGCTCACGTGAACTGGCGCAGTGCACAGATAAAAGGCAACAGTTCCAAAGAGTGCTGAACAAAAACCGAATTACACAATTGAAAAGGCAGCAAAAATATGAAGCGTCTGATACATACAGGCATATTCATAAATGCTGCTACTGTGGAAACAAAGCACACGGTGGAAAAAGTCAATGTCCCGCTAAAGGGAGACAGTGTAAAAAAAAAAAACCGTGCATGCAGTGTGTCAGGTCTCGGATAAAGAAGAAGACGAGCTGTTTATTGATGCAGTAAGGAGCGAATCGATGAATGAAACCTGTCATCTTTACAACGATTGACAAACACGGAATGTAACTTGAACACAACACATCCTACAAATACGAACCTGATTGAAAGAAATAATGATAATCAAATCCTTGATGACAGCAACACTCAGTAACACTCACAAAACAAATACTGTATATTGACAGTCATGTTACGTTATTTTTAAAATGTTCCCTTTTCTTTTTCATAACTTCTACTTCTCCACTGCGATACGCGGGTATATATTTAAATGTATATATATATACCCCGATCTACAGTACATAATCTCGCATGGATAAACCACACGCTGTGGCGCAATTGTAGAGTCTTCGCCTCTAATGCCGACATTCGAGGTTCGATTCCCGAGAGGGGATGCACTGAGTATGTACGCGCGCGCTACCTGATTCATTTTACCTTCGCATCTCCTTGGTTTGGGGCGTATGAAAAATATTAGGTTAACGCAGAATCATGTTACGTTATTTTTAAAATGTTTCCCTTTATTAGCACAAGCACAGCTGAGAAGCTTCGATGCATGTCCTCCATAGCGTTAAAAATAGCGCATTTAATCACACTTTCAATTCCAAGCAAACGGGAACTTTTGTCAATGCATGATTTCCTGGTACATCCATTACACTGATGCACACATCACAGCTACAAAAATGTTAGAGTCGGAATAAAGCGCGTTCGACTGATCATTTCGACTCCGAGCGAAGCCTTGATAAAAGCGTGGTTTTGTGCACACTGAAAAGCAAGCAAAATTAGATGCATTACAGAAAGCGGACTTTGTGGCTCTTACTGGGGATCATTGGACTTCCGTGACCGTTAGTAATTCTGATTACATCTAATTACAAAATGTTCAATGATCACACTGTTTTAGCCTAATGTACAAAATAATTTTGGCTAAGGTTACTCAGAGTTTAAAGATTAAATTGGTCAAATTACCTTTTATGTTTCTGACTTATTTTTTTAAGAAGAAAAACTGTACTTTATGTTGAAATTTTGGTTATAATTATTTAAAGACAATACTATTCTGAAAATCTACTTAAAGTACTTAAACTACCACTTTATTTTTAAGTCTGCCCAATTTTAACCAGGGATGATATTTTTGTTTCTGTTTTGAATTCAAATGCAGTTTAAAGGCTTTTTTTCAGAAATTAAAACAGCTTCAGTTTACAATATTCATGTACATGTCTATTATTTGATTCTGTAGCCACTAAAACCGTTTTAAATTAAAAAAAAAACATTTGCGATTTGGGGCAAATTCGTGTCGATTACATACGATTAATCAAGATTAATTCTTACACAGCCTCTAATTAATTGGATTAATTTTTTAATCGAGTCCCACCTAATATATATATATGGATATATATATATTTGTATATATATTTGTATATATATATATATGTAGATATGTATAGTATATATGTAGTATATATATATATGTATATACAGTATGTATATATATATAACTGTGTATATATATGTGTGATATATATATATATATATATATATATATATATATATGTGTATATATATATATATATATGACAATGACAAAACAATTACATTGTCAATATATATATTATTAAAATGTTTCCTTTTCTTTTACTTCTCCGTATCACAGGTATTTTGTATCTATATATATATATATGTATATATATATATATATATATATATGTATATATATATATATTGCAACACTCCCATGACAATGACATCAAACAATTACATTCCCTGGCAGTCAATCTCCCCGTGGCTCCATGGGACATGGAGTCCACCACAGTTATTATTAAAATGTTTCAGCCCCACCTGGAGGTTTAAGACCAGCTGGTCAGGCACCTGGATCACTTCCAGGTGGGGCATAAAGGGCCTGCCTCCCAGCAATCAATCGGGAGGAAGAGGACGAGGTTGCCTGGGAGGAGTTGGATGTCGGGTGGAAGTGGACAGAGCTGGATATGTGGGCCTGGACTTTGGGGAAATAGAAGGCACTGGGGTGCGTGATATGTATATAGTAAATAAAAGTGTGTGGAGCAAATATATATCCGTCTGTCTGTGCCGGGCCATATATATATATATATATATATATATATATATATATATATATATATATATATATATATATATATATATAGATATATATAAATATATACAGATATATATATATATATATATATATAAAATAGATAGATATGACAACAACACTCAATATCAATGACAAAACAATTACATTAACAATCATCTTACGTTATTTTTAAAATGTTTGCTTTTCTTTTTCATAACTTCTTTAACACACTACTTCTCCGCTGCGAAGCGCGGGTATTTTGCTAGTCATTAATATTTCTATGCATTCTGCCACTTTAAGGTAGCTCATCAATATTCATGAGTGCAGAGAGGCCTTCAACCAAAAACACAATGGCAAATGAAAAGCCGTAAAGCCAGTTTTAGAAAATACTGAAACAGATCCATTGTTCGAATCAAGAGATAAAGATAACAATGTGAATTTGTCATACATTGACACTGGTAGTGAAACTGATGCATACGGCCCATATGACTTGAACTGCCACAATATGCCTGGTGACTTCTGTGGCATGAAGCTTATGGGGTCTGACAGTAACTGCATAACAAAAATGCAAAATGATTGTGATGAAATGCAAGGACAAGAAAGATGTATCAAAAACAGATAATCCTTTACAGAATTTCAGTATGTTCATAAATGATAGCGTGTAATTGTGATTGAGCGCAGCAACTGATCCAGCAGGACACAATGAACCCAAATAACAGAGTGAACATGTGGTCTGATGTCAGTTATGACATGATGCTGGCTTTCTTTGCACTTGCCAAGATAGAATTAAAAATCCTTCAGATGAAATGCGCCGGGTAAAAAAGGCTTTTTTTGAGACACCAAAACAGTATATAAAGCAGATCATGAGTAACAAATCATTTCAGCTTACTTCAAAGGTGTTTGCATTTTGTTGAGGACAACTTACTTGTCACTTTGCAGTAGTAGTGAGAAATAGTGGAGAGAAATCCTTCAAAAATGTTTTTTGATGAACTGAGATTTATAAATGAAAAGCATGTTGTTGGTGAATCACTTGTGGTGTGGAAAGATTGTATGAGAATAAAGCGATAACTACTTTATACCTTCCTGAGCTGGCAAGAGTTCAACTGAACAATCGGTAATGTTTACTGGTAACTTTTCAAGGTCACCCAGAGTTTGGAAATGGGGTGAAAGGATAAACCTTCTTATGTACAGTATTTTAATTTTATTTTTTACATTTATTTTTAGTTTTTTTGCAACTGAAAACACCTGACACTGTGAAAATAATTTGGTGTAAGAATAAAATGAGGCTTTTAAATATTCTTCCCTCCCTCTTTCACACTCTCTTTATCTTGAACATTTGGCATTGGATACTGTCTTTGCCGATTCAGTATGCCAATATATGCGGATATACATCACTCATAACCTTGCATGCTGTTTTTGTGGCTATTCACACACCTATTGCATACCCTTGTACTACTTGCTGAATTTTTGCAGTCGCTATTCAATTTCTGGCAACTCCTACACTTCAACTTCACACATAAATGGTGAATAAGTAAACAAGTACGGTGGGATGCAAAAGTTTGGGCAACCTTGTTAATAGTCATTATTTTCCTGTATAAATCGTTGGTTGTTACGATAAAAAATGTCAGTTAAATATATCATATACAGTGGTGTGAAAAAATATTTGCCCCCTTCCTGATTTCTTATTCTTTTGCATGTTTGTCACACAAAATGTTTCTGATCATCAAACACATTTAACCATTAGTCAAATATAACACAAGTAAACACAAAATGCAGTTTTTAAATGATGGTTTTTATTATTTAGGGAGAAAAAAAAATCCAAACCTACATGGCCCTGTGTGAAAAAGTAATTGCCCCCTGAACCTAATAACTGGTTGGGCCACCCTTAGCAGCAATAACTGCAATCAAGCGTTTGCGATAACTTGCAATGAGTCTTTTGGACAATTCTTGCACACTTTCTGTAAATCCAATAAACTTCATTTCACTTCTCAAATATCACTATGTGTGTCTCCTATATGATATACAGTATTTAACTGACATTTTTTATCGTAACAACCAACGATTTATACAGGAAAATAATGACTATTAACAAGGTTGCCCAAACTTTTGCATCCACTATAATTGTATTTTAATACTTATTTTATTCAACATGTAATTATCCTGTTTTAAAATGCACGCAAATACTACTATAGCATAATCAGTCCAGTTAACAGTATGTCAAAAAGGCAGATATGTGAATGTTTTTACTAAGTAATTATATACTTTACCCTATTCAACTGAAGCTTGGATATTTTTCCCACAGACCATCCCAACAAGGTTTTTCACCATACAGATTTTAAAAGCAGATTTGTGATGCTGGCATGATGGAAGGGCTTGTGTGACTCAGAGATTCTTACAACTAAGGTGTCTGGAAATCTGTGTTCCTTATAGGGTTACCAATGGCAAACTGGTCTAACAGAAAGGGGCCACACAAAGAACAATCAATTGATGATACTTATGATAGCCTCAAATAAATCCTTACCCAAAAGGGAATACCAGAAGTCCAGGACTCACAGCTGGAGCCATATAAATCATACTGTCACTCTTAACCATTAGACAGAAGTCGTTAGCACGTACTATACATACTATACATTCAATATACGAAGATCTAGGCACATAATCAAAAGAAGCCCCTGAGAACAAACAATTTGAATTCTGCTGGCGTTACTTTCCATTATCCTGATATAATGAAGTGTAACATTACTCTGTGACATACTGTGATGAATGAGAAATGTGTGTGCTCTAAGGACTAAAAACATAAAAACAGGGTCAAAATGGCTTTGATTCACAGCAGCCTAACTAAGCCAACAGCAGATCAGAATTACACTTGGATTATTCAATAAAATAAACTAAAGGCACATAGCAAAAAATGTACATAATGCATTTGTCCCAGTTGAAGAAAAAAACTAATTCTGTAAAAAAACATTAAAAAACGGGAAGCAGGGACATTGTTTAATTTTCTTAAGAATCAGCCTGAATGAGGCTAGAAATGCAGAACTGGAAGATTACAGTCAGGATAATTGAGTGACAGAATAAGTATAAGAAATAAGTAATGAATCATGTCCTCATGATATGCCAAATATTACATATGCTAAAAAGACTTAAAGGAAAAAGACAACCAATTTATTGCAATATTTCAATTATAGCTAAATACATTATTGTAGACAGGATACTAATAAAATACTTGCCATTGTAAATGCAGATCTTTCCGAGGATGAGAGATCATAAGATGGTTTAGGGGACAGAAATACCTAGCTGTAAGTACACATTTCATGTAAATATTCAAAAAACTGACTGAGAGTAAAGAAATAATGATCTTTAGTGAGAAATTTAATCTATAACCCATTTTTTACAGTAGGCTTTGTACAAGAGAGCAACAATTGTGTGGTTGCCAGTAAACACATCATGAGAAAGAGTGCTGCCTTGTTGCTGGCGTTTTAGAAGCATGGCAATAAAATAATTTGAATATTAGAACAACTTTGATGAGAACAGGACACAGCTCAATAAAGCTGATCAATCCTTTACACCTTATGTTTCCTAGTTCCTCTACTTTGTACTTTCTTTTGTCTGTTTTATTTAAAAAGAAAAAAGAAAATCCCAAGTGATTTATTTCTTGTTTTTTTGATTACTTTTGACAAAAGTGGTCTAACAGTCTTAGTACCACTAAAACTGAACACAGGTAAAGCTTGCCATATACTCAAAGAAAAAAAAAACATTTCCTTAAAGTTTATAGTCCTTAGATAACTGTTCCGCCTACCTGAAGCTGGAATCACTTCTTCATTGTCATGCTCATCATGCCATTCCATTGTACGATGGTAACTTAGCATGACCTCCCAAAGGGCTTTGCATAAGTCAGAAAGGCATGGTATGTAACTGTCTGGAGTGATATGCTGTGAAGAAACAAAAGCTAGATTACATCTCATAAAGTACGCAGAATCCCAACTCTGGTGCAACATGAACAAATTAAACACAAAGACAGATGTTCTATATATTCCAAATATAAAAACGTCAAATAATGTTTTACTTCTCAATTCTAGCATCATAAATACAATATTAAATATATTAAATTTTGTAAATTCTTCCTATCACCATATAATTTGAGAAATGGAGAACTAATTTATTTACACAAAACAGTGAAGGATTTAAAGTCTATATATTTAACATAAAACTAATTACATTGCATATTACAAAGAATGTTGTTAAACCATATAAAGGCTAGAATTCACTGAGTGCTAGTCAAAATAAAATCAAAGCTAAATTAAACTGTTTATTAAGTAAAAAATTTTAGTTAAATTAAAGATAACTACAATAATTTAGAATTAACAAAAAATACAATAAACACAAGTCTTAAATTTCAGAAACTTTCATAATAAAAAGAAATGTGAGTATTTTGAGTAATTAATGTAATTTTTCCCCTTGGGGATTAATAAAGTATCTATCTGTCTAATTATTGTGACTTTCATGCTCTGAAACTTTCAAGGCCATAAAAATAAACCCAAAAAGGAGAGTTACAAAGGGAGATACAGAGCATAACTGTTCTTTACACAGCCTCCAGTTAATCCAAAATGCTGCTGCAAGAATTATTAAAAGAACAAGAAAATACAAACACATAACTCCAATTCTTAAATCCTTACACTGGTTCCCAGTTAAGTTTAGGGCAGATTTCAAAATTCTCCTTTAAACATATAAAGCATTAAATGGCTAAGGTCTGGCTTACTTGTCTGAACTTATCATGACTTACAAACCAGAGCACACATTAAGATCTCAAGATGCCGGTCTAGTTATGATTCCAAGGATTAATAAAATAACAGTGGGAGGTCGAGCTTTTAGTTACAGGTCCCCTAAACTGTGGAATGGTCTGCCTGCTGCTATAAGAGATGTCCCTTCGGTCTCAGCTTTTAAATCCCGGCTGAAGACTCACTACTTTAGTTTAGCATATCCTGACTAGAGCTGCTGATTATCTGTACAGACTACATCTCTGCTGTTAGTCATTAGCACTAAAACATAAGTAACATAATAGTTATAATTTGATACTAACCCTCACCTATTCTGTTTCTCTTCTCGGTACTCAAATGTACACTGTTTGCATATCACACAGAGGACTGAGACAAGAACTAAACCAACAACCTTGGAGTTTAAGGTGCGGTGCCATAACCAATGATCCATACTGTTTATTATTATATACAATCATACTACATATAAATCAAGAAATTACATGTTGCCTTTATCATGGAACTGGAGAGTGGTAATGTGGTGCATTCTTATTGGACTGGCAAGCAAGAATTTCACTCGACTTTTTACTAATTTTCACAGCTATGTAAAATATTTTTATAAGCCAGTAAATAAGTTGTGATATAATTGCATAATACCTCTTAATGATATATAAAAAGTGGACCTTTGGTCATTGAGTATTATCACATATTAATGAAGCATGGAGTATTGTTGCTTTGCTTTTAATTTCTGTGTGTCTAATGAAAGTACCTGGGGGGGCAGTAAAATGAATCCTACTTATACACATTAAATAAATTACTCTGAAGGTTAATGTTACTTTCAGATTTTTTATAATTCAAATTTGCAAAATGCAACAAAATAGCAAAATGGATGAAAACACTAGACAGCAGTGTTTCTATACAGTAGCCTAAACAGTGGACACTGTACAGTGCTGTACACTATATAAGCAAATAGTAAAAGCACAATAATCTATTCGATTATATTTTTATCAAGCACAAAAAAAGTGAGAATACTTTGGAAAGCAAGACTTTTTAAAGTTCCATCAAGCAAATTAAATCTAATATAGGCTGCATGAACAAATTTATAAACAGACTCATTGTTTCTCTCAAGAAAAGGGCTTGGAGTGCTGCTTCATCCAAAAGATGAAAAGCAAATGAACTGCAATGCAAACATTCTGAACAAATAATTATCTATTGACAATGCTTTGCTATAAATTATTGCAGTATTGAGCTTTCAGGAAGCAACAGTGAACAAGATATTAGACCACAGAGGGATACAGTCCTACACATGGCTAACCTCATTCATTCTGTGACAACCGTAACTTTATTTGCATTTGTGAAACAACTAAATTTTATGGAATTTCTTAAAATGATCACGTACATTTTAATAATTAATCTCAAATAGACATATATCACACATATTTGGTCAAACATAACAAGGTACTTTAGTTTTTAATTCTCTCTCTACAAGATGACATCTAAAACACTGCCTTGAAAACAACAGGCCCAAGAAAACCAGCAGTATACCAGATTACACACCATCTACGGTGTATTCATTGCTCAATGAACATTTACTGATATTTTTTAATTATAAACAAGTATCTGTCCATTTACTAAACCCGATTAGTCCTTTTTTATTAATGCTTTGTTAATTTAATTGCTTTAGAAATAGACTTTTCAAGCTGTTTCTTATTTGTTTCCATAATATATACATACATAGTGGAAAAGGCAATTTATTTGTAAAAGGCATAACTATTGCTTCTGTCATTGTTCTTGTGAAAAACTCAAAAGGTCATTGCCTACTTTAGAAAATCAGAAATCCATGTCTCTGGAACTTTGTGAATTTTATAAAAATTTTATTTAGCCATTTCTGCTGAATGCTTTCTGTAATATACATGTGTATGGCAATACTTAGAACTGATTCCTTCTTCTCTGATGACAAACTCAGAAGTGTCATTTAACCCTGAGCCTAAAAAAATCGGGAGTGGTTTCCCCTAGACTTTCTCGTATACTCAGATATTGGGATGGATATTTGAGGAGTAAACTGCAAGATAATGATTATATTTTTATATTATGTACATTAAAGAGCCATCAGCAACAAATCAAATCAAATGAATACTCTGCAGCTGCACGAATAAAAAAGTACCACTTCCGGTTAGTGGAAATAGCTCAAAAGTTGATAGAAATCTGTGTTTTGCACCTAATAATTGTATGCAAAATTTGGTTGACCTAAGTCAAAACGAACTCAAGTTTTTGTGTTTACATACACACACACGCGCACACACACACAGACATAATTCCAAAAAAGGTATTTTCGGACTCTGGGAGGTCTAAAATGTCGAGATTCATCAAAATCTCGAAATCAAATTTTTGGACGATTACAATACTTACCCTACGAGAACGTAAATGGGACTCTGAGTGATTTAAAACGTTGAGATTCATCAAAATCTTGAGATTGAATTTTTGGACGACTACAATACTTTGTCTATACTTTGCATATGAGAAAGTACAAAACTGTGCCCAACAGAAACATTCTTGTTAAAATTATTGACACACTTATAATCTATCTCCACATTCATTTTCTGAAATCACTTCCATCATTTAGCAGCGAACTGGGCCCAATGGCTGCAAGAATAGAACAATCCCTTGAACGTGCAACATTTCAGTGATGGACACAACACATCAATGCTCACAGATGCTGGTCCACTCGAGAGATGTCAGTCAACCTAACATTTTTGAGGAGAAAACTGGACTCCCATACAGAAAGGAAACTGAATATAATGATCATTCTTCTCAGGATTTTGTACTTACTTTATTCCTAATATCTATTATTAAAGAAGCCACTTAAAGGTGTTCTGAGATCCTTTTTCGGGTAATTTTTACTGGTGCATACTACCTGGCTGTTAATAATATTATTTAAAACCAATTAAGAAAGCAATTTATTAACTATAAAGTTAATTCTTTAAAATAAAAAAAAAAATTAGCATAAAGCAAATCATTATTCTGTGGTGACATTTCCAAATTTTGGTAACAGACCTGTTTTTAAAGTTTAAGAAATATAATGCAAAAATCTTTGCAAATACAGTAGACCCCCGCGAATTTGCGGTTCAGAGTTCGCAGCTTCAGTCATTCGCGGATTTTTCCTTAGAACCTAACTAATAATTGTTAGCGGAAATCGCAAATATCCTTTGCAATTTTTATGGATTTTTTCATGGCAATACTGTACTGTAGAGATAACAGGAAGTAGCGGTAGAGAAAACCGCAACTTGGGATGATGAAAGTAGCCAATAGAATTTGAAACTGCAACTCCCAGCAGTCCCTGCAGTGGCTCTGATTGGTCTTCTAATGAGGGTGCTGGGGCTGTTCAGGTGAAAGGATGTCTGTGCGGTTTTTAAAAGGAGGCCGGTGATCAAAAGCAAAAAAAAAAAAGAGTTTCTGTAATTTGTGTTTCAAATTCCTGTCTGTCTGCCTTCTGTTGGGTTACCTGTATTTATTCATTTTATCCTGGATCGTTTCGTGCATCTGGATTGTCTGCCGTCTGCCTGTGTACATGAGGACTGTAACTGGATTCATGGCCATCCTGCACACAAAGGAGCGCTCCTGAACTCGTCCACCCGTCTTCACCATTTCAGGAACTACCGATAGGACTATCTGTACATTCCCATTCAACGTACGGATCTCTGGACTATCTATTTTCATCATTACATTGCATCCATTGCCGTTTTTCATGAACTTTTTCATGGTTTACTGTATGTGTTTTGTTTGTGCTTTGTTGCATTTAATGTGTAATCACCGTAAGGGGAACAGGGGTGGTATTGTTGTTTTCTTATTTCATTTATTTTCATTACATTGTTTATTTTCTGTTTGATTACCGGTTTGCTTTGTTTTTGTCTCTGTTTGTGAGTGCGCGTAGGTCGGGACAAGATTGGATGCGTCCCTGGAATCTCCACCATAAAAATAAATAAATCACCGTCTTCTCAATTGTGGCTTCTCTTGTGACGCTACACTTACTTAAAAGCCTGAACAGTGCCTGTCGTTTTTGGCTCTTTGCTTTGTCTCTTTCTCCTCCCCCAGACATTCTCTGCTCCTGTTGGGGGTTGTGCTCCCCCTATTGTGTTTGCCTATTGTTTAATCGATAACTAACTGCATACTGAGCTCCTTTTACTTCTGAAAGAGACATGTTTGTTTGAAGTTTTTGAATAAAGTTCCTGTCTGTACAATCTCCTGTGTTTCTGTGCAATTCTGTGACCCAAGCATTGCACTTTGTACATATTGTTCCAGTAGTTTTTAAAATAGTTTTTACAGTTCATTAGCAGTGTATAAAATGATTAGTGATGCAGTAATTGTGATGCTCTTTGCATGAATAAAGTGTTCCATTAAAATTTCACTTTTTCTTTGTTAATCGTGACGTTTACTTAAAGTGCAGCAAAAAAGTATTTGCCATCCAGGGATGCATTAACCCCAAGTATGTGGCAGTTTAATGGTTAAAGCCCCAAGATGCTGCCGAAACAAGCTGCACCGTCTAAGGCTTCTGGCAATGAAAATGCGCTTGCATGATTTACAGTACATATAGCGGTAACATCGGTATTTTACATTCTAGCACTGCGGGAGACATAGCAGTACAGTATACAGGTTTACCCTTACATTCTTTATTTTTATTAAGCTGAGTTTGAAATTAGATTGAAGTGTTTTGGGGGCATATTTAGGGTTTAAACTATGAAAATAGGCATTTTTTTAACCACATCCAAAATTCGCGGGTGCTCTAGGAATGTAACCCCTGCGAATTTTGAGGGTGTACTGTAAATGTAAAGTAGACTCAGATGCCAAATTTCTGCATTGGCACATTAAATACAGAAACAGGAATTGAGCTGTAATGTATAAACAATTTGGAAAGAAAACCTATAAGTCATGGTACCTTAGGACTGAGTTATGGAAACACTACCTAAATTCTTTCTATATCACCACCTGATTTTCTGCTTACTGCTCAACAAACCTACATTATATAGAAAACAAATGAAGACAGTTTGTTTTGCACACCATGTTCACAGGTGAAAGAGCCATCCATTTGAATGAGCATTTGTCACACTATTGATTGAATTCAGGACAGAAATTGCAGTCAGGAACTCTATAATAGTTATGGGATTGTTTTCAGAAGAAAATATTACATAGAGAGTATTACAACACGGTGTAAGTATACTGTTTAGTGTAAAATGGAAATTTAAAAGCATGTGTCAAAATAAATAAAAAAATGCAAGAAATATCATAATTAACAATCAGGCAGGTATATTTAAAAAAAAAAAAAAGATTTGTCTCAAAAAAACATACTTCAGCAGACAGTAAAACAGAATCAAACCTGAGATTTGCAGGTTAAAATGCAGCTTTTACCCCCAAATGGTGTGTGTTGTGAACAGCAGGGGTGATTTAACACAAGAACTGTCAAATATTATGCTTTTTAAACCACAAATGACATACTACTGCCTGCTGCTATATGATGAGTTGCTTTATTACATTCATATGTACTTAAGCGTGGCATTTGTACCGATATATTATGTTTTTATTGAATTGTTAAGACCATGCCATATTAGGGGACTTTTCCAGTGATTTTCAGTCATTGCATTCATTTACCTCTTTTTAGTGAGTCGGAAGCAGTTGGCAGTGCACTCCCAAGAAGCCAGTCACATAATGTGACATGTCTAGCAACTCAGACAAACTACTCTACAACTCTCTCTGACAAAATGAAACAAGTTTGATTTTGTCTTTAATCACAAGGGCAGGCACTGTGTGCATGAGACCTAACAACCAGTAAATGCCCATCCAGAAATACAATGCTCATAATGCAGAGACAAGCAATAAGGAAAACACATGTTTTTGGACCTTATAAACAGAAGATAAGCTTATCTGTCTGATGTCTTGTGATTTACGCACCAAAACAGAACAGAAAAAAGAAAATAAACAGGCTAAAGATTGTGGCTGAACTCACCATAGCTGTTTAAACTTCATGCAGCACCACCTCCATCATGCAGCATGCTATTGGCTGTCACAAAAAAGGGTCGAGTACGACAGTGCTGGAAAGTCAACAAGCAGTCTGTAAATGTGACACGGCCAGTGAATTTCAGTTGTTTAAACTGACATTGTCCCATGACGAGATCAGCAACAGCAGTGAGCAAGCCTGACATGGCCCACAACTAAGTCATTTAATGTGACATTGTCTTTATTGAAAGAATAAACACCAATAAGAATGGCAATACTCAGGTTACATAAAGCAAGTATAATTTCAGCTTTCCAGCTTCAAATTAAAGCTTCTTTCTCTTTCCCTTATCCAGGATTGCCACAGTAAAGGTATATCTCTCTCTTCCTCATCACATTCTATTTCAGGCCATCACCTAAATGCACCCAGTCACCTTCATATCTTTCCATCTGGTTTTTGGTCTCTCACTCCTTCCTCCTCTTGGCAACTCCATCTCTTACTAATCTCCTTAGCACATTATTTTCCTCTTTTTTACAAACATATCTAGCCTACACCTTTGAGCTCCCCCAATTTTTACTTGATTCACTTTGTTCACCCCACAATCCAGTGCAGTATTTTCATTTGTTGACCTTCCATTCTTTCACTCTCCAAGTTTCTGAGCAATATAACATTGCTGGACTCAATGCCATCTTCTAAAATTTTCCTTTTGTCTTGGCAGCTATCCTTTAGCCACAGAATATCCAATCAACCTTTGTACATTACACTTTTTTTTCATCCCACACAATTGATTTTCTACCTAATTAATGCCCCTGGCCCTTAGTCCCAGTGAATCTTTGATCATAACCACTGAAAGGACTCCACTTCTTCTAACACATCTGCTCCCAGGTATATTTGTCCATAAAATATATGAACTATGACTGTTCTATACAATACACTATTATGTGTATGTTGCATCTAGTATAGGCTCTGGTCCAGGCAACCCTGGGGAACAGGTTCCTTTCCTATGCTGAATCACAATAGAACTTACTGCAAAAGCTCGAACAGACTTGTATGCCAGGAATAACTGATGAAGAACGTGTTTTACTGGAGCCATTTATTTTCTGTGTAGAGTTAGCACATTCTTCCCACAGTTATGTCGATGTTTTTACATATGCTATGGTTTTCTTCCCACATCCCAAAAGTCATATTTGTTAGGTTAACTAACAATTCTAAATTGCCCCCATGTGAGAATGAGTGCTGGTGTGTGCATGATTGGGGTCTGTGACGGACTGTCACCCACTCTAGGGCTGACTGCTGCTTTACAACTAATGGCATCAAGATACTACAGTCTTGTGTTGGACCTATGTGTATAAAATTTATGCAATAAGCCACCATTACCCCACATTCAAAGCCACGGCTTAGAATTTGGTTCAATGTAATCTCCTTCCACACCTAATATTCAATCATCAGTATGATTATAGGTTATCCTAGATCAGTCCTCCAGTCTTACTCCTTTAATGGTTATCTCAGCAATTAAATGAGTTGACCTCCATGTTGTTGTGAGAAACAAACTGTTCACTTTTTTTTTATCTTGGATTGGATTTATGTACAAATTTAGGGTTAAAGTCTTCAATTAATATTGTTGAGAATTAGGCTTTCTCTCTTGTAATTCTCCAGGATGACAATAAATAAGCACCCCATTCAGGGTCGACCCTTCAAAAGCAAAAGTCAGAAAATGAATATATGGGAAAAAGGATGTGAAGTTTCTATGGTGAGTTGAAGGAAAACTAAATAACACCTCTGGCATAAATTAGACAAAGTATTTTTTTTTCAACCCAAAGGCTTGTATTAAGAAGGACAATTAATCAAACCTATGTGCTCAGTAGGCACACAATGAGAAATGTCTGGGAACAAGAGAGATGGAGCTACAGCACTGAACGCCATTCTCTCTATGGTATTATTTATTAAAGTTAAATGACTCAAACGTTTTACTTCTTGTTGCATAAACTAGAGCATTTTTCTTTTCTTGCATGACCTGAACATATTATTTAGTGCAGAATCACAGGCATAGATTTATCATCAAAAAATAAATGTATCATCACATGAAAATCCTAATTTATTGCTATGCTTCCACTACTTATATTTAAAATAATTGCCACTGGAAAAAGACAGAAAATGTCACAGACATGCATTATAAAATTCATGTTTACCTGGCATTAAGCAATGGTGGAGAAAATAAAGATGAGTTGTAAAAGAAAAATTGGTTTTAATATTGACTTTTAATAACATAATGCATTTCTAACTGTGGGAGTATTTGCAACATCCAGATATTCTTTATTTAAAAAAAAAACTCTTATTTTTCAATTTAGTAAGGCCTGTAACATATTTTGGTGCCACTGGGCACAAGGTAGTAACCAGCACTGGACATGACATCAGACCATTAAAGAACACCCACTAAATGACTCAGACCAAGCCAATTTAAAGTCATAGCATACATTATACTGCATTTCACTGGCATGTGGTATGAAAATAGGTGTGCCAGGGTAATAAAAAAACCAGGAGAAAAATGACTTCAATTAGCTCCTCAAGCCAGGAATTCTATGGCTACTGTATGAAGCTGCAGTGGTAACCAATGAGTTCCCATGACGCCCCAAGTTTTTAATGCCCAGTGGCAAATGTTTTGCACATAACAGTGTTGAAGGCTATTTTAACACCCAGTCTTCCTAGAGATAACAAATATGATGGCTGGCAGTGTTATTATAACAGGGTATGTAATACACTCTACCTATCTTTGCTAAAGACTTAACAGAAGACAATTCAGTCCTAAATCAGGTGTCTCATGAAATTTCTGTTTTTCACTAAACACCTACTTAACAATGGTCTTTTGCTGGGACAATTGGTAATGTTTGATTATGTGCTAGAATAGCCAAAATATGTTAAAATAATGGATAAACAATCAAAATGTTTCTAAGAGATAAGGACTCTAAACTCGTGTCTCATTCACCTGACCTCATTACCCTATTCTTTCTACATCATCCCTTGCCAGTTCATACCTGTGGGTTAGAAGCCCCTTCTTGCTCCCCATACCTCTTTTAGGCAGCACATTCCAGGATGGAGAGTGCCTGGGAACAATGCACCAATACTGATGGATTCTTGGTAAACCTGTTTGCCGTATCACCATTTTTCAGAACACTTTTAGAAATTGGCAGACTAGTGCAGAAGAATGCACAATGAGGAAGAAAGACAAAAGTAAATTATTGATAATAAAATGTACCTTAACATTTCATTTTAGTATTATCAATGTTAATCAACAGAGGAAAGCTTTTGATTTAGATAGAGTCGTTGATGTTCGGTCCTTCTTTGAAAAATAAATATGGGTAGAGTCTGAACATAGAAGAAAACAGCATAGCCATGAAGCATGCTCAGTCTTTACATTGACTTGGAAGCAGTCGTGAGTTATTTTTCTCTGTTTCTGACCATAAGCTATATGCAACATGTGAGTTACTTTTCTCTTGCTTTTTTCTGAATACATACTGCATATTTATTATATGTAAATGTATAGTACTGAAAGTGTTTTTCCCCATATGAAATCACACTGTGGTGTTTACATTACAATAATGAATAAAAATGTATTTGGCAAATGCCTCAAAATTTAAAAAGCACAAAAAGGCTATCAATAGTCCCTTGTTATAATTTCCATATGGAATATATTTTGGTAAAGAAATATCACCTTAAGTTGTGCCTAGTAAGAGTACAGGGCTCAACAACTGAAGATAAAAGATAGTGGTACTTAAAAATTTCAGTTCATGGAGGTGGTACCCCACGAAAAAAGTTTGAATATCCCAATGTAGCTCTATTACATGGTATTTGATCAGAAATTCATCAATAATCTATTATGCTTAAGCATTTGCATTGAATAATAGGTCTACTATTATCCAAAATTATGCTGTGAACTATTGTTAGCATCAACCAAAATCTATGATCATTCCCAGTATCACAGCATTGAGTTTATATTAGTGGGGGGCATTGAACAAGTGGTAAAATATCTTGCGGGTGGGGTGGCTTAAAAACGTTTGGGAACCACTGATTTAGCATACTTAAAATAAATGAAGACAGTATTGATAAAAATGAATAGAGGAGAATATAATATAAAACACCTTGGCAAAGTTTTTAAAACACCTGTGTACTTTACATTTAAAACAATGCATTATTATAAGTCCACATGTTCTAAATGAATGAATGTCTCTTTTCATTATTGTATTACTTTTAAGCACTATAAATCTCCAACCTTCAAAATAATTTGCAGCTTCAAATGTTAAAGCATTAGCCTGAGGGATTCACTTGCATTGGCTGTTTTAACAGAATTGTACATCTACTTTTTTCTAAGTAGTAACAATTAAAATATTTTAGAAAGAACCTGAGAGTTCTAAGAAAAATTACAACACAAAACCAAAAATGAAATTAAAAACATTTGAACTGACTTACAGATTAATGTTATTAAAAATTGGACATGACATAAAGGAAATGGCAGACAGATTTTTTCTTGGCCTCTGAGAAAAGAAATTACTGTGCTGGTTTGAGGGAAATAAGGTCAGAAGTATCAAAGAGATTCAGACAGCAAGAGATAAGCATCCACATGCGAGATCTTCTGTGCACTAAGGAATTTAATGCTTCAAAATCCATTACACTGTCTTTAGCATTCTGCTGTCAAGAAAGTGAAGGTTTCATCTGATGCATTACAGGCAACAGTTAAAAGTAATAGTGACCCCATTAAATACTACTAGGTGGTGGTCAGGATTGCTGTGAGGAATGTGCAGCATGGTGGATAATTACCTCTGGCTGTTTTATGTTTCCAGCACATCAACATTTTGCATGGAGTTGTTTTTTTTCATGAGTTTCATCTACTAGTTGGGCTTCCCCCAGTCTAAAGATAAGCTTGGCAGGCTGACTGGGCAGTAGACTTGGTGTAAAGGAGTGTGGGAGCGAGCAAACACTGAAATGGACTCGAGGCTGCTCTGTGCCTAATGTGTCAGTACAGGTGTTGGCTGTCTGTGACCAGGAGCTGAAAAGGCGAGTTTACAAAATAAATTCTACTGGGATAAAATGCATTAAAACATGGCATTTTTATGGAACTGAGCTCTAGAAAACGAAAAAAAAAAAAAGTCTTCTGTGACAGCAGTAAATATATAATCATCACAAAATCATTATGCAGGTCTTGCTGTACCAAGTCAAACATGACTTTCAATCTCAGAACCATTGAAGACTAGAGGTATGCAAATTTTCCCCAGTAAGGTAGACTGGGTTTGATCCCAATCAGCTGAAAGCAAAAAAGCTGTAAACTCTAATAATTACTTTTAAAAATGAAAACTTTTTTTTTTGGCAAATTATGATTTGTTTATTTTAATGAATTAACATTTCAAAGCCAGTCTTATGGTCGATTAGACAGGCAGGTATATACCTGCAGTGCCTATAAGTATTCTCCCCTTGGAAATTTTTGTATTTTATTGTTATACAACATTGGACAACAGTGGATTTGTGTTTTTTTGACTCTGATTAACAGAAAAACACTCTTAAATGGTAAAGTGAGAATAGATCTTAAATTAAGTGCAAATATAAAACCCAAAATAACCGATTGCATAAGTATTCAGGGGATTTCTTGCCAGATCCATGATGTGTCATGATGAGTCAATGGAGGCTCTGATTGAGGCTCTCGAGAGACTGAGCGTAGAATCTGAGTGTCTGGGCTTGCGAGTGTCCTGGATAAAAAACAAGATCCAGGCCTTTAATGACCTCTTGGGCACAGCCATCAGCAGTGTGTCTTTCTGCGGAGAGAGTGTCGACTTTGTCAAGAGGTTTACTTACCTCGGCAACAACATTCATGTCTCTGGTGACTCTTCCTATGAAATCAGTAGATGGATTGGGAGAGCATGGAGGGTCATGAGGTCTCTGGAAATGGTTGTGCGGCACTACTGATATCTTAGCAAAAGCATGAAGGTCCAAGTCCTTAGAGTACTGGTGTTTCCTGTCTTGCTATATGGTTGCGAGACATGGATGCAGTTTTATAACCTGACCTACACAGTGACCCAAAAAAAAAAAAACACCCCAAGAAAGTCCACAAGAAAGATGACTGAAAAATCACAACTAAATGATCAGTCATTAACAAAAATGAAAACAGTATGGCACAGTTGTAAACCTGCCTAGAGTAAGATGGCCACAAATGAAAGAAAAAAGAGAAAACTCCACATAATTGGATGAAGCAGTATATCGCCATTTATACATACAATAAAACTAACTCACTTGAATTAACATATTGCATGATGTTTTTATCAAGAGACCCCCATGACCCTGAACTATATTACTGAGATAAAAATATTTATGGATACATTTTTTAAAAACTCCTTTAAAGCATGAAAAATGCACTGAAAAGAAATCTTTTCATTTTTATTATTTTGTTTTCACAGTTGGCTTCAAAATTATAGACTGAATTAAGGTAATCTCAAATGGACATTGTTGAAAATGTTCTCAAAGTCAATAAAACTAAATTAACAAGCATTAGTTCAAAATTACCATATTGTTTAAATGCCCTTTTTAATAATGTTATTAAATACTCTTAACATAACATAAACTGATTGTTTACCTCTAATGCCTATGAAAAAAAAGAAATCAATATTCTAGCATAACATAAATGTTTCAAAGAAATAGCCAAAGTCTATATGGCTAACAAGCTAATTCCAACCCTCTGTCTAATTTGCATATTTACTTCAGCTGAGTCACAGGTGCTTTTATATTTTTATAATGATGCTTTATAACATTACTGATCAATGGAGATGTAACTTCTTTAAGGCACAATAAAATCACTAACACATTTTTGAATAATTTTTTATTCTATTGTTAATTCTGAATACATAATTAACTAATTAAATAAAAAAATAAATAAATTACAATCGCTTCACTGGGACAGCTCAGAAATTATTTAGCCCAACAGTAACGGTTATACACCCAATATATAAAAATGAAAGAAATCAAACTGAAATACATAACTAAGTAGAAATTAGCAATGAAATCAAAACAGCACTCACAAATGTATGCCTGTATTTTTTTTTTTATAAATGTATATTTGAACTAACAGTGCCCTCTACTGTTGAAGATAACAGCTTGTTATAGAACCCAATTAAATGGTAGAGAATCCTAGAAAAATTCTTCAATTTTTTTTTTTTTTTTACAGTTTTAGCTTAAAGATTAATACTGCATATGATGTAAATTACAATTTAAAAGTTGTTTCATTCAATGGCATGCAGCAAGAAAATGTAAGGTGGGTGGAACTGATGCTTCACAGCACTTTGATCTTGCTAAATTTACTTTAATGGTGTCTTCAGGATGGAGTATGTGTTTATCCATCTACTTAATGTATCTAGGGACCACCATATCTTATTACTCTCAAAGACATTGAATCTTACATTAGACATGCATAACTGAGCGTGTGTATTATTGTGGCTTGAAAAGACTGGGGTTGGATTTAGAACTTTTTGATGTCCTGCAGTTTTATTTAGCAAAATATTTTAAGTATGACATTTCCATACTTTTTACAGAAAGTTTGATAGGTACCCACAAACGGTGTAACAAGAGAAATTCTTCTTTACACTGATGGACATCTGGTACACTGTTGCATGATCTGCTATTTATAGTACAAAACCATTTTTGAACCTACCTGATTGAATATATGTTTTTCAAAATCATAAAGTAATTTTAATCTAAATACTTAGGCTTAAATACTTGAAACTTGTTTCTAAGACAAATATAAATAATCAACTTGATGCCTGTATACAGATTTACACTGAAAACAAGCATTTTAAACTGAAAAAATATATTTTAAAATGCCCATATAAACAAGCAGTTCTCATTTAGAACTTCAGTGAACTTCAAAGTTGAAAAATGTTGAATCATGATAATTACATGATACTAATTATTACATGTGCCTCTTTAAAAGTTAATGTATGGAAATTCTTTTCTCATTAGTGCTATTTGGCCAATTATGTGTACAGTGGCAATGCATAATAAGTATAAATAGCACTATTTGTTAGAAGCCCATTATTTCTGGTTTTACTAGTCCATAATGTGACAAGAATGGCTCAAGTTAACAAGGTGAATTGAAAACCCATTATTACTTTAATAAATGGAGGTCAGTCAAACCCGAAAAGTACAACAATGTTGAAAGTTTCTTCAAGTGCTCTTGTAAAAACCATTAACTGCTATGATGAAACCAGTTTTCATGAAGAATGACACATGGCAGACCAGCAGTTACCTCTGCTGCTAAAGGATCAAGTTTATTAAAATTGTTAAGTCTCAAAAATCAACAAATCACTGCACCTCAGTTTACAACTAAAATAATTTCTTCAGAAAGCAGACACATTTTAAGAAAAAAACTGAGTGAAGCAGGTCTTCATAGAATAATTGCTGCTAAGAACCCACTACCAAAGGAGACAAATAAGAAGTAGGGACAAGCAATGCACATCAGACCCGTGGAATGTGTCATTTTCACTGATGAGACCACATTTGAGATTTTTACATTCAACAGTTGGTTCTTCATACGACAAAGAGAAAGGGAAAATATGGGAGAAGTTGTATGATGATCTGGGGGCAGTTTGCTACTGATGCAATCAGCCATTTATTTAGAATAGAAGACACACTTTACCAGCATGGCGATCACAGTATTTCACAGCACTCCATCTTATTTGGTTTATGCCTACTTGGGCCTTCATTTGTTTGACACTGCAATGACCCAAAGTACACCTCCAGCTGGCAAAACTCCCATCACCATCTCCACGTGGTGGCAGCTGATAACAAAGATCCTTGATAACCTGGCTAATGGTGAGGATCTCCAACGCCAAGTGGTGCAAAGCATTAGTTGCAGTTTTTAATGTCACTGTCACATCAATTACAATACGACTGTCAAAATGTTAGGGTTTACCCTGGAAGTGTCACAAATCACCATCACCCAAGTGACGTGATAAATGGATGATGGCTACTTGTGCAAGGACAACACAATCTTTGATTGACTACTCTCAACATTGGTGTGCTCACTGGACATTGCCCATATACAGTGCATCTGGAAAGTATTCACAGCGCATCACTTTTTCCACATTTTGTTATGTTACAGCCTTATTCCAAAATGGATTAAACTCATTTTTTACCTCAGAATTCTAAACACAACACCCCATAATGACAACGTGAAAAAAGTTTACTTGAGGTTTTTGCAAATTTATTAAAAATAAAAAAATTGAGAAAGCACATGTACATAAGTATTTACAGCCTTTGCCAGGAAGCTCAAAATTGAGCTCAGGTGCATCCTGTTTCCCCTGATCATCCTTGAGATGTTTCTGCAGCTTAATTGGAGTCCACCTGTGGTAAATTCAGTTGATTGGACATGATTTGGAAAGGCACACACTTGTCTACTTGAGCTTCCTGGCAAAGGCTGTAAATACTTATGTACATGTGCTTTCTCAATTTTTTTATTTTTAATAAATTTGCAAAACTCTCAAGTAAACTTTTTCATGTTGAAATTATGGGGTGTTGTGTGTAGAATTCTGAGGAAAAAAATGAATTTAATCCATTTTGGAATAAGGCTATAACATAACAAAATGTGGAAAAAGTGATGCGCTGTGAATACTTTCCAGATGAACTGTACAAGAGACTAAAACGAAAGGTGTGAAAGTGAGGGACATTGCCAAAGGCTATGAGTTTTTCTACCAGGGTTAATATGTCTTGGCCTGCAATGGCACTGCAGTGATGGTCAACAAAAACAAGATGGTGGCGGTCCAGTGCCTAAAATCCAGCAAAATAAAAAGATTTGTCCTGTACTCGCAATCACTTATGCACTCGAGTAACTGTCGAATACTATACTATAAGGGGTGCTGCAGTCATTAGTGCAAGTTACTGTGACTTCCTGAAGACCAATGTGAAGCCTGCTATTTGATGCAAGTGGCAGGACTGCTGTCTCAAGGAGTCCTTTTGCTGACAATGACAAAGACAATGCCCACCTGCCCACACACTGCTAAGATGACCAAGGCTTGTATGGATAAACTGAAGTTTGAGGTATTGCCACATCCTCCTTATTCACCAGATTTAGCACCATGTGATTTCTACCTTTTTGGATCACTAAAAAAACATCTGGGTGGGCGTCGATTCAAGACAGATGACGACGTGAAGAAAGCAGTGCACGAGTGGTTGCAAGCACAAGACAAAACCTTCTATTCTGCTGGAATCCAGGCACTTCCAGGAAGGTGTCACAAGTGAATAGCGAAGGGTGGAAACTACATTGAGAAATTACATTATCAGTTTTGTTAAGGTTCGTTTCATTTTTTAATATACCCCATTTTATTTATTTATTTATTTTTATTTTTTTATTAATTTTATTACAATCCATACAAAGCAATCAAGTTTTTACAAAAAAGAAAAATTGAGGTAAGAACAGATCGATCCCCACCCTGAGAGAGAGAGCAAGCCAAGCGTAAAATTTAAGGCTTGTAAACATACCTAAATTAATAAATTCTCTGTGCTTTATGAACTTATTTTAAAATATTACTGATTAGATCCAGCCAGGTTTTGAAAAAGTCTGTACAGATCCTCTAACTGAGTATTTGATTTTTCCAATTTCAAATAATATAACACATCAGTTTCCCACTGACTTAAAGAGGAGAGTTTGGGTTCTTCCAGTTTATCAGAATAAGTCTGCGTGCCAAAGTGTAGTGAATGCAATCACAATTTGTTTGTCTTTCTCCACTTTAAGCCCCTCTGGAAGAACCCGAAACACAGCTGTTAATGGGTTAGGAGGGATTGTGAGTCCAAGGCTGTCTGAAGGTAATTAAAATTTTTGTCCAGAATAATGTTAATTTGGTGCAGGCCCAGAACATGTGACCTAGTGAGGCTGGGACTTGGTTGCAACGTTTGCAGGTTGGATCATGCCCTGGAAACATTTTGGAGAGTTTTAGTCGAGACAGATGTGCTCGATATATAATTTTGAAGTTTTATAATTGTATGCTTTGCATATGGAGCTCAGTGAATTCTCTGCATTGCTACTTTCCACTCCTTTTCTGATATATTAATTGAGAGATCTTTTCCCAGTGTCCTCTTGGATCTTTGAAAGGAGGGATTGTAAAATGATTTTATATATTGTAGAGATGGAGTCTAAGTCCTTGAGATTGAGCAATATTTTTTCCAGCATGGATGAGGGTGCAAGATGAGGAAAATCTGGAAGGTTCTGTTTAACAAAGTTCCTGATTTGAAGATAGTGAAAGAAATGTGTAGCTGGAATGTTAAATTTGGAATGTAATTGTTCATAGGATGCAAAGGCGTTGTCTATATAAAGATCTCTAAGCAAGTTAATTCCAAATTTTTCCAGATATTAAAACTGCATATGTTTGTGAAGGTTGAAAGAGGTGGTTCTCTTGCAGAGGTGCCACAGATAGAAGCTTCTCCGTCTTAAAATGCTTTCTACATTGGTTCCAGATTCTAAGTGAGTGGAGCACAATTGGGTTATTAGTGTATTGCCGATAGCGTGTGTTTATTGGAGCACAGAGCAAGGAATACAAAGAAGTACTGCAGGATTTTACTTCTATTGCGGTCCAAGCCTGTGTATGTTCTTCTATTTGTGTCCAGGTTCTTATCGCCTGTATATTTGCTGCCCAGTAATAAAACTGGAAGTTAGGTAGAGCCATGCCACCTTCTGCCTTTTGTCTTTGTAGGGTCGCTCTTTTGATGCGTGGATGTTTTGAATTCCAAATAAATGAGGTTATTGTTGAATCTAATTGCTTAAAGAATGATTTATTAATGTATATTGGGATGTTTTGAAATAAAAAAGGAGCTTAGGAAGAATATTCATCTTAACAGTGTTAATTCTTCCAGCTAGTGTGAGATGAAGGGTTGACCATCTATGCAAGTCTTGTTTAATTTTTTCCATGCAGGCGAAATTTTGTTGATAAAGAGCTTTATGTTTACTTGTGATGTTTACCCTAGGTATTTAAACTGTTCTGCAATGATAAAAGGTAGGGTGTCTAATCTAATATTATATGCTTGAGAATTCACTGGAAAGAGTACACTTTTATTCAGATTAATTCTGAGACCAGAGATCTTTTGAAATTCTGTGAGTGCTGCTAAGACTGCAGGCACAGAATTTTCTGGGTTCGATATATACAGTACCATGTCATCTGCATATAATGAGATTTTCTGTTCCAGTCCTTCTCTGCTAATCCCCTTTATCTGATCAGTATTTCGACAATGTATTGCCAGTGGTTCAATGGCAATGCAAACAACAGTGGTGACAAGGGCATCCTTGTCTAGTGCCACGTTCTAGTTTAAAGTAGTCTGAGCAAATGTTATTGATGCAAACTGAAGCTTCTGGGTTAGTATACAGTAATTTAATCCATGCACAAATGTTGGGCCAAACCCAAACTTCTCCAATGTAGTAAAAGGTATTTCCATTCAATCATGTCGAATGCTTTTCTGCATCCAATGATAATAATATTTCTAGGGGTGTTTGATTTAGTTGGTGAGTATATTACATTAAACAGGCGTCGAAGATTTGAAGATAAGTGCGGCCCCTAATTAATCCAGTTTGGTCTTGTGATATTACGAGGGAGCACTTTCTCCATCCTTCTAGCTATGATTTTAGAGAGTATTTTAACGTCGTTATTCAGAAGTGAAATTGGTCTGTATGATGCACATTGTAATAAGTCCTTATTTTGTTTTGGAAAGACAGTGATTAGTGCTTGGCGAAAGGTTTGTGGAAGAGATTGGTTATCTCTGGCTTCTGTAAATGTTGCTAATAGGAAGGGAGCTAGCTGAGCGGAGAATTACTTGTAAAACTTTGCAGGGTAGCCATCAGGGCCTGCTGCTTTTCCACCTTGGAGTGACTTTATAGCATCTAGTAATTCTGATAATGCAGAGGTTTATCAAGTTCCTCCACACTAAAAGCGTCTATTTGTGGTATCTGTAATGTATCCAGAAATGCATTAGATTGTGTATTGTCTTCTTTAAACTCAGTAGTATATAGGGATTTATAGTAGTCTCTGAAAGTGTGCATTATATTTTTGTGTTCGATGATTTTATCTCCGTTAGTGTTAGTGATTACGAGATTGCGTTGCACTTCTTGCTTGTGAATTTGTTGAGCTAAAAGCTTATTAGCTTTCTCTCCATGTTCATAATAATGATGTCTGGATTTGTAAATTAGTTGTTCAGTTTCTTTAGTTGTCAAGAGGTTTAATTCTGAATGTAGAGCCTGCCTCCTCTATGTAGAGTCTGCTTGGTAGTCTGGCATGTTCTTCATCTATTTTAGTAATTTGCTTTTTATCTCTGCTACTTTCTTGGCTGGATTTATTTCTGTGGGAAAGATATGAGATAATCTGTCCTCTTAAGAAGGCCTTAAGAGTTTCCCAGAGTATTCCTGCAGAGATCTCAGGGGATGTATTTGTCTCTAGAAAGAATTTGATTTGTTTGGATATAAATTCCGTACAATTCTCGTCTGCTAATAGAAGCGGGTTGAGCGCATCTGGGGGTGAGTGTATGGGGCTTAGTAATTTCAGCTCCAAGATCATAGGTGCATGGTCAGAAATAACAATAGCATCGTATTTACAAGATTTAATCTTAGGCAAGAAGTTATTGTCTATAAAGAAGTAATCAATCCTTGAGTAGCAATGATGTACTGGTGAGTAGAAAGAATATGTTCTTGAATTTGGGTTTAAAAACCTCCAGGGATCTTAAGTTGTGATCAGTTATAAACTTTGTAATTATCTTTGCGGTGTTAGATGCGTTCCCCTGTGGAGGAAGTCCTATCTAAAAGTGGATTTAGAACACAATTAAAGTCCCCAGCCATTATAACTTTATGAGTGTTCAGATTGGGAATGGATGCAAATAAATTTTGTATAAATTCCTTATCATCAACATTAGGTGCATAAGCATTTATCAAAATCATTTTACAGTTAGATAAGTCTCCCATGACCATTACATATCTCCCTTCAGGATCCAATACTACATCTGATGCTACAAATGGTACTGTTCTATGTATGAGAATTCCCACCCTCTAGTTTTCTTTGTAAAACTAGAATGGAACATTTGGCCAGTCCAGTCTTTTGCAGCGGAACTGATCCTTGCTTAGTAAGTGGGTTTCCTGTAAAAATACTATTTTAGCATTTAGACCTGTTAGGTGAGAGTACTTTCTTTCTCTTTAATTCTGATTCAGGCCTTTAACATTCCAGCTTACGAAGTTAACTGTCCCATCATGGAGACACTGATTCTGAGTTTTTGATGTCATTTTATAGTCTTAACTGGAAGTGAGACAGTTTAGGTCTTAATTTCCTATTTCCCCAGAGTTGTTGCCATGCAGCTTATTATTACGTTGATAGTTATAATTATAAAGATTGAGAGGATAGATTAGGTATAGATCAAGCCTGCTCTCTTTCTCTCCCCCCCTTAACCCCCAACCCTCCCTTTTGCCTCCCTAAGTGAGGCTAAAACCCACTTCACACAATCCCAGTCCTCTGACATACCCAGAGACAGAGCACGTCCAAAGCAAAACAAGCCCCATGCAGCGGCTTTAGGGTTAAAAGATAGAGATATCTGTTACCAATATAGTCTTTAAAAAAAAAAAAAAAAGAGTTTTGCACTTAAAATATATATATAGTCTTCAGCAATTTTAGTGCATTAAGATGATACACCCAGATAATAAACCGGGTGATGGTGTTAAAAATGTGTCCATAATAAGCATAACAAGTGTTAATGCAGTAATAGCAATAACAATAAACCAAGGGTATGATATTGAACAGTCTCATTTAGGGTAGAGATGAAATAATTAGAAAAAAAGAAAAAAAAAAGAAAAGGAGAAAAAAGAATAATTAAGCACAATAAAACATAAACAGCGCCCTAGTAATACTAAGTAATAATGAGAATATATGCTGATAAAAACCCGTATTTTAAAACGAATAGATCAGACAGTAGATTATTAATCCTTGCTTTATCATTAACCGCCATGACTCACTATTATGTATCAGAATAGTCCCGGGAACAGCTTTCTTAAAGTCGTCCCCGATTATTTTAGAAAAAAGTTCAGCTGTGAATTTCACAGGGTTTGAACTTTCTCGATTCTCAGGCAGACCTTCAATTCTGACATTATACCTTCTACTCCCATCTTCCAAAATAGCCAGTCTGTCTCCGAGTTTTTCTCCGAGCTTTTTGCATTCGGAGCTGACATTTACTGCTTTTTCCTCGGCAATGGCAGCTAAATTTTCGGCCATTTCAATCCGATTCGTGAATGTCTCCTTGAGATCCTCCAATTGATCAGTAAGCATGCTCAGTTTAACCGAGTTTTTCTGAATGCGCTCTTCAATTTTACCCAGCACCTGTCAAAGCTCAAGTTGCACCTGTTGATGCAGCCTTTCAGTTGCCTATTGGAATTCCTGTCGCAGCCTTTCATTTGCCTGTTGGATTTCCTGTCGCAGCCATTCATTTGCCTGTTTCAACTCCTGTCTCACCTCCTGTCTAATTTTTTCGCTTGCCTTTGCCCTTGCTTTCTCATTAGCCTTCTCGCTTTTCTTTATATCTTGCGTGAGCTCAGCGAGCAACACCTTCAGTTCAGACACTTCAATTGTACTTTCTTGTACCGTAGATGAAGCAGCAGACTTTGCTGTAGCCGGTGTCCCCGCTGCTCCCGGCTCGCATAATTGAAGCTGCGGACTTCGAGGCCCTTTCCAGTTTCAGGTGATCTTCTCTGATCGGCGAGCTATCCAGATCTGCACTCATGATCGCACCTTCGCTCCCCCTTTCGCTCTCAGCCGGCGACAATGTAGCGGACCGTGGTCCCAAGGAGTCTGTACTTTCGCCCATCTGATCCAGGTCTGTCTCTGAAAGGCCGTATCTTGAACTAGGGCTTGCTGATCTTAGCTTGGGTGTAGCTTTAGTTTTCGATTCTTTCGGACCCCTCTTCTTGTTGGCCATGTTTATATGTGCTTACATATACTGTAGCAGTCCCTTGAATAAATTGAATAAATACAGGATATCTCAGAATAATAAGCAAATAATATGAAAAATAACACCGCTGCTAGCGGAGCTCCACTTCAGACGTCCATCTCTCGCATCGGACGAGACCAAAATGATCCCATTTTCTAACTTTAGCTTGACTCCCCCCTCATAATTAATGTGTCTAAGTCTTAAATAGCAAGTCAATTAAAAGTAAGGAAAATTAGCAGTAAAAATTGGCCACTAATTAACAAAAGGGCTATAATGAAAGCCTGCAGCCACAGTGGTGCTCCAGGACGGGAGTTTGAGACCCTGATGCAAATAAGACTACAAATGAAAATCGAGGGTAAAAATGTTTATTTTGACACCAATTTCAGTCAACATTCTGAAGATTACCTAATGTCTTAATAGGAGTGAAGTTTATTTTTCAGTGGTATGTCTTTAAAATAAATGTTTAACACTCACATTCTACAATTTATGAAATAATTACTTTGTATTCCTTTCAGCAGAGTATAGATTAAAAGTAAACAGATTTTGCCTTTCCCAGAAAAATGATTTGAAAAGGAATGACCTTCTACACAAGTTTAAAATGTGTAGTGAGCTATTGAATATTAAAAGATACTAATATAACATTAACTAACAGCTTACTTGCTAACCCCCTTAAATATAGAATACTACATCAAAAAAACTGAAATCAGATAACTTAAAAGTAATCTGCCTTAAGAATGAAAGAAGATATAAATAATTTACAAAGCAAAGTGTGGGAGTTATTTGGTCTCTTAAAAAGCATTATATCAAAATGCATTAGAAAACTCAATCTTTGCCTAAAGCGAATTAAAATGAATGGAAAAACATGCACAAAGCAGCTCATTATAATCTAAAAATGTATTCTAATCTTCCAATAACTGCATACACTGAAGCAAAAAGTCATGGCATGGCTCCTTACTGAAACTGTCAAGACTTTGTTTCTTCTTGTAGCACTAGATTTCTGGGGACACAAACTTCAAAGTTTGAAATAAATATCCATAGTACCTGATTTCAGATTAATATGCTAATCATCCTGGCAGGTGTTCCAATTGTTATTTCACATAAAAATTTCAGTCTTGTCCATATCTTCACATATATTCTTCACATATATTTCTTATATTCTGTCTGGAGGTAATACTGAGCTTGTTTCTGGATATACAGTAATCCCTCCTCGATCACGGGGGTTGCATTCCAGAACCCCCCGCAATAGATGAAAATCCGTGAAGTAGAAACCATATGTTTGTATGGTTATTTTTATATATTTTAAGCCCTTATAAACTCTCCCACACTGTTAACATTATTAGAGCCATCTAGACATGAAATAACACCCTTTAGTCAAAAGTTTAAACTGTGCTCCATGACAAGGCAGAGATGACAGTTCTTTCTCACAATTAAAAGTATGCAAACATATCCTCCTCTTCAAAGAATGCATGTCAGGATCAGAGAATGTCAGAGAGAGAGCGCGAGAGAAAAGCAAACAATCAAAAAATCAATACGTGCTTTTAAGTATGCCAAAGCACCGCAATAAAGCGGCATTTTTTAGAGTAGCGTCCGTATCCCCTGGGCAAACAGCCTCTGTGCAAACAGACCCTCTGCTCACACCCCCTCCGTCAGGCAGAGAGAGTGAGAGAGACAGAGAAAAGCAAACAATCAAGCACCGCATGGGAAGCACATCGTATATCATTGAGGAGTTTTATTTAATATGTAATACATGCTCTGATTGGGTAACTTCTCAGCCATCTGCCAATAGCGCCCCTAGTATGAAATCAACTGGGCAAACCAACTGAGAAAGCATGTAGCATAAATAAAAGACCCATTGTCCGCAGAAATCCGCGAACCAGCGAAAAATCCATGATATATATTTAGATACGCTTACATTTAAAATCCGCGATGGAGTGAAGCCGCGAAAGTCGAAGCACGATATAGCGAGGGATCACTGTAGTCTATTCTTGTAGCCTTCAGTATACTCATTATTTATTTTTGCTTTCCATTGGTGTGTTAGCAGCCTCTGTCTGTCGGGTGGATCTCTCAAATGACTGGTCATCTGTTCCAGGAACTACATTAAATTTCCCGGACAGTCATTTATAGTCAACCAAGATAGACTCTGATATCATAAAAAGAGATTCAAAACAATGCACTTGAAACCACAACTTGGTAACAGAAAAACATAACTGTTCATTTGTCAGTCACAAAAACATATGTAAGACCTTCCAAATTCAAAAGAAAAAAATCTAGCATTATTTAATTTTCTTAGAAGAGTAGTTGAATGAGACTATTACTACAAAATGTGAAATGTTCTAACTTTTTGTATATAGTTCCAGCTTTGTGCTAATCTGGTGGAAGGTAAAGGTCCTGGTTAGGGCAACGGTGATATAATGTAGTTCCAAAAACATAAGCACCCCAAAGAAAATTAGACAAACTAGTTGAGATGCACCAGACAGAAAGTAACTGTGAATTAAGTCATTGATACAGAATGTACAATGTATTCATAAATCAGAAACATGTATGAACAAGGACATGGGTCCATGAGGCAACAGCTCCAACCACTGTGACATTGTGCCAGCATGATCCAATAGATATACAAAAGCTATAAATACCCCCAACATTTCTGCAGACATTAATGATCATCTAAAAGCTGAGAACTGACTTGGTGTTAGACTACGATGATTAAGTGTTCCTTTAATTTTTTGAGCAGTGTATTTCATTCTGTTTTAACATGGGCTACCCAACATTATAAGTGCAATATCCTGGTTTCCTTATATTTACAATCTTCTAGATGTCAAGTTACTATAAATTGAGGTAATGTGCCACAGTAAAATACATTCAAATGGCAGGGTCAAATGTGTCACAAGACCCACAAGGTATGAGGAAAAAGCATTCTATAAAAGGCCAAAGAATTCAGGGGAGAAATGTAAAAAGGGTAGGAGAAGATCAATGGTGTCAAGATGTCAAGTCAAGAGGTTTTCATACTGAACAATATTGTCATGTGTCACTCAATAAACTTTGAGTCTGAACATGCTGTCTGGCATAAGTGCATTTTCACACTTTACAGATGTTATCGTAAAGGACTCAAGGGTGTTAACCCACCACATATTCAAGAACAATACACAGAATGCAACCTCTTATAATCTACAGCATGCTGTGCCCATGGTAGAGAGGTAAAAAATCAGGGGTTTATTTTTAATTTTTTATTTTAAAGAAACTGACATTGTGTTCATAGACTTGTTTCACAAGGTATATACTGAAACTGTGCTTTTGCCACTTTCACATGCTAGATTTTGTTATATAAATTATATCAAAAAACAGCATACAAATTCTGGGTTTTCTCAAGGAGGGATAAGGATAACCATTGCCTCAAACAATTTTGCATAATAAGGTTTAAAAAAGTGTACTAGTATTAGAAATAAATCTAATAATGCCTGTGTAAGGCATTTACATTCTCAAATGGACAATGATTTCAAATAATGTGGAAAACAGTCATTTTTATTTTTGAGTACAAGAAACACTTTTTAATTAGAGAGCAGACAGCAACCTTTGTCATAAAAAGTGCTCTTGATTACAGGCTATTTGAAAAAAAGCTCAGTTTTTCACTTTTGATTTTTGGTTTACAGCTTGAATCTGACAATTACCATGTCTAAAAACTAAAAATAGCCAAAGCCAAAAGCCAAGAAGCTAAACCGTAGTCGAAGCAAAGATTGCGAGGAGATTTTATACAGAAGGTGTGTTGTCACCAAAAACCGAGATGCTAAAACTGTAAACAAAGTTAAGGAGTGGAATGTCATGAACTTGAAGATATAAAATACTAGTTTTTTGAGCAGCTATATCATGGTGCACAGCACCTTCTGGGAGGCAGACCCTATCAAAAATGCAATACCTCTTTACAACATAGCTACAAAAAGCGAAAGCTACGGAGAATGCCATTAAGACACACTTAGAATTAAACAATAAAATCATTTAATATTACACACCACATGTGCATTAATGTTTCTTTAGGACAAAACCTTCCAAAGACACACAACAGAGCAACGGAAAAAATTTATTTCAAACATGAAAAATATTTAACTAGGTGTCCATTATTCTATACGTATAATTTGACTCTAGAAGTGATTTCCTTATAAAGAGTTTCTTACCTTCTGAAATACAGAAGCAGTTCAGGAAAGACAGAAGACTCAAATAATTTCTCTGGTGTTACAGAATTCTATAGAGATATCCCTTCTGGGACACATGCATTGTTGTTACCCAACGATTAAGCAGACCCAGATTTGAAGGCTTCAGAATTGTGATAAGACAATGTTAATTGAGGGGATTCTTAGAAGTCTCACTACACGTTTGGAAGTCATTTTCAAGAACTGGCCAAGACATAACAATGAGATGGGATTAAAATAGCCTCAGTTTAGAAAAATTCTGTTCCTCCAGTTGGAACAAGTGTCTGGGGTAAAGTCTAAATGGTGGGAGGATGAGACCATGGTCGTGTGAGAGGGACACAGACAAGCAGATGCCCAACCACCCACACCCACACATACAGTATATACATATATATATATATATATATATATATATATATATATATATATATATATATATATATATATATATATATATATATATATATATATATATATATATATATATATATATATATATATATATATATATATGTACACTTTATTATTATAAGAACAAGAAAATACAAACACATAACTCCAGTTTAGGTTCCCGGTTAAGTTTAGAGTAGATTTCAAAATCCTCCTTTTAACATATAAAGCATTAAATGGCCAAGGTCCAGCTTATTTGTCTGAACTTATCATGACTTACAAACCACAGCGTATATTAAGATCTCAAGATGCCAGTCTGCTTATGATTCCAAGGATTAATAAAATAACAGTGGGAGGTCGAGATTTTAGTTACAGGGCCCCTAAACTTTGGAATGGTCTGCCTGCTACTGTAAGAGATGACCCTTCTTTCTCAACTTTAAATACCCTGCTGAAGACTCAATACTTCAGTTTAGCATATCCTGACTAGAGCTGCTGATTAACTGTATAGACTGCATCTCTGTTGTTAGTCATTAGCACTAAAACATAAGTAACATAATAGTTATAATTTGATACTAACCCTCACCTATTCTGTTTCTCTTCTCAGTACTCAAATGTGGCACTTGGTGCCACGGCCCACCTGCCAAGTTGTTTTGCCTGCCTAAGGTAAAGTCATCCCTGATGGAGTATCACAGGAATCGTGGGAAAGTGTGGTACTTTAATCGGATTAGCGCTATTTCAGCTGTGGAATGGCCAACTGGGGGAGGCAGCTTGATGGATGAGGTCTCCAGGACTCTAAACAAATCCAAATCATATTACGTGATATCATCTACTGTTAAATTCTACTCCGTACTTCTAAAATTTTTATTTTTATACTGTATTGAGGATTTGTTCTGATCTGTGTATTGTATTGTATTGACCCCCTTCTTTTTCACACCCACTGCATGCCCAACCTACCTAGAAAAGGGTCTCTCTTTGAGCTGCCTTTCCCAAGGTTTCTTCCATTTTTTCCCTACAAGGGTTTTTTTTGGGAGTTTTTTCTTGTCATCTTAGAGAGTCAAGGCTGGGGGGCTGTCAAGAGGCAGGGGCTGTTAAAGCCCATTCCGGCACTTTTTGTGTGATGTTGACCTATGCAAAAAGTAAATTGTATTTATTGTATTGTACACTTTCCATATATCTAGCGTCAATGGCACAATTCTGAACATAGAGAGACACTAAGACAGATCTCATTTTACAATTCCTATACAACATCTAACAGATTAAATATGATATCTCAGCAAAAACACCAGAAGCATTAAAGGTAATTTAGAGTTGAGAAGTTAAGAAAAAACATGAAAAGACATCTGGCCATTTCACAGATTCTTAACTTATCTCAAATCTTTACAGAATTTCTCTCTCTCTGATGACCTCTGCTAAACTGCTAATGAGAGTGAAGCTCACCCACCACAGGATAATCCATATTAAAATTAGCCCTAATTACCTTGAATTATTGCAAATGCATGTAATGATCAGTGTGTTTCCTACACAGGTGCACCTAACTGAATAGACTACACTCATTACCTTTCTTTTTTAGAATATAGTTCTACTCAATTTCTATATTTTTAGTTTTTTAAACATAAAACAAAGCCTGTGACTTGTTCCTTTATGAAATTTTAAATGGCTAATTAGTTGACCTTTTCATGTTAGGGTTCTTAGAAGACCCATAATACAACAGCCCACACTCACAATGGCTACTGAGTGGCAAGAGTGACTTTGTGGTAAAAATGAGTCAAAGAGGGTGTTAATTATTTTAATTAATTAATTTTATGAATGATTTTAGTACAACCCATCTTTTACACATTCTGGGTCACAAAACACATGTGAAAATGTGCACCAGTTTAACGAAATGATTGCTCTGTGGCATGGTGATCAGCCAGCATTTGCTGTGTGTCAGGCTGAATAAGTGAAGCGGTTAGTACAGAGAGATGAGAATTCTTTGGAGAAGCATAAAAATGACAGGGTATCTGAGAGAGACAGACAGAGATAGAGAGAGCAAGAGGGGACATTGCATGCAGCATTAGCTCCTGTTAAACTTAATGAAATGAGCAGGACCAGTAGCTGGTGTGGAGGTTCCAGAGAGTGGCTATGTTAAACTTCAAGTGTGATGATTTAACCCCAGAGAGCAGACAAGAATGGAGAGAGGCACATCTGAAACAAGGCACAGGAGGGTTCAAGAGTGTACAGGAATATGTGGGCAAGGGCAAGGCACCCTAAGGGAACTGTGGTAACTGTCAGAGGTGGCAGCTCTGTGAACTGTGGTGACTGGCAGAGGTGGCAGCTCAGTAATCTGCATTGACCAGATGAGGTGGCATCAAGTCTATGTATACCAGAGGAAATGGCAGACTGTAATGAGTCAGGCTACGCCACTAGGATGATGTCCAGAACAGAGAAAAGCAATTGTGAATACCTTGGTAAGACTGTAGGATTTTTAAATCAGTTTATTATTTATTTATGAGAACATCTCCAGTTTTCAAGGCGTGGGTTTAAAGAGACTTATTTATTCTGGAATGCACTATTTGCACATGTCAAGTACTTTAAAATCTTTAGTTTTTAATGAACTGGTAATCTTCTGAGTAACTCTTCTTTAAAAGTCTCGCTTGTCTACCTCCCTTGTCCTGGCCCATCCTCAGTCTACGAACTACAAAGGACAATGGCATTGGCTGCTGGCAGGTGGCATCGAAGACATGCTTACTAAGCTCCCTGGGAACTTAACAACCCTAACCTTCCAATTATTTTGTAACAAATAAATATTAGTAAATATCAGCTTACGTGCTCCAGACTTAACAGATAAGTAAAAACAATTTTAATCTAAAACTGCACATGGCAAGCAAAAATTACAGAAACTGAACATGACAACACAACATGTCTTTTAAAACGTTTAGATTGTTTAGAATTTTACAGAAAGTATTTTTGGAATAGCCATACCATAACATAATCTCTACTTTTTCCAACAATGGCAATTTTGTTGTGATAAATATGGCAAATCACTAATTACTGGTCAACATTTCATAACCCATGAAATTTGCATAATGTGCTGCACTTCCAATGAACATTCAATAAAATCTGTAATATATAATTAAGTAAAGAATTATTAGATTATCTGTAAAAGAATAAAGACCTAATTTTATTTCCATCCATAACTGAAATGTAAATGTGTTTATGCCTAAAGACAAAAATGTACACATTTTTAATGATACTTTAGGCTGAAACTAATATCAAAACACAGCCCCCACATTATTTAACTTTTATTCCTTTGCTGTGGCTGAACACACAAAGCAAGAGCAAGGAATTTTCATCATGAAAAAAGATAAACTTAAGCTTCTGCTGCTTTTTTTGCAAAAGTGAAAATAACGACAAGGTTTTTGCATAAGTATGAAAGCTGAAATAATACCAATGAACAAAAGTTCTGTAAGTTGCACCTGGAAAGAGTATTAAGGCGCTCAACATAATCTACAGAGGCACGAATTTAAGAATAGAGACTAATTGCATTATGACAACATTGGGAACAAGCTTCAAAAATTTCAAAAGATGATCAACACACTCCCTCTGTAAAGACATGTAACTTCTTCTGTTGTTTGAAGTGATTAAGGATTTTTCTTTGGAAATTGTAATTGTAATACTAAGGGTCACTAAAATGTAATCATCTGTTTTTTTTTGTTGAACTCTGGGTGCACGCTAATCATTGGATCATTTATAGTTGAATTTACTTGAAGTAGGTGATGAAGTAAATTCAGATATCTTTAAGCCTCTCTTCTTATGAGTGCCCCTCAGTTATCTTACCAATATGTTTTAATTTTCTTATACAAATGACTGCATTTCACTTGCAGACTTGCACATTATACACTCCATTTTATGATTGATAATTCATTTTTGAGTGCTTCCCAAAATCCCTCATAACTAAAATAACACTTTAAATTCTTTGCAATTTATGTGTTCGCTGACCCACTTGTTAAGCTTCTTAAGCTGGCTACTGTTTGCACCAACCTTACCAACAAACAATGGTCTCCAGTCAGAGCACAATAAAATCATGTCATGATATTCAATAAATAAAAAAAATACATTTTACTTATACAGCACCTTTCCCATGGGCAAAGTCCTTCACATATATTTGCAGAATGCAAAAACAATAAAAGCACAGAAAATGATCAAATAAATAATACAATATACAAAATAATATCAAATTTATTTTTTTTTTACCATTTTGCCCATTTTTAGAATAAGGTAATTTTCTTGTACAACATGTCCCTCATTTCTTTTGTATTCACCTTAGAAACAAAGGTGACAAGTTTTGTGCTTATTTATTTTTTTATGCTTTGATTTAATTGGTTATTAAATAATGATATCGTATTAACTTCCTATTACTTTTTATAAGTTTGTTTCGTCCCACAAGGGGACCAAAATTACCACCATATAATTGAAGAAACGTCAATCAATTTTCAATCAACTTGTGGGTGCTTTCTGCTACGCAACATCAGGTGTAGGGTTAGTAAAGAAATACTTTATATTCATTATATACATACATCACAAAATAGCTTATTAATCTTTAAAATTTAGCACTTTTGGGAAACTCATCCCTGGTCAAACAATTTCCTATAAATCTGTAATTAAATGTCAGAAAAACAAATTAAATAATTGGTTTGGAGTTTAAACAAGGGAAAAGAACATTCTCACCTTTAGTCATCTATCATGTGTTTATAAAAGTTTTGGTGATCATCACACTACTGGATAGCACCGTTTGTAAAACTCTTAACACATGGGAGGAAAACACACGGGTAATAGTTCTGAAAGTGCAATGCACAACATTGTTACTGGAAAATTAAAGAGGTACAGATAGTGCCTGGAAGGAATTATCCTTTTGTACAGGTCCATTACTGAAAACATTTTGGCCTTCTCTCTGCATACTTATAGCATTATCTCTTCTGTTGACAAGAATAAACTAGACAGAGTGGTATGAACTTTAGATTTACTCTACTCCTCCAGAATATAAAGACCTAAACATCTAATCTGACTTGGTGTACCCCATCTATCCCTTTCTCATGGTTTAGGTCAGTTATGGCTCCTAATTTCATTAGGGTACATTCCCACAAACCATGTGATAGGTTTACATTTAAAAAAAAGTTTACAATTCAATATATCAAAAGTTTTGTTTTTTTTGCTAAGTTTGTTTAAGAGTTGCTGTTAAGTAGTAGCCTCTGTTCTTTGTCTGTATTGATGTTTTATTGAGAGTGTTCTTCTAATGTTACAAGAGTTCCTTTTTTTGCACTAATAATATTGTCAGTGCAAAAAGTCTGATGAAGTGCTAAATTTCTAAATTGTAACAACTTCTGACAAAACAGTTTAAATTCCAAATTATATTATTAGTGTATGTTTCGACTAGGTTCAATAATGTAGTGTAGATGTCAACTTTGGTACATTCACGTCTTTTGAGTATCTTACCATTGCTATTCAAGGTGTGTCCCAATCACTCGCATTGTCCATGTATAGACATCCATCCATCCATTTTCTAACCCGCTGAATCCGAATACAGGGTCACGGGGGTCTGCTGGAGCCAATCCCAGCCAACACAGGGCACAAGGCAGGAACCAATCCTGGGCAGGGTGCCAACCCACCGCAGGACACACACAAACACACCCACACACCAAGCACACACTAGGGCCAATTAAGAATCGCCAATCCACCTAACCTGCATGTCTTTGGATTGTGGGAGGAAACCGGAGCGCCCGGAGGAAACCCACGCAGACACGGGGGAACATGCAAACTCCACGAGGGAGGACCCGGGAAGTGAACCCGGGTCTCCTAACTGCGAGGCAGCAGCGCTACCACTGTGCCACCCCCATGTATAGACATTTATATTTAAATATAATACATCCTTCACTGAAGAATTCTCAGATTTAGTATCTATAATAATAACTAACTTTGACTGATACCTAATTGTTGGAGATTTTAACTTTCAAACCAGTTTGACCCAAAGACACGAGAGTTCATGTACCTCCTGCAATCTCAGTTAACCAGCCCACACATAAGGAAGGACACACACTGGGTCTAGTCATTGCAAAGGGATTAGAAGTTGACATAAGGTAGGTTGTGGATATCAGAACACTTTTTTGTATCATTTAATGTAGAAACACTGATAACTACAACTAATGAGAAACATATTGTAAAAAACATTACTTTGATATATTAGCATATGCAAAGTTTGCTAATATTCTAAACAATCAGTACATTTGTAGTGAATAACTCAACAATGTTAACAATGTTAATAGCAAGGTGGACATTTTTAAGCTAAGGTAAGAGCTACAGCTGACATAAATACCCCTGAAAAGACAGTTAAGAAATCCTCCAGTACTGTTATACCCTGGAAAACCCAAAAAGTGTCTGATTTAACGAGAACATGTTGGACAGGTGAGTGTAAACGGAGAAAAACTAAAATGATAGTCCATTATGAAATACTTGAGAGGCAGTCCGATTTCTCTAAAATTATAAATAATGTTGGTAATCAAAGAGTTTTATTCTCAACTATTGATCATCTTCTAAATCCAGCTCACTCTACAGAATGCCTCCTAAAAACTCAAAGTGTAGTTTGTGTGGCTTTCGCTATATTTTTTAAAAACTAAATTAATGATGCTAGAAATAATATTGTACACCTATTCCCCCAACCCCCCCAAGTTAATCCGACTGAATCCCAGTATTCCATTTTAAGTGATTTAAATTATTTCACCAGAATAGATCTAACCAAACTACGTAGAATAATTCCTCTACTGAAACCCTCCACCTGCACCCTTGACCCTCTTCCAACAGTCTTTTTTTAAAGAAGTCTCTGTTGTGCTAATTGATTGTATACTTGACATAGTGAACTCCTCATTAAATACAGGGGTCTTCCCTGTCTTAAGACTGCAGTTTGCAAACCACTGCTCAAGAAAAATAATCTAAACTCTGTTTTTAACAATTTTAGACAAATATCTAATCTGCCTATTTTAAGTAAAATTCTAGAAAAGGCTGTCATTATACAACTAAATGATTACTTGAATATACATTATATTCTTGACAAGTTTCAGTCAGACTCTTGGCAACATCTTAAATTGGTTTTAGTCTTAATTAACATGTAGAATATTCTTTAGTTAGTTGTGGGTTTTGTATGTACCTCAGAGACCCATGATATTTTATAGTGCACTGCAATGATATATTCTGGGCCCACTGCTGTTTTCAACCTACAGTATATGCTTCCATTAGGTCTGATTATCTCAAAGCACAAGGTGAGCTACCATGGCTATGCAGATGATATACAGCTGTATATATTGATAGTGCCTGATGACCTTGACACTCTAGGCTCTCTGATCCTGTGTCTTACTTGTATTTTCCGAATGTATGAGCAATAACGTTCTCAAACTAAATAAGGAGAAAACAGAAATCTTAGTTATTGGTAAAAATGGATACAGTGAGGGTATTAGAAATAAACTTGGTCTCTTAGGCTTAAAAGTTAAGTCTGAGGTAAAGAATTTAGGGGTAATTATTGATTCCGACCTAAATTTAAAATCACATATTAATCAGATTACTAGGCCTGCATTTTTTCACTTAATGAATGTAGCTAAAATTAGACCTCTTATAACTTTACAAGATGCTGAAAAATGAGTTCCCTCTTATGTTTTGAGTAATACACTCCTCACAGGGACTACCTAAGAAAGACAACAACCGGTTACAGTTAAGAGTTAGAATACCTAGAGGGGGCTGGACAGTCTTCTGGCCTTGGAACCCCTGCAGATTTTGTTTTTTTTTTCTCCAGCCTAACTGGAGCTTTATTGTTTTTTTTTTCAGTCCACCTGGCCATCCGACCATAACTTTCTCTTTGTTACAAACTGTATAATATTATTGCCTAATCTTATTTGTTTATGTTTTATATTAACCTTCTTTTTGTTTCATATTATAAAGAACTTTCAGCTACATTGTTTGTATGAAAATGTGCTGTATAAATAAATGTTGTTGTTGTAGGTTGTTAATGGAATTTTCCTTGGAGGGAAACATCAAATTCACATTGATAATAATGCACACAGGAAAGAGACCAGGGTCTGTGGTTTGCTTGTGTGTCTGCACTGTGCTTCATAATTGATTTCTTAGTATTAATTTGATAATGTGATTCCAAATATCTATTTCTGGCAGCCACAGGTGTTTCAAACAATTACAGTCATATGAAAAAGTTTGGGAACCCCTCTCAGCCTGCATAATAATTTATTCTACTTTCAACAAAAAACAATAACAGTGGTATGTCTATTATTTCCTAGGAACATCTGAGTACTGGGGTGTTTTCTGAACAAAGATTTTTAGTGAAGCTGTATTTAGTTGTATGAAATTAAATCAAATGTGAAAAACTGGCTGTGCAAAAATTTGGGTACCCTTGTAATTTTGCTGATTTGAATGCATGTAACTGCTCAATATTGATTACTTGCAACATGAAATTGGTTGGATTAGCTCGTTAAGCCATGAACGAGACAGGTGTGTCCAATCATGAGAAAAGGTATTTAAGGTGGTCAATTGCAAGTTGTGCTTCCCTTTGACTTTCCTCTGAAGAGTGACAGCATGGGATCTTCAAAGCAACTCTCAAAAGATCTGAAAACAAAGATTGTTCAGTATCATGGTTTGGGGGAAGGCTACAAAAAGCTGTCAGTTTCAACTGTAAGGAATGTAATCAGGAAATGGAAGGCCACAGGCACAGTTGCTGTTAAACCCAGGTCTGGCAGGCCAAGAAAAATACAGGAACGGCATATGCGCAGGATTATGATGATGGTTACAGACAACCCACAGATCACCTCCAAAGACTAGCAAGAACATCTTGCTGCAAATGGTGTATCTGTACATCGTTCTACAATTCACAAAGAACATCTGCATGGCAGGGTGATGAGAAGGAAGCCTTTTCTTCACTCACCCCACAAACAGAGTCGCTTGTTGCATGCAAATGCTCATTTAGACAAGCCAGATTCATTTTGGAACAAAGTGCTTTGGACTGATGAGGCAAAAATTGAGTTATTTGGTCATAACACAAAGCGCTTTGCATGGCAGGAGAACAACACCGCATTTCAAGAAAAACACCTGCTACCTATTGTCAAATTTGGTGGGGGTTCCATCATGCTGTGGGGCTGTGTGGCTAGTTCAGGGACTAGGGCCCTTGTTAAAGTCGAGGGTCGGAATAATTCAACCCAATATCAACAACTTCTTCAGGATAATGTTCAAGCATCAGTCACAAAGTTGAAGTTACACAGGGGTTGGATATTCCAACAAGACAATGACCCAACACACAGTTCGAAATCTACAAAGGCATTCATGCAGAGGGAGAAGTACAATGTTCTGGAATGGCCGTCACAGTCCCCTGATTTGAATATCATCGAAAATCTATGGGATGATTTGAAGCAGGTTGTCCATGCTCGGCAGCCATCAAATTTAAATGAACTGGAGAGATTTTGTATGGAGGAATGGTCAAAAATACCTCCATCCAGAATCCAGACACTCATCAAAGGCTATAGGAGGTGTCTAGAGGCTGTTAGATTTGCAAAAAGAGGCTCAACTAAGTATTGATTTAATATCTCTGTTGGGGTGCCCAAATTTATGCATCCGTCTAATTGTGTTATGATGCATATTGCATATTTTCTGTTAATAATCCAATAAACTTAATGTCACTGCTGAAATACTACTGTTTCCATAAGGCATGTCATATATTAAAAGGAAGTTGCTACTTTGAAAGCTCAGCCAATGATAAAAACAAATGCAAAGAATTAAGGGGGGTTCCCAAACCTTTTCATATGACTGTATACCTGCAGGTTTCCTTAAAGCTCCTGAACTGTTAGTCTAATGTGGATTGTACCATTTAGACTAGGTACTGTACTCATGTCTTTTTTTTCTGCAGAGAACCCTGATGCAACAGTGATACTCATCTAGACTTGTTTCTACAAGACAAATTTTTCATCTTACAGCTGTAGCTTGACAAGAATTGATATAGGTAATCAAGCGATTAGCATCTTAGTAATGTGTTGTCTGATGCACAGTAATTCTAGGGACTGATAAACTTGTTGATCTTTTAAAAATTATGCTTAATTTGAAGCATTAAACGGCAGATGCATCAGCTCTCCCCTATAATTCCTTTAGGCCTGCCAGTAAGCGACCATTAACTGATTTCACTTCTATAGATGTTTGCACTCTACCTATTTATTTTCTCTGGGTGCGGGAAAAACATTCATATGGCAACAATTTTAATATTCAATACCTTCCTTTGACTAGTCATAATCATATTCTGTCAAATCAAATTATATTTCAGATATTTAAAATAGTAGCTTGTCAAGAAATAAGTCAAACTTGAGAACAATCTTAATTAAAACTAGTGAAATATCAGAATTAGATGTCTACAGTTCAAAATTGTCTAGTCAGAATGTGAATTAGAGTGTGTGATATATACAACTGAGAAGCTATTCCTATTCATTTCTACAGAATTTTAAGTTATAATTATATTTTGACTAGTCAAAATTTATGTAACACTTAACGCTCTTGCCAATTCCCAACCACATTTTCACCAGTTAAAATCTTAATGAAAGGTATCAGTAATTATATTCGGATCAGAAACAATTTGATTTGTAGATTCAGTGTCTCCTACTTTCTAGCAAAAAAATACAGACCTTTAGCACTAATACTGCTAGATTCCGAGATGGTTTTAACCCTCAGGTATTAAGGTTACTCAATAGTCACTCGTTAAAGTAACCGTATGAACAATAAATTATTGATCAGACCTGTTGTTGGTGCAGTATTCATTGTGACAGACAGACAGACAATTTATATGTCTACTACTACAGTCAATAGTCTGTGGAAGAAATGCAAGCATGAATCTCATTATAATGTGTACATATGACAATATATTTGAGGACCACCCATTTTTAGCTATAAAAATGTCAATTAACAATCCAAATATTCACCGCAGAAGCTGAGATGCTGCCCTCTCACAATCACAATCCTGATGGATCAGATACACTCCTCACATTAGACCAGTGTCCTACTGGAGGCTATGTTGGGTGCATGTGTTATTAAAAATATTGGATTTGTGTGAACAGTGGCAAGAGTAAAGTGGAATCAGATATCCTATTATGTTCCATGTGTCCAAACTATCTTGTGCAGCCTTTCCATTGGCCACCTAGAGACAATATTTTTTGGATGCCATTGCAGATGTGCCATTGCACTGCTTAGTACACTTACAGCAGTCAGTAGGAGGCAGTACCATCTTGATCTCAAAGACAAAGACTCAGTGGACCCCGTGCATGCCTTGTACAGCACACATGCACTGAAACCCACATTTGTGTGCCAGCTTTTATCGTGCCACATCAGAGAATTCCCTGTAATTTACAGCTGAGAAAAGAAGAATGCACAAGGCTCACCTTGCAGAGGAACTTCGTCATTTCTTCTTACAAGAAAAGGCAACGGAAACAGAAAAGAGGATGTAATATTAACAAGCTTCTGTTCCAAGACCTCCGCAAACCCCAGGAAAGAAAGTTCTGTGTCAGGTGCTCTTTCAGTGTAATAAGAACCACACCATAGAGAAGTGTGTACATTACAACAGGTACACATGCCATAAATGTCGGAAGGATGGCCCTTGGGTGTGCGGGAACTGTTAACATTTGAATTTGATGATTGTATATAGTGTGGAACTGATCTCTCTGTACTCTTCTGTGGCACCATGCACCAAAATGTAGAGACTGGGCAAGATCAGGAGAAAAAAAACAAACGTGGTCACTGACTACAACTGCATGAATGCGAATGAATATAATGTTGCATTAGTGCAACAATGTTTTCTGAAATGTACTAAACAGGTCATAAAATTAATTATTCCAAATGTCATATATACCTATGTCTCTCTTTTTGTCAGTGCAGCTTTGACATCATGGATCAGAAGGTGCATACTAATTCAGCGTGAGCAGGAAGACTCAAGAATAAAACTGAATTAAAAAAATTCACATCCACAATCATTCTCAGTCACACACATGAATAGGACTGTGAGAATAAAACACAAAAAAAACTGCTAACTTTTACAAGTACTATAAATTTACACCGGCTAATACAGACGCAAATCAAATGCATGTTTTTATTGTATAATATTAACAATAACAGCAGCTCATTACTCAAAACAGTACATTTGGAAGGCAGCCAGAATCAAACTGGTGGAATCTTGATTAGGAGGCAGCAGTTCTTACTGCTGCACCACGCAAGCAGTCATATAAGTTGCCTATCCTAACATGCTTTCTTTTTCTTCGGTTATATTCTTGAATAAAAGCGCCTATGTTTTGTTATACTTGTAAATTTTGTGAAAGTGTTTATTTGATATTTATACTTCAGGCTACACAAATTATACACTTCATGTCTACATTTTGTCAATTATTAGTAAAACATGAAAATTTTTTCTGTTTTAACGTGATGTATTTCCATAGATTGTTGTAGACACTGAACACAAATGAAATGTATGTATTCCAAATGAAGATATATTATTTACTCTCTACAACTCCACTTCACTCCAAGACAAACACTGAGCACTGAGAAAGTTCTTTGTGAATTAAGTTGCGGCAGTGGGCGGGGGGATAGGATAGCAAGCTGCTTGTGCTGATTGACACATTTACAACACAAAAGACGCTGATGGAGAGTTGCGAAGGAATTTAACATGGGTTGGCATTATGAGTTTTTTCGTAGACTTCAGAACTTATAGTGTTAAGCTGGTCTGAAAATTAGGCTGAAATTTTTTTTTCCACATTTGAGAGGTCTGTTGGTCAAACCCTGATGCAGTTTCTTGTTTTTTTTATAATTTTTTGAAAAGCCCTGTGTAGGTATCTAAATATGGAGAACATTTCAACAGGCTGTATCAGGTTAGAAGTATTTTTTCTGAAAGCTTAAATATGGAAAAGCCAGACACAAAATACTTTTTTCCATTTTTGAAGGTCTACTTTTACCAAGTGGTGTCATCTGGACCAAATATTTTGATTTTATTATATACTATGCCTATAAAGGTACCAGAATGCAAAATGTGTGCCTACTAGTTGGTTTAGTTCTTGAGATATGATCTTGTAAAATTAATGAAGAAAATAAAGCTGTGCCAAATTTGACACTCCTCTACCCTCACAAAATTGTCTGTTTCTTGGAAAGTATTGATCTTATATCAAAATAATTTTACAGGGTGTCTCCTAGGTATTTTTTCAGAATTTTCTGAGACCAAAGTGCATGAGATTTCCGGGTTTATTTGACATGGAATGACCCAGATGAAAGATAAGCGAGTTGGGATCTTGATTGAGCACATAGGATCAAGAATGGATGGAAGAGGTACTTTGAAAAGCTGTTGAATAAAGAAATGACAAAAGTAGTATTTGGGGATACAGTCCCAAATGAAGGGCTAGTACCACAGAGGAAGTAAAGGAGGCATTGAAAAGAATGAAAAATGGAAAGGCAACAGGATGAGATGAAATACTAGGAGAAGTGTGGAAGAGTTTAGGAGAAGAGGGAGTAGATGAGTTGTGGGATACAGTATAACCCAAAAGCAGATAGGTCAAGGAACAGTGACATTCAATTGTACACTTTTATAAGAAGAAGGGCAATATTCTGGATTGTGGAAACAACATAAAGATAAAGCTGATGTCACACACAATGAAATTTGTGATAAGAGTTATAGAGAGAAGGATTAGGGAAGAGACTATCATAGGGGAGGAAAGGTTTGGTTTTATGCCAGGGAGAGGAACAACTGATGCAATCTTATTATTGAGATGGTTTATAGAGAAGCAATTAGAAAAACATAAAGGTTTGCATATGATATTTATTGATTTGGAGAAGGCTTATGACAGAGTGCCACGTCAAGACGTCTGGAGGTGCATGCGTGAGAAAGGAGTGCCACAGAAGTATGTGCGGATTGTCCAGGATCAAGCACATCAACACCAGATATAGTGGGAAAAAATGAAGATGAAGAAGAAGATACTGAACATCTACTTTACTTGAATTTGAACTCATGTTTAATCTGTGTACCGTGTGTGAGAAGTTTCATAAATTCAAACATGTCTAATAATATGCGGACAATAAAACTGTGCAAAATGCTTTTCATTAGTAAAAAAAAAATATTCTATAAGTGGTGTGTCCTCAAATTACTTTTTGTAGGTTGAAAAGAAGTTGCAAACAAAATTTCTTCACATAAATATATAGATATTGTATAATAAAAAAAAATTTTCCCTAAATAATTTTTAAAATTACCGTCAAGTCTCTATATGAAGGTCTAAATAAAACTCAAATATGGCTTTGTGTATTCACCTTTCTAATAAATAACTTTCTTTTCTTCCTTATGCATACCTTTTCTGCAGTAAAAATGCCAGCAGGTATATGTAAGCGGTAAAGAGAATGAACACAAAATATTTAATTAGATTTCTAAATTTCTTTATGACTGAATTAAAGTGCTCTTGTGCTAATGGGATCAGAATAAAAGTGATTTGAAAACAGTGAATACATCTGACTGTTTCAGTACTAAATGATTTATATTAAACCAGGTTTAAGTTTAATGAAAACACTAAGAGTATTTAGACTTGATAACCATTCTTTTTGGAGTTATGAGGACAAGGTAATAAATCATACCTACTGTATATCAAAGTGACATGAAATATTTGTTTTCTGAATTTAAAATGATTATATGTACTGAAGGTAGGGACAATATCACCAAAAATAAGACAAACACAAACTACATACAGTGGAATCTCGGTTCACGAACATCTCGGGAACACTTACAAATTGGTTTATGACCAAAAAGTTCGCCACACTTTTATCTGTTCACGACCACAGACTCGGTATGCGAACAAGCCAGTTTCCATTTCGGTTTGTGCGTGCCGATGATTTCCGCAACGTGTTCAGTCTCTCCCTGTGCAGCGAGAGACAGACATACACACAGACATGCGCGCTAGAAAGACATACACAGATGCACGAGAGAGAAAGACACACACACACACACGCTTGTTTTTAAAGAGACAGATCCGAGCAATGCTTTAACCTCATTGTATTTAATGAAGAATTTTTTGTATTGGATTTTAACCTCCACTTCACTTTTGTTTATAGCAATCAGTTCGTAGCGTGCATTGTTGCAATGTTACATTTCTTGGTGGTTTATTAAATAACGGATTTTTCAAATGTTCATTTTTTTCCCTGTTTTTAAAACTCATTAAAAAATAGTGTTTTTAGAGAGCGGCTCTTGGAGCTACAGCGTGAACTCTTGCAGTGTTAGTTTTCTCTGTTGTTCAAGGTTTTCTCAGTGTTATTCAATGTTTTTACATTTAGTTTACTGTTACGCTGTGCATTCTATGGTATTATGAACTATATTTGTGCTTAAAATTCTTTAAAAAAATATATATTTACATACAGTTCGTATGGTCTGGAATGGATTAATTGTATTTACATACAATACTATGGGGGAAATTACTTCGATTCACGACCAAATCGGTTTACAACCAGAGTTTTGGAACGAATTATGGTCGTGAACTGAGGTTCCACTGTATAATCAAGACCTGCTGCAAAGCTGGGTCAGGCTACATTACAAGTATAGTGCATATGAATAACTTACACACATTATTGAAAGTTTACACTGAAAATGCTGAAGCCAAGATACATGTTGTCAGATCTGTTGTTCATTTTTAACAAGACCTTGCCACCCACAAAAGTTATTTCAACCTAAAACAGCTGAAATTACAATTACAGTGTATATATAAAGTTCCGACATCTACTGTACTGTATATACATAATACCAAGCAGACATATACTATTATTGAACTGTAAAAGGACCAAAAGTGTTATACATTGATTATGCTCATAAGAAGGACAAATGAAAATTTAGTTAGAATTATAATGCCATCTATCTCTATGTATCCATTTGTTTCCTGCACCAACATAATCTGGCACAGACTTACAGGTATCCAGAGGTATCTGGGAGTGAAGTGGAGTTTTAGAGTGGAAATAATAGATCGTTATTTGGAACACACGCATTTCATGTCTGTTCCGTTTCTACAGTAATCAACACAATGTGTCAACACATTGTTAAAACAGAAACGTTTTTTATATTCTAGTAGTAGATGACAAAATGTAGGCATAAACTATAAAATGTATGAAGCCTGAAGTCCAAAAAGCAAAGAAACATTTTCATAAAAGGTTCAAATATAACACAACAATTGCGCTTTTATTCAAAAATATAACTGCAAAAACAAAAAGCCGCCTTAACAAGCGACATTGACAGCAGGTTATTATAACTTCCTCCGTGGTGTAATAGAATCAGTTCTCGCCTTGGAATCAGAAGGTCGCGAGTTTGATTCTGCACTACTCCATTTTGAGAAGTAAACTGCTCTTAGTCTTACTATTTTAGAATAAAAGCATACATTTGATTTCAGTCTGTAACAGCCGGTGCAATTTATGATCCTTGTGAAGTTTAGCTTTTTTTTTTTTTTAATTCACTTTTCACTCTCTCAGTCGCGTTCAGATTCAATCCATACAACCCCATCTGACACGGCTGTTTTCACTAAAGACGCGCTATAGCTCTGCAGTGTACCACGATGCATACTAACGCCCTAACCCCCAAACTGGGTTCTGACACACAAACGCTGGTGAAGCTTCCTTCTTCGTATCTCACCGTCACTTGATTTTCTTTTTATTCAGTTTTATTGAGTGTTCCTGCCAGTCCTCGCATGTTGCTGTATGCTGTTTCTTTTGTACTCCAGGACATGCACAGGAGAGAATGGTAAAGAGCAGTATTTTTGGCGCTATATGCAATCATCAGACACTCCCCATCTGCCCGTTGTTTTGTTATACTTTTCAATACTTTCTATACTGCTCAAACGGGCATGCTCAAAAAATACACGTGTAATGCCACGAAAAGTGCACAGACACTTCATTTCGCAAACAAAACAAGTGCACTTTTATTCAAGACTACCTGTATAACCGAAGAAAAAAGAAAGCAAGTTACAGTAGGCGATTGATACGACAGCTTGCATGGTGCAATGCTAAGAAGTGCTGATTTTCATTCCGTGCTATATAAAATCATTACATTCAAATATTAACAGTTCCCACACACCCAAGGACCTTCCTTCCTTACATTTATGACACGTGTACTTGCTGCCGTGCACACAACTCTCTGTGCTATGGTTCCTATTACACTGAATGAGCACCTGACACTGTACTTTCTTCCCTGGGGGAAGGTCCCACATCAGAGAATTTCCAGTTCCTGCATAAATTCACACCCGATCTGATGCTGTTCGTTTTCAAATAATATTGCATTAGTGCGATGATATTTTCACATATATTTTCTCTTTCTTTCAGGTGTGTAATAGAAACCGCAGCATAGAGAGAAGTGTGTACATTGCTTCTTACAGGAAAAGGCGATGGAAAAAGTGCACTTGAATAAAAGTGCACTTTTGTTATACTTTTACCCCAATATATGTTCCTGTGTTTGAACGACACGGGCAGATGGGGAGTGTCTGATGATCGCATATAGCGCCGAAGTTACTGCTCTTTACCATTCTTTCCTCTGCGTGTCCTGGAGTACAAAAGAAACAGCATACAGCAACATGTGCGGACTGGCAGGAACACTCAATAAAACGAAAAGCAAGTGACGGTGAGATACAAAGAAGGCAGCTTTGCCAGCGATTGTGTGGGGGAGGTTAGGCCGTTAGTATGCATCGTGGTACACTGCAGAGCTATAGCGCGTCTTTAGTGAAAACAGCCGTGTCAGATGGGGTTGTATGGATTGATTCTGAACGCGACTGAGAGAATGAAAAGTGAATTAAAAAAAAAAAAAAGCTAACCTTCACAAGGATCATAAATTGCACCGGCTGTTACAGACTGAAATCAAATGTATGCTTTTATTCTAAAATAGTAAGACTAAGAGTAGTTTACTTCTCAAAATGGAGTAGTGCAGAATCGAACTCGCGACCTTCTGATTCCAAGCGAGAACTGATTCTATTATTCCACGGAGGAAGTTATAATAACCTGCTGTCAATGTCGCATGTTAAGGCGGCTTTTTGTTTTTGCAGTTATATTTTTGAATAAAAGCGCAATTGTTGTGTTATATTTGAACCTTTTATGAAAATGTTTCTTTGCTTTTTGGACTTCAGGCTTCATACATTATGTAGTTTATGCCTACATTTTGTCATCTACTACTAGAATATAAAAAAACGTTTCTGTTTTAACAATGTGTTGACACATTGTGTTGATTACTGTAGAAACGGAACAGACATGAAATGCGTGTGTTCCAAATAACGATCTATTATTTCCACTCTAAAACTCCACTTCACTCCCAGATACTCAATCAAGGCATGGGCTGAGAGAAGTTCATGCAAGTTCTAAATTGGTGGGGGGATGGAATAGCCGGCTGCTCCTAGCTTCTCTTTATCAGCACATTTAGAGGACAAAGGGCGCTGGCGGAGAGGTGTGAAGGGATTTAAGAAGCAATTTAAGGTGGGACGGAATTATGAGTTTTTTCGTAGGCTCTGGTAATTCTAGTGTTAAATAGTAGACTGAAACAAAAAAGGTTTCTCCCACCACATCCAACCAATCAAGTTTTTATGCAGTAACCTAACTTCCCATGACACTCAAATTAATCTACAAAGCTGCTTTAGAAATGAATATACTTACTGTGCAGAGGTCCTTATACTGCAGCTTTTGGAACTTGGTGTCGGCATTGCCAGCACAAAGCTCCACATATCCAAGAACCACCTGGAACACTGTGTTGTGAATTGCCTGTGTGAAGTGCATATGCAGCTGATCCATCGCAGTCTTTAAAAAAAAAATAAATACAATTAACAAATCCTTAATGTCTTTATGTCTCTGTAACAAACTAATGAAAGCCTGACTTAAATTTGCTATAGACCATTTACAGATAATTTTAATATTCTAAACAGTAATGGCTTTGTTCATCTAAAGCATTTCGACAGCTTCAGGAGTGGTACAACCTGGGACAGTAGTTTCAGTCTATTATAGGGCACACTCATGTACACACTTACACTTAATTCTGGAGCACTTAGGTAGCAAAGCTAGCCAATGTGCAGCCATACTTTACAGAAACTGGTTAGTCAAATATTCTTTATTTTATATATAAAAAAAAAAATACTGACAGCATGCACTCTTACATGTCCTTTAGAAAATGTTTTTTGTTTCCTTTTTGCAAAAGCAATATAAATTATAAAACATAACTCTGGCTTTTGTAGAAATACCAAAATATTGTAAGAGTAAAACCATCAGAATAAGGCTTATGGCCCACATGTGTAAAGGCACTTCCTTCTGATGACTTTTATATACCTTAAAGAGAGTAAAACACTTTAATACTCTGCGTGACCAAATATTATATGAAAATCAATAGACTGGTCTTAATTTAAATTATAATAAATAAATTAATTTTGTGACTACTACATTTTGTGGATTTCTGGGTTTGCAACACAACTTACAAGTTCTGTCAGAGGATCCCATAAAAGAATGTTGTTCAGAAATAATATTGGCCAATAATGATGCTATACTCCCGATTTCTCTATTTACTCAACAGGTTTAATTTACTAAATGTTTGTGAAATCTGCAGCCCCAGCAGGAACAGATGCATGGTGTTAGGCAACTGGTGGACTGAACATCACTCCATCACAAAGCACACACTCTAACACACCTACACCCATGTAGGGGATTTTTATAGTCATCACTCAAATAATCACATTACATATTATTTGACTATACAGCTATGTTACCTTTTAATTTGTTTTTGAGTGGTTGGTTAAGGAGGTTAATATTTGTGACTTTTTAAGTCATAGTCTCTTCAGATGTTGGTGTAGTTCCCCAACACAATCTGTAGGGTGAAAACATGAACTGTATCTTTCATTTTATCCATCTATAAATTTTGAAGCCCTCTTTTACAAATATTGTATACTTGTCATTATCCCCACCATCTCCTTCAGCCCTCCAGAGAACTACAACACAGCTAGATTTTTGAGATGGGCACTAAGATTCACTGTACTGATTTGGGAGAATGAGGGGAGCATGTCTTGAAAGAATTCAACAGTGTAATTAGATAATGCATATAGCTACCATGGAAGTCTTCCCCTGATGCATTTTTAAACCACTTTACTTCTTATAGAAATTCAGGAACACCATACTCTCTACTACATAAAATAACACGTCTCCCAGGGAAATGCACGGTTGTGAGCCAACATAATTACAATTATATGAATGATCAAGAAAACAACAAGTTATTGGAGTGAACTCAACGTGAAAGTTACACATTCAACATGGAAGGCACTTGTTAAAGCCAGATTACAAAGCCGGTCCAAGATGGGAAGAATACCCTTACTGACATGTACATGGAGCTTCTCAGTACATGGAAAGAGATAACTGACTTACAGATGGTGGTAACACTTCGTAAAGACACTTGTCAATTACAGAAATGCATGATTAGTTTCATTTCTCATATCCTTGCTAGTTAAACTGGTTCGCTTATCCATACTTTTCCCTTTACTCAAGTAGCAGTGGGACTGGGTCTCAGGCTTTAATTAAAATACTTCGTATAAGTGCTAAAGGCAAAAGCTAACAGTTAACAATGACTGAAGTCACTCAACATAATCAATATACAATCAAATAATGAAAAACAATTATGAATAAAAATCAACTCTCACACACTCTACCAAAATAGATTGTTACAGTTTGTAAAGATGTAAACCTTATTGTATAACATATGTTTTGATTTTTGTGTGTAACCTTGGATAAAGGCAACTACTTAATAAAAAATATCATAATAAACTGGTGGCACAATAGTTTTCAATAACAACATCTTTTAGCTCCTGGGTTCAGCTCCCCTTTAAAAGGGGCAGACTTTTTAAATTGTTATGTTAAAGTCATTTATTTTAAAGCAATTTAGTTACTATGTGCCACTGAGCTAACTCATTTAGCACTAAATAATATGAAAGTAAGGTCCTAAAATAAAAAGAATTGTATCAGTAAAGTGTAAAATATTGTCTTATATTCATTCCTCCATCAATTTTCAAAATTGTCTATGCCACTTTAGTGGCACAAAAGGCTAGAGCTAGTTCCACCAAGTCAGGGGCCATTTCATCACAGGACAGTCTCAAACATCCACATTCACACTTACGCCACACCCACACTAGGGAGTTTTTAAGTGAAAACGATCTTTGTCCACATTATTGTTTTAATATAATTTATAAAAGTATCTCTGCCCATACTAAACAGGCCAGAAACATATGTAACATAGCCCTTTGCCTACACGGGACATGCGCACATCGGCAGAAACAGGAAAAGGAAGTGTACTCCTTGAAGGGATCAAGGAATATACTTATATAACCTGCGTTTTTAAAACACTTTGTTTTATATAAAAAAAGAGAGAGAGACTAATGTCTGCATTTTTAAATGTTTTAAATAAATGCACAGTAGTACTGACTGTTGGAAGAAAAAAAAAAATAAGAGCAACCAGAGAAATACCCACATAAATGTGCAGAGACCTGAGCTGCTGAGCTATGATGAGAAACTTGTGCGGTAGCAGTGCTAACCAATGTGCCACCATGTAGCCCTTATTTACAATTAGCGACATAAATTTAATGAAATGAAAGTGGGGATATATAGTTCCCCCATATTCAATTACCTGTGTTTTTCCCAGAAGTGTGTATGCCTGCTGAACTTTGGTATAATGGCCAACATCAAAATGTTTGCAGGTTTTTGATAAAGCAACATCCAGTTGTTCCTACAAACATAAAAGAAAACTCTATGTCAAATGAAAAACAGACAGAATGGTGGCTAGACGCATTTAAGAGATAATATATTCAAGGGAAAAAACACTCTTTTTACAGATTTAGGCATCTTTTTGCATTTTATACTAGGTTTTCTTTAACTGTAAGCACAGATACTTATTATCTAATAAATTGAAACTTTTTCTTATGACACATTTAAATTTTAATTATTATTATTTGTAAGAAATGTTAAAATTAATTTTCCTTTCTTTCCCAACAAAATAGGACATTCAAGAATATTAATAATTGAAAGTCATGTAATATTTATCTAGTAAAATCCATTAATTAGCCTTTGACACTATCATTTTGCAAATTCAAAATACATAATAAAAATATTTATTAATAGGCAAGTAAGAGCTACACTGAAAAAAATGGAACATTCATTGTCAAAAAAACTATTTTAAAAAGTAAGACATGGCAAAAGTCTGCTTTGGAAATGTTTATGAATCACAAAGCTTATCTAAATGTTCATGCTCAAAAAATTGGTGTGAACAGAAATTGAGCAAAAACTATGGTCTTTAACAACCATGCCATCTTCCACCCTAATTTCTAAACACAGTGTGCATGTGACTGGTCTTGCATACCACAGATTACTGTATAGAATAGTTCTGCTGTCTTTAAGCAGTCAAAAGTCAAAAATAAAATTAAAAAAGAAAGCGTTCTGTAGAAGTTATACTGTTTTTTCTTTCTATTGCTTGGGTATCAGGAATTTTGAGAATAATCCATCTTAAACTTCACATACTTCTCTACTGTGCCACCTTTTAAGGAACAATTGTATTGATGTCAATTTCTGCACAAGTGCACACCACACATGACATGTCCACTACCACAAAAGAGTGTCATCCATTGAAAAAACAAGGAGAACAATAAAAACTTAAACTAACTATATCCACGTCAAAAGACATTTTACAAACATCAAAAAATGTACTTAAAGCTATTGAGGTCATTATAAGTGATTTACCTCTATTTGTTCTAGAGTGTCTTGCAGTTTTGAATTTAACTCACTGAAAAAGATGAAATGAAAATGTTTACACTGTAAGAATATCATACCCAAACAGCAGATTTTAAAGAACAAATTAGTACAACAACATTGGATATATGAACATCATACAAAAATAATTTTAGAATTTTTATTTATTCTCACTGTTCACACACTATGCAAAGGAGCCAAACATTTTCTGTAATCTTTGTTTCAAACGAGGCCTTAAACTGATTTTTAAATTTCGTAGTGGAAGCTGCTAACATAGCTATTTTTTTTTACACATCAATAGGTCAGATTTCATTGGTAACACATTCAGATACATTTTACTTCTTACTGGTGTTTGCTCTCTTGCTAACAAATAGAAGTAAAATAAACAAAAAGACATAAACATGAAATGGAAATTGCTATAACATAATGAACCAACCAACACAGACTACACAAATGAACACAACACATACCATACAGTTGAATACAAAAATGTGTAACAATATAGTGCCAAACTATGAAAGTTCTTATCATTACAACATTTTTGAACCCAGAAGTCACACTGTCTTACTGTATATGACTGATATATCATACCACATCATGAGGCCACCAGTCTGGAAATTCAATAAATACAATATTAAATGCTGAAGACTCTTCTTTTTTTACTGTTGCCTTTGTCATGTCAGAAAGAGGAGACACTACTACTGTCTTGTTTTAATGACCTTGGAGTTGTGGTTATAATGCCGAATGTTGGATATGTGTAACATGAAGAAACAACCTTCACAATTTCCTTGATTCTGACTATTCTGAAACCATTTTATCAGATATTCTCTATTACTTCTGTAGACAATACGGGCAGTCTTCACGACACTTGCAGATTTGACATTTTCCATACATATCAGAGGTGTGGTTAAAACAGAGAAGAGTTGGCAGTCTTTGTGTAAGAGCCAAGAGACACTAAATGCTATTTTTTGCAAACTGATATAAACAGACCTTGAAAAAATCACCTGCATATACAGATGCATGGCAAAATGAATTAACGTCAAATGCATACACCCAGTCATCTTTCTTTTTTCTGTCTTTTTGCTCATTTTCTAATATTGTTCATTTGTTAGGAATGTTTCTGTTGTTATTGTTCTGTCCATTTCTTATTTGTCTTTTTATGCATTGTCTTTTATAATTTTATTTTTTAGTTTCTGTGTGTGTAATTATGTTTCATTACATCCCTTGTGTTTTGGGATTTTGAATGGCAGGTTGGGAAAGCGAGGTCCTCGTTGTTCACTGAAAGCACTCAATTGGAGTTTTTGTTAAGTATTGCTGTTTTCATTTAGATTTGGGCATTTTTTATGATATTCCTGTTCTAGTTTTGGGATTACTAGTTTCAGATTATAGATTGGATTTAAATTACCTCAAATTGCCTTTAAGGCAACTCCTTTTTCCTCTTTTTGAGCATTTTTGTTATTCTTGCTATTTCTGACTTATCTTAATAAAAAACTTTTATAAAGACTTTTTTTTTGGGATTATTTTACAACCAGGGTGTTTTATAGTTTATCTCCCTAGTAAAATAATTTTTAACATTCTAGATTTAGTTTGAGTCATTTCTAATTATTTTGCTAGTACTCTTTCTCAGGAGCCTTGCAGGTTGAAATCTCCCAGTTTCCTACAGTCACGCTCCCCTGGGGGTACAACCTATTTTTGGGCAGGCCAGTTAGGATTCTGGCCTGTTTTCTGTGGGTGTTTTTGAAGGCCTTACTTGTTTCGTTATTTTGTGGTATAGAATCACAACAAATGGATGCTAACAGAGGAGAAACAAAAATGTACACATAGAGAACAATTCTGTATTAGAAAAAAATCAGTGTTGCAAAGTGCTGATTTGAACATTTACATTTTTTTATTTATTTTTAAAGAAAATATATTTAGGTAAGATTTATTTCTTCACACACTCATAATAACTGCAGAAATTGCATATACTGCATATTATAGAGTATATAAATGAATCAATTATATAAATGAGAAGATGATTAGCTATTTTTCATTATTTTTTTATATTTTGAGTAATTTAAAAATAATTGCCTTTTCTTCAAGGTAAGTAAGAATTCCTAATTGACAAAAGACTGCACAACACATAAGTGGAATCATTTATTCATTGACTTTTAGTTAACAATGTCAAAAAATAAAGAAGATTAATACCTTTGCTGGTATCTTTTAGTTAATGTAAAATATTAATGTCTTTTCACAGAAATAGCTGTGGTGCCCACTACAATATAAAATGTCACAAAGGAATAAGCAAGAGATAACCTACTCAGCTGGTGATAAGCCGTATTATAATAACTAAAGAAAACCTTTCTGCTTCTGGATACAGTGGGCTCCCAGGGGATTCAAAAATTTAATTGCTGGAATCTATTTTATTGTTCTATGAAAGCTAACACAATATAGCAAACAGACCAAAAGCAAACTATTTTTCTTTTTGCACAAAAAAGGCCAATCATTAAAGGCTCATCATCCACTTAGGAATATATTTTTATGACTGGAGGGCTAAAATATGTTGCAGTATTTCTTTGTGTTACCAAACATGGCTGATGGAAAAAAATAAATGTTAGTCAATTGTTCAGATCTTTTTTAACCTGCAAAGAGGTCAATATAAGATTCACACTTTTTGTTACAAAGAGTGTAAATGCAGAATACACAAATGACTACATAGCAAAATCCAAGGTGTTCTCAGTGAAAGTGGAGTCATAAGTTGTTATCTAATTAATGGTTATTTGAGTTTAATTATTACTGCGCGTCTGTGGATCACTCACCGGGTATATTTAAGGTAGGTACTATCACCCTCGGTAAAGAGGAGGCCCTTGGGCTAACCTGTTTGTCTTTTGTTCCCTCCGCAGTACAGAGAAAATGCTCAATGAAGGCAACTGACTTTGCCCCTTCTAATCCCTGACCTAGAAAGCCAACAAGCTGTTGGATGGAGAAGGTCTTAAGTCTTGAACAGAAATGACCACAGGATAGAGCTGCTTTCACACTGACCTGAATCACTGTAGATGATTGCCAGCCCTGATGGCTTTCTTATTTTGATTATTTGAGCTCCTGCTTTGATGTGCATAGCTGCTCTTTTTGCTATGTTTTACTTTCTCATATACCAAGTATAAGTAAAGTATTGTAATCGTCCAAAGATTCAATGCCGAGATTTTGATGAATCTCAACGTTTTAGACCTCGTTGACATTCTCGTAAACAAAGTACAGGGAAAGCACTGGAATCCTCCAAAAATTCAATTTCAAGATTTTAATAAATCTCAATGTACTAGACCTCCTTGAGTCCGGAAATACCATTTTTGGAATAATGTCTCTGTGTCGGTGTGTGTCTTTTGGGTATTTCTGTTAACCGGAAGTGGTACTTTACCTTTTTTTTAAACCTTACTTTTATTCATGCAGTTGCAGAGTCTGATTTATTCATATTTACTTTTATAACAATTGTTCTATATATATATATATATATATATATATATATATATATATATATATATATATATATATATATATATATATATATATATATATACATATACAGTGGAACCTCAGTTTGCAAGCAGTCAGTCCTTGACTCACTGAAGGTTAAGATAGATAAACTTGTTTTAGAATTCATAAATAATACATTCTATGACAATGTGCAATTTAAAACAAATAAATAAATGCATCTATCAAATATTGTATACACAATTTCCAATCTAATTAATGACTTCTCCTTTCCAGGTAACAGCACTGATTGTGCACAAAAGCTGAGACATGATTTTATGTTTCTGTTTTTTAATATTTAATTGTTTGTGTAATTGTTAGTGATTTTGGCATGTTGTCTTGCAACCTAGCAGTCTACACCATATTTATTGGGTTTTGCAAGTACAGTGGAACTTCAGTTTGCGGACATAATTCGTTCCGGAAACGTGCTCGCAGTCCAAAGCACTCGTATATCAAAGTGAATTTCCCCATAAGAAATAATGGAAACTCAGATGATTCATTCCACAACCCAAAACTATTCATATAAAAATGATTAATACAAAATATAAAGTAAAAATACATAAAACAAATTAACCTGCACCTTACCTTTAAAAAGAATCATGGCTGGTGTGAGTGAGTTTCTAAACTCATGTGGGATTCCACCCAATGGGACTACACGCAGAAGCAATCGCAGTCTCCCACCGCTGTAGCAGTTTGCCGTATAAGCGTATCCAAAAAGATCGAAGACATGCTATAAGCGCCTGCCGTCGATGGGTGATACAAGGAATATTATAAAGATCCCGCTACAATAAATAACAGCGCTGTTGCTGTTTCAAGCTGAATAAAGCTGGTGTTGTTAAAGTACTGAGACTCAGCTTCATGTTTTGGGGCGCAAGATGGGGACTCGCACTTCACAGCACACACGTGCGCGCGCACACACACACATAGTCACAATGCTGTAGTAAACAATATACGCTTGTACGGATGTTGACTATATGAGTGAGGCACACAGACTCAGACAGAGAATAGGAGACGATTGCCCTCAAGAGAAGAGAGAGAGGAAGAAAGAGGGAGAGAGAGAGAGAGAGCGCGCGCGAGCAAGCGAGATAAGGAGGGAGAGACGAGCAAGCGGGCGAGATAAGGAGAGAGAGAGACGAGATAAGGAGAGAGAGAGAGAGAGAGAGAGACGCGCTGCACGCGAGCGAGATAGATAAGGAGAGAGAGCGCACGCGAGAGAGAAGAACCATCAGCTCAGTTGTGATCACATGACGCTCAGCAGACAAAGTGTATCCATACTACTCATATTGCAAGACATCGCTCGTTTATTAAGTAAAAATTTATTAAATTATTGTTGTTGATGGTTCTTCAGTGTATATAATATAAAAATATAATCATTGCTTTGTGGCTTACTCCTCAATTATCCATCCCTATATCTGAGTATACAAAAAAGTCTAGGGGAGACCAATCCTGATTTTTTCTGACAAAATTAAATGGGGACGACCAGGTTGGCGACCCAACATTTCTTCATGGAACTTGCTGTTCTTTCCTCGACTACAACTGATTTTAAAACCAAGAAACAAATGCTTGAATTAAATACTTTCTTTAATATAAGGTAATCACTAATCACTGTAAAGCTTAATCTCTGTCTGTTTGTTCATTATATATTTAGACAAGACGTAAGAAAATGCCACAAAGACTTTAGAGACCATCCTCTCAGTCAGGAGGAGGTCAAAGACTAACTTTTGTTGAAACAAGTATTTGTTCAGTGTTTTTTTAACAGTTCCACTCCTAAATATTGGAAAACACCACTAACACAAAGAGCCCGCCTGTGTAGAAATGTGTTGGTTGTGAATAGAAATGCAGCTTCCAGAGCAGTTGCACTCAATTTCTGCTTGTTTGTTATTTTTTATGCATTTTGCCATGGTATGAACAAATACCAGAAAATTTTAAAGTGACCATCCTCTCATTTAGGAGAAGAGCAATGTCTTTTTTTATGAAAAACTGGCAAGTCTATCTGTGCCTCTTTGTGCATTTTGGAGGCCTTGTTGGTTAAGAGTGCTTTTGAAAAATAAATCTTTCAAGATTCTTTGTTTGCTCTTTTATAACAAGCCAGATGCTCATGGTTATCCTTTCAATTGTAGAAATATTTTGTGATAATTTTTGGATTTTATTAAGTTGTCTTGCCAGCTTCAAATTATTGTGGCCTGCTAAGGTTGAAGCCAGTGGGTTGCCTGTGGGCCAGGCTGAAGTTAAGGTTGCCTCTGCTGGGCAGACCAGGTAGGCCTGCTTCCTACCTTCTTTTTGGAGGCTTCACCATATTTTGCTTTGGAGGACACTCCAGATGAAAACGCTTGCTTCCTAAGGTTGCCAGAATTAATGACACCCTGCTCTGCCCAAGGTCAGGTTGACATACCATTTTCAATAGCTAGGAATTTCTATGTGGTGGCACGGTGGCGCAGTGGTAGCACTGCTGCCTCGCAGTTAGTAGACCCGGTTCACTTCCTGGGTACTCCCTGCATCGAGTTTGCATGTTTTCCCCATGTCTGCGTGGGTTTCCTCCCACAGTCCAAATACATACAGATTAGGTGCACTGGCGATTCGAAATTGTCCCTAGTGTGTGCTTGGTGTATGGGTGTATGTGTGTGTGTGCCCTGCCCAGGGTTTGTTTCCTGCCTTGCGCTCTGTGTTGGCTGGGATTGGCTCCAGCAGAGCCCCGTGACCCTGTAGTTAGGATATAGTGGGTTGGATAATGGATGGATGGATGGAATTTCTATGTATTTGCCCCATTTTGAAAACTAAAAAACACTGAGTACTAAACAGCTTTGCAATAATGTTTTAAAATACAAATATTCTTTGACCATTCTGTGAATTTGGTTTTGATTAAGAGGGTTTAAAATGTTGTATTCTATCTTTATACAAAGCTTTGTTTTTCAAGCCACAGATTTGGCAAACAGATACCTTGCACACTAATATAAATTTCCTATAAAAAGAATTCTCCAAGGAACATTTTATTGTTCAAAACAACTTGGCGTGTTGCATACTGATCAAAAGACTTTTTAATGTTGAAGTGAAAACAAATCTAAATTGATCTATTGATCTAGTCTAAATTGATCTATGTATGTAATACAAAGTTGACTGACTGACTTACTCATCAGCAAAACAATGTTTACCCATTTATTTAAAAAAGCTGAAATTTGGCAGAATTGCACATCCAGGCTAGTGGATATCTGCTAAGGAATGAAATTTCATTATACCAATATTTAGGAGTACAACTCTTAACAATTGAAAAACTAAATACCCCAAAATGTCAAAAATGCTATGACGAATTTCATTGAAATCTAGTGACACTGGGTTGGTCTCGTCTGTTGCGGGAGATGGACGTCTGAAGCGGAGCTCTGTTAGCATTAGTGCTATTTTTTCTGTTATTTCTTATTATCCCGAGGTATCCTGTATTTACCCAACCTGAGGGTTCTATTATAGTATATGCAAGCATATATAAAAATTACCAGCAAGAAAGGGGCTCAGAAAGAAACCTAAAGCTACATCCAAGCCTAGCCAGGCAAGTTCAAGTTCAAGGTACGGCCTATAAAAGACTGACCTGGAACAGACAAGCGAAAGCCCAGACTCCTCGGGACCACGGTCTGCTGCACTGTCTCCAGTTGAAAATGAGAGCGAATTTGCAAGTGATGCAGGTCATGATAGCGAGAAGATCACTTGAAACTGGAAAAGGCCTAGCAGCCCACGCTTTTACCAACTCCTCGCGAGCTGGGAACAGCAGCTGTACCAGAGCCCGCCGCTTCACTTACGGTGCACGAAAAGCAGAAAAGATATGTCCAAACTGAAGGTGATGATCGCTGAGCTCAAGCAAGACATAAAGAAAGATATAAAAAAAGAAATAAACAGTATGCTCAAGACAAGCAAGAAGACAAGTGAGAAGCTGCAACGGGAGCTGCGGCAGGATAATAAAGACTCTGAGAAACATGTATATAATCGTTTTGAGGGGGCCTTTAAATGTATGCTGGAAAAAATTGAGGAGCACTTTCAGGAAAATGCGTCTAAACTGACAGCACTTGCAGATCAAATGGAAGATGTTAAGCAGACATTCAAAACTCTAATTGAAACAGCCGAAAATGTAGCATTCACCGATGATGGAAAAGCAATAGCTGTGAATTCCGAATGCACAAAACTCGAAGACAGACTTGCTGCTCTTGAAGATGGACGTAGAAGGAATAATATTAGAATTGGAGGTCTACCTGAGAATCGCGAAAGTCCAAATCCAATAAAATTTGTAGCTCAACTATTCTCCAAAATAATTGGAGAGGTCTTTAAATCTGACACTGAGATAGCTAAAGCTTATTGCATAGGGGATTGAACAACTCTAAACCTAGGACATTTATTGTGTGCTTAGAGAAGTTACAATCTAAATTAAATGTAATGTCACTTCTCAGACAGAAACAAGACATTATATTTGAAAATAACCTCATTCATATTTTTCCCTGATTTCTCACTCTCAATAGCTGCTAAGCATGCCTCTTTTTATTGTATTAAACAGTGCTTATGAAAAGCCTCTTCTATCCTGCCAAACTGAAAGTGGATATTCAAGGCAAACATTACATATGTACCACTATGGAGGAAGCAGATAAAGAGTTAAGAATGCTGATCCCGACACTTTCCTGAAATACGACTGTGAGTCGTACCCTGTAATGGTATCAAAAAGAAGATATCACCGGCTGTCTGATCAGCTTGCAATGGCACTGGTACTGTAATTATACACCCTTTTCCCTTCTCGGTCACTATTTGTTTTTGTTTTAATTACAATTATACATGTTTATATACAGTGCATCTGGAAAGTGTTCACAGAGCATCACTTTTTCCACATTTTGTTATGTTACAGCCTTATTCCAAAATAGATTAAATTCATTTTTTCCTCAGAATTCTACACACAACACCCCATAATCACAACGTGAAAAAAGTTTACTTGAGATTTTTGCAAATTTATTAAAAATAAAAAAATTGTGAAAGCACATGTATATACAGTAAGTATTCACAGCCTTTGCCATGAAGCTCAAAATTGAGCTCAGGTGCATCCTGTTTTCCCCTGATCATCCTAGAGATGTTTCTGCAGCTTAATTGGAGTCCAGCTGTGGTAAATTCAGTTGATTGGACATGATTTGGAAAGGCACACACCTGTCTATATAAGGTCCCACAGTTGACAGTTCATGTCAGAGCACAAACCAAGCATGAAGTCAAAAGAATTGTCTGTAGACCTCCGAGACAGGATTGTCTCGAGGCACAAATGTGGGGAAGGATACAGAAAAATTTCTGCTGTTTTGAAGGTCCCCATGAGCACAGTGGCATCCATCATCCGTAAGTGGAAGAACTTTGAAACCACCAGGACTCTTCCTAGATCTGGCCGGCCATCTAAACTGAGTGATCGGGGAAGAAGGGCCTTGGTCAGGGAGGTGACCAAGAACCCAATGGTCACTCTGTCAGAGCTCCAGAGGTGGTCTGATGAGACAAAGATTGAACTCTTTGGTGTGAATCCCAGGCATCACGTTTGAAGGAAACCAGACATCGTTCATCACCAGGCCAATACCATCCCTAGTGTGAAGCATGGTGGTGGCAGCATCATGCTGTGGGGATGTTTTTCAGTGGCAGGAACTGAGGGACTAGTCAGGATGAAGGGAAAGATGACTGCAGCAATGTACAGAGACATCCTGGATGAAAACCTGCTCTAGAGCACCTCAGACTGGGGGGACGGTTCATCTTTCAGCAGGACAACGACCCTAAGCACAAAGCCAAGATATCAAAAGAGTGGCTTCAGGACAACTCTGTGAATGGCCTTGAGTGGCCCAGCCAGAGCCCAGACTTGAATCCAATCAACATCTCTGGAGAGATCTTAAAAATCAGGGGTGGGGATCGATCTGTTCTTAACATAATTCTTTTTTTTTTTGCAAAACTTGATTGCTATGTATTGATTGTAATAAAATTAATTAAAAAAAAATTGGCTGTGCACCGATGCTTCCCATCCAACCTGATGGAGCTTGATAAGTGCTGCAAAGAGGAATGGGCGAAACTGACCAAGGATAGGTGTGCCAAGCTTGTGGCATCATATTCATAAAGACTTGAGGCTTTAATTGCTGCCAAAAGTGCATTGACAAAGTATCGAGCAAAGGCTGTGAATACTTATGTACATGTGATTTCTCGTTTTTTTTATTTTTAATAAATTTGCAAAAACCTCAAGTAAACTTTTTTCATGTAGTCATTTTGGGGTCTTGTGTGTAGAATTCTGAGGAAAAAAATTAATTTAATCCATTTTGGAATGAGGCTGTAACATAACAAAATGAGGAAAAAGTGATGCTCTGTGAACACTTTCCAGATGCACTGTATATAAACATGTATAATTGTAATTAAAACAAAAACAAATAGTGGCCGAGAAGGGAAAAGGGTGTATAATTACAGTACCAGTGCCATTGCAAGCTGATCAGACAGCCGGTGATATCTTCTTTATGATACCATTACAGGGTACGACTCACAGTCGTATTTCAGGAAAGTGTCGGGATCAGCATTCTTAACTCTTTATCTGCTTCCTCCATAGTGGTACATATGTAATGTTTGCCTTGAATATCCACTTTCAGTTTGGCAGGATAGAAGAGGCTGTATCTGATATCGGCTTTTCATAAGCACTGTCTAATACAATAAAAAGAGGCATGCTTAGCAGCTATTGAGAGTGTGAAATCAGGGAAAAATATGAATGAGGTTATTTTCAAATATAATCTCTTGTTTCTGTCTGAGAAGTGACATTACATTTAATTTAGATTGTAACTTCTCTAAGCGCACAATACAAGTCCTAGGTTTAGAGTTGTTCAATCCCCGTATGCAATAAGCTGCAGCTATCTCAGTGTCAGATTTAAAGACCTCTCCAATTATTTTGGAGAATAGTTCAGCTACAAATTTTATTGGATTTAGACTTTCGCGATTCTCAGGTAGACCTTCAATTCTAATATTATTCCTTCTACGTCCATCTTCAAGAGCAGCAAGTCTGTCTTCAAGTTTTGTGCATTCGGACAAAAAAATGTGGAAAAAGTGATGCGCTGTGAATACTTTCCAGATGCACTGTATGTATGTGTGGAAGAAATTACACTAGTAACCATTTTATTTTTTTAATTATTGTAAAGGGGACTGTTAAACATCATACACATGGTTTGTTGTTGTTGCTATTATTGTATTAGGGTTTACTATGCTTATCCAGGGCCACTATTTAACACCATTCCCCGGGTTTACTATCTTAACATTCCAAAACTGTTGAAGATTTTTTTTTATGCTTATAGTATTTAGACTGTATTGGCAAAAGATATCTCAATTTTAATTCACATACACCGCTGCTAGGGAGCTTGTTCTATTTTGGACGTGTACTGTCTCTAGGTATGTCAGAGAACTGGCATTTTGTGAAGTGGGATTCAGCCTCATGTGGAGAGGCAAAACGGGGAACGGGGGTCGGGGGTTGGGGGGACTAGGGGAGAGAAAGAGAACAAACTATATCAAATCTATCCATTTAATCCTTATAACTTTAAATACCAACGTAATAATAGACTGCATGGCAATAACCCCTGGGAAAATTGGAAGTTAAGGCCAAAGCTGTCTCATTTTTGGTTAAGACTACAAAATAACATCAAAAATTCAGAATCAATGTCTCCAAGATGGGACAGTTAACTTTGTGAGCTGGAATGTTAAAGGCCTGAATCATGAATTAAAAAGAAAGTATTCTCTCAACTAACAGGTCGCTAAATTAGTATTTTTACAGGAGACCCACTTATTAAGAAAGGATCCATTCCGGCTACACCTAACTTTCAATTTTACTACTGGGCAGTAAACATACAAACTATAAAACCCTGGACATGGACACAAATAGATGAACATATACAGGCTTGGTCTGCAATAGAAATAAAATCATCCAGTACTTCTTTATATTCTTTGCTTTGCACCCCAATAAATGCAAGTTACCGCCAATATACTAACAACCCAATAGTGCTTCACTCACTCAGAATATGGAACCAATGTAGGAAGCATTTTAAGATTGAGAATCTTTTATCAGTGGCACCTCTGCACAAGAACCACCTTTTTCAACCCTCGCAAACATATGCAGTTTTTAATGTTTGGAAAACATTTGGCATTAAATCACTTAGAGATCTGCACATAGATAACGTTTTTGCATCCTATGAACAATTACATTCTAAATTTAACTTTCCAGCAACACATTTCTGTCACTATCTTCAAATTAGAAACTTTGTTAAAAAGAACCTGCCCAATTTTCCTCACCTCTCACCTCCCTCTATGCTGGAAAAAATATTGATCAGTTTCAAGGACTTAGACAGCATTTCTGCAATATATAAAACCATTTTACAGTCCCTCCCTACAGATCCAAGAGGTAAGTGGGAAAAGGATCTCTCAGTCAACATCTCAGAAAAAGAGTGGAATTTAGCAATGCAGAGAATTCATTCGAGCTCCATATGTGCAACGGATACAATTATTCAACTCAAAATTATATATCGAGCACATCTTTCTCGCTTAAAAATTGTCAAAAATGTCCCCAGGGCAAGATCCAACCTGAGAATGCTGCAATCAAGTTCCAGCTTCACTGGGTCACCTGTTTTGGGCCTGCAACAAATTAACATCATTCTGGACCAAAATATTTAAATGCCTTTCAGACAGCCTTGGTGTCACAATCCCTTCTAAACCATTAACAGCTGTGTTTGGTGTACTCCCAGATGGGCTTAAAGTGGAGAAGGACAAACTGTGATTGCCTTTACTACACTATTGGCACGCAGACTTATCTTGCTAAACTGGGAGAATCCTAACTCTCCCCTTTTAAGTCAGTGGGTAACTGATGTTATATATTATTTGAAACTGGAAAAGAAAATTTTTACTTAGAGGATCTGCGCAGAAATTTTTCAAAACCTGGCATCTCTAATTAATAACATCCTAGAATAAGCTTTTAAAGCACTGAGGAAGCAGATTTTCTCCCCATTTTCTTTTTTATTCTCCATGTATCTATATCAACTTATTAATTTGTCTATTTACTTATTTTTACTAGGTTTAACTTTTATTCTGCTCCGCATGCTCTCTTTCTCAGGGGTGGGGGTTGATTTGTTTTCAATCCTATCCTTGTAAAATTGAAATCTATTTGTATGGAATGTTGTGTGATTTCAATAAAATCAATAAAATAAAAACAATAAATAAATAAATCTAGTGACATTATAGAAAAAGAAACTTTACAGACGTGTTTTTAATTTGTCCATGTTCCAGTGTTCCAAGTACACATTGCTAACATGTCATGCAGTGCTGACAGTATGCCTAAAAGAACAAGTAGCAGCTGTTCCACAGTCTCTTTGGAGCATGCCAGTATATGTAAATGTAGGTATCCAGCAGATAAGGAGTGTAGATAAATAGGGTGGACTGATGGGAGATGAAGGGGAAATGTCTTAGTCAGGAAAAAGACATGGCATTGAGTTGTGAAGTGCTTTTGTATTGAACAAGATCAGTACAAAGTTTAACTAATTCACAGATATTTTTGTTTTAGCAAAGTTCTGCAAAAAAATAAAAAAAGTAATTCCCATACTCGATGCTTTGTTTCAAGTTATATATTGATTTTGATCAATTAAAATGGGGTTCTTTTTAATTAATAATGTACAGTATCTATTCCACACTAAATAAAATCAGATAGAAATTGTTAATCTTATTGTTATTGTGTGAATATTGTTTAGCATCAAGATGTTCAATTTGTAGTGAGACAGTGGATGTAATACAAAGTTTCTCGAACACAAATGGCAACAATTACAATGATGTTGCAATGTATACAAATGATACACAGTATTTTTTCTCAAACTTGCAACTCTACAAATGCTTACTTAAAAGCTATAAAATTAATATATATTGTACTACCTCTTCACATTAAAACGGCAAACTTGAATGAAAACTCAGCATCGTGAAACATACATATAGAGAATTACAAACATGTTGTTACTGAGTTACTGTATGTGTGGTTATATATTTTATGTTTGTTTTTGAGTTATTTTGTGGCACATTTTTATATATTTTCTATTTGATGTACAGCTTTGTTCGGTTTCTTTAACTGTTCTTTGGAGCCCCTAAAAGTCACTGCTCCCAAATGTTCTCTTTGGCTAGACAAGTGAGCTGGGAATGCTCAGAAGTCAAGAGATTCTTTCTTAAGACATTAAGTGAGAAATGTGTTTTTTTATTTTTACTTCTATGGATTTTGATTTCTGGGCAGTAGATTTGGATTTACTTATTAAGGATCTGAGTCAACTCCTTTGTGCCTCCTTTAGGTTTTTGAGCTTTATCTTTATACTAGCAAAATACACACAGTGACCGAGCTGCAGGCTATGGACGTATATACGTACTTAAGTAGGATTCAGTTAGCGTTGTGAACCCGCGTACCAAATTTCGTGAAGATGAACCTGCCAAATTTTAGCCTTTTACCTACACAGGAAGTTGGAGAATTAGTGACATTGGAAAGTTCAATATGGCGGCTGACAGTGGCGTCATACCACCAAAATAAGTACGTACATCGTACATCGGTTTTGGTTAGCGCAGAGAAGCCACCTGCCAAATTTCGTGAAGATGGGGTCAGCCTTCTACCACACGAGAAGTTGGAAAATTAGTGACGTTGGAAAGTTCAATATGGTGGCCGACAGTGGCATCATACCATCGAAATAAGTGTGTACATCAGTTTCGGTTAGCGCAGGGAAGCCGCCTACCAAATTTCGTGAAGATGGGGCCATAAATAAGAAAGTTCAACATGGCGGACATTGTCGACCGTTACGTGTAGAATTTCGAAATGAAACCTGCTTAACTTTTGTAAGTAAGCTGTAAGGAATGAGCCTGCCAAATTTCAGCCTTCCACCTATGTAGGAAGTTGGAGAATTAGTGATGAGTGAGTCAGTGAGTGAGTGCGGGTTTTGCCTTTTATTAATATTGATTATTTAGTTTTCTTTTTTCCTTTTTAATTCAAGCCAAGGATTTATGGTCATCCCCCCTCTTGTATCGCTTTTGTTATATTTTTCTGATATTTATATAGTTTGCCAGTTCCCTCATTTCTGGGCCTGTTCAGGCTGAAGCCAGCAGGAAGTGCTTGGGGCTAATTTGGGTCAGGGTGAGGCTTCTCTGGATAGACCAGTGGATATCCTGGCCTGCTTGAGAGTCACCTTTTGAAGACTCACATCCTTCTTGTCATTGTGGAAATTCAATCATAACACACATACTGTGTAACATTTGCCTAAGCCATGCATGAGTAGTAATCATTACATGTCAACCACTTAACACACTGCTGTGCCATAGAGAAAAAAGAAATTCAAGAGAAATTTTTAATTATTATGATACTTTTATGCTGTCTAATAAACAAATTATTTGTTGATCCCACAGATATCAATCATTAACATTCTTCCCAGCATGTAATATTAACAGCACATAACCAAAAGTAAAGTAATTCAAATATGCACACATATTCAACAACTCAATATATAAAAAGCACTCATACAAACTAAGCTGAAAGTTTGAAATAAAATACTGCAGGCCTGGAACACTGCTTGGGAGTGTAATAAAAAAAAATCTGTTAGTGCAGTTGGCTGTACTCAAAATACTTGGGGTTGGAGTACTCATTCATATTATCTCTCCTCTCATTGAAATGCCACAATGACATTCTACAAAAAAAAAAAGGATTCTTGGTTATTTATAATTGGAATATAATGTGAATTAGTTAAATGTGAATTTCCCCTTGGGATTAATAAAGTATCTATCTATTTATCTATCTATCTATCAAATTTCATAACCTACAATCTAGCAAATGCTGTAAATCCTGGATGTCAACAGCAAACAGTTAACAGACAGTTGTAGGCAAACCCTCACTGTCCTTGCAATGACAAGCGACAACACTGCTGCTGAATATATGATGTCAGAAGTCCAAATTAATTAACTTGTCTCAAAGATTTGCTAAGTCATGTCAGTTCTGTTACAACCAGCATGTCAAATACATACAGTACAGTATGTGTATTTGTACAAAATGTGCTTTGTGATTAAAAGCAAAAATTTGTTGTTTGCTAAACATATGTCAACAATCTCATAGTTTCAAAAAAACGATAAGCCAATTTCTTATAAAGCGTTTTGCAAGTTGTACCTAGTAAATTAATTCTTAAGTCTATGAAAATATTTTATAAATTACTAGGGGGCTTCACTCGCCAACCCCCGTGTTTGGTTTTTCGGATACACACTTTTAAGATTTTTTTTCCTTGAATTGTTGCTATTTCATTATTTTCACTTTTATTTTAGAACTTTGTTAAAAACAATATTTGGAACCTTTCAGATCCCAACATGCTGAATGTTTTGAATGACGTCCGTGAGACATGTGTTTAATGACTTTGTACCATAATTCAGGATAGGTTTCTTTGTTTGGGATTTCAGCACAGACAAAAAGATCTACATCATCAGCAGTTAATAATTTCTTTGCAAAGTGACCAATAAATGCACGTGAGGTAAACCCCGTTTTTGAAATTCTCTGACTTAAACTTCAAAGCCTTACAATATTTACATACTTCTGACATATCACCTATGTCCATATATTCAATCTCTATTCACCTTTTCATTATTTCTCCAAGTAATAATTTCTCTTTGTTTGCGCTAATGCGATTTTTGAGCTGCCTTTTTTTTCCCCAATGACACCCGGTCTGTGGTGATTATTTCCCCTGTTTTCGGGTAATAATTTCCATTTATTTGCGCTATTGTGATCTTTACTTTCTTTCTTTTGATGCTTTCTAATTTTCCTGTTTTCATATTCTTTAACTTTCTCTGCATTTGTATCGCACCAAATTTTTTTTGGGCCTTTCCAGTTCCACTGCTTTCATAATCTCTAACCTGCTCTGCAAGTATATACTGTAGCACCAACGATTTTTAATCGAAGCTCTACTTTGTCTTTTACTCTTTGTCTTTTAATTCTGCACCTGATTGGACATGTTTTTTTTTCAATTCCACTTGTTCCGGGCTGATTATTACTTTCCTTATTTTCTGAATTTGCACCTTGATTATTCTTTTTTGCATTTTTTTTCTCTCCAATACTTTTGAGTCTCTTTTCTTTGCGCTGCTCTTTCTTCTTCGCTTAGTTATCGACATTTCATCTATAACGTATTGTCCTTATATGCTTTATATGTGCTGAGAGCCCTAGGATCCATGTGTGCTCAAAGCCTTTACACGACTGAGTGTTTTGCTGCCCATGGTCTTATTTGATATTGGTTATAAGTAGGGCATGTCTTGCAAGAATCTCATGTTCTACATCCAGGCAAGATGCTCCTGGGTCAATCGCTTCGCACAAAGTCTCATGTTTTAAGGTCCCCGCGAGATGCTCCATGGCCATCTCTTTCATCTCGGGGGTCTTTTTCAGTGTCTTCCATAATCTTCATGTGAAGATCACGTCTCGTCTCCCTAGTCTTTCTCTCCCAGGATTTTTTTTTATACTAGAGAGACAGTTTTAAAGTTCTTGATGAACATATCTGTTTTGTGAAGTACTAGTAAATCAGTATTAGGCATATTCAATAAACAACTATTGTTATAATTTATGCAGTATACAGAAGTTTCTACCATTGTGGAATAACAGCGGGTAAATATGATGTGCGACATAATACCCTATTGCATTCTTCTCTGTTTCTGTTATGTACCAAAATGTAGAAGGACAAAAAGAAATAAATCATCTTAACATTTTATACTGTATAGCTATATTTTACAACTACTTACTGTTGTGGTTAAAAAAAGAGAAGGTATTATTATTATTATTATTATTATTATTATTATATAGGACATAAAAACCAAATCATTATCCTTAGAAAACATCCTGTTGTATTGTTTAATTTGTTTGCAATTCCCCTGAATAAAGTTTGAATTGTGCTGCCAATCACATCTTATCAAAAATGAGCACACTTGCTTCCAAGCATTAGGCATAATCCATGTTGTCTGCAATATTTATTTACTGTAATATTTTAATTGCTACTTTTAAATTAGAGAATGCCACTGATTAATTTTTCTTAGAAAATACTTTATCATATGTATATAAAAAATGTATAAAAAAATCTATCCTAAAATGTACACAAATAAGAGATTCTTAAGCACAGTGGTAGAGGATTGTAGCAACACCAAAGTATTGTAACTGTATTTCTACCTCATAATTTAACTATATATCTTATGTTCATAACGTATCGTACAGCACCAGGCAATGTGGTACAATGCTTAAGGCATTAGACTTAAAATCACAAATTCTGAAAAATGCAAGTAAGCAAATGTATCCTAATCATGTACTGTAGCTCTCACTAGATAAAACAGTCAGTCAGATATACAATAATAGTAGCAGTATGCAGCACTTTAACAGCACCAACACTATAATTAAAATCAGACTTTTTTCAGGTATTATGAGAACAACGTAAAGGAAAGTTTTTTAGGTCTAAAAGCATCTCTTGCATTGGCTAATGTCATTGTTCACTAGTCCACCATTAGGAGAGTGCTGAACAACAATGTAGTACAAGGCAGGGTTCCAAGGAGAAAGCTCCTGCCCTCCAAGAATAACATTACTGCCTGTGTAAAGATTGCTATCTCTATATATAATCTTCATTTGGGTCTTGATCTTTGTTTGTCCGCAAATGAATTAGAAGAAGCACTAGATGGCAGTAGAGACAGCTAAAACATAGGCATTGCATTAAGAATCTCCTCCAGGCTTATACTACTGAAGACTGTAGTACTCCAGTCATACCTCAAAACGCAGACATTCCAACTAAACAAATTGTTGTGCTTTAAATTAACTAAAGAGATCTTCATTTAGATCTTGATCTTTGTCCGCGAATTCCATGCATGCGTAGACCACCTTCCAGTTTAGTACGTTGTTGTTACTCACGGATGTCAACAATGTGCCGGAATAACGAAAGGGGTGGTGGACAGTGTTACACTGAGTAGCTCCTGAGGCTTGGTTAGAGAACGAGATTGCCGAAGATAAAAGGTACGTGCCTACGTAACATATGAATGAAAGAAAGACAGTGGGTAAAATGAGTGACAACAACGTAACAGCACGTTTCGGAAATTATTATTGTTACGTTGTAGCCGGCGAGTGCTGCGCGTCTCACAGTTGTACATGCTCACATGTCAGTGAAGTGATCTCTATTTATGCTTTAAACAGCCTGGATACCTATGTGTCCCCCTTTAATAACCATTGCTCCGTGTATATTGCCTTACTCTTTGGATTGCCACAATGCAACCTGCGAGATTAGAGAAAGGTTGAGAAGACATCGTGAGAGGAAACGACAGCGTCCTGAAAACGAGACGGACTGTGAACAGACAGAATTACGATACGGATAGTGATTCCGAGTGGGCCGTTCCTATCGAATCAATATCCAAGGGTTTTCATTTTTAATTTTGTTTCCCTTATAAAAAATTATAATGCTGTGCGACGAAGGGCCCAGTTCACGACTGGCAGCCGCGTTTAATCAGGTAGCCCTTCACAGACAACTTTAACACACGCAACGTAGTTGGGCGCACATGGCTAGTTCATTATAACAGGTCAACAGACAAGGAATTTTACCTTCATGAAAAAGGCTAAATCTAATGGAACAATTGAACTTCAGTGTACTCTATCATACTTTCCATACATATTATGTTCTGTTTTTTAAACATTTCTGTTTTGTTTAGAAAAGTTAATTCATTCTGAAAACCAAGACACTTTGTGACCTCTGACAAATGCCTTCTGAAACAATCATGTCAACAGAATCTTTTAGGCACAGAACAGCCTTGACTGGCATGAATATAAATGCAGCATCTCTTGTCATCCTCAGGCTCACAGTCAAGGATTTCGAGAGGATTTCACAGGCTGCCACCAGACAGTGATTATTAATTTTACCAAATAAAACTCATTAAGAACAACCACCCCCATTCCATAAAGTCAGCATTCCGCAATAAAAACCTTCCTGCACAACAGCACCCGTGATTAAAAAAAGAAGTAAGAACTCTAAAGAGAAGTAATTAACACAAGACCTGCCACTATCCAATCTCCTCAATAAAGCAGCAACAAGCTGTGTTGCACTTCCTTAGAAATGAACAGGGTCGACCACAAATCTCCACAGACCAAGAGCAATTCTGAGGATTTTCCCACAACAGTTGGCCTACTGAAGATCCCAAAAATGAAACATAATTTTTACTAAAATTTGATTTTCAATTGGATATTTTTTTTTGTAAAGGTATGTCTTTTTCTCATTTGGAGAAGAGTAGAAGATGATTTATATGCTGGAGTTCAACAATGTTTGAGATAACCAAACATTAATAATAATAATAATAATAATAATAATAATAATAATAATACATAAACTAACAGTTTAAGAAAGAAGAATTAATATGAGAAAATATACTTAAAAATGAAAAAATCTAACTCTGTTAAACATTGTGTTTGAGGCAAATGAAGGATGTGGCTGCAAATAATTTCTGTCCCATATGTTACTTAAAATACAATTATCTTCCACACCAAAATCTCACAGTCCTTCAAAGCATACTAAAGTATATGGGGTGGACATCAGATGAGGCTTTTTTTTTTCTCTTCTGTGTTTTTCTACAAGTTTTCCAAATCTAATTGCAGATGACTATTTTGAATTGTTCTAAAGGCATTTATTTAATAATAATTTGATCATAAAATGTACAGTAAAGTAAAATGAAAACATAGTTATAGCCTGACACTGAGTTTTCAAAGTGACATTTAAAATGAATTTCTTTGTCACACCTTCCTCCTTTAAAGTACAGTAGATACAGAGTCCAGAGAACTACTGCAAAAAGGTGCCTGTTGTAATGATCATATATGCTTCTGTTATGTAGAACATTGCTCCTTGTTCTAGGCATTACATGATGAACAACCATTTGGCATATGAAGATGCCTCATGCAAAAACCTGAAGTTAAGGGAGATTTCTTACTTTCACAATGTGACAGGGCTTTTCTGCAGATACAACAACTGCATTTTAATGGCTCATTATAAACTGAACAGCCGTGTCAATAATTTGTTGAATTGTTTAATGAATGCCGATATTCTAAGGGCCTATGTGTTGGTCTCTGCTTTCTAAGAGCCATGGCTGATAGAACTTGTCTCAATAAATGATTTGTTCTGAAGAGAAAAACCAGCAGTATTTCTGAATTTACCTTTAGTCATAGTGACTGAAACATTTTTCTTATTATTTCTCTGCACTGTTTTTGACAGTTCTTGTGATGATATACATAGCAGTCAGTTTACCACAAAATGAAATGCACATAAGACACTTGGTGGCAGTTAACATTATAGGTATGGAAATGTGTAGGCATGTTGACAGTCTTAACAGACATTCTCAGGAGTGGAACTGCTATATTTACTTTAGATTGTGAATGCAGGAGGTTTTTATTTTTCTTGATACATTGGTGGGGTAATCCCAACATCTTTCAAGTATATACATTTAAAATTGTCTACTTTAAGCATAACTCAAGTGAGGACTTTCAAAAGCACCACTTTGAATTTTGCCTAGTGAATAAATTGACTTTACACATCGAAGCTCTGTGTGGTATTGCCTCAAATTTCCAAATTTTATGTGGACAGAATATGTGTCAGTTTCTTTTATGTGTAAAAGGGATCGTATTTTATTATAGGAATATCTGGCCTCACATTTTTAGGTTGAGCTACACACTGTGTAAAATTCAGGATCACCATTATTTGAGCCGTTTCTAATAAAAGAATAAAGCATCCTTTTGCTTGGCCAGGTAGTGTGATATACAGTAGTAAATAAGGCATCACACTTCAAAGTCAGAAAACTGACCATTCAATTGTCACCAGTGGCATATTGTGTGACTTGGGCCAAGTCACTTAATCTGACTGTGTTCCTACAATAAAAATATCTGTAAACTGGTGCCCCTTCACAATATTTAGCAATGTTCCAAATGCTAACATCTCCAAATCAGAGTACAGTTGTGCTTGAAAGTTTGTGAACTCTTTAGAATTTTCTATATTTCTGCATAAATATGACCTAAAACATAATCAGATTTTCACTTAAGTCCTAAAAGTAGACAAAGAGAAACCAGTTAAACAAATGAGACAAAAATATTATGCTTGGTAATTTATTTATTAAGGAAAATGATTGAATATTACATATTTGTCAGTGGCAAAAGTATGTGAACCTTTGCTTTCAGTATCTGGTGTGACCCCCCTTTGCAGCAATAACTGCAACTAAACGTTTCCGGTAACTTTTGATCATTCCTGCCCACCGGCTTGGAGGAATTTTAGCCTATTCCTCCATACAGAACAGCTTCAACTCTGGGATGTTGGTGGGTTTCCTCACATTAACTGCTCGCTTCAGGTCCTTCCACAACATTTCAATTGGATTAAGGTCAGAACTTTGACTTGGCCATTCTAAAACACTAACTTTATTCTTATTTAAACATTCTTTGGTAGAACGACTTGTGTGCTTAGGGTCATTGTCTTACTGCATGACCCACCTTCTCTTGAGATTCAGTTCATGGACAGATGCCCTGACATTTTCCTTTAGAATTCTCTGATATAATTCAGAATTCATTGTTCCATCAATGAAGGCAAGCTGTCCTGGCCCAGATGCAGCAAAAGAGGCCCAAACCATGATGATACCACCACAATATTCCATAGATGGGACAAGATTCTTATGCAGGAATGCAGCGTTTTCCTTTCTCCAAACATAACGCTTTTCATTTAACCAAAAAGTTCTATTTTGGTCTCATCCGCCCACAAAACATTCTTCCAATAGCCTTCTGGTTTGTCCACGAGATCTTTAGCAAACTGCAGACAAGCAGAAATGTTTTTTTTGGAAAGCAGTGCCTTTCTCCTTGCAACCCTGCCATGCACACCATTGCTGTTCAGTGTTCTCCTGATGGTGAACTCATGAACATGAACATTAGCCAATGTGAGAGAGGCCTTCAGTTGCTTAGAAGTTACCCTGGGGTCCTTTGTGACCACACCGACTATTACACACCTTGCTCTTGGAGAGATCTTTGTTGGTCGACCACTCCTGGGGTGGGTAACAATGGTCTTGAATTTCCTCCATTTGTACACAATCTGTCTGACTGTGGATTGGAGTCCAAACTGTTTAGAGATGGTATTGTAACCTTTTCCAGCCTGATAAGCATCAACAACTCTTTTTCTGAGGTCTTCAGAAATCTCCTTTGTTCGTCCCATGATACACTTCCACAAGCATGTGTTGTGAAGAGCAGACTTTGATAAATCCCTGTTCTTTAAATAACACATGGTGCCATCTCACACCTGATTGTCATCCCATTGATTGAAAATACCTGACTCTAATTTCACCTTCAAACTAACTGCTAATCCTAGAGGTTCACATACTTTTGCCACTCACAAATATGTAATATTCGATCACTTTCCTCAATAAATAAATAACCAAGTATAATATTTTTGTCTCATTTGTTTAACTGGTTTCTCTTTGTCTACTTTTAGGACTTAAGTGAAAATCTGATTATGTTTTAGGTCATATTTATGCAGAAATATAGAAAATTCTAAAGGGTTCACAAACTTTCAAGCACAACTGTAGATACTCTAAATTATAATTCTTAACTATTTTTGAATAATGTTTCTGGGGTGTAGAAATATATGACCCAAGGTGATTCAATTAAACATGCTGAGGAAGCTGTTGACACTCATAATAATAATAGTACAATTAAACAAGTATTATAGCAGGTTAAAGAAAGCATTCTCCTTTCGATTTCAATAACATAATTAAAGAAATCTAAACTTTTATTCAACCAGAGCAGGACTGTTTGAAGGACCTGTCAGTACTACTAAGATGAGTGCATTAGGAATAAAGGCTTTTCCAGTTCTGAATGGATAGTGCATACCTGATACAGCTGTAGTGTTTGAATGTGCTGGCTGCTTTTTGGCATTCTAAGCACAACTGAATAGCACCAGGATAATCTTCTTCCTAAAGAAAGAAAGAAAGAAAGAAAGAAAGAAAGAAAGAAAGAAAGAAAGAAAGAAAGAAAGAAAGAAAGAAAGAAAGAAAGAAAGAAAGAAAATTAAAATAATACTTTTAAAAAAATGTCAATTGAAGGTGGTTAAAAAAATCTTCAAGCTTTGATAAGTCTGATCATTTCAAATATGCATACTTTCTCTAGATATAAAATTTTAATATAAATTTCTTACTACATTTAAAGCATGCACATACATATTGATACGTTTCAGTACATTTATGTATTTATACTTTAAATATGAATGTTCACAAAACTACTGCGGTGAAATAATGCAATTTTTGTTTAATTTTAATATTAAACATAATGATATTAATCAGCTATTAAAGTGTGCAAACAAAAATCATTTATTCAATGCACAATGAAGGGAGATCAAAATAAAGTACTATACAAACAAAGTCAAAAATAAATGAATGGGAACTTTAAAGACAATAGATAAAATGAATTACTTTACTGATACAAGAAATAATTTTTAAAAACCACATATTATATACTATATCAGTCTTTAAGGTGAAAAACACCCTATAACCATTTTACATGTACAGTACACTTTGAACAAAGAATTGGAGCACAGACAAGTTAAATAACATGGTAAAAGTCACAATGTGTGGTTTGATCCTGCAATTTGAAAATTACTAATACATTAACCAAAATTATATGCTAGGTCTCTTATAAACAAAAACTGGTAATTAACATCAAACAATTTATTGTAAGGGACAAAACTAGTGTGATTTCCCAAGCACACCAGCTGATACCACATGTTCAGTTGTATTTTTGTTGCAATTAAGAGAGATAAAATAGGCATAGCTTGAATGTTGAGCACAACAAACAGAATGGATACATAAATCTTCAACCACATGGAAAATAAGGAGAAAATTAATGTGGTGCTGTTTTTATCGGCATATTTTTTTAACTCATATTTTAGTAGTTGTTGTTTATTATCAGCAAGACTTGTGCTGCTCAAGATACTTGTTTCTTTCAGACTGTTAATGATATTAATAATCAACTTTTGCAAGACATCTTGAATTCTGTCAACAGCCTAAACTACATTTACTGGTTGCACTCTGTCTTCAGTGTCAGAGAAGATGAAATATTTATTTTACAAATGGCTCCCAAATGCCTACAGCTTTATCACCTGCATGGTGGTATAGACTAAAACCAGTAAGTGATAACCATGGCCTGATTGAAAGTGTTTATTTACACTGAAACAGGTTCTACATATGGTAGAGTAATTAATGGAACCACAGACTTTTTATGAACCTACCATAAAAAGAGAGTCTAAATGGAACATAGATCAGGTGTAAGGTGGAACAGTTTTGCGTCTTCCATCAGGAGATAAAAACTCTTAACAATATTTGTGTGTTTTCTTCTACATAGCAAACACATGTCAAGAAACAATCTAAGCCTTATGTGAAAGAATGGACTAGCATGATGTTTTTTAGTTTAATTTTTGCTGCATTACCACTCTGATCTTACAGTTCACAACATAAATGTGTCTGCACAGTCGAACATGGCACAGTACTTCCTGATCAAAGTATTTTTGTGGAAGGCTCAGTTAAGGTAAGAAATGGAAGGATTACTGAGGATGTTAGCTAAACTTAGAATGGGAGAAAACATTCTAGAAAACATCTCTTCCACTTACATTCTAGAAGTCCCCATCTCTTCTAGTTTCCTTTCGCTATTTAAGAAGCACTAAGACTACAAATGAGCATTCACTGTTGAACCTGCTACCACAGTGAATTGAACCTTCCTCTGACAAGCAACCTTTGAAGGCTGAGGAAGCCATATTGTCAACCGAATGGTCTCTAATCTTGAGGTTTTTGGCTTTGGAAACAATATTGGGCAAAGAATACTGCAATATTTGAAGTACATTAGATTAGAATATATTACAATTTTTTCATTAAATGTTCTGCAGAAAATCTGTCACTAATAATACATAAAATACATTGTGTTCTCACAAAAAATTTCTTACCTCTAATAGTTCACTCAATCTTACATCAGTCCGTTGCTAGCAAAAGATAAAAATAGAGATGAAACAATGTTTCTTCAAAACTCAATTTTTACACACCCACTCCAGAACAGTGGAAACGATAAATAGGTTACACTACAGTACATCTCAATCATAACTCTGACATAAAAACAGACTAAATGAAGCAGGAAACAGAAATAGAAGCAGAATAAAGTAGAAAACAGAAGTATTTTTGACAACTGTTAATAAAACAACACTCCTTTCAATAAAAATGAAGAACAAACACATGAAGCATTTTTAAACTTTAACATAAAGAAGAATATCATTCCTGATAGTGATAAATTATAGCAGCTAAAACAATACAAATTGATAAATATAAACATCAGCAAACTCATGTGTCTTTACCAAAATTACTGCATATCAAAGGACAGCTCAAATATAAAAGCTAGAAATTAAATCCAGCAATTCATATCTTTTATAACCGACCAGGACATTGCAGGGTAATGGAGGGCTTATTGTGGAAGCACTGAGTGAAAAGAGTGAACAATTCTGTATGGTGTTGCAGTCCTCTCTGTGAGGCATTCTCACTATTACAGAGCCAGTTTAGATTTGCCAATTAATCTCAGAGAAAACCTCACGCAAACACAAGGACATCAGCTAACAAATGTGCTAATGATCCTCTTGGAAATTAAGTTGCATAAAAGTTAAATTTTTACTTACGCCTTCTAAAATCCAAACTTTTTTTTTACCTTTTAAAAAAACCAATGAATGTAGAAAGAATGAAAGCTATGAATGTATGTATGAATGCTATAAAAATAAGTAATAAAACAATAACTAAATTCAATACATTTTAAGAGTATTATTAGCACTAGATAAATGTAGATTCCGCCTAAGTCACTTACTAATGTTTTAATTGTTCTCAGTGACTTCAACAATCCGGTCAACAATTGTCTCTTCTTTTGGTTTGCAAGTAGTCCGAGGCTGGCTTGTGTAAATCCTTCTTTGGCAAAACTAAGTTGCCTGCAGACACAACAACATTGACACAAATAATGACTAGATTATTTTATGTATATCAAAATAAACAATATGCACTACATAAACAATTTCAGATTTTACATTTGGCATATTTTTTGCACTAAACATAACTTTATCAAATTAGCTTTTGAGACAATTTTTTACCAGATGTTTAACTAACATAATAGTGCAGTGAAAAAGGTAATATAAAGAGCATGGAATGATGCAGTAAAATAAATACTTTAAAACTTAAAATTATATTACCTTCTTGCATTTGTACAGATGACAGCTGCTAATTGAAGATTTGTTTGTAGTGAGGTAACTCTTTCAAGTTCCTGGGGAAAATGAAGGACTTCAATAAAGATATTTGTTACAATAACATTCATATAATGTTTAAATCCATCCATCCATCCATTATCCAACCCGCTATATCTTAACTACAGGTTCGCAGGGGTCTGCTGGAGCCAATCCCAGCCAACACAGGGCACAAGGCATGAAACAAACCCTGGGCAGAGCGCCAGCCCACCACAGATGTTTAAATCTATTTAAAAAATGAATAAAAATTTTCAAACAATAAAAATGGTTAAAAAATTAAAGCATACCTATTCTGTTGTATTTAGACTGAATTAAGCAAGTTTAGTAGTGGATGGATGGACTGAGGTTATGTATGTTAACCTAATTTTCATTACATTAGTGCACCCAACTCTGCAACTGTTAGAACTGCAGACAACATATTGTGACAATCTCACATTTTTTATGTGGTATTTAGCCCTTAATTCTTTGCCACTCTCTTTACGTTAGGGACTGGTTTGATACACATAAACAGTAATGATCAGAAAAAATTGTTCAATGTTACTGAACACATCATTAGTGATGTTTCTGGGTTCTTTCCATGTTTCAGGCCTTTCAACACATAACATCAACTTGTGTTTAAGTGGAACTTTGCAGTAGATCCCCAAGAACATTCTCTCTTTTTTCAGAGCCATCTCAATAAATTTTCCCACTGCCTCCATGGTGTTACTAAATGCCCTCTTCCTTTTCATTCCAGTGGTACTCAGTGAGTCAAGGGTTTTATAGAAGGTCTGGCTGGCAAAACCCCTATAGCCAAACCTTGATCAGCATAGACCTTGCTTTCCAGCACTGTGTTTCACATCCCTCTCTTTCTATTATTTCCCTTTGGCTTACTTCCTCCAGATGATCCTGTAACAGCAATTTTAGTTTCAAAAAATGTTGGTACTTGGTGGCTCTGAGGTGAGGAGGATATCTGGCTTCAAAAGAGGTCTTGATGACATTCATTAGACGGTCTTAGTGGGACATCATACACATACTGGATAATGAATTTAATCTGTTGTGGTTCTGTCTGCCAAAGCCAATGCAACTTTCCTGTCCATTGCCCTCCAACACCTTGTTGAAGCTTTTGCTTCAATACTACTGAATTTGTGGACCTCCCTTCCTCCATTATTGCTCTCAACCCCTCCTGGACCATTCTGCACCTCTCTTTCCCTCTAGTAGTGTTGAAACCTGGGGTTGGGAAGGTTTCCAACCCACCCCTTCAATGCATCACTGCTCCCACAGGAACCCTGTGGGGCAGGCATGACTATTCCAGTTGGATAGCCTCCTCCACTTTCCACTTCCTCTTGGTCTTGACTGCTATCCCTGCCTAGGCAATCGCTGAGTAACCCAATTCTTTATAAAAGAGAAACTCTCTTGCCTGGGTTATTTTGAACTCCTCCTCCTTCCATGACTTAAAGGGCAGTCTCAGTTTGGTTGCATTCCCATATAATGCTATGCTACTAAGACTCCTGAGCAAACCTAATCACTTTGGTAGGAAGACACTTATCTTTCTCTAGAATATTATGACTATGGAGATGGGGGCAACATAGACCAGTAGTGGCCAGAGTATCTCCTCCCAGACCTGGAGCAGGGAATTAGTGAGCTCCAGGACAGTCTGTGGAGCTACTTGGCAGCCTTGGAGTCACTGATATATAACATTCCAGAGTTTTTCTATTAGATTTAGGTGCGGGGAATGTGCAAGCCAGTCAATAACATCAATGCCTTCGTCATTCAGGAACTACCTATACAATCTTGCTACATGAGACCGGGAATTGTCCTGCACCAGGAGGAACCCAGGGTTCACTGCACCAGCTTAAGGTCTGACAATGGCTCAGACAATTTAATGCCAACCCTAACATCAGTCGGAGTACCCAAGGATATGCTTCCCAAGAGCATCACTGACCCACTGCCAAACTGGTCATGCACCATGGGCTCTCCAGACTGTTTTACATCTGTCATGTGTGTGAACCTGCTCTCATCTATGAAGAGAACAGAGCACCAATGATGGAGCTGCCAATTGTGGCATTCTCTGGCAAATGCCAATCAAACTGCATGGTGATTGTCTATGAGCACAGGTCCCACTATATGACGTCAGGCCTTCATACCACCCTCATGGAGCCTGTTTTTAAAGATTTGGTCAGAAACATGCACAACAATCGCCAGCTGGAGGTCATCTGGTAGGGCTCAGACAGTGCTCTTCCTGTTCCTCCTCTCTCAAAGGAGCAGATACCAGTCCGGCTGCTCGGTTGAGGCCCTTCTACAGCCTTGTCCAGCTTTGTTCGTATAACGGCCCATATCCTGGAGACACAACAAACCTTCCTACATTGGCTCATATGGATGCGCCAACCTGGTGGAGCTGAATTGGCTGCAGGTACAAAATCATGCTGCCCGTACTGACAAGGAGACTTCCTAAATGGACAAACTGATATCCCTGAAGCTAAACTACTTGGTGTTAAAACTATGATGTTAAAGTGTTCCCTTAATTTTTTTATTGAGCAGTGTATTTAGGTGACATAGAGAATATACTGTAAATTTAGGGGAAAACTCAGCAAAGGGGGGTGAGGCAGGGACATGCATGGAAGAACATACAGGATGCACAGGAGAATAAGAAGAAAGGAGAAAATGACTGAGGGGAAGAGGTGCATTTAGAGAACAGACTGAGGGGAAGAGGTGCATTTAGAGAACAGCTGGGTTAGTGGTCTCATCCTGAGCATGTTCAAACGTACAAAAAGTGGAAGGGAATTAGGAAGGCATATGTTTATCCTGGACAAACCTACTGTACTGTTGTTGTTATTGCTGTTACTTTTCTAAGTGAGCATTGATTAAAGTATACTTTCTGCTTAAGAATAAAATGCTGAAAAAATACAGAGGCATGTTTGAAAGAGAGAACAGATTAGATTAACTGAAGTGATATGAATTTACACTCAGCAGAAGCACACACTTTTTTGCATGTCCTGCTGGGCTCATTAACTTGTCTGTAGAAGACAAGCTTCAGCACCCTTGTAACATTTCAATCTCATTAAACTCAATTTGCTATCTCATGCTAAGTGCCTCTCTTGTCTTCTCTTCCATCCCAGATGTCACATATTCACACATTCATTTCAGTCCCAAAAGGTTATCTACAAATATATGAAATGAAAATTAAGTTCATCTTTTTTTAATTAAGTCAGTCAGAGCATTTTAAAGGTACTCCATAGTTACTCTAATTATCCACCAACTGCTTGAACACACTCATTAAAATTACAAATCTTGTAGGAAATTTTAGCACATCATTGTTAGAAACATAGTTATGTGCTACACTTTGACCCACTATGCACACTTTGGACTTTGGATGTGTTTTACTTACCAGAAACCATAATAAAGAATATAAATTTAACAGATGAATTTTTAAAAGATGTGGGCAAAAACATCTTAAGACATAACACTGCTTCAAACCGGTGTTAGATTTAAACATTAAGTTTCTATTGCAGTTTTTGAAATTCTAGGCTAAAGGTGAATGTTGGTAGCTCTTACCTTAACATAGGAGGGTTGTTTTTCTAAAATCAAATCTGCTACTTTCTTAGACACCTGTAAAACAAAAAATGAATGCCAGGGGTTTTGAGTGTGCCATATGTTTTTTTTGGGCAATTTCTGAATTGCAAGATGTAGTTAAAATACCACATTAATACTGTAAACTGTTAAACAAAATTGCCCAAGTTTTTTGATTACTTTTAACCTACATACATTGCAACAATGCAACATAAATAGACACAGAAAAATATTTTTCATTACAGTACAATCCCTCTTAACTGGCCACCTCGGGATTGGACCCATGGCCAGTTGCCGCTTTGGCCGGTTTATCCAACGCATACCTATTTTCATGTAGAAAAATATTTCTAAGGTATGTACTGTACCTCTCCGATGTTCCTGAAAAAACCATATCCACAAGGCTTCATCCACGATTTTGCACACAGGTTTTTTTCTCGTACAACAACTGGACAGTGTGGTGTAGCGGGTCCACAGCTCAAGTCAAAAAGGCCACATTTTAAAATAATAAAAATAAAAATAAATAATCGCCAAACTCGTTGCTAAGTGAGGGAGCGTGGTATGTGTGGCCGATCGGTTCAGCTATCACGGAGTTGGACTGACCGGTATTGAAGACGACTGGCTGTCGAAAGGCAGAGGCAGTCGTGGAGGCTTTGGGTTGGTTTAGCCCCAGCGTGAGCGCCCTGGTCGCTGGGGAAAGAACCCAAGTCTCGGTCCAGATGGTGCTTGACGTAGTCAGGGATTGGAGGGCTACCGGACCAGCGTGGAAGGCAGCTGCACCTGCAGGTAAGTTAACTCGCCTGTTACAAAGCCTGATGGGAGAAGCAGGGGAGCTGCTAGGTAGAAAGAAGAAGGCACCGTGCTTTGGATTTTAAGAGACTGCTTCCAGCCATTGTTTTAACCTTGTTTGCATTGTTTTTAAAGGACTTGTTTTTTTACTAATGGATCTTAACCTCCAGTAATTCACTCGTTTTAATGGATTACTGCATTTATTTAAAGAAGACTTTTGATACACTGCACTTTATTTGATTTGAACACCGTTTTGTTGTTTGCTGGTTTTAAAATACCTCTCACCTTCCAGGAAAGAAGGAAGTGCATACATATAAAGAAGAACTCACAATTACATTTTTTTTTTAAATTTTATTTTATTTTATTTTAACAGGTCGGTTAATTCATCGGCTGGTTAATGCGAGGCCAGTTAAGAGGGATTGTACTGTGTATATATAGTATGGTATTGTATATGTAAAATAAAAAATACACATTACATCAAATGATGGTTTGTTTAAAAAAAAAAAAGTTATACAACTTTATCAAATGAAATACTGTTAATGGAACAATGCAATGAACATGCTCTTTTCCATCTTAACTTTAATGTCAGATGGGAGCATTTTGTATAAACTGTCACACAACACTGCATTGCGCCATGGCCTCTGCCCCTAGCATCTGGCAGCCAAAACCACTCAAATGTGAGAATCCCTAGTGGCACATTTGACAGCTTTAAAATGGATCAATTTAAACAACACAAGCTGTAAATCACCACTACATTTTCTATATTTCAAAAAGATACTGTCATTGCAAAACTAGACTCTTTAACTTTGAAAGACTACAAATGAATTCAGAAAGAAAACAGTCTAGCCTAATCAATTTCTTCTTGCTGTCATTGGTCACAGATACAGGATCAGTAAAGATTTTCTACCCTATTTTTTATCCACATATTTTCCTGCTCACATATACACTACACTATACAGTTCCAAGCAGGGTAGACACAGTATAAATGGGATAGTGACCAGAAGGGAAGACATCATTGTAAATACAAGCCTAAAGTCTAAACCTAGTGCCAATTATAATCCTTCATCAAAACCATAAATTTCACACAAATTTAAGGTCAAGATTCAAACCCTTAATTCATTAACCAGAGATTACAATTTGAAGAAAGTACATACCAACATAAAGAGCATCACCCACAAACTCAAATAACCTGTAAATACAGTGTATCTTGTATGACATTTATACTCGGATGTTGGTGACATTACTTGGCAAGCACTTCTAGTCACTAGCATTAGCCAATGCAACAGCAACAGAGCCTAAATAGAGGTAACAAAAACATGCAAAAATGACTTTGAAAAAAGACAAGAAATAAATATAATATCTCTCTATATATAAAAAAAAAATCCTGGAATGGAAAAGCAAGGCAACAATACATGATCTTCTTGGAAGTTTGAAAGACATTTTAAAGACCCGCGAGACAAAAAAGACTGGCCACGGAGCGTCTCGTGGGGACCGTAAACATGAGACTTGGTGACAAGAGATTGTCCCAGAGCAGTCTCATGGGGACGTGGAACATAAGATTCTTGCAACACATGCCCTTCTTATCAAATAACAGCACGGACAGTCGGTAAAACATTCAGTCATGTGGCACACACAGATCCTGTGCTCTCAGCAAAGAAGAAAGAGCAGCGAAGAGAAAAGAGGCCCAAGGCGCAATACACATGCAGAGAAAGGTACAGAATATGAAAGCAGTAACGGTCAAAAGTATTGTAGCGTCCCAGCCAAGCTGAAGCCTTGTTTTAAGTGACTGTTAGGTCTGATCGAGGCAGGGCAGAGGACAGCACAGAAGACTGATAGCTGGGTGCTGATTGATGCGGTAAGGGGGAGGAGAGACCCGTGGGAGGAGGGGCTGGAGAGGGTGCTAGAAAGTTGTGTTTGGGGTTACACAGTCGGCGATTGTTAAAGTAGAACTTTTATGACATTTTATTACGTCAGTCGCTACAGTATCAAAAAAAGATAGCATGGATCGCAATGACGCAAACAAAATGAAATTACTTTAAGTCAGAGAATTTCAAAAACAGGGTTTAACTCACAAGCATTTATTGGTTACTTTGCAAAAAAATTATTAACTGCTGATGATGTGGATCGTTTTGTCTGTGCTGAAATTCCAAACAGAGAAACCTATCCTGAATTATGGTACAAAGTCATTAAACACATGTCTCACAGACCTCATTTAAAATATTCAGCATATTGGGACTTGAAAGATTTCAAATATTGTTTTTACAAAAGTTCTGAAATAAAGGTGAAACTAACGAAATAGCAACAATTAAAAAAAAAAAAATCTTAAAAGTGCGTATTCGGAAAAACCAAACACGGGGGTTGGCGAGTGAAGCGAGCAGGGGGCAAAGCCCCCTAGTCTTTTAAATGTTAACAAATCTGGAGCTATGCTATGAAGAAGAAATGCCACCATTGTTTCCAGTTTGTCTTTCTACTAACTATTAAATGAATAAACCCATCCACCTTTGTGGTATATCTCACATTCAAAAATTTTGCTGTTGTTGGTAACTTAAACACTCGTATTAATGTTCCCAAAATTGTCAAATACTTTTATCTTCTTTAGGTGTTTGTTGACCATTTTCCATATACAGTACAGTGGATTCAGTATTCAGAACCCTTCACTTTATTTACATTTGGCTATGCTGCAGCCTTGTGCTAAAATCATTTAAATTCTTTTTTCCCTATATCATGCAACACATAAAAAATCCCGGAATGGCAAAAAGAAAACAGGACTTTAGATTTTTAGCTAATTTATTAATAATAAAGAACTGCAATATGATATTGAAACATGTATTCAGACCCTTTGCTATGACCCTTGAAATTCTATTGACCATCATTGAGATGTTTCTAAATCTTGTTTAAGGACCACCTGTAATCAATTCAATTGATTGAGAATGATCAGGATTGAGAAAGACACACACCTGTCTATAGGAGTCTCATAGCTTCATGTATCGGAGGAAAAAGCAAGCCGTGAGGTTGAAAGAACTGCCTGAAGAGCTTACAGACAGTATTTTTGGAAAGGCTACAAAATATTTCTGCAGAGCACAGTGCCTTCACAATTCTTAAATGAAAGACATTTTGGATCACCATGAATCTTTTAGAAAATAGATTCGTTGGTCTAATGAAATCAAGATTAGTGTTATATTTGGAGGAAACCTGGCACCGCCATCACCTGAACTTTGTTATTCCAACAGTGAAGCATGATGGTGGAAGCATCAAGATATGGGGTTGTTCTTCAGTGGAGGAAATGGGAGACAAGACAGGTTTAGGGGAAAACTGAATGGAATAAAGTTCAGAGATATTGTTGATGAAAACTTGCTCCAGAGTGCTCTGGACCTCAGACTTGGCCAAAGGTTCAGATTCCAATAGAATAAAGACCCTAAGACAACACAGGAGTGGCTTTGGGACAGCACAGGGAATGTCCTCGAGCCAGAGCTACTACTTGAGCCCAATCAGACATCTCTGGAGACACCTGAAAATTGTTCTCCACTGACGGCCACCATCCAATATGATAGAACTTGACAGGATCTCCAGAGAAGAATGGCAGAAAATCCCCAAATCCAGATGTTCAAAACTTTTCACGTCATATCTACGAAGACTAAGTACTGAGTAAAAGGTCTGAATACTTGTGTCAATGTGATATTTCAGTTTTTATATTTTTTTTAACAAACTTCCACAAATTTCTAAAATCCTGACTTCACTTTGTCATAGTAGTACTGAGCTTGATGTGAGGGAAAAATGAATTTATATGATTTTAGCATAAGGTTGCAACATAACAAAACATGAAAAAAGTGGAGGGATCTGTATACTTTCTGAACCCACTGTATCTGGCTCATTCTTTGGACCGTGAAATGACTAATGATGTATTTTCTGTTAACAAGTGGTGAAAAATGGTTTCTCTGACCACAGCATAGTCTTAACAGACACAGAAATTTGTACCTTTTGAAAGATTATAATATGTGCTTGTATCTAGTATCCCAGAAACCTTTTTAATCCTTGAAAGATTATACTATGTACTTGTATCTGGTATCCCAGAAACTTTCTTAAGCTAACAGACTGCTGTGGTCATCTCAACAGCTGCATTTTTAAGTCTGTGATATACAAAATATTTTAACAATAACATAAAAGGAGCTATAGTTAATCCTGGCCATATCTATTACTGGCTGCTACCAAATGGACATGAAAATAGTCATCTAATCTTTAAAAAAGTGTAATACTTTCATATACCCGCAAGTATTTAGTATACATATTCAATGCATACTATGGCTATAAAACTATTAGCAGAACGTTCAAGATCAGGAGTGAAGCTTGTGTTCCTTTGCCCTTCCAATTATTTTCTGTCCATAAAAGACCTCCAGTTTTCCCTGCTACTAAGAAACTAAAGATCTTGTTTCTTTTATAATATTTTACAAAGATATTGACACTGGTCTTATATTACTGGTCTTAACCACACAATCCTGTCTACTCACCAAGAATCACTGTCACCAGATCATTCTGTGGTGCCTTGTTATTCTTGAGACACTAAGCCCTTGAGGTTTGTTCTGGAGAAAATATGAAGACTAACAAACAATGGGAGACCTTGTGGTTGATCAAGCTCCTTTGGACTGCTGAAAACTAAGTTATCCCAGTATCTTATCCAGATAAAAACTGCCAAGAACATATGTACTGTGAACAAACATTCATTCCAGTGGTTAACTGAATAAAGTTAAGGCCGTAAAGACACCGTCATGTAAGTAGGAATGTAAGTAGAGAAAGACTAATTTTTTCATTCATAAGCTTTTTCTGTCAGTGTAGACAAGTCTATCTACCAATCCATGCCAATAAACTCATAATATCCACAAGTATTTTTTTTTCAATAAATAATTACATGCTTAAACACAATGTAATCAGCTACTATTCAAGTCCAGTTTTTTTTTTCTTTTTCAGCACCAGCTTAACATGTTACCTAGTATGGTTCTTCATTTTGCTTAGATCACTACCATAGTCTCTCAAATAAACTCCTTTTCCAGTTCTCTGGATCCCATTTCAAAACACTCAAAGGAAAGGTAATTTATTTGTGTTATTGTTAACACAATTGCAAAGGTTTGGGGATGTTTCTGTAACAACCAATTGGCATTTAAACATGATTAGTTAAGGATGACCTAAAAGAGTTTACTGTTAGAACTCTGTAGTGATGGGGTAGGTGGGATTATCATTATTTTTACACTTGGCTGATGCTTTATCCAAGGTGATTTAAAAAACTAGGATTGTGTACAGTTGTTTATGTTTACATTTGGACCACAAGTGGATTAGGTGACTTGTTAAAGTCACAAATTGAGCACAAATAACTGGGAATTAAACCAACAACCTTAGGGTTTAAAGTTTAAACTTTAGCCAAGTCACCACAATACCTGCCCTTAACTATGGCATAAGCTTGTCAAAATTTTTTGTATATTTTAAAAAAGAAAAAAAAAAAGGTTTAATAGAATACTGCAAAAATATGCATGGTTAAATTATTAATTTTGCTAGGTATAAATGTAGGCCCTACTGGAGAAAAGATTACCATATTAATACAGAGGACAAATAACGAAAAGATATTTACCGTTGACAGAACAATTTGAGTAAGAAATGTTTGGGTGAGTGGAATTTGGGTCAGAAAAGCAGAAGCAGTGACAAAATATACAGTATCAGTTGGAGAGAGTGTAAAAGTGACTTGTAATAGTTACACATGGAGGGGCTGATGGAGGGGCTGTTTGCTTAAAAGATATTGACGCTCCTCTAAAAAAATGCCGCTTTATTGCGGTACTCGGCATATTTAAAAGCACACGTATTAATTTTTTTGATTGTTGCTTTAATCTCGCTCTCTCTCTGACGTTCTCTGCCTGACGGAGGAGATGTGAGCAGAGGGGCTGTTTGCACAGAGGCTGTTTGCTTAGAAGATACTAACGCTCCTCTAAAAAATGCCGCGGCAAACTTAAAAGCACAAGTATTGATTTTTTGATTGTTTGCTTTTCTTTGCGAGCGCTCTCTCTCTCTCCCTCTGAAATTCTCTGCTCCTGAAGAGAAGAAGATCTATTTGCATTCTTTTAATTGTGAGAAAGAACTGTCATCTCTGTCTTGTCATGGAGGACAGTTTAAACGTTTGACTAAAGGGTGTTATTTCATGTCTAGAGGGCTCTAATAATGTTAACAGTGTGGGAGAGTTTATAAGGGCTTAAAATATATAAAAATAACTACACAAACATATGGTTTCTACTTCGCGGATTTTCGTCTATTGCGGGGGGTTCTGGAACGTAACCCCCGCGATCGAGGAGGGATTACTGTACTTTCCTGGAAATTCAATGCGCTACTGGCTTAGATGAACTTTTGTTTCATAGTGCTCCATGAGGCTTTGCAAGGCCAATGTGATAGAGCCATCAATGTTAGATGGGACAGCCCCTTAAGTATTTAATTCTGATCCTAGTAGTGGGCTGAAAATAGTTTAAAATCTGTGAATATATTTAAACAGAAAGTGCACAGAAGGAAACTGGAAAAGTGTTTGTGTATTTGTGACATGTAGATGACCTCTATGTAATATGTGAGCCTACCCCTTTATTAGTATTACCCAGTGTGCTGTGCAGTTGATATAAACCTGAAGGTGTGAAGAATTCACACGCTTTAGTGTTGTACTTATCTGGTAGCAGTGGCAGTGAACAATCAAAAGTGTCTGGTGATGGGGGTCCAAGAGAGACTTTTACATAGTATGAAATCTCTCGGTTAATTCATGCTTCATGTCTGCCACTGTTTGCAGGACACATATTGTTCTGATATTTAATTCTGCTAATTTTATCTCATGAAGGTATTAAGAGTAGCATTGCTGCCTCTCAGCTGAGGTCACAGTTTTGGCCACAATAATTGGTTCAGCAAGGTTCCAACAGACCATTGCGCCGTTATAATTCACTAAAAATGAGTTCAATTTCTCCTTTCTTATTGACTTCAATGCATTTCGCAGAGTTTGGCATATATTTCTGTGATTTTGACAAGACTCGAGGAAAAGCAAACTCAACATGAAAAAAAAATGGAAAGATCACAAGTGCAAAATAGATGAAGTTTGGTGTAGGAATTCTGAGATGAACACGTGTGTGTGTGTGTGTATTATACAGAAGACAACTCATCCAGTGTTGCTTTCTGCCTTGCAGCCAATATTCCCAGAAATAGGTCCAGCTTGCTGTGACTCTGATCTGGATTAAGCTGTTTCAATACTAGACAGATAAAAAATAGATGTATTTATATCACATATACTGCTTTTCAGGTGGTAGCTTCTCTCTATCAACAGCATTGTATGCTACAATTGAAGCATTACACAGTTGGATTGGCAAGAATCATTTTTACTTACAAATATATAAAACTGTTTCTGGGCTTCCACAGCAAATTGTCATAGCATAAAATATGCAGGCTGGAAAAGAAATAACTGTGTACATCTCATAAAAACAGTATGGACTTACTCTAAACTAAACTGAGATAATTATTTTAGATTACTTCATTACCATCATCATTCCTTTCTATTCCTGTCCTTTCTGTTCCAATTACATTCCAACAAAGGGCACATACTGCCTTCTTTAACTGGACAAATTAAACCTGCATCCCTGTTTCCTTTTTACATATTACTACCATATATCACCAGCTGCTTTAATGGCTGATTCAAAACTCATTCATATAATTAATTCAATAAACTGTATTAGTAATGTATTTAATCCACTAAAATTTCCGAGTTCCAAGAATAAAAACAAAATGATTACTTTTCTACATTATCACTGCATAATATTCCGTATCTTATTCTCATTGACACTGCTATTTAAAAAGAAGTCCTTAAATATTAATGACTGCTGTCCTCAGGTTGCATGGGTTTTGCCCTAATTTTTATTTTATCAAGAACAAAAAAAATAATAAAGGCTGTTTTGAAGTGGAGTTCAGAACAGAAAGTAAACAGTTCAGAAAGTCCCACCAGAGTGCAAAGAGCCATAAAGAATTCCCTCATCTGTAAAGTGTAATCGACTGATACTTAGGTGGTGTTTTTTTTCTGCTACCCTTTAGACACCCCATTTCCCACTGTGGCACAGCATCTGCTTTAAAGTTCTGAATGCCTTAATAATTTTAAGAATTTATTTTAACATATATTTAACTATTCCTCTAAGGCACCTAAACTATGAAAAAGAACTCTCAGCATGCTTTACTTTTTCACTTTCACAGACTAAAGAATAGTTTACCTTTATTCCCCATTGAAAGTTTTTCCAGCAAATGAAAGCATTTTAGACACAGTTAAAATTCAATATTTAAGATAATAATTTAAATCTCTGCTCAGCGTGTAAAAGAAAAACATTTAACAATACACCATAACATGAAAAAAGATGAATTAACATACACTGGAAGGCAAAAGAGACTGCAGAGAATATTTCACATTTATTAAACAAGATAAAAAGAACAAACCTGAAATTAATTTAATTTGTGTCTTCATTTTTTTCAACTTTGCTGTGCTATTTCAAGAAGCCCCGAATAAAAGGTTATCATCTCAGTTATTAGAAATAATAATCAAACCTTTGTGCAATTTACTATAGAAAATAATATTTCAAAAGGAAGTTTAGCAGTTAAATCTATAAAGTTATGATTCTCAGAGCATATGTTATCAAGGGGTCTTTTGACTATGGGCTTTAAATAGAATATTTCTTACGGCAGCTTGCTGCTTCTTCAGTTTGTCTCTGTACTCTTCAATCTCTTCCAGATTAAGAACTGTAGGAAGTTTCTGCACACAAAGAAGAAAAAAACAAAAAAAAAGATTTAAGAAATGTTAAAACTCATAAGTTAGGTAATGGGAATCCATGATATTGCTAGATTTCATTGGACCCAAGGGAATATTTACAATAAAAAATTAAAATAAAGCAACAAACATTGAAAATAAAACTGTTATCGCATGTATAAATAATACACTTGATTATACACTGATGTCAGATAGTCACAAAAAAAAATAGAAATCTGGTTTTAGAATAAAAAATGAGTATAAATAAATCTCTGCCTTTTCAAACATATCATGCTTCATTAATGGCCAATATTCTGAACGGTGCCCAGCTGGAAAGATGTTACTAGGGCAAAGGGCAATTATTAAAGAACAGTCAGGGATCTCAGGTTAATGAATGAATGGAACAGAATCAGTTGCAAAATGACAATTTTAAAACACAAAAGTGTTTAGCAAAAGTGCTCTGAGTAAATGTGTTGATCAAAGCACAGAGCAGTGGGACAGGAATAAAAAAAACACTATGTTATAAGGGGGTCTGACTGTAAGTTTTACTAATGAAGATAATTAGCTAACCATTCAAAATTATGAAAACGCTAATAATGGAAGTAAAGTGCATAGCATGATGCCAGAATTAGTGTGGGTAAAATAAATAACTGTTTTTTGACAACTGAATGTAAAGTTTTGTTTTTTAACAAGACATTTTTAAATAAATCTGAATTAAATTTGAATAGCAAAGTTCGATCTCACTGCTCTAGCTCTGATACTTAGCTGACATGTTCAGTGTACAGACATGCGGTGCAGAAGTGATGTCCTGGGTGAGAAGTTTGTGGGAAATATTCCATGAGCTCTCTCTTATTCACATTTCTCTCTTGTATTAAAGGGTAAAGTTTATGAAAGGAGTATGAGGAGTAGTGTGATCTATAGGAGTGAGATAGAGCTGATAAAAGCAGAACATGCAGCAAAGCTGGAATGAAAAGTAATGAGAATGCCCAGATAGATGTGTGGAGAGCCAAGGAGTATACGGAAGACTGAGTGCAAGTTAAGAGAAAGAACTGGTGTGGAAATTATAGTTCTGTTAAAGTGAAACAGACTAAAGTGGTTTGGGCATGTGAACTGAAAGACAGAAGACGATTGTGTGTACCAAGATGGAGGTGGAGGGGATGAGGCCAAGAGGATGGCAAAAAGAAGTCATAGAAGTGGTGCAAGATTATATGAAACATATGGGGCTCAACTCATAGGATCCCAGGACTACTGAGAGTGGAGGACTTGGAGGATTTGGGGTCAATTAGCTATCCTGCGTAAACCTGAAAATGTCTATTACTCCGGTCATGATGACAATGATAATGATAGGCACATCATTCATACAAATAATGCTCCAGGCTGGTTTCACATTAGAATATTGAAACACTTTTACTACTGTAGTTTCATTGTTGAAAAATTATGAAAAGCAAAAACTAATAAACTGTCTGCATTACTTTTTGATGCACAACAAAATGGTCAAATGCTAAAAGAATTTCAAGTGAAATTTAAGAATATTCTCCTAGGGACAGTTCTCTATCAAGTGAAACAAAAATCGGTGCAACAGCTATATGAGAACCTGGTATTATCAAATCTTCAATGATCTCATGCACCTACTACATTGAAAATTTAATTATAGCTTTGTGGCCCTAAAGAGATTCTTAGAATGTTGAATAAAAACTTCCAGATATCTATATATCTATATATATTCCTTACTTTCCTCAGCTGTTTGTCATGCTCACTGCTCCCTACTTCTTTACTCCAATGCTCCAAGCCTGTTATTGCTCGCCTTCCTTCACGTCTTCCTACTGGTGACTCCGGCCTTTTCATTTATTCCACCGCTTCACGCCTGTTATTGTTGGCCTTGCTTCACATTGTCTTGCTGGTGACTCCAGCCTTTGTGTTTACTCCACCGCTTCAAGGCTGACATTGTTGGGTTTCCTTACTTCCTCACGTCTCCCTCCTCGTGACTGTTGCCTTTTCTTTTACTGGATCGCTTTAAGGCTGTCATTGTTGGGCTTCCTTACTTGCTCACGTACGTCTTCCTGGTGCTGACTTCTGCTTTTCATTCCCTGCTCCACCGCTTCTCGCCTTCCTTCGTACTTTCTTTCTCAATGGGTGCAAGTTTACCCCAAATAACATGTCTATTCCAGTGATCACCATTGATTACAATTTCACTGACACATACCCAATAGTTTCCATGCCCCAAGATTACACCTGCCTTTTCCATTCTCTCTCTTACTTATTACATGGCCATATCAGTCTCAGCCTTGATATCCACAGAGACATTGTGCCTTATGTACTGAATGACTGGGACAGGTTTAAGGTGTGGACTGATGACGGTACAGGAGACAATTACACTACACAGGACCACTATAGCAGTGAAATGCTTAAGCTCTCAACTTATGGTTCTGCATGTGAACTGATAGATGCCACGGAAGTGTTTCATTGTCGCTTTTAAGTGTATAGAAATGGGAAAATATTTTACACCTTTGGACAACCGGGAATGCCTGTTAAACATCTTAGATTCAAGGGTAGCGATTTGGGTAATGGACACTCCGATATTTATGAATGTTTCAACTCTGACAATGTGGGCACAAAGTTATTAATGAAACCTGTTGTATCTTTATAATGGTTGAAAACCATGGAATGTAACTTGAACACAACACCTCTAAATACGAACCTGATTGAAAGAAATAATGATAATCAAATCCTTGATGATGGCAACACTCATAACAGTGACAAAACAATTACATTCATGTTCAAAATAATCATGTTACATTATTTTTAAAATGTTTCCTTTTCTTTTTCATAACTTCTTTAACACAGTACTTCTCCGCAGTGAAGCCCAGGTATTTTGCTAGTATATACTGTCTATACTAATAAAAGGCAAAGCCCTCACTGACTGACTGACTGACTGACTCACTAACTCATCACTAATTCTCTAACTTCCCGTGTAGGTAGAAGGCTGAAATTTGGCAGGTTCATTCCTTACAGCTTCCTTACAAAAGTTGGGCAGGTTTCATTTCAAAATTCTACGCATAATGGTCATAACTAGAAGCTAATTCTCCATTTACTGTAATGGAGTTGAGCCCGAAAGCCGTGGGGGGCGGAGTTTCGTGTGACATCATCACGCCTCCCACGTAAAAACGCAGTACGTAGAAAACCAGGAAGAGCTCCAAAAAGCGCTTAAGAAAACATGCATTATATAATTAAGAAGGCAGAGAAACAATTAAAAGCGAGCGAGTGACATATAAAACCATATTCAGCGGCTCACGTGAACTGACGCAGTGCGCAGACAAAAAGCAACAGTTCCAAAGAGTGCTGAACAAAAACCGAATGACACTGCTACGCTCAAATAGATAAACCACACGCCGTGGCGCAATATTAGAGCCTTCGCCTCTAGCGCTGACGTTCGAGGTTCGATTCCCGAGAGGGGATGCACTGAGTATGTACGTATGCATTTTTATTCATTTTACCGTCACATCCCCTTGGTTTGAGATGTATAAAAAATATGCGGTTAACGCAGAAAGACAGATCACCAATTGAAGCTTTATGAATAATGGATACTTTATTCGCGATCAATGATTGTTTTGGTAAAGCCATACTCAGTGTAATATATCTTTTCAAGTTCTATTTAGTCCATATGTGTCAAACTCAAGGCCCACGGGCCACATCCGGCCCGGCGTGTAATTAAATCCGGCCCGCAAGATCATTTTATATACTGTATTATTGTTATTAATGGCCCGGGGATATGAAGCGCTGGTAACACAATAAACTACAGATCCCATAATGCAGCGCTTCAGCTGCCTTGCGAACACTTACGCGTTAATCAAGTCTAGCTTATGATGCTGCAAGTTATTGCGAAGCTAGCCCACACGATGCCGAAGAGAAAAGGTGATTCTGAACATAGAGCCTTTAAAAACCGATGGGAGGCTGAGTATATGTTTACTGATATTGCCAGTAAACCCGTGTGTCTCATTTGTGGAGCTAATGTGGCTGTAATTACAGAAATTAATCTAAGACGGCACTATGAGACAAAACATCAGGATAACCTGAAAGACCTGAATGCAATGCACAAGATACAGAAAGCAGAAGAGTTAAAGAAGAATCTGACACTTCAGCAGACGTTTTTACCCGTGCAAAATCACAAAGTGATTTCAAGTGAAGCTACTTTTATGGGAGACACAAATGCACCAGTGCAACTTGCCCCACTTTCCCTGTTGCCAAGTAATCTTGAACCAGGTCGCACTGCGGTGTTCCCAAATACGCATTTTGCTGATAAACTGAGCGCACTGCGCACTGAGTTCACGCGGCGCTTTGGTGACTTTGAAGAACAGAAAAAGAATTTTGAGTTGTTTTGCAACCCATTTGCCATCGATGTGGAAACTGCACCTGTGCAGATTCAGATGGAGGTGATTGAGCTGCAGTGTAATGGCACACTGAAGGCAAAGTACGATACTGCAGGGCCTGCACAGTTTATTCACTCCATTCCCGCAGAAATGCTCCAGCTCCGTCTACATGCGGCTTGAACCTTGTGCATGTTTGGTAGCACATATCTGTATGAGAAGCTCTTTTCAGTGATGACGACTATCAAAACAGCACACAGGAGTCGCCTCACTGATGAGCACCTGCTGTCCATCCGGACAATCTCCACAACACAGAACCTCACACCAAACATAAACGAGCTTGTTGCCAAAAAAAGATACCAGGCGTCCAGCTCTAATTACATGACATAAGAGCAAAGACAACTGAATGATTTCATTTGTTATTGCTGAAAAGAACAACTTTTATTTATATTTCCAGGTTTTGTTATGCACCATGTTCATATTTGAATTTGTATAATTGTGACAGGATATATTTTTAAGGAGAGCAAAATCTTTTGGGATATTTAAAATTGAAGTTTATTTTTTATATAAAATTATATAAGAGTAAAGAAATTTGAATGTTTGTTCTTTTAACGTTTACTTTATTTCTAACTTGTATAATTTAGACAGGAGGCGTGTAGTGTATATATACAGCGAACTGCTACAACGAAACAATGAAATTACAAGCGCACAAACGCGTAGATCATCACGCTACGGGAGAACAAGGAACACTGAGTGAGGTGACGGGCTGGCAGCGTCAGCTTGGGTGAATCCCCGAGTCGAGGCGGATCGGGAAGCGCGTCATGCATAACCACAGGCTGGCTCGTGGCTCGTTACGCAAGCCAATGCTCGTATTTAGATCCGAATTTATCGCTCATACTTTCCTCTTATCTTTAATTTCTTGTATAAAGGGGTGATCGTATCTAGAGGTTCCACTGTATACACATATATATACAAATCTACATATATATATCTACATATATATATTAGGGGTGGGACTCGATTAAAAAAATTAATCCAATTAATTAATGTGTAAGAATTAATCTTGATTAATCGTATGTAATCACACACGTAAATTTGCCCCAAATCGCAAAAATGTTTTTTTTTTAATTTAAAAGGGTTTTAGTGGGTGACAGAATCAAATAATAGACATGGACATAAAAAATGTAAACTCAAGCTGTTTTAATTTCTGAAAAAAAAAATGCTTTTAGACTGCATTTGAATTCAAAACAGAAACAAAAATATCATCCCTGGTTAAAATCGGGCAGACTTAAAAATAAAGTGGTAGTTTAAGTACGTCAAGTACATTTTCAGAATGGTATTGTCTTTAAATAATAATAACCAAAATTTCAACATAAAGTGCAGTTTTTCTTCTTAAAAAAATAAGTCAGAAACATAAAAGTTAATTTGACCAACTTAACCTTTAAACTGTGAGTAACCTTAGCCAAAATTATTTTGTACATTAGGCTAAAACAGTGTGATCATTGAACATTTTGTAATCAGATGTAATTAGAATTACTAACGGTCACGGAAGTCCAATGATCCCCAGTAAGAGCCACAAAGTCCGCTTTCTGTAATGCATCTAATTTTGCTTGCTTTTCAGTGTGCACAAAACCATGCTTTTATCAAGGCTTCGCTCGGGTAGTCTTAATTTTAGAATCTTTAGAATTTTAGAGTCTTTAATTTTAGAATTAAATTTTCCTCTGATCAGTCATAGGAACGCGCTTTATTCCGACTCTAACATTTTTGTAGCTGTGATGTGTGCATCAGTGTAATCGATGTACCAGGAAATCATGCATTGACAAAAGTTCCCCTTTGCTTGGAATTGAAAGTGTGATTAAATGCGTTATTTTTAACGCGTTATGGAGTACATGCATCGAAGCTTCTCAACTGTGCTTGTGCTAAGAAAAGGAAATATTTTAAAAATAACGTAAGATGATTCTGCGTTAACCGCATATTTTTTCATACGTCCCAAACCAAGGAGATGCGAGGGTAAAATGAATTGGGAAGCGCGCGTACATACTCAGTGCATCCCCTCTGAGGAATCAAACCTCGGATGTCAGCGCTAGAGGCGAAGCCTCTACAATTGCGCCACGCAAGTTGCTCCTCCCTGTTAACAACACTTTTCGCAAAATTCGCCTTTATGTGGCTTTGCATGGATTTGGCTTAATATTTACAGATTTTATGGACTCTACTTTGACTGGGAACAGCTGAGTCTGTGGATCGCGGGACGAGACCTACGAACATTTCTTTGTACCTGGCGATCTATGACCTCGGGATAATCTTTCTCCGTGATTATATTCGCTATGCTGATCTGCTCCCGATTCATTTTACAGTACTGTACGACTGGGATCTGTCTATTTGAGAGTATGTAGATCAGGATATATATATATATATATATATATATATATATATATATATATATATATATATATATATAGCATTTGACACTGTCAGAAGTAGTGTGTTAAAGAAGTTATAAAAAAGAAAAGGGAACATTTTAAAAATAACGTAACATGATTGTCAATATACAGTAATTGTTTTGTGAGTGATTGAGTGTTGCTGTCATCAAGGATTTGATTATCATTATTTCTTTCAATCAGGGTCGTATTTGTACGATGTGATGTGTTCAAGTTACATTCCGTGTTATTGTCAATCGTTGTAAAGATAAGAGGTTTCATTCATCGATTCGTTTCTTACTGCATCAATAAACAGCTCATCTTCCTCTTTATCTGAGATGTGACACACTGCATGCATGGGTTTTTGTTTTACACTGTCTTCCTTTAGCGGCACATTGACTTTTTCCACCGTGTGCTTTGTTTCTGCAGTAGATGCACTTATGAATATGCTTTTATGTATCAGACGCTTCATATTTTTTGCTGCCTTCTCAATTGTGTAATTCGGTTTTTGTTCAGCACTCTTTGGAACTGTTGCTTTTTGTCTGTGCACTGCGTCAGTTCACATGAGCCGCTTGGTGTTCTTGCATCGAAGGTTCCCAGCTGTGCTGGTGCCATCTCGTGTGATGTCCATGGCTGTATGTAATGTTAGCTAAGACCCGGCACTTAAAAGTTTCTCTCGCAGTTTCACTGAGTTTGTGCCAAACACCACCCTGACCATCTCATCTTCCTCTGCATAAGCACAGTCCTTCACCCGTGAATATTTAGCGGCAGTGTTTCTATTGGATTGCTTCTGACGGACGGCCTTATATGGGCAGGCACTAAATTACAAATGCCAGCGGCAGCCTGTCTATGAACTTAATTTAAACTGTAGGTTTACACCGTGCTTTGTTTCCGAAGTAGCAGCACTCATGAATATGGTTGTATATGTCAGTCGCTCGCTTCTTATTGTTTCGCTGCCTTCTCAATTATATAATGCATGTTTTCTTCAGTGCTTTTTTGAGCTCTTCCTGGTTTTCTACGTATTGCGTTGATAGTCAGTTCATGTGATTACGTGGGAGGCGTGATGATGTCACATGAAACTCCGCCCCCCCACGGCCATCCAGCTCAACTCCATTATAGTATATGGAGAAAAATAGCTTCCAGTTATGACCATTACGCGTAGAATTTCGAAATTAAACCTGCCCAACTTTTGTAAGTAAGCTGTAAAGAATGAGCCTGCCAAATTTCAGCCTTCTACCTACACGGGAAGTTGGAGAATTAGTGATGAGTCAGTGAGTGAGTCAGTCAGTCAGTCAGTGAGTGAGTGAGGGCTTTGCCTTTTATTAGTATAGATGTATAGACACACAAACTAGTTTTAATATATACATGCATGTTGGCATTCATATGTGGTTCCTGTATTGTCTTCTTCCTTATCTTTAAATATTCAAAAACCTATGTCTATGCAAGCTTATTGTTGATGCACAAACCAAATTAATTTCCTTATATGGGATAATAAGGGTTGAAGTAAAATTTTATAGCTAAAGTTTTAAAAGACTAACCCAGTAATTATTTCAGCCTTACCATGTCAACTTTAGTCAACAGACCATTACATAACCATTACTAACCAAGGGACTTGACACAAAAAGAATCCTATATTTTGGACAGCGAAGTGTTAAAACAAATTGTATAGTAGTGAGGATAAGATTGTTTTCTTATCTCTTATTTTCAGTCTACTAAGGAATCCTTGAGCTTGTGCATAAGCCTGCTTTCCTAGGACAATTTGCCTTACGTCTAATATAGAAAGACCACACAAATATTACCCAGGAGCTGTCCTGCGCAAAAAATACAAAATCAGCCCAAAGGAGTTTCATGACTATAGTTGTTAAATGGAAAAATATCTGCACTGCAGTATTTCTTAAAAGTATGAGTACAAATAAATATATATCCAAATAGGTGTCCAGTATAGCACTTCTCTATTTTTATACAAGAGGAAATGCATGTTTGAAGATTACAGAAGACAGGCCCTGCCTCTGTACACCCTTCATGTTTTTGGATCAGAAATACAACATATTAATTAATAATCAATTGGAAAAATAAGAATACTGTATATTCAGAGCATCATAATAGGTTTTCATACCCACTCCCACCAAACAAAACATACATAGATTTCATTGCTCTTAAATCAGCATTCACTATACAGTACTGAAATGGATTGAACTGCTGCTCCAGAATCTGAAGTTTGATTCCCATCCTAGTTACTGTCTGTCTTGATTCTGTCTTTGTTTGTGCAGTACTCTCTAGGTACTCTGAATTCCCAATACTAAAAAGTGCAATTTATGTTAAATGTAAGTATAAATTGATCTGCAAGGAGTGACCTAGGACGTTTTCATGCTTTAGTTATATTACAGTCAGGGTTTGTTCCCTGGCTTATGTGTATTTCCCTTTTTGTTGTCATTTTTTTGCTTTGGAAAAGATTATTTTTAGGTGTTTTTCTGCTCTCATGTAATTATTATTAGAATTGTATTAATTTATTATTTAGTTTTTATGTATTGTGTATTGAAGATTTCTTATGTTCTTTGGGTGTGGAACCTGAGAGGCATGGTTAACGCTGATCTCACTCCTGAGGGACCATCCTCATCTCTTATATTTCAGGCTAGTGAGCAGATCCGTCAGATTATTATTGTTGGAATGTTAACAGCATTTTCGGTAAGTACTGTTTTGGTTTTCTGGTTTGGAGGATTTTTGCTCTATTCTTTGAATTATTTGAATTTTTGCCTCATTATTTTCCTCTTACTTTTTTTGGTTTATTTTATTGTGCATTGTTTTGTTATTTAAATATTATTTGTTTACAGTATTTTGTACATTTAAAACATTTTGGACAATTTTAGACCTGTGTAGACCATAACCTGCCTAAGGAGTTTGGAGAAAGGTTGCCTGGAGTGTGGCCTATATCTATAAAGACCACAGAAGGTCCTTATCTGGTTTGTGGGGTATTTTTCAAGGCCTTTCACCCCTGTTGGTCATGTTTGTGTCACTAATGCATATCAGCCTTCTGGTGGTCTGACATCCCATCAAAGGTATTTATAGCCTCAGTCACAATGCTATAAAATAATCACATGATGACAAAGAGCATTCAGGAAATGCACAAATGGTCTGAATGATAAATTCAGATTATACTGTATTTGAAATGGTACACCAAGTAATATTGGGAATAAAAAACATTTATTTATTATTTAATTTAGTATACCGCATGGGAGTCGGAGTCTATCATGAAAACAAACACAAGATTAAAAGGAAGAAGTCTACGTGACCATCTTCATCAAGCCCTTCTGCGAGAACCCTAAATCCAAAGAGGACTGTTTCATTTATGTTAGGTAGAATGCCCAGAGGGGACTGGGTGGTCTCATGGTCTGGAATCCCTACAGATTTTATTTTTTCTCCAGCCGTCCTGGAGTTTTTGTTTTTCTGTCCCCCCTGGCCATTGAACCTTACTCTTATTCGATGTTAATGTTGATTTATTTTTTATAATTATGTCTTTCATCTTTCTATTCTTTAATATGTAAAGCACTTTGAGCTACTGTTTGTATGAAAATGTGCTATATAAATAAATGTTGTTGTTGTTGTTGTTGAAGACACAGTATGTAGTTCCCAGTGTTAAAAACAGTTAAAACATAAAAGGCACATGTTTTACACATTTTTGTTTATTCTTTAAATTCTACTTACAAAATAGTACCTCCATTGAGATTATTTTCTTATATATCTCAACCACAGTATGACAAAACTTCACATTACTTTATCTAAATTTCCATAGTGCTAACTGGTGTCGCTTACAAAATAACATATATATCGCAAGACATTTTCTTGCATTCCCCAACCAAAGTATGGCAAAACCTCACAGTAAAGTCTGCTTCATCTGAATTCCTTTAGTACTGTTTTCACTGGGTGTGGCCCACTTTGGATTGAGAAAAGTTGTTTGGAGATGGTATTTCTTTATGAGTACTTGATTATCAACCTTTACCTGTGTTGTGATGTAAAATTTTTCAAACAAGTTCATAAATATTTTGTATGCCTTTATTTGTAACTTAGACAAAGCAATGTAATATTAGTATTCCATTATTAATAATAACAACAATGGTTTAAGAACCCCTTCTCCCCATTTTAAGAATTAGTCTCTTTGTAATTTTAAGACAGGGTTGGGTGAAGTGCCTCAAACAAGTTTGGTAAATGTTTCTCTGCAGGACTCTCTCTCGACCGCCACAGGAAAGCCAGGCTGTCTAACTGCCAAGCTTTACCTTAACACATGGTTTTAGGGGCAGGTGTGAGGGTATTCTGTCCCCCATTGGTATGAAGTATGGCTGTTTGGAACTGTCTTGCATCAAAAGCCTTTAAGTACCACAAGGCCCTATTGGCTCTAGGGGTTGGGCAGAAAACCTAAAAATTTGATTTCTTTAACCCCCTCTCTCTCTCGATCACCAAAATGATGAAAGAACATCTCGCACTATAAACTGAAAAGGGCAACACAATGAAAAGCACAGGTCAGCAGCCATATTGAGACAGGCACGCAGCCTGTTCTGAAGAAAGCTGACCACAAAATGATGCCTTTAAGTAACTAACAAGTCTGTGTGTCACCTGAATTACACATCACCATTTATCAGGTTGTATGGTTGCCAATATTCAAATGTACTTTGCATATTGTTATTATTTATGAATATTATCAATAATACATTGTTTAAGTTGTAACTTAACTCCTGCTTGTCTTTTACTACACCTAATTGCCTGAGGTCATACATCTATAAGGGAAGGTGGGGCCAAAATATGAGAAAAAAAAATGAATTACTGTATATCAAAGCTGCCTTAAACTAAAAAAAACTTAAACTAAACTTAAAAGATGTTCTGTTAAGCACTGGGGTCATGATGGGATTAGATAATGGTTGCTTCCTACCATACTACTGCTGTTGCCAAAACAGTCTAAGATCCAGCACCTTGTGACCATGATATGGACAAAGCAGGTTTATAGAACAAATGAATGAATGAATGAGTACTATTTTAAATTAACTTAAATGTGTGCACACATAAATGTGTGACATCATCCACTCCGCTATTGCTAAACTACACATACAGTACTCCGAGGGGCTTGTGCTAATCTCTGGGGATTTTAACCATGTGACGCTGGAAAAAAAATTACCTGCGTTCTCCCAGTATGTGGATTGTAACACCCGGGGAAATAGGACTATTGACCTACTGTATGCAAACATTAAAGACGCATACAGCGCCACCACGCTGCCTCCGCTTGGGAAAGCAGATTATAACCTGGTTCTGCTTCAGCCTCACTACAAAGCAAGAGTGATGGAGCTACCTACAACCACATGCTCATTCAGGAAGTGGTCCCCTGAGGCAGAGCAGGCTCTGAGAGACTGCTTTGGAACTATGGACTGGGATATCCTGCAGGGGTCTCATAATGAGAACATTGGGGAGGTTGTTGATTACACTACTGACTACATCAACTTCTGTATGGACATTGTAGTTCCAGTAAGAACAGTACGCTGCTTTGCGAACAATAAGCCATGGATTACATCAAGTGCCTTTTGTACCAGAAGAAAAAGGCTTTTAAATGCGGTGATCAGCATGAGCTCAAGCAATTGCAGAAGGAACTCAGAGTCCAGCTCAGGGTGGCAAAAGAGCAGTACATGAGAAAATTGGAGCAAAAGTTGAAGAATAACAGCATGAAGGATGTGTGGGATGGGATGAAGATCATCACTGGCTGCAGCTCGAAGACGGGTGTCACCATCGAGAGAAACGTGGAGAGAGCAAACCTGATGAACAACTTCTTTAACAGGTTTGACCACCCTAACACACTCTCACCTCAGAGTACTGCACCCTCCACCCATCCTTCAGCTGATATCAGCATAGGATAGAGTTTCCCCCACCCACAATTACAGCAGCCCACGTAAGCTGAGAGCTGAGGAGACTTCGTGCCAGCAAAGCAGTAGGTCCAGATCAAGTATCGCCATGACTGTTGAAGGCCTGTGCGTTGGAGCTGGGGAGTCCTGTAGAGCGCATCTTCAACCTGAGCCTGGAACAGGGGAGAGTCCTGAGGCTTTGGAAAACATCTTCCATTACACTGTGATGAAGTGGGTTCGTTGCATGCTCCCATCTTCTGTCTGGGAGCCCTTAAACCCGTCACCGTCGGTAATGTCACCGATAAGCAGCAGTAAGGCAACAACATAGCAAGGGATGGTGCAAAATGTCAAGTGCTTTTATTTAAAACAACAAAAACAATGTTCAAATTAAATAAAGTGCAGTGTCCAAAGTTCCAATAAATAAATAATCTATAAAACCAAATGTGACACGTGGAGGTTAAAACCAATAAATAGAAAAAGTCTTCTTAAAAACAACGAGGTTAAAATAATGCAGGAAGCATTCTTTTAAAAAAACGACAACAAGCACGGTGTCTGTCTTCCTCTGGCAGCTCCCCTACTCCTCCCATCTGGGCTTCTCAATAGGGGAGTCATTCAGCCTGCAGCTGGCCTTCTCTCCACTCTCCTACTGGTCGGATGCCTTACTGATTCCTGGCTCTAGTAGGCTTCACGAACAGCGACTTGGGATTCCCCAACGACCAGGGCTCTCACACTGGGGACACCACGTCCCAAGTCCCAACTCCCGCTGCCTTCTGCGGCCTTACATGGAGAGTCATCCGCCATCCGGTCAATCCAGCTCTATGATCACTCAGCGGGAGTGACCACTACTACTATTTCCTGGGTGTCAGCCCAACACCCAGGCTCCCTGCTCAGCTGCCGCGAGCCTGCACTCACTCGCTCGCTCTCCCGCACCGACTTTCTCTCTCTCCCCACTGCTTCCTGCTTTCCTCCTGCAACCTCTGTTCTTTCCTTCCTTTTTTTTCCTCTTTTTCCTACCCTTTTAGCTGACTCGCGCTTCTATTTATCAAGAGGGCATGGCAGCTGTGGCAAGTCAGCGGCCCCAGGAACAATCACGGATGCGGACAGTTTACCACCGATGCACTTAGGTGAGAAACGCCCACATCGCAAATCGTCCCGAGAACCGCATCAGCCACACAACGACCAAGCTGCGAGCGCAGTGATTATTTATTTAAAAGTGGCCCTTTTTACATGAGCTATGGACCCACTACACCATACACCCCAGTCCCAAAGGTATCACGGCCTGGTGACCTGAATGATTTCAGGCCTGTCACCCTGATGTCACATGTGACGAAGACCATGGAGTGGCTGCTGCTTCACCACCTGAGGCCACAGGTCCGCCACAGGTCCGCCACACCCTCGACCCTCTGCCATTCTCATACCAGGAGAAGGTGGGAATGGAGGATGCCATCATCTATATGCTACACCGATCCCTCTCCCATTTGGACAGAGGCAGTGGTGCAGTAAGAATTATGTTTCTAAACTTCTCTAGCACCTTCCGCACCATCCAACCTCTGCTCCTTAGAGACAAGCTGACAGATATGGGAGTACATTCATATCTGGTGGCATGGATTGTGATCTATCTTACAGAGAGACCTCAGTATGTGCATCTTGGGAACTGCAGGTCTGACATTATGGTCAGCAGCACAGTAGCACCGCAGGGCACTGTGCTTTCTCCGGTCCTGTTCAGCCTCTATATACATCAGACTTCCACTACAGCTCAGAGTCCTGCCACGTGCAAAAGTTCGCTGACAACACTGCTATTGTGGCTGCATCAGGAGTGGGCAGGAGGAGGAGTATAGGAACCTAATCAAGGACTTTGTTAAATGGTGTGGCTCAAACCACCTACAACTGAACACCAGCAAAACCAAGGAGCTGGTGCAGCTGGATGATAAATTGGACTGGACTGCCAAAACTGATGCTCTGTGCAAAAGAGGACAGAGCCGACTATACTTCCTTAGGAGGCTGGTGTCGTTCAGCATCTGCAATAAGATGCTGTAGATGCTCTATCAGACAGTTCTGGCAAGCATCCTCTTCTACATGATGATCTGCTGGGGAGGCAGCATAAAGAAGAGGGATGCCTCACACCTGGACAAACTGGTGAGGAAGGCAGGCTCTATTGTAGACACGGAGCTGGACAGTTTGGCATCTGTGGCACAGCGATGGGCGCGAAGTAGGCTCCTGTCAATCATGGATGCCACTGCATCCACTGAACAGTATCATCTCCAGACAGAAGGAGCAGCTTCAGCAACAGACTGCTGTCACTGTCCTGCTCCACTGACAGACTGAGGAGATTGTTCCTCCCCCACACTATGCGACTCTTCAATTACACCCGGGGGGGTAAATGTTAACATTATACAATGATATTGTCTGTTATACCTGCCTTGCACTCTCCACCATGCATTTTTTAACTTGCAAGGCATTTTTATCACTATTTAATTAATATTGTTTTTATCAGTATGCTGCTGCTGGAGTATGTGAGTTTCCCCTTGGGGATTAATAAAGTATCTATCTATCTTACAATATATTCCTGTAATATGTTTACCTGTAAAGCATTACAAATATTACTGCATTTACTCAGGTCATTTATTTCTTTGTTTATTTCTTTACTTGCCTTGCTATTACTGTCATGCAACTTTCTTGTTCTTTCTTTTAAAAATGCATTTGAATAAATTTAACATGGGTCACAGAATGACACCAGTGTTACGCAAGTGCATACCATTAGAGAAGTACTTGAGGAAAATTATTCATACAATCTGTTAATGACTCATTAAGAAATTAATTCAAGACTTACATTTCCTGCATCCACAGTGGGTAATTAGTATTTACAGTGAGGTTTCATTAATTTCAGGCCTAGCTTTTGAGGCAGAAATAGAGTAAGTACTTTTTGTTAAGCTGACTATGATTATAATGTGCCTTTCAGGATTACACCTCGGAGATTTGTTGTGTGAAAGGAATAACTGCAACCCCACAGGCCACAATATATAATTGTTTTCCTGCTGCCTGAATTCTAATTCTGATAGAGTAATGATGCTGCCAAGTCCAATAACAATTGACATTGACTGCAACAAGCTAATCCATCAATCTTAACTTGATAAAGGGAAAGCCTCAAGGAGAAAGCATTCTGCCACTTCAGCAGGGGTTATGTCAGAAGAAAAACCCTAACTGCTTTATTCAAGGTATCAGACTATGATAATTAAAGGTGTTTATGAAATCACTTTTCCGTGCTATTTGAAAATGACTTTGGTAGGACAGGTTGTCATCACAGAAAAACCATTTTATATTCATGGAACAGATTATACAAAATGACATGTAGTTAATCTTCAGTTACTCATTGAATTACTATTATACAGCATTAGGGGATTACAAAAATAAGCCTTGCATTTACTGTACTGCTAACCAACTGTTAATGAAATATTGCATATAAACTTGTCTAAGAAGATTATAAATTATTTAGGATTATGATGCTTTAACTACTATTGTATTGAACAAAGGTGTGGTATAGTGGCTAAGAAACTGAATTTTAAACTACAAAAGCTGGCAGTTCAATTTTTCCCCCATGCTTATAATAGGACCACAAGCAGGTCCATTAACTCAACTGAGTTCTACAGTAGTTGTAAGAAATACATCAACTGTTGCACTGTGTAACTCTTCTTGTACAATGTCTTGAAATGGTGCTTGCTATAAAAAGGTGCCCATTAAAATAAAGGATGTTTGTCTCTTTTGATTTCTAATAATATTGCTTTTAGGAGATATTTAAGTCAGAGGCATGAATGGTAGTAAGAGGAGGTATCCATGAATGGTGAAGGACAATAGTGTGATTAAAATTGCTAAAACAATGATAATAGGCAGGGATAATAGCCACAGTGATGTTAGTGAATGAGACAGCAGATGGGTCCACTAAAAGCTTGGAGGTGAAGGTGGGGCTACAGCCATTGATTTTTCTTGAGTCCTTTGTTTTTCATAATGGTGACAGAGGTGGTGACTAGTGAAGTGTATGAAGATTTGCCATAGGAGTTCTTGTATACCAATGATCTCATAATGATAAAAAAGTGAAGCAGGATTGAAGGGAAAGATACTGAATGTAAAGCTTGTTTGGAAGTGAAAGGCCTCAAAGTAAACACAGGAAAGACCAAGATAACAGTTGGGGGTGATGGGACAGAAGGTATGCATAGTACAGATATTGGGAGAAACTCAATCCAGTGCTCAGACTGTCAGAAATGGGTGCATAAAAGATGTAGAGGTATGAAGGATAGTCTGTAGGCAACAAAGGGGAAGTTTGTTTGTAGAAAGTGAATGAAAGACTACATAATGATAATGTGCTACCATAAGTGATCTGCTACTTAGGTGAAATGCTGAGTTCAGAAAGAGGAGCCAGCATAGCAATGACAGACAGGGTGAGAGGTACACGGAATAAATTCCTGGAACCTTACTCGCTTTTGACTTCTAAACAAGCCTCCCTGACACTGAAGGGAAAATTAAAAAAAAAAAGCTGTTTGAGTAGTAGTATGCTTTGGAAGTGCATCAAGGCCAATAAAGTTAAGCTAGAAGAAACAGAGATTGGAATGATCAGGTAGAGGTGAGTGTCACAAAATGAGATTAAGATGATGGCAGAGCTGACGATAAAGACAATAAGGTAGTCTGGGCTTCTAGGGGGAAAGACAAAGGATTATTGGGTGAAGAGGTGCACTAAGATGGAGGTCGAGTCCATGATGCACAGAGGGAGGTTGAAGATGATGTGGCTAGAAGTGGTGTCAGATGATATAGCATGAACATAATGGGCCTCATGAGTGGGAAAAAAAGATTTGGGGCAACCAGCCAAACTGGTTAAACCAGTAAAATGGCTGTTAAATTGTTTATGGTAATGATGAAGTTTCTTTCTAGACTGACAAATCTTGATCAGCCCAATTTGTTGTGTAGTACAGTGCCCTGTAATAGACCTGAATTCTGCTACTAGACTAGGATCTTGCTTCCTGTATTCTTTAATAGGAAAAAAAAAAAATCACTTTTTACTCCCATGCCTACCTTAGCTTAAATTTCTGTCATCAGCATGCTTTAATTGGTTTGGTCCAACGCACACATGAAGCCTGCTGTTTAGATATTTTTTTTTTTTATTTGCTTTGTAATATGTAGGCGGAGAAAAATTTGGTAATTGGTTTTAGTACAGGCACGACTTGACTAGATGTGATAAAGATGAAAGGTTGTTTGGGAGCAAGTGCTATTTTTACAGTGAATTGCCGCATCCACTACACAGTGAACCCCTGGATTAAGATGAAAAGCTTCAACAAAAAAAAAAAAAAATGCAGTCTTGGTACTGGGGTGTGCCACAATGCGTCCTGGTACAATTTTTAGCCTTATACAGTAATTAATTCTTCATAACAGCAGACAGCCAGAGTAAGACTTAGTTTGAGTTTCCCCTATTTCACACAATTAAGTTGGAAAAATTACTTGATTTATAATTTCAGTAATGTATACAGTTTACACACACACTCTCAGTATGGTACTTCCTTAAGTCAAAAACATTTACATATGACATTCCCAGGCAAAGGGTCAGGGACCCTGAAAGTCCTGCAAAAAGTCAAAGATCACTGTTATAATCGTTTTTGATTTTGCTTAAAACAAAATAGGCTTGTGAAAGAAAAAAATCAAGCACTTTCCAACAAGAATGTTTTCCAGAAAAATACTTTTTCATAAATAATACCACTCAAATTACAAAGATATTCAAAACATAAGAAACAATATGGATTGGAATCTGAAAAACTGCAGAGCTACAAACAAAGCATAAAGGGACCAAAAAAAGTGCTACTGCATTTCAACTCTTCCAGAAAGTAGCACAAAGCTGTCTTTTCAACAGGGAGGTCAATCTTTTTAATCAATTTTATTACTGCTTCACTGCCACCTGAACTTGTAACTTGATTTGATGACAAAGTAAAGCACCTTAGAACCAGACCAAAGGTGGCCACTTATCAAGGTTAAGAGACTTAACAGTTTCCTCTTTGGCCTTGATAGAGAGTCTAGCAAATTTCTGAGACAATTTTCAAATGAAGAGCCCTGTACACCAAATTTGTTCAAATAATCATGGTAATGGTAAACTTTAGTGTGGGCACCTGAAGGTCTTATGAGTGTTTCATTCACATCAGCACCAGTCTGTTATACACGTGTCTGTTGTGACATTTTGCATGCTTATGATTTCTTTAAATAAAGAAGATTTTCTTTAGCCTATCCTCTTCAACTCTCTGCTTTTTCAACTGTGTTCACTATGCAGAGTTAACTGAAACTCATAACCAACCCACCTCCAATTTACATTATGGCATTTCAGCCGAGAATATGTCAGCTTGGGAAAGCCTGCAATGAACTAAATCAAGAATGCAACATGTACTGATTTTCTGCTCTTTATATGCTTATACTATATAGCCTTCATAGATGTTACTAGAAGGCAGTAAATGTCTTTTTTAAAAATTTGTGACATGAAAAAATATCATAGATCATTGCATATTATGAAGCTATATGTGACATTTGTATGGATCTTACTCCCTCATGTTTATCCTGTACATGTACATGTACATTACATTTAGTAATGTAAATTCTAAGCAAACATGTAAATGTTGAAGGATTAACACACTAAAAATAGCTTGCCTTAATGCTAGAAGTATCAAAAATAAGGTAAGTGAGTTGGAGTTGTATGTAGCAGAGCATAATTATTATATTATAGCAATAACGGAAACCTGGCTAAATAACAAAGATGGGGATTTGTGTAACATAGAGGGATACACATTTTTTAGGAAGGATAGAAGGTGGAGTTGCTGTTTACGACAAACAGGCTTTAAATGTAAGTCATCTTCAGTTGGATGATGAGCCCCATCTGAATGAGGACATGTGGCTTTGCCTGGAAAATATTAGGGAAAGAGGTCTTATTTTAGGAGTCAAGTTTACAGGGGGGATATTATAGTCATGGGGGACTTTAATTATCCAAATATTAACTGGGATAACCTTGCAGATGGAGGAGCACAAGAGCAGGAGTTTTTAGAAGTAATCAGCGACTGTTTTTTAGCACAGCATGTTAAAGCACCAACACGGGGTGAAGCCTGTCTGGATTTAGTATTCTGTAATAATCAGGATAGAATTGAGGGTGTAGAGGTGATTGAACCACTAGGATCAAGTGACCATAATATAATACAATTCTCAGTATTTTGTAAGAGTACAGATGCAAAGACTAAAATTGTTAAGTTGAACTTTGGTAGGGCTAATTTTGAGTAGATGCGACGAAGACTAAGTAGGATAGACTGGGATAAGCTTTTAAATGTGGAAACAGTCGAGGAGCAGTGGAACAGGTTTAAAAATGTTTTACATGTAATGCAGGACAGATACATACCTAAATTTGGAATTAATAGGAAACTAAAAAAAACTCCACGATGGATTAATAAAGATTTAAAAAAGAAGTTGCAAAGGAAAAAACTGCTGTATAAGGCATATAAGACTAATGACTGAAAAGTGAATTGTAGAGCGTATGAGAACATGAGGGCGACTATTAAGAAGGATATCAAAGAGGCTAAAAGACAGTTGGAGAGGAATATAGCAGATAAGGCGAAAGAAGACCCCAAGAGATTCTTTGAGTATTTTAGTAGGAAAAGAACAGTTGAGGAGGTCAAGTTCATCAGGAATAGTAAAGGGGAATTAAAAGACACAGACAATGAAATGAATTAAAAGACACAGACAATGAAATAGCGGATGCCCTAAACTTTCATTTTTCTGAGGTGTTTACAAGTGAGCAAGTGGATAACCTCCCAGAGGTAAACACGACTACTAAGGAGGTACTGAGGGATTTGGAAATTGTAGAGGGAGAAGTGCTGCTCAGATTAAATAAGCTGAAATCAAACAAATCACCAGGCCCAGATAATATTTATCCTCGTGTTCTTAAGGAGGCTAGTGAGTACATATATAAACCCTTGACACATGTTTTTAGGAATTCACTGCACACTGGAGAGATTCCGAAGGACTCGAAAATGGCAAATATCATCCCATTATATAAAAAGGGTGAGAGGGCAGATCTAAGCAACTATAGGCCAGTAAGCTTAACATGCATCACAGGAAAATTCTGAACAGTCAGCATGGGTTCAGAAGAGGAAGGTTGTGTTTTACTAACATGGAATTCTATGAGGTTGCAACAAAAGCATACGATCAAAGTGGAGCATATGATATTATTTATCTGGACTTTCAGAAAGCATTTGATAAGGTGCCACATGAGAGGTTGGGCATCAAGTTAAAAGAAATGGGAGTTCAGGGTGATGTTTTTAGATGGGTGCAGAATTGGCTCAGACACAGGAAGCAGAGGGTGATGGTGCGAGGAACCTCATCAGAACTGGCCGATGTTAAGAATGGTGTTCCACAGGGGTCAGTGCTAGGTATATATATATATATATATATATATATATATATATTATATATAATATATATATATATATATATATATATATAAATGATTTAGATAGGAATATAAGTAACAAGCTGGTTAAGTTTGCAGATGATACCAAAATAGGTGGATTAGCAGATAATTTGGAATCTATTATATCATTACAGAAGGACTTGGACAGCATACAGGCTTGGGCAGATTTGTGGCAGATGAAATTTTATCTCAGTAAATGTAAAGTATTACACATAGGAAGTAAAAATATTAGGTCTGAATACACAATGGGCGGTTGGAAAATCGAGAGTACACCTTATGAGAAGAATTTAGGAGTCATGGTGGACTCTAAGCTATCAACTTCCCAACAGTGTTCAGAAGCCATTAAGAAGGCTAACAGAATGTACAGTACAAGTCCAAGGAGGTTATGCTCAACCTTTATAATGCACTGGTGAGGCCTCATCTTGAGTACTGTGTGCAGTTTTTGTCTCCAGGCTACAAAAAGGACATAGCAGCGCTAGAAAAGGTCCAGAGAAGAGCGACTAGGCTGATTCCAGGGCTACAGGGGTTGAATTATGAGATCAAAAGAGCTGAGCCTTTACAGTTTAAGCAAAAGAAGATTAAGAGGTGACATGATTGAAGTGTTTAAAATTATGAAGGGAATTAGTACAGTGGATCGAGACTTGTATTTTAAAATGAGTTCATCAAGAACACGGGGACACAGTTGGAAACTTGTTAAGGGTAAATTTCTCACAAACATTAGGAAGTTTTTCTTTACACAAAGAACGATAGACACTTGGAATAAGCTACCAAGTAGTGTGGTAGACAGTAAGACATTAGGGACTTTCAAAACTCGACTTGATGTTTTCTTGGAGGCAACAAGTGGATAGGACTGGCGAGTTTGTTGGGCTGAATGGCCTGTTCTCGTCTAGAGTGTTCTAATGTTTTAATGTACACAATTGTACCTACTGTAAAGTAGTGGCCTGGTGCTACCCTTGAACTCACCTTTTATATGCTGTTCATGCCTGCCTTCAACTTTATACCAGCACTTTTGCACCAGTCTCATGATGAGAAAAAAACGAGATATAAAATGGGGACTTTGGCTTAATTCAGGCCTCTATAATGTTGTTTCAAAAGCCTTAATATAAATAAATAATCTAGTCTATCACTTCATTTTACTTAGAGTTTGGAATACAGCGTTTTTCACTTTTTGTTTGCCTTTCTATATTTTGCTTTTGTTTAGTGGTTTACAGAAAAAAAGTATAAAGCAGGCAAACGTATTTTAACCTATGTCCTATTATTAGTTAATGCTCATGGGACCAACAACAACATTTACTTCTATAGCACATTGTCATATAATACATGGGATATAGCTCAAAGTGCTTTATAAGATGTAAAAAAGAAAATAGTTACAAGGAAAAAAAACAAATTAAATGAAGTAAGAATAATAATGAATAAGTAATAAAATATAAATCAATATGAGCTTACACAACATACAGTAGAAATATAATTAATAGAAGAGTAGAGTAGAATGATAACTTTAAGAACACATACAATATCTATTTAACATCTGTTGTATATATTGTTACATACATGCGCATGGGAGGCAGTCATGGGGTTTAACTAAGGGTAAAGAGTTGACTCACAGGGTTACAAAGTTTACCAATATCTCTTCTCCCACCTCTGCAGATCACAGGAAGGAAAAAACACCTAAAAAATAACTGGGTTCCACTTCCGCCTCTGGACCAAGCCCTCCAATTGACCTCACTTCTGCCTAGTCCCATTGGACCCTCCTGTTCCTACCCCTTGAATATGAAGCCAACCACTTGCCTCCCACAGTCAGTCGCAATCTGAACTCAGTCTTTGTAGAGTACTCCCTTGCCCGATACTTATTAGGAAAAGCATATTGTTAATATATGAGGAGGATCCCTAAACCTTTTTTTTTGTGTCTTTCTGCTTTTTTCCACAATATACTGTATTACGAATTTTAGTTACATATTTTACAAATACAGAGACAATAACAGTAGGCTACCTATTTTTTGAGTTACATACTTTTGAGTTTTATGATTAAATGTACGTGCTCTTGCTTATCCCCATCTGTATCATCAAAGTGGCTCATGCAGCCACAAGCACTATTGAGTCCTGTTTTTTTTTTTTTATTGAATTTATTTAAAATCAAAAACATTCCATACAAGCAAGTCAAGTTTTACAAAACTAGGTTTGAATCAAATCAATCAATTCAGTCCTGGTTTCTGTACTGCGAAAGGCAAAGTTGGAAGTGAACAACTGTGTCTGAAGGTTTGAAGAAGGCCAGCACGAGTATGACACCTACATTTTTAACAATACACTCAGACATAAGGCTTTACATATACAGATGGATGGTAATGATAATGAAACCAAGAACATTACTCTGCCTTTCAATCAAGAACACTGAAGACTGTTAAGTTGGATTCCTATTCCTATCCAATGAGTAACAGGAGATAGTGCTCAATTTACTGAGGAATCTCACTCCACAATCTTATCAGGAAAGCCAATGCTGGAGTACTGGAACAGAGATTCATCAACACTTCAGCTTCTTGTCCAGAAGAAGAAAATTGGATTCTGCTTCAAGAGCATGGTATTCGGAAGGTGCTAATATAAACTTTGGTCTCTGCATTTGCAGAATAAGGGTGTGTTCTCATTAGGGATGCTAATTAAACTACATATTAATTTCAATGTATCATATTTCCTTCAAGCATAACAATATTTTTCTATAAAGTGGAAATAAGTTCTACTTTAAGTTAAAACAGTTTTAATAATTGCTTCCCTATGCATATTAAATTGTTTCAATTTTGTGTAACACAAACACTGTTGCTATAATACTTGGGAAACCCAATAAATATGGTGTAGACTGCTAGGTTGCAAGACAACATACCAACATACCAAAAGCACTAACAATTAAACAAACAAATATTAAAAAAAAGAAACATAAAATCATGTCTCAGCTTTTGTGCACAATCAGTGCTGTTACCTGGAAAGGAGAAGTCATTAATTAGATTGGAAATTGTGTATACAATAGGCTTTTAAATATATATTTGATAGATGCATTTATTTATTTGTTTTAAATTGCACATTGTCATAGAATGCATTATTTATGAATTATAAAACAAGTTTAACTATCTTAACCTTCAGTGAGTCAAGGACACAGTAATGGTGACATCATGTAATAAATAAAACTAACAAATTTAGGCTAGGTAAACAAGTAAAGCACTTTTTAACATTGGAACATGACAGAAAAAAATGCAAAGTAAAAAGTTTCAAGCAACAAAAAAGGAAGAAAAAGAGAGAGCTAAATTTACAATTTAAAGGCTGTTTTTGGATTATATTTTGCATATTTAAATCTTGAAATTAAAGTTCCAACAACAATTGACACTATATGAGACTGTAAGTAAAAATATCATTACAGAAGATGACCATTTGTTAAAAATTATCTTGTGTCATTGACAAAATAGAACATTTGCATTTTAATGCGGATGCACTGCAATAACAGATTAAGTGGCGTTAGAAGTGTTTAGTCTTAGCTTGCCAATGGGAGTTCTGCTGAAAGGATTGCTCATTCAACAAGCAGAAACAAACAAGCTGGCTTTATGAACTACATAAAACGCATAAACATGTTGGGATGTACAATTATCATCCATTTTAAAATCCAAGCTAAATGTAAAGAGCTATCAGACTGTTAAGATAATTATTTGAAAAAGCAAACACAAATCAACACAAAAAAAGTCTGAAATTATTTCAAAATATAAACATCCCTAAACTTGTTTAACTCAGTTACATTTCACTACAGCCTCTTCCTGTAGCATCAAGTTCAACCCCGGACAGAGCACCAGTCCTCTTTAATGGACACACAACACAGAGCCAGATTGGAAAGGCCTATTAATCAAATAAACTCCTCTTTGGGATGTAGGAGAAAAAACAAACAGACTACCAGAGAAAACCACATACACACACAGGGGGATCATGCACACTACAAACAGAAGGAGACTAGGTGCAAGATTCAAAGCCAGAAAGATGAACTCCAAGTCGGAACAGCATTAACGGATCACTGAGATTATATTAAGCTTTAACAGTCAGTTCAGAAAAGTTGACTACATTTTTAAGTTTTAGAATTAAAAATCATTCTTACCTCCAGCTCATAATTTACAACATCAAAAGAATCATTTGAAAAATAAACTTCATCAATGCTATTAATTATTTCTTGCTCAGCCTGGGGGTCAATGGGCTGCTCTCTCATTTCCCTCAGCTCTTCCTAAAAGAGGAATTAGAAGAAAATCAGTACTTTTTATTAGAAAACTATTCACAAAACCAAATGCAAAGAACCATTTTTCATACACAGCATTCTTTTCACTCTTGAAAACATACAATGAAGAAGGTGTAATGTTGCATCAATGGTAATTTATGCAAAACCAGCTTCAACATTTCTAATTGGGAGCTTTACAATACAGACGTTTGCTGGGAATTGCAAAGAAAAACAAATTCAGCAGCAGCTGTAGAGCTTCTGACAGAGAAAAATGCCTCTCAATGAAAAAGAATTTGGCAGTTACAGATCAGACATCAGTCACCCCATTTCTGCATATAAAAGCATGGCATTTGTTTTTAGCTAAAGAAAGCAATACCATTTTTGCCTCTTCAGAAAATGTTTGATCCCTTTGCCCATGATGTATTTACAAAACAAACTATGCATACATTGTGTACCCTGATATTGGAACAATATAACAAAAGAGTAACATAGAAAAAGGCAATTTTAAAACAATTCACTGTGATACATTATGTTTTAATACCCTTCAGCACTATTAACTGCAGCTACAGATGTTTTACAATGTGAATTTAAATTGCATACTCCAACAGGATACCTTAATAGCTCTTGTCTTACATCTAGAAAAAATGTCACTATGTTGTCACTGCCCTTTAAACATGGCAAAATTCATTACATAAGCATATACAGAGCTTGAATTGCTAACACTCAATGCTATAAGCCTGTCAAGTGTAAGTAAATACAAGTGAATTGAACCTTGAGGTTAGAAAGTACTGTCATCCTGTCCAGGGTTGATGCCCATCTTGCACTGAAAGATAACAGGACAGGCACTGGCTCCCCGTAATCCTGAGTTGGATAAGCAAGTTGGAGATTAGATAAAAGGAGAGGAATCAGTGCATACAAATGACTGTGAAGTTTTCACCTGCCAAGCAACTGCATCAGTTTTGGAGCCACTAGCTCGAAAGGCATAGACATTATTTTCCACCTTGATTTAAAGGAATATTTCATCCAAAAATGGCATTCTATTTAAATGTTACTTATCCCATGTGGTTTTTAATAATGGCTGAAAAAAAACGTTAATTAACATTAAATTTTAATGTTTTCATTCAGAATGGATTTACCAAAGCATATGCTTTAATGGAAGCTCGCAGTGACCAAAACCAGACAACACCAAACAATAATAAAATGTCCATGAAAAAATGTCATGTTACTCATGTTGCCCAACCCATATCATCCAGTTGCACACTCAAATGTATAAAATGCATGCATTTTTTGCTGAAATATTGTTCAATCAATTTCTCCAGTAAAATGAAAGTAGCCCACAACCCAGAAGCCCTTGAGTAGACTAGGGAATCTTTAACAACCTTTAGAACATTGTTGATAGCATTATGTATGGTGGTTGAGAACTCAATGCATAGGTTACTATTGGGACAGATGAAGGAAGATGATTTTGTTGATTAAAGAGATACAGGTGAGAGGTAAACGTAGTTGGAGACATCCCTGTCTAACACCTTTATAAATGCAGAATAGCTAGAATATTTCTGAGTTTGAGAACATGATGGCACATGATGATGTGATGGGGAATAGGGAAAGATGTCTTGACCAACTTTATGCATACCGCCTTTCTTCTAAGACATGCCCAAGAAAACCCTAAATCATCTAAAGTATAGCCTTCTCTGTGTCAAATGGGGTGAGGGCAGTGGGACTGGACAAGGTTGGAGAAATTATATGTGAAAATGGCAACACATAATACACAAATCATGACATGGGTCAATTTCAAAAAGAGAATTTTCAGCAAATATCTCAGAATACAATTTCAAGAAATGCTCATTCATTTTATATGGATTATTAGTAAGGATAAGTGATCCGTTTTTGATGGTATAGGCCTATAAGGAATGAGTCACTTTACTGGTAAAGTAATAGGGCCAGAAGTTTCCCAGGCTCAGCACCAGACGCATAATGCAACACACATATGCAATGGATTTCAAACTCAGCACAGTGGAAAAAGCAAGAGAGTTTAATTCCATTCTGGTCTGACTAATGAATAATTTGTGCTTACCTTCTACCACATCAAGACACTCTCTAGTGATGTTCACTCTCTGAACAAATCAAAATCGTATTATGTGATATCTTCTACTGTTGAATTCTGCTCTGTACTTGTAATATTTCTATTGCACTATTATATTGTATTGAGGATTACTTGTGTTCTGTGTATTGTATTGTATTTACCCTCGTTTTTGACACACACTGTATACCCAAACTGCCTGGAGAAAGAGGTCTCTCTCTGAACTGCCTTTCCCAAGGTTTCTTCCATTTTTTTTTTTTGCCTACTAGGGTTTTTTGGGGAGTTTTTCCTTGTCTTCAGTCAAGACTGTGGGGGCTGTCAAAAGGCAGGGCCTGTTAAAGCCTATTTGGGCACTTCTTGTGTGATTTAGGGCTATACAAAAATAAACTGTATTGTACTGCATTGATGAAAAGGATACATTCCACTTCTGAAATAATTATGCCATCTAGAGCAACCTCTAGCAAAACATGTGGCTAAGTTGTAATTTGTGCTTTATTTTGCTAGTCAAACTAGTATTGATGGAAATAAAATTATTTAATTTGAAAGATAACTGTTCTAGAAATTGAGCATTTCGCACTAAGGAGGTATTGGACTGCCATGCCAGTACATATACTGTAGTACATGTCTGAAGGGACGCAAGTAAAGCTGTAAAAGGATACATTTTTGATCCAACAGAGAAGCATCCATGGCAGAAGAGAACAACTGTGAAATAAAAGTTTAAGGTAGTCTAGCCTGGATTGCAATGGATGACAAGAAAAAAAGAATATTATTTAGCTGAAGGGTTCATCAATCAAAAAGTGTTAGTCAAATTTAACTTGGTGTGAATCTACAGTGAGAATGTGTGAAACAAAGGGATTCTATTTCCGGCGCCGCATCCGAGTGGCAGCCTTTCCAGCAGCTCCGTATACGACTTTATCTTTTTACCTTTTTATCTCTATTTTTCTCTATTTCACTGATCACTTCTACCACTTTCTTTTATGTGGAATTGCTCCCTGGACACTTTTTACTATTTGACATGGATTTTTACACTCCGAGAATCGCCTATTCAAGTAGTCAGCTTAAAGCACTGAGAAGAAATGCTTATGCCGGTGTGGTTCCTTATTTACTTGACGAGGTAAGAAGACGATATCGGGGCAGCCGAGCGAGCGCAAAGATAAAAATAAGATTAAATCGAGACAACTTGAGAGAAAATGGCGTTATAAACCGTCGGTGCCTTCTGTTATCCTGGGAAATGTAAACTCACTACCAAATAAGATCGAACTGGCTGTGCTGGTGAAAATGTCAGAACCTACAGAGAATGCAGCTTGCTGTGTTTTAGTGAAACGTGGCTAACGTCTATCATCCCAGATGCTAACGTGGAGCTACCCGGGTTTACCACAGTTAGAGCGGACAGAGACGCAAGTACCTGTGGAAAGAAGAAAGGAGGAGGACTCGCTCTCTATGTCAATACAAAGTGGTGCAACTCAGGACATGTAAACGTTAAAATCTCCACTTGCTGCAGGGACATCGAACTGTTGGCCGTAAGTCTGCGCCCCTATTACTTGCCCAGAGAGTTTGGACACGTGATTGCTGTTATTGTTTACATCCCCTCAAGCGAACGCGAGATGGCGAGTGACATCATCCATTCCGCAGTTGCTGAGTTACAAACGCAGCACCCTGAGTCACTTGTGCTAATCGCTGGAGACTTTAACCATGTAACGCTGGACAAAACATTACCTGCCTTCTCCCAGTATGTGGATTGTAACACTCGGGGAAACAGGACTATTGACCTACTATATGCAAGCGTTAAAGACGCATACAGCGCCACCCCACTGCCTGCGCTTGGGAAAGCAGATCATAACCTGGTTCTGCTTCAGCCTCAATACAAACCAAGAGTGAGGCGCTACCTACAACCACACGCTCATTCAGGAAGTGGTCCCTGAGTCAGAGCAGGCTCTGAGAGACTGCTTTGGAACTACAGACTGGGATATATTGCTTGGGTCACATAGTGAGAACATTGAAGAGGCTGTTGAATGCACAACTGATTACATCAACTTCTGTATGGACATTGTAGTTCCAGTAAGAACAGTATGCTGCTATGCTAACAACAAGCCATGGATTACAAGTGACATCAAGGGCCTTTTGAACCAGAAGAAAAGGGCTTTTAAAGGTGGTGATAAGCATGAGCTGAAGTGCGTGCAGAAGGAACTCGAGTCCAGCTCAGGGCGAAAGAGCAGTACAGGAGAAAGCTGGAGCAGAAGTTGCAGAACAACAGCATGAAGGAAGTGTGGGATGGGATGAAGATTATCACTGGCTGCAGCTCGGCGGGTGCCGCCATCGAGACAGGCGTGGAGAGAGCAAACCAAATGAACAACTTCTTTAATAGGTTTGATCACAGTAACCCACTCTCACCTCGATTACTGCATCCTCCAACCATCCTTCTGCTGATACCAGCATAGGTGAGACATCCCCACCCACAATTACAGCAGCCCAGGTGAGCAGAGAGCTGAAAAGACTTTGTGCCAGCAAAGCAGCGGGTCCAGATGGTGTATCGCCACGATTGCTGAAGGCCTGTGCGTTGGAACTGGGGAGTCCTCTACAGCGCATCTTCAACCTGAGCCTGGAACAGGGAGAGTCCCAAGGCTTTGGAAAACATCTTGTATCACTCCTGTCCCAAAGGTATCACGTCCTAGTGAGCTGAATGACTTCCGGCCTGTTGCTCTGACGTCACATCTGATGAAGACCATGGAGCGGCTGCTGCTTCACCACCTGAGGCCACAGGTCCGTCACGCCCTCGACCCTCTGCAGTTCGCATACCAGGAGAAGGTGGGAGCGGAGGATGCCATCATCTATATGCTTCATCGATCCCTCTCCCACCTGGACAGAGGCAGTGGTGCTGTAAGAATTATGTTTTGGACTTCTCTAGCGCCTTCAACACCATCCAACCTCTGCTCCTTAGGGATAAGCTGACTGAGATGGGAGTAGATTCACACCTGGTGGCATGGATTGTGGACTATCTTACAGACAGACCTCAATATGTGCGTCTTGGGAACTGCAGGTCTGACATTGTGTGCAGCAATACAGGGCGCCGCGGGACTGTACTTTCTCGGTCCTGTTCAATCTATATACATCAGACTTCCAATATGACTCGAGTCCTGCCACGTGCAAAAGTTCGCTGATGACACTGCTATTGTGGGCTGCATCAGGAGTGGGCAGGAGGAGGAGTACAGAAAGTTAATCAAAGACTTTGTTAAATGGTGCGACTCAAACCACTTACACCTTAACACCAGCAAGACCAAGGAGCTGGTGGTGGATTTTAGGAGGCCCAGGCCCCTCATGGACCCTGTGATCATCAGAGGTGACTGTGTGCAGAGGGTGCAGACCTATAAATATCTGGGAGTGCAGCTGGATGACAAATTGGACTGGACTGCCAATACTGATGCTCTATGTAAGAAAGGTCAGAGCAGACTATACTTTCTGAGAAGGTTGGCATCCTTCAACATCTGCAGTAAGATGCTGCAGATGTTCTACCAGACGGTTGTGGCGAGTGCCCTCTTCTACGCTGGTGTGCTGGGGTGGCAGCATAAAGATGAAAGACGCCTCACGCCTGGACAAACTTGTTAAGAAGGCAGGCTCCATTGTAGGATTAAAGTTGGACAGTTTAACATCTGTGGCAGAGCGACGGGCACTAAGCAAACTCCTGTCAATCATGAATAATCCACTGCATCCACTTAACAGTGTCATCTCCAGGCAGAGGAGTAGCTTCAGTGACAGACTTTTGTCACTGTCCTGCTCCACTGACAGACTGAGGAGATCGTTCCTCCCCCACACTATGCGACTCTTCAATTCCACCCGGGGGAGTAAATGCTAACATTAATTTTATTTTAATTTTTTCATTTTTATTACTATTTAATTTAATATTGTTTCTTTGTATCAGTATACTGCTGCTGGATTATGTGAATTTCCCTTGGGATTAATTAATTATCTATCTATTATGGCAAACAGGAACGGGAAATTTGTATAACTTTGTATTCATGTAGGAATTTGTTTCAATACCATTTATTAACTTGAAGCCTAAAAAATGCAAAATTTCTAGACCCTACAGGGCACTCAGCTTCATCCAGGGCTAAGCTTTCACAAGCTGTTCTGATGACTGATCATGTTGTAGAATTTTACAGTGGACTTAGTGGGGTAACTTAAACCATGTAGTGCCTTAAATCCTGCTCCCTTCTCTGGGCTATGATAAGTTTTCTGGAGGTATTTGTCAGCTCTAGGTATACCAGCTTCTTACTGTTCCTATGCTCGAGCAGTCATTTTTGATAATTTAGAAGGGTTTGAGACGCAAGCACTGTCTTCTTTATTCTCATTCTTCCATGCCACTCTGCTAGAAAGCTGTGGGATTGGTTCAGAGCTGCCTCATCAAAGGCAGTTCTTTCAGATTTGTGCTAGTTGCTCCTTTTTCAGTCATTTCAACTTGGCCTAGTGGATCTTAAGGCCTTGCAGGTTCTTATAGATCTTTCCACAGATATACATGGTACTAGTAGTACTAATTCCATCTTCTTCCTGTTTTGCTGTGTTATGATCTGTCTGGTTAGAGTACTCATTCTGCCCATGCACTTCCTGTTGGCTTTTCATAGCTTGCTTGAATTCCTTTTCTGACTGTCAGTCCTTCCTAACCCATGTTTCAATCTCTCTGCCCCATCTAACCAGCTGCAACAAATCCTTCTTGGTCATCGCTCAACCTATTCCTGAATGTCACTGATCTGGCCAGTTGAAGCTATAGTAGCTAAACAGTATTTTCCCTAAAGGATTTGGACACATTAATGATACAACATGGGGTTATCCATCAGATTACAAGGTTGTTATGCAGATGGTTACAGGAATATCAACTGTTTCCTTAGGTTAGTCATCTGCTGCTTTTCCTGTGTATAAGCACAAATGCCACTGGATGCCATTTTCCACCATATGACTATGTCATTACCAAGGTCAGCCCTCCCAATGACAAAAGTTCTCACTAGCACATTGGAAAAAAGTACACCACACTCAAATGTGCTTTCACAAATATTCTGTGAATTGAGAAAAATAGCTTTTATTTTTACTAATGTATGTAATTGTATTAGTAAGATAAGCTAGTATTTTATTTTTTAATTACTTCTACCCATTGCATAAACAGCACAGTGTTAATATTTGCATCAAAGTACTATGCCAATACAAAATTTTCATCTGCACAATCTTGTTTCTCCTCAGAACACCATATAAGTTATAAAAATAAGCAGCAAACCTCATTCTATGACATTTTAAAAAGGCAGGTTAAACCACAAGACTATCTGGTCCTGCTCTATTGCACTGCAACTCATTAGCATAGTACTGCAGATATTCAGTACTAAGCAGCATGTTTGTTGAGGCTGAGAATAAGAAAGTGCTCATAATTTTTGATACCATAGTGCACAGCATTAGAATTTCAAATTATGTAAACCCAGCAGTTAATGTACAATGCCTGCCAGATGCAACGGTTTTAACATGGAACCTAATTGGACTCGCTAACCAATGATAAAGCATCCGCCTTATTGCTCCATGTTGGCAGTAGCAATATCTGTTCACAGCAACCTGTGGTATTAAAGTATAAGTTTGGTATACTGTATTTCTTTGCCATTTAAAATCAAAAGTGATGCTTTTTGTTTTATAAATTTTAAAAATACTTGCAGCTTATAATGGGGCTGAAGGGTACCAGCCTACAAGGGTCCTTTAGTGAATGAAAAAACATTAAAACTTACCAATTACATCCACTTTGAAACAGCAAATTTAATAAAATATGCCTTTTGCAATTTATGAGCCATTCTTATGTCAACTAAAGTAAACTAGAAATAATTATTTTATTACAGATCAAGTCATTTTCAGATCACGTAAGAATCATTTTCTGTTTGCTTTTTGTGCTCACAGCTGCTGTCGTGGGTGGAGTTAGGACAGCCTCCAACAAGCACCCAGTGTCAAGATCTATTCTGCTTATAATCTCACTTTTGCTTCTGCAATCTGTTTCTTCAGCACTTATGTTAAGCCACTCCTTCTAACAACAGACAAATGTGTTCTCAAATCATACAACTATTTTTAAATAACTTTTTACATTGGCTATTCACACATTACATTCTATGTTGTGATTTTACAGCACTGAAGAGTTTCATTTTATTTTACACAAATAACAATATATCTGAAATTGACCGATTGCACGCATTGCATTTTTAATAAAAGCCACAGATTTATGAAAGGGCCAAGCCCTTCCTAAACATGTTGCAGTTTCTGTGGTGTGTTGCGTACATATACAGAAAAAAAAATCCAAAAATGAAAAAGCAGAATGTGTAATACAGCAGATTCTTGTCTTCTTGCCTAGTCTATGCTGGTATAGGATCCAGCAACACATCCCTGGATAAATGGGTTATAGGGATGAATGGATAGATGTCTTTAACATCTATTTAGTTCTTGTCACTTGATTGCATGCTACAATCTCTCATTGAAGCACACACATGCATTATCAATCCAAAGCCATCAGGCAGCAGGCAATCTCTTTGTGAAAGACATAGGCCTTTGTCTCTCTATTCTAAAAAAAAATCTTGGCAGGGAGACCAGGGAGACGAGACGTTATCTTCTCGGAAGACAATTTGACGTCACGCGAGAAATGGCAGTGAGACAGAAGGACGGCTGCTGTACAGGCTTTTAAATGATCTACGCGCAGAGCGACAAGCTGAACACGCACTTTGGCAGAAGCAGCACAAAGCCAATAGCTGATCCGTCCGCTTCTCCTTAACGTGCATTCAGTTCCCCCCTTCACATCGGCAGCGGAAGAAACGCATAGTGGCAGGAGCGTAGCGCCTCCAGGAAAAAAAAGGGAGGGGAAGGAGGGGTTGGGGTGAGCAAAGCGATCGAAACCAGATCATCTCGGAGAGACACTTTAACGACACGCAAGATTAGGCATTACAACCTTACGAAGCAAAGCCCGTGAGACTGTGACTTTTCCACGTCATGCCCTACTTACAAACAATTTAAAACAAGTTCACGGACACGGCAGCAAGACAGCAGCTAAACTGATCGCATCTCTTTAGCATGAGTTCAGACCCCCCCCCTTCACAACACGAGCAGTGTTATAAATCCCGCGAGAAAGAGATTTAACCACGCCTGGGGCAGGAAATAAAGGACAAATATTGTTTTAACAAAATGTTTAAAGTAAAAATGAAAATAATGCATATGTAACAATTCCCATGAAAATAACAATCTCTTTAAATTGTTTATCCGGTAAACCAAACCCAGGGGTGGGCAAGCGAAGCGAGCAGGGGGCAGAGCCCCCTAGTATACTTAAAGAATTTAAGTGATCACTTAAGTATCAGTGATCATTTTCAGTTACTACTCTAAATTGTCTGCAGACCAGAAATAGCAGTTCACAACTGAGCATCAACATTCAACAATGCCAACAGCGGTACTTGGCAAAGACTATCTGATGTAAATCCTCACCCCTGGGGCCAAGTTCTGCAGGCAGTGGCAAGGACAACCTCCCTGTGGTTGGGAGCCTAGAAATGGTGCCATGGAGGGATACAAATGGGTTAGTTGGAGAAATTAAAAACAAGATGGATATGCTTTTTTGCAGTATGTATATAATCACAAGACTCAGATCAATTCCTGATAACTTTGACATATTCTGTATGTTTTAGGACTTTTCTTTATTTTGAGATCCTGGTCTCCATAAGCTCCATCATAAAATTCAAGAGCAGGCTAGTTATTATTATTACTATTTTAATTTATAATATACGCTTCACATTAAAATGTATTTTCATGTGGAAAACTAATAATACCATGTTAGTGAAAGCTTGAACTTAAAAAAATATCAACCTTAATATTTAAACAGGAATATCATATTTTTTTAAACAAAAAGCTAAAAGAAAATATCAGAATTTAATTCTCTTTGGTCTATTACATAGACTACATAAAGAGAACATGTTCTTTTTTCTTTTATGAACAATTTTTATCAAAGAGAAACTAATCTACAGCATATTGTACTACATTCACTGCTGGTTAGTAACCTGGTATGCAAATAAAAATACTGTCTTTATAAATAATGAAGAAAATGTTTAGGAAACACCTTAACTTAATGAGAGGTGGTCTTCATCCTAACTAGACAGAATGTTATATTTTATCATATTATATGGCAACACAATTACCTGGCTAAAAAATCAGAGACCCATCAAGTCAATGGTTTATCTTTTTTCTAATTACCTGATATTAAATCTTTATTACTTGTTATCCAAAACATCAATATTGGGAAACCTCAAAATGATTTATGACATAACATCGAAATCAGCTCATAGCCAACCTATACAGAGCATACTTAGATCTAGAATTAAAATCAGATCCTTCACCTGAAGTGTCTGGAATAGTAACTTAATTAATCTTAAATCACATACATAAATATCTTTGATACTTAAAATGCAACTTCCTAAATATTGGCTCACTGAAAAATAAAAGTTCTATGGTTAGTTTTGGTATACTAAGTACACAATCTGGTTTAATTCAGTAAATCCAACACTATTCTTTTAGTTGAGGCAGCAATGGATGATTTTAATTTCCTTCATATATAAAGTAATATTGACTGAAGAGGTAGCTTTGTAATAGTTTTATGTAATGAAGTACACATTATGTTTAAAAATGTAGGTGATTTTGCATGCTTTAAGGTGCTTACATTAGATATTAAAGTACAATCTAACTAAATTATAGTGCAAATTTATAGGCCATCCGGGGTCTGCCATAGCCATGAATTATAATCATGAAATGTAATGTGTTCTCCGAAGAGGCTGGAAAGAAAAAATCTATTTTGCAAGTGTCCTAGAAATTATTAAGAGAATAATCAGAGACATTAGCAGAACAGAGTTGACAAACAGGATTCACTATATTTTTTCTTCATTTTATTAGAACTAAATCAGAATGAAAGTCACAAAGGAAAACAGGAGTCAAAAATATTTTAATTCATTAAAAACTTCCTATTTGATGATGTATGAGAATTACTCTCTAGCAAATTCTTTGCCTTGCAAGGTCAAACCTCAGATATTTCTTTATGTGCATTGCCTGGTTTTCCACCAGAAAAATTTGGAAACTAAAAATCAGCAAAACATTTTGAAAAAAATGAAAGCTTAAAAACTTAACGTATACTCGAGTATAAGCCGACCCGAATATAAGCCGAGGTACCTAATTTTACCTACAAAAACTAGAAAAACGTATTGACTCGAGTATAAGCCTAGGGTGGGAAATGCAGCAGCTACTGGTAAGTTTCAATAATCTAAATAAATACCAATAAAATTACCGTACATTAATTGAAACATCAGCTCATTAACTGAGTACACAGCCTGGAATGAGTCTCACAGAGGCAGCACAGCACCACACAGAGCCTGCAGCAGTTCTTCTACCAGCCACAGACCATACCAGGTACAGTGGAACCTCGGATCATGACAATAATTCGTTCCAAAACTCTGGTCGTAACCGGATTTGGTCATGACCTGAAGTAATTTCCCCCATAGGGATTGTATGTAAATACAATGAATCCATTCCAGACTGTACGAACTGTATGTAAATATATATTTTTTAAAGATTTTTAAGCACATATATAGTAAACTAAATGTAAAAACACTGAATAACACTTAGAAAACCTTGAACAACAGAGAAAACTAACACTGCAAGAGTTTGCGCTATAGCGCTACGAAGCACTCGCTAAAAACACTTTTTTTAATGAGTTTTAAGCACAGGGAAAAAAATGAACATCTGAAAAGTCCGTAATTTAATAAACCACCAAGAAAAGTAACATTGCAACAATGCACGCTACGAACCCATCATTGTAAACAGAAAAGAAGCGGAGGTTAAAATCCAATAGAAAAAAGTCTTCATTAAATACCACAAGGTTAAAACAATGCTCGAGTCTGTCTCTTTAAAAATACGCCCGGTGCATTCTTTAACTGCCTTCTCGGCCTTATGTGGCCAGCCCTCTCTCTCTCTCTCTCTCTCTCTCTCCCATGTGCGTGTGTGTGTCTGTCACTCTCTCCTGCATGTGTGTGTCTCTGTGTGTTTTGGGTGCTGAAAAACTCGGCTTATATTCGAGTATATATGGTAAATATTAATGAATTTCTAACCATGATGTCATTCTAATAAAGACAGTTGCAATTTGAAATAAAAATGAAAAAAAAAACTAGAAACAAAAGCAACTGAAAATAGATAAACATGTTCTTGATATAGTGTTGATGGATTAATTTTAATGTTTACATACTAAAAATGAGAAAGCTGGCACTTTCTCACCTTTTATACACCTACTAAAGTCTGTACGGCTTTGCCAAATTGTTACAGGTCCAACTCATCATCACAATTATACACTAGATCTAAGTATTACTTGTGGTTTTGAGATTCAAAACGTAACTGCACTACATTAATTTATTTCTGATCATTGCTTAATTACATTTGACTTAGTTTTACTCCCATCACTATAACCCCAGGATAAATCAGGAGAACTGTGGTGTCTAAAAAGCAACTTTACATCAAAATTTGTGAATAATGTAAGAAACTGAAATTAATTATAGAGAATACAACTCACTTAATATTTAATTTTATGACTATGAAAAAGAATGTGAACAGAGCAGTCCCATTTAAAGCAAAGCTGATAACCGCACAAAGAAACTCACAACAAAAACTAGAGAATGGGTAAAAAGTTAGAATTAAGTTAAAATTAGACTTAAAATTAAAGTTAAAATTAGAGGTCTTCAGAACTGGATTTATAACCTGTATTAAATGGAATAAAAGCTCTTTTTTGTGGCTGACTTTGAATACTATGCCAGATGAATAGGTGAAAACAGAAATAACCCATGTGAAATGTTTAAAATAGTTGCTAATTTGACAAATCTTGGGTAAAATCTGAGAAACCATGCAAAATCCCTACAAGCGTTAGCAGCACAGATTTTTGTGAAGTTCTTTAAGGATAAATTTGATGATACAATAATCCAAATTTCAAAAATCATTCACAGAAACTTTGTAATAAACTGTCAAATACTATCTCTCTGTGTACTCCCCAGTTTAGTAATGTCAACTTTTTAATCGAAAAGGAAATCATAACTTTAACTTCTAACCTGAAACCTTGTACCTGTCCCTTAGACCAGGCATGTCAAACACGCGGCCCGCAACAGAAATCTGTGCGGCCCGCATGACAGATCCTAGGTAGCACTGAACTTGTAGAAAATGATTACTATCATCTGTGATTGAATCATTCTGCATCTTCGGCGTTACTTACTGACTTTTCTTACTTCTGCCTTCTGACAAAAGCGCGTTTTCCCATGGCATTACGGTACCAGAAACGTCAACTGCTAGTATAGCCACGAGCCTTGACCAAAGTTAATGAGCTGCAACGTCACAACTGAAGTGCTAGGCTGCAGCAGCAGGCAGGGGCAGCTTTGGGCATGTGCAAACTGTGCACCTGCACAGGGCCGCCACGCCAATATATACTGAATATAAAACAGAAAGAGAAAATAACGACACAACTGACGGCAATGTGGCCAAAAAACATTGTGTTTCTTGTTAATTAGTACGCTGTATTTACTAATGTCGCTAGAGTCGGAGCAGTAAGCTATATGTAGTATTAAAACGTTCTGCCGTAATGAGAATATCATGGGCCGCCACTTGGTTTTCAAGTTATGGACACGCGCATATAGAAGCGTGTCATGAGCACGAGGTGGCTATGCAGTGTCCGCAATGGACGTGGTCATCCGCCGTGCATAAGATACCATATTGACATTGGCGAGCGAAGGGGCCACGGATTCTTTCTCTACCCAGGTCCACCACGAGCCTAGAGCCGCCCCTGCTAGGCTACACTACTGGCTGGGCTGCTGAGACTGGCCACTGGGCAGAACTGACCATCACGAGTAGTAAAAGCCCACATATTTTCACATTTTTTGCTCTAGTTTTATGTCATTTTCTGCTAGTATTGTAACGAACAGTTAGTGCAGACTAGAGCTGAAAATCTGAAGTGGACGCGAGAAGTTGGTGAGTTGTTTATTAACATATTTTTGTGATTTTGAGTTGTAAAATTAGTGTAGGTCAGGTGGCTTTTTGCATATCGGTTCATTTTACAATATAAACTTTGAAGTAAACTTAGTAAAGTAAAATTTGATTTTTGGAGGATTTGTTTTCCAACTTAAATTGCTGAGCAATGAATTCAGTGAGCGTTTTCGTGATTTCAGTTCACACGAACAGGACTTTGCGCTGTTCTCTTACAATGTTAAGAATGCGCCTGAGAATATCCATATGGAATTGATTGAACTGCAATCAGATTCTATTCTGAAGGCAAAATACAACGAAGTTGGTGTGCCAGGCTTGTATGCTTACCTGCCACCCTCGTATGTGCAGATCCGTAAGTTGGTATCGACAGTACTGTCTATGTTCGGAAGCACTTACCTTTGTGAGCAATTGTTTTCATTAATGAAAGCTACCAAAACCCCACATCGCTCAAGACTTACTGTCGAGCACCTTTCATCCCTCATAAAAGTTGCAGCTGCACAAGATTTCAAGCCTGATATTGACAAACTGGTTACTAACAAGAGATGCCAAGTGTCGGGACAAAAGAAATAGATCTCACACTGTAAGACTCCTATATAAGCAATGAATATAATATAATGAATATCATATAATAATACAAGGACCTAGCCAAGACTCTAATTGTACGCTGTTATACAGAGATTGTCTGGCAATAAATTGCTTTTCTTTAAACGTTACATTTTTTAAAGTTTGCAGTATTGGAAAGAAAGCTACAGTAACTTTGTATAATAGTATAATAGTATTTGTTACAGGGCGGCCCGCTGACGCACGTATGGCAGTCGAAGCGGCCCACCAATGGTGTGAGTTTGACATGCCTTTCTTAGACCCAATTCCAACTTTTTTTCCAGCTTTTCTAGTGAAAAGCTCACTGTTCTTCTGCTGCAGCTCGTAAGATAGTAAATATAACTGTGGCAGATCATACAATACGTGTCTCCCACATAAACCGGAGCCTGTTCCGAAGTCCCCGGGCCGCTTGGCGTGCAACCTGTTCGGGAGCGATGTGGAATGCAGGTGGACGCAGGAATATGGTTTGTGTGCCCTTTGCACCCCCATGACGGCTTTACATACCGGAGAGGTACTCATTAATGGCTATAAAGTCACGGCATTGTTTGACTCCAGCAGTAACGTGTCCCTCGCTGCTCACCGTTATGTCTTACCATGACAGCTGACTAAACAAAAGATCAGTCTTTGGTGCATACATGGAGAAGTCCGTGTATATAAATCCGCCCGGTGTTACATCTGTCAGGGAGGAAAGCTAAAAAGATTTCCTGTGGCAGTCCTTTCCAACTGACCTTTTCCTGTGATTCTTGGGCGGGACAGGTCTGACAATAAATTGCGTAGACTATTGAGTACTCCCAGTCAGCTGTTGAGCCTTGCAATAAATAAGAATGACTCGTCTCAAGTTGCCTCCACGCCGTGTAACCAGCCAACAGAGAGCGAGACAGAGGTATAAGAGGTGGATGTGAAAACTCCTGGCCCGTCGTGGACAGTTATGTTATCTACCCGCGCCCCGACTGGTTGGGAGGAATCCCTGACCCTTGAGGTCAGAACGGATCCCCTTTCTGACTTGCAGTTTCAATTTAAAAAGACACCGGCTTCTTTCAAGAGAGAGCAATGGAATGACGACTCTCTGAAACACGCAAAGAATGCAGTTGTTCTAGTCAATAGCCAACGCACTCATCAGCACATGCCACAGGGGCCTCGCTTCATGATAGAAAATTACCTATTATATCGGGTCGCGGAGCATGAGGGGGAGGACCGGAAATTGCTGTTAATTCCACGAACCTACCGGCGGCAGGTCTGTGAGTTGCTGCATGCCCACCTCCTTGGAGGCCATCTGGGCTCCGAAAAGACTTGAGTGAATCAAGCTCAGATTTTTTTGTCCGGAGTGTCAGCTACGGCAAATTCTCAGGAGGAACCATGCTCCTCTTGTTCCCCTTCCACTAATTGAAGTCCCCTTTGAAAGAATTAGGTTTGATATTATAGGACCGCTACAGCCCTCAGCCCGAGGACATAAATATATATTAGTCCTCATGGATTATGCAACTCGATACCTAGAGGCTGTGCCTTTGCACTCAGCTACATCTAAAGCTATCGCACGGGAACTAGTAGGGGTCTTTGCACAATACGCCATCCCTAAAGAAGTCCAAACGGACCAAGGGATGCCTTTAACCTCAGAAACACTGAAGGAAACGGCCAAGGAATTGGGATCAACTCCTCCCCCTCGTTATCTTTGCCTATCGGGAAGTCCCACAAGCCTCTACAGGCTTCTCAACATTTGAACTGTTATACAGATGACAGGCCCGGGGTATATTGGATATTTTAAAAGAAGGCTGGGAAGGAGAGGCTCTTCCCTTTACAAACATTCTAGAATATATCGCACAGTTACGAGATAGATTTGGGAAAATTAAACCGATTCTAAAAAGTCATATGGAGGAAGCGCAAGCAGCACAGGCCTGCACGACTCTCTGAGAGTTCTGCCCAGGGGATTGCGTCATGGTATTGGTTCCCACCTCTCACTCCAAATTGCTCACCCATTGGCAAGGCCCTTATGAAATTAAGGAGAGGAAAGGGCTAGTCGATTATTTGGTGAAACAACCATATCATGGACCAAACGAGCGGGTTTATCATGTGAACTTGCTGAAACCGTGGAAGGAGAGGGATCCTGATCCCTCCTCCGGTCAGCCCCGCCCACTCTTTGTTCAAAGAGACCCCTTTAATTTCAGCGAGGAATAATCTGCCAGACAGAGACAGGAGCTGGAATCAGCTATCTGGTCCATCCCAGAGGTGGTGAGTGAAAAACCTGGTCGGACCTCTCTGGTTGCGCACAACAAATTGACTGAGCCTGGGGTTATTGTCCCAGAGTGGCCCTATAGACTCCCGGAGGCAAAGAAAGTTGAAGTGGAAATGGAAATCAAGCGAATGTTGGAACTAGGAGTGATTGAGGAAAGTTTTAGTCCCTGGTGCAGCCCCATTATCTTGGTTAGTAAGCCCGACAGCAGTTGGAGGTTTTGCAATGACTTTCATCAACTTAACCAGGTACCCCACACCACACGTGGATGACCTCCTCGAGAGGCTGGCTCAAGCAAAATTCTTGACCACACTTGACATGACGAAGGGGTACTGGCAGATTCCTGTAACAGAGTCCGCGAAGGTCAAGACCGCGTTTAGCACCCCTAGTGGACACTGGCAGTATCATGTCCTTCCATTCAGGTTACACGGTGCTCCTGCAACTTTCCAGCGTCTAGTGGACAGAATGCTCCGTCCCCATAACGTGTATAGTGCTGCCTACCTGGATGACGTTGTCATCTATTCCAGCACATGGAAGGAACATGTACAGCAGTTCACAGCGGTATTGCGGACACTAGGAAAGGCCGAATTTTTTCTTTGGACTGAGCAAGGCTAAATATTTGGGCTAACTGCTGGGCCGGGGTACTGTGAAACCACAGTGTTCAAAACTAGATGCCATTCTGAAATGGCCCCGTCCGCGAAACAAGAGGCAGGTCCGATCATTTCTCGGTTTGGCTGGGTACTATCGCCAGTTCATACCACGGTTCTCCGAGAGAGCAGCGCCCTTGACTGACTTGATGAAGAAAAGAGCTCCCAACAATGTGGTATGGTCTGACAAGATGGAGGCTGCATTCTGTGACTTGATACAGGTTCGGACTTCAGCACCTATATTAATAACCACTAACTTCTCCCTACCTTTTGTCCTTCAGACGGCAGCCTAGGACACAGGCTTGGGAGTCGTATTGAGCCAAGGAGTTGATGGTGTTGAACACCCCATCATGTACCTGAGCCAGAAACTGTTGGATCGGGAGACCAGGTATGCGGCAGTGGAGAAGGAAGCCTTGGAAATTAAATGGGCGATTACATAGTTGCGGTTCTACCTGTTGGGCCAGAAGTTCACTCTGGTGACGGGCCATGCGCCTTTAAAGTGGATGGCCTTTCACAAGGAGTTGAACCCACGGCTCACTAGGTGGTTTCTTGACCTGTAACCATACAAGTTTTCGCTCGTTCATTGAAAAGGGTCTCTTCATGTCAACACTGATGCCCACTCTCGGGCTCACGACCTCTCAGTGCAGGTCACCCGACCCAATGGGTCTGGGCTGAGGGTGGGGGCCATGTCACACAAGTGCGAATAGGAGGCAGCTGACGGGCTTGGAGAATAATGTTAACATGTCCACCCAGGGGGCGGCAGGGTGCACTGACTCTATTTCTAAGTCTCCTGCAGACCTTTACCAGGAAATCCTACCAGGAGCTGATGCTTCAGCTCAGAGCACGTCACTTCCGACCCCGAGGACGACATCACTTCCCCCAGACTCCCTATAAGGCCTCTCTCCCCTCCCCTGGATTTCAGTTGTTTTGGACTCTGACTTGTAAACACTACTCGCTTTTCAAACCTCTTTATTTTGCAGCCAGAAACATATTATATGGGTGGCTGCCCCAAACCTTTGTGACACCTGGTGTCTACTTCTGTCACAATCTTTAATTTGGAACAAATAACATTTCTTTTGTTGTGTCTTTAATTAACTACATCCACAAGTTAAAAAATTAGATAAGCAAAAACTATTTGTTTAATACAGAAAAAATAGAAATATTAATATTTGTTGGGTATTATATGAGTTACAAAGTTCCGCCGTGTTTTAACCCAGTAAGCATACACATTAGTTTTAATGAATCAGCAACAGTTTACATGTTATCTTTGATATCATTAATCAGTCATATTTTACTACCAATCAGTTTTTCCTTGCTTACAAATATGGGAAAAATAAAAAAAATTAAGTATGAAGGAAACAGGGATGTTAGTTATTTAATGCGTTTATTTCCAGCAGGATTTACTGTTACAATATGCTATACACAGCTTCCAGATACCTATCTGAACTTATCAACAAGGGTATAATTTATAATCTCAATGTCAGCCTAATAAAGAGAGCAAGAATTAATAAAACAGTGTGATGGGCTGCACTTTTAGCTACTAGACTCCAAAGCTGTATAAAGATCAGTCTGCTTGTGTATGAGACACCCCATCGGTCTGCCAATTTAAACATAGGTGGATGACTGACTACTTTAGCCTGGCATAATCTAATTATAGCTGCTGATTAGATCTTCAAAACCCAAAGCTGATCATTAGTCATCTGTAGGAAAATACAAGCAGACCAATTATTAACTGTTAAACCCTCTTCTATTGTATAATGTTCTATTCTATTCCTTTTCTTTTGGACTGCAAAGCATATGCTTAAGATAGCACAGAATGTCCAGATGGTATAGGGGATGTAGAGTCTGTTAGACATTAGAAAAGTCTTCAGAAGTCATTTGAAATGTAACTTTGTCTATTAAAACTGACCATGGATAACCTAAGAGGTTTAAGCTTACGGTTAACTGGACTTTCTATTCATCTTTTCTCTAATGTGAATGTCACCTGGCTGAACATCAGTTCTTAAAATTATTTTACTTGTATGTCATGATTTGCTCGTGTAAATAAAATTGAAACTGTTCTTTGTGATGGGTATTTAACTTTATCATTTACATAATTGAATGCACAGATTAACAGTTTAATCACTTGTGTCACAGCATTATTAATGGAAAAATGTGTAAGCATGCACTCTCAGTCTGTACAGTAAACATAGTAATGACCGGGATGCCCACAGCCTTGGTATCTCTTCCTTGAAACTGGACATTGATATGAAGCTAGATCAGTGATAACACACAAACAAGCATGGATGGTGTAAAAATGTGTGTACTACAATTTATTTCAACAAGCTATGTACAAACTCAATGTAGTTGATGTTCTTTAAATAAATAAATAATTCAAGATAAAAACAAGTGCTCACTGTGAGAGATAAAATCAGGCATCAATAAACAAAGAATTATTCCAAACAAAAGTTAAAATCAAAGTTAAAACCAATGAGATAAAAAATTCAGGTTAGTTTTACTCCTGCAAGTCAGTGCCTTGTTGCTTCCTGTCCCTGCCCCACTTACCTATTAGGTCTCAGCAGCTGAAGGGTTAGACACCGGTATGTGTGGTTAACCATTAAATCGGCTTGCATCCCATGCACCTCAGTCGACCATCGCTAGGATGCCCAGGCCCAGTTCCATCATCCCATCACCATCTATCTGACATCTGTAGGATAATCCTTAAAGCCCTTCAGTTGCTCCTGCTCCCTGGATTCTAAGCAGGAGTGACACTACCCCCAAGAGTGCCACTTCTCTCACTCATTATGAGGCCAACTCCTGACCGATGTGTTTTTCTCTATACCTGTCTGTTCACCTGAACTTACTCTCTTTTTTTTCCAAACTTGTCTCTCTTCCTTAACTTTGTTCTCTAATATATCTTTTGCTGTTGAACCTTTCTCTTCCAATTTGACGCTACTCAGGCTCCAGCATACTCTGTGGGTGCAGGTGTTTAATTAACATCCCACAGATAAAGCAACCACTCATACAAATGCAAACATGATCACCCAGTTTCCTCACTGAACACACCAGGGCCACAAAGCTTTACAGCCACACACACCTGCAACCGACAGATCCTTAGCCACTAGTAATGTAGCAAAAAATAGCAAAGAATAAGCAGTTTCAGCCCCAGAGAGCCATCATACAGATAATACAGGCGCATTGCCATTGATATAAAGGAGCCCTAGTAATGTTAGGGCTCATTTATACTTCACGCTCAGAACGCGTACGCGTCCGCATCATGGCTGCCACGCGTTCCCAGCGTTCATTTCACGCGCCCTCTGAGCAGGTCCTCAGAAATTAACGCGACGCGCGCGAAGTTGCAGTACCAGCAAAAGTCGGGCGCAGTGTGCTAAAAGTCGGAACGGGCGCCAGAGTCTCTGTTTACTATTTACATGTGACAGCAAGCCTCTATGGAGATCCTTCGGGGATCGATGTGCGCGCTTTGCTGTTTGATGAATGGTTCAAAGTGTTGAAGCAAAATGCCGACATACAGATGCATTCGTGGTGCTTTTATATTCAAGCGTCGCATATTCCCGATCGTAATGACACGATACATTTTAAAAGTCTCACATGCCATCTTTTGTGTCGTCTTTTTTATATTTTTTATTTTTGCAACTTAACAACAGCAACATAATGTATAGCGTTATATTTGAACCACTGAGAAAAAAATAAAGGACACGGTGAAAACGTGTATTTTGTGATTTAAAGTGGAAATTTCGGCTTTAGTCTCGAATTGTCCACTTTAACCTCGTAGTTTGCTTTATCATTAAAACAGACCGTCGTAAACGTCATCCCAGTTTTTAATCGCTACGAGCTTCTTGGACCTGACAGCTGCGGCAAGCAGCAAAAGATCACCACACAGAACACATTAAATGTATGATATTCCAACTCTCTGCACATTTAGAATCTTTAGATTCATACTTGATATCACTTTCATGATGAAATGCATTAAAGTGTGTATGTTACATTTTACATATAATTTCGTTTAAATAATGAATACTGTTAATAATTACACACATGGGGGTGACACGGTGGCGGAGCAGTAGCACTGCTGTCTCGCAGGGAGTTACGTTGCTGGTATTTCCTGCTTGTATTCCACACTGTGCTCCGGTTTCCTTCCAAAGATAAGCAGATTTGGGGATTTGGTGCCGCTAAAATGACGCTAGTGTATGTGTGCTTGTATTCACCTTGCGATGAGCGGAGACCTCGTCCAGGGATTGTTTCTCAGTCGTGCCCAATGCTTGTTGGAATGGACACATCCCTGGATTGATGGATTTAATCAATAAACATCCTTTTCACAGATATTGCGGTAAGGTGTTATCGGAATTTAATAGGTGTTTTAGGCAATTCACAACACAGAGAAGCCAAACATGTTCTCACCGTGATAATATCTCGCACTGCCACCTGGTGGACTCCTCCAGCTTTACGTAAAGTACGCGCAAGTATAAACACTTCAACGCTATGCGTAGCAGGAGCGTCCGCTGCAGCATGCGTCGCGTCGCGTGAAGTATAAATGAGCCCTTACTTGACACACTTCTGCTGGATAATTTGTTGGCTGAAAGTACCCGGTGTTAATGTGTTAGAGTGAAGATGCCCAGCATTGTTCATCAGTTTTGTCTTCATTCTTTCCTACTACTTTGAGGGAGTTGAGAATGCATCTCATAACTGAGCCTGCCATTTTAATTAGCTTGTTGACTCTGTGGGCCTCTTGAACTGAGGTTTCCGGACCAGCACACTACAGCACAGAATATCAAATTGGCCATCAAAGAGTTGCAGAAGAGGTGAGGGATATCATTGCCCACTACTAATGCACCACCTCTACATCCTTTCCCTGAATAGTGACCAGGTTCTTTGGTGAAGCAAAGATCAATAACCGGTTCTTTGGTTTTACTGATGCTAAGGTGCAGAGCATTTTTTGCACCAAGAAACAAAGTCTTCTACTCGAGTCCTATACTCTGCCTAATCCCCCTTATTGATACAGCCAATAAGAATAGAATCATCTGAGAATTTTGCAAGTGACATGACCATGTGTTATATTTATAGTCTAAGATGTACAGAGTAAAGTGAAACAAAGACACGGCTGATTCTTAAGGTGCTCCAGAGTTGCTCACATTCATATCACAGTCACAACACAGTCTTTGAGTCCCACAAACTGCAGTCTGCCCAGCAGAGAGCCCATTATCCAGGACACCATAAGTTCACCCATCTGCATATCTCTAAGCTTCCCCTTTAACAGGGGTGGCTGGATGGTACTAAAGACACTGGATAAATCAAAAAACATAATCAGTGCTGCCAAGTGAGAATATGCCTTGTAGAGCAGATAGATAACAACATCCACTCCATTACACCTGAACAAAATAGAGAACCAAAAAGAACATAACTAAATAGCAAGCAGACATGCTTGAAAGACCCAGGGATACAATGCAAACTAGCAGGTACTCTATGCTTGAAAAGCACCTCACAGCACACTTCGGACAAGTTAATATCTAAAAGTATTGCGCCCATTTTTATTATCAATGCTCAGTTCATTATGTGCTTCCCCAATAATTATTGCATATTTAACACAGCTTGGAAGGAACAGGTGGAAAGGGGAAAATTATATAGAAAAATATAATGGACAAAGCCTGCAGCAAGTTTCTGTTCAGAATACACCATGTGAAGGCTTAAGAGAACCACAAGGTCAGAGCCCTGTATAGACCCCAGGCCAAACTGTAATAGCTAGCCATTCACAATTTGTTCACTTACTTCAGGCTCTTATTAATTGCTTAAGATCACAGAAGTACTCCCAAAACAAGTGAACCTAAATGAATGCATTTTTAAAAAAAATGTCAGATCTACTGCAGGAAATACAATTTAAATGGAATTAAGCAATTTTTAGGTACAATCCACACTCATTATCAGGATGTCAGGATACCCATATAGAGCATTAGAATTAATACTCAGAGCACAGCCGAAATACAGAATAGTGTAGGAATTACAGTGCAGAAAAATAAGCCTCAGAGCTACATACTTCTATCATTAGAAAGTCAAAAAACAGCACAAAATATGTGGCACTAGGGAGCTGCGTGGGTGGATGATTAGGCAGGCTTTGGAAGTATGAGGGGGTGTTGGAGACTGCAGAGAAATGAGTCATCACTCATTGACAAAGCTATACTATGTCTGAAAGTAAAACAAAGTAAGACAGGCAAAATGAAGTAGTCATTAATACTGCATATACTGATAACAAATGATAAATGCTTTTATGTGCACCATATTGAGAAATGGGGAAGCATTTTGGAAAAGTATAAAGCGACAAAAACAAAGCATTCAATTCAATGTTTCCAGTTAATACACCTTTGATCTGTACAGTAGATCTTGCACCCTGGTAGCTGCCAGTTTAAAATTATGTGCAGCAGGATGCACCATTAGAATTGTGTCTAGGCAAAGCTCCAACAACAGCAAGCAGACTGGGTTACCTCATATGACGCTTCATAAAGGAAGGCAACGCCATACAAAGAAAACAAGAATTGCTGTCTGAAGCTACTGTACAAATTTATTGCCATAATGAATTAAAATATGGTGCTAATTTTAAAAAAATGATATGGGAAACACTGTGGCAAAGCAGTTGGTCCTTCTGATCATACCTGTAGGAAAATGGATTCACATTCAGTCCCTATCTGTATATTCTCACCGTGTGTGCATGGTTCTTCTTCCACAAAGAAAACAGATACCGTATAGGTTGGGGCTGACCTGTGACTTTAAACTGGTTCAATATAAACAAATGTGTCTGAGTGCATGAGTGTGGCTTGTACTGAACGGACATTCTCTTTCCAGTACGTCTAGCATAATCTCCAGCACCTTAGAACCTTAGAACACTGAAATCAAAGGCAGAAAATAGATGGGCAGATCTTACAAAGAATTCTGCCAGCTTATTAATCAAGATAAACATGAATACACAGTACCAGAAAACTTGAAAAAATGAGCAACAGAAAAGGATGATTTTCCTTGTCTTGGCATTGCAGGATCATTTTTAACTAATTAATATAATTACATAAAATGTAATTTATAAAAAAAATGTACAACACTGGTTTGCATTTTATTAATAAAAATATATTTTACTATATGAAAGAAACAGCAATTAAATATATGTATTTCAAGCAGAACGTGGTGTATTTTGTTAAATATTTAGAATGCAGTCCAAGATAACATTTGCTCTGTCATTACCATTATTAAAATATTTCTATAATAGACTACAGTACTCCAGAAAATGGCCAAAATATTAACATTTTAGAATAAACATCATCCATTAAAGACATCTCCTAATGGTGACAAGGTTCATAAACCATTAAAAACTCCAAATCATTCTATAAAGCAAGAAAAAGTAGCATGACCATTTTTAGTTCAAATGGAAAGTTTTTCAGCAGGCATTAATTAGAAAGTTTTAGTAGCATTATTGATCTGGTTGACAATGACAAGGCATAAAGCAGACTTTCTGTTAAACTTAGTCTAGAATGTCAAAAAATTGAAGTTAAATAGACTGATGCCATCTGAAAATATAAGTCCAAGCATTAATAAACTGATGGAAAAAAGAAACACAAACGCATAACAAATTTGACAACAGTATGTCATCCAGATCATCAAGACTATTTGGATAACTATGCTGTTCGAATATCTTATTTGTCAATATTTTTTTGAATGAGAAAAATGTTGGCAGTTTGCTTTAACCCTATGACCATATATAGCTTGTCCAGTGAGGCATTGCAACTTAAAAATACACAAAAGTTTATTATGTGTACTTATTCCATTAGCCAGGTTTCCATTAACCCCCTTAATGTGTATTTTGAAATTTCAAAACAAAAAAGGCTGTAACAGCAATGTGTGAATTTGTTAAAAATTGCAAAAAAATTTAGACGCTCACTTAAGGTGGTTTTTCAGGGGATTTGACAAAGCAATAATTTGCAAAACTGCGATGGAAACACTTTTTTTGCATTTAGGTTACATGGGTCTCGGCAACAACCCTGTATGCCACACATATAGCGAGTTTATAAAGCATGATGGCTATGCGCTTCTTGGTTGGGACTATCTCTCTTGCGTATGCTATAGCAGGGGACACAAGATGGCCTATTTCACTGCATAATTCCATGAATGTTGAGCTGTTCATTCTAAAATTTTATACCCACAGCTGCTCAGTACAATCACTACGGACGACTTCAAAGAAATTCCTATTATGTGACCTCTGCCAAGAATTAGGAGTTTGCTTTCCCCTTTATTGTATTCACTCACTCTTGTCACCTCTGATTAAAAATGAAAACAGCAATTCTAGACACAATTGAAATAACAGAACCAACACCCATCATATTGTTCGCTATTTTTAATTTCAGGTGATAAAACAAATATTATTTGCAAAAAATCACTCAGTGTAAACACAGACAATTCGCTTTTGTGTTTTGTCAACTTTTAAGAAGTACCGCTTCTATTTTGCACTGCAAAGGAAATTTGGCTAATGATGTCAAGGTGGAACAATGCCTAAAAAAAGGCCTTGATTAGGTCACAGAAGACAGTTTTCTGTGCATTCCAAAATACCCCAAATGACACCTGAAGATAAGGAGAGAGCTGTTGGTATGTGGCATATAATGTGTCAGTGTGGTCAGATGCCATGGATTAAGTCACCCTATTCTGTCCCAACTGCACTGTCAAGCTTGGTCAATTGATGACTCTTAATGTTGACAGTTGTAATTATTTTCTTATTGATTTTGCTCGTTTCTTGTATAGTTTTATATATATATAATTATACACACACAAACCTGAGCTGACCCTCTAATGTTCTTGTTCCTAATCCTATTCATCCTCGTCACACCCAATACAATTATCAGCATCTTTAACTCTGCCACCTCCAACTTTGTCTCTTGTTGTCTGGTCAGTCAGTGCCACGGTCTCCAACCCATATAACATAGTTGGTCTCACTATCACCCTGTAGACCTTCCTATTCACTTTTGCTGATATGTGTGTGTCACAAATTGCTCAGGACACTCTTCTACACCCATTCCACCCTGCCTAAACTCTCTTTTTCACCTCTCTTCCATAATCCCCGTTACTCTGTACTGTTGATCCCAAGTATTTAAATTTGTCCACCTTCACCAACTCTACTCTCTGCATCCTCGCCATTTCACAGAGCTCCCTCTCATTTACACACCTACAGTGGGTACGGAAAGTATTCAGACCCCTTTCAATTTTTCACTCTTTGTTATACAAGTATTGCAGCCATTTGCTTAAATCATTTAAATTATTTTTTTTTCTCATGAATGTACACACAGCACCCCATATTGACAGACAAAAAAAGAATTTTTGAAATTGTTGCAGATTTATTAAAAAAGAAAAACTAAAATATCACATGGTCCTAAGTATTCAGACCCTTTGCTCAGTATTTAGTAGAAGCACCCTTTTGAGCTAATACAGCCATGGGTCTTCTTGGGAAAGATGCAACAAGTTTTTCACACCTGGATTTGAGGATCCTCTGCCATTCCTCCTTGCAGATCCTCTCCAGTTCTGTCAGGTTGGATGGTAAACGTTGGTGGACAGCCATTTTTAGGTCTCTCCAGAGATGCTCAGTTGGGTTTAAGTCAGGGCTCTGGCTGGGCCATTCAAGAACAGTCACAGAGTTGTTGTGAAGCCACTCCTTCGCTTTTTTAGCTGTGTGCTTAGGGTCATTGTCTTGTTGGAAGGTAAACCTTCGGCCCAGTCTGAGGTCCTTAGCACTCTGGAGAAGGTTTTTTGTCCAGGATATCCCTGTACTTGGCCGCATTCATCTTTCCCTCGATTCCAACCAGTCGTCCTGTCCCTGGAGCTGAAAAACACCCCCACAGCATGCTGCTGCCACCGCCATGCTTCACTGTGGGGACTGTATTGGACAAGTGATGAGCAGTGCCTGATTGTCATTCAACCTTCTCCCTCTCTCTCTCTCATTCTCTTCATTCATTAGCCTCACAAAGTACTCTTTCCATCTGTTCAACATACCCCCTCCTCACTTGTAATGGTTCCAATTTTATCCTTTATCACCCTAACCTGCTGTACATCTTTCTCTGCTCTGTCCCTCTGTCTACCCAATCGGTACAGGTCATTTTCTCCCTCCTTAGCGTCCAACCTCTCATACAACTCATTGTAAGCCTTTTCTTTAGACTTCGACAGCTCTCTTCACCTTGCTCCTTATCTCCTTGTACTCTTATCTATTTTCTGCACCTCTCCGAGTATCTCAAGTCATCATAACAACTATTCATAGTGGCTCTAAAATCCGTACTGACCCCAACTCTCTCTTCTGTTTCTTTTTCCGGTTTCTTTGTGGTGGCGGCCTGCGCCACCACCACCTACTCAAAGCATCATGATGCACCAACATTGATGGACTGAAAGCCAGGAGTCTACGTGACCATCATCATCAGGTCCTTCCATGAAAACCCTAAATACAAAGAGGACTGTTTGACTTATGTTAGGTAGATTGCCCAGAGGGGACTGGGCGGTCTCGTGGTCTGGAACCCCTACAGATTTTTTTTTTTTTCTCCAGCCTTTGGAGTTTTTTGTTTTTTCTGTCCACCCTGGCCATCGGACCTTATTTATTCTATGTTAATTAATGTTGACCTATGTTTATTTTTATTGTGTCTTCTATTTTTCTATTCATTTTGTAAAGCACTTTGAGCTACATTTTTTGTATGAATATGTGCTATATAAATAAATGTTGATTGATTGAAGTCTCCTTCCCCAACCTCTATCCTCTATATACTCTCCTGTACTTCCCCATTCCACCACCAGGTTTCCTTTTCCTTCTTCATCTGTTCAGATGTCACGCCAAGCACCCTTCTTGCTGTCACCCTTACTACTTCTGCTGTAGTTGCCCAGCTGTCTGGTTACTCTTCACTGCCACCCAGTGCGTGTCTTACCTCCTCCCTTAACTCAATCTTGCAGTCTTCCTTTTTCAACTTCCACCATTGATCCTTGGCTCTACCCTCACTCTCCTCCTCTTATTCATCTCCAAACCCATCCTACAGAACACCATCTTAGGCTGCCTAACTACATTTTCCCCTGCCACCATTTTGCAGTCTTCAATCTCCTTCAGATTGACCCTCCTGTATAGGATATAATCTACCTGTGAGCTTCCTCCACTCTTGTATGTCACCCTATGTTCATCGCTCTTCTTAATATACGTATTCATCACAGCCATGCCCACCTTCCATCCATCCATCCATTATCTAACCCGCTGAATCCGAATAGGGTCACGGGGGTCTGCTGGAGCCAAACCCAGCCAACACAGGGCACAAGGCAGGAAACAATCCTGGGCAGGGTGCCAACCCACCGCAGGACACACACAAACTCACCCACACACCAAGCACACACTAGGGCCAATTTAGAATTGCCAATCCACCTAACCTGCATGTCTTTGGACTGTGGGAGGAAACCGGAGCGCCCGGAGGAAACCCACGCAGACACAGGGAGAACATGCAAACTCCACGCAGGGAGGACCCGGGAAGCGAACCCAGGTCTCCTTACTGCGAGGCAGCAGCGCTACCACTGCGCCACCGTGCCCCCCGCCATGCCCACCTTTTTCACAAAATCCACCATCATCTGACCCTTTTCATTCGTCTCCCTGACAAGATACCTACCCATCACCTCCTCCTCTCCTTCATTCCCTTAACCAACATGTCCATTGAAATCCGCTCCAATCACCACTCTCTGTCCCTTGGGTACACTGTCTATCACGTTATCCAGCTCACTCCAGAAATCTTCTTTCTCATCCATTGCACACCCAACTTGTTGGGCATATGCATTAACAACATTCATCATTACACCTTCAAATTCCAGCTTCATAATCATCACTCTGTCTGACACTCTTCACCTCCAAAACACTCTTAACATACTGTTTTATTCAGAATAACCCCAACCCCATTTCTCCTCCCATCCACACCATGAAAGAACACCTCCGATCCACATGGCCTTACGTCCCTTCCATTTAGTTTCTTCCCTTACCAATCATACTGCCAACATTCAAAGTTCCTACTCTCAGTACCACTCTCTTTACCTTTCTCCTCTCCTTCTGCCTCCTGACACTTCTCCCTCTTCGGCCAACAGTAGCCTAATTTCCATCAGCACCCTGTTGGTAAACAGTACTAGTGGCAGCTGTTGTTAACTCATGCCTCGACTAATCCCGTATGGAAATCTGTATTGTTGTCCGCATATTGATTGGCAAAATTTTACACCAGATGCCCTTCCTGACTTAACCCTTCCCATTTATCCAGGCTTAGGACCGGCACAAAGAAACACACTAGTTTGTGCATCCCCTGTGGCTGGGTTCTTTTAAAGTCACCACCATTCTCCGGATTTCAAAAGATTTAATTTTAAAGCCAAAATAAATAATTTGTCAAAAGTATATTTCAAAAATATAAATATTGGTAGGTTCTGCTTGCATAAATATTCAAACCCGTGGTAAAGTGTCCCTAAACAAAACAATTAAATAATTAGCTTCTATCAGTGAGCAATTAGAGCAAAGGTCACATTTTCTAGATACAAAAATCACTCTGTTCAGGGGTCATTAGCCAAGCTGCAAACCCATTGTGAATATGAAAATTAAAGACCAGAACAGAAAAGTAAGAAACAAAGTGATACAAATGCATAAGTCAGGAAAAGGGTGCAAAAAATACTGAAGTGCTTGTATGTGCCAGTGACCTCTCTTGGATTCATCATCAGGAAGTAGAAAGTGTATCGCACCACCCTTTACTGTGTAATGAAGCCTGTCTATCAAATCTTAGCACCCAAGCATGATGAAGATTGGTAAAGGAAGCAGCAAAAAAGCCTGTCATCACTGCAAAGGAACTACAAAAGTCAGTTGCTGAAACTTTGGTACATGTGCATGAGACCACAACATCAAGAGCTCTCCACAATAGTGGCCTGTTTAGGAGGAAGTTAAGAAAGAAGCTATTACTTAAGAATATCCCAGGTAGGATGTGGGAAAAGGTTTTATGGCAAGCTACAACCAAGAATATAGCTTTTTGGCTAAAATTCAAAGTGCTATGGGTGGCACAGATCCAACAATGCCCATGCCTCATAAAACACCATACCTACAGGAAAGTATGGTGCTGGCAGTATCATGCTGTAAGGGTGCTTTTCATATACAAGGACTAGAAATCTTGTTAAGACTGTTGGGAGAATAGATGGAACAAAATACAAAGAAATACTGTAAGAGAACCCATTCCGGCGGAGAAACTGAGGTTCTGGCCTCAACCCCATTGAGAATTTGTGGTACTCTTTGAAAATTGCAGTCTACACTTGCCATTCAACCAACCTGAATAATCTGCAGAATATTTGCCAAACAGAATGGGATAAAATCATTTGTGAGCAATGCGCAAAGGTGATTCAGACTTACTCCAAAAGACTTGAGTCTGTTATTGCAGCAAAAGGTAGTCCTACTAAATATCGATGTGTGGGTGTTTGAATACTTATGCAAGCATTATTTTTCCATTTTTATTTATTTTTTTTTTGTAATGTACCTTTGACAAACTGTTGGAACCCTGCACACACATATACCTTCTATAAGTATCTTTTGAAATCCAGAAAATGGTGTTGAGTTTCAAAGGTACTGAATAACTTTGCAAGGTACTGTATATATACCCATACATATACACAAATATAGCCATAGCTCCTTCTTTCTCTTTATGCCGTGTTGACAACGCACAGATAGAACCATTTAAATGGAAGCTGAAACCTCCAAGCCTCAAAGCCTGTTTTTAAAAAGAGGCAGGAAGTTTAACAAATAGGATAGGCCCCAGAAGGGAGACCAAAGCCCAGAGAGATTAACACAACCTAGAAAGTTTGATAAGAAGGCTGGAGAACAACCCATTCCAATTACACAGCCTGGGAAGGGATAAAAAAAAGAAGACTGCACATTTCTTCATCTTCAGGTGAAGGAGCTTAGACTGATTGGTTGTTCTAGTCATCTTGGAAGAGATTGCACACTGTCCTACAACCAAACTTCATAGACCAGGGGTGGGCAAAGTCGTTCCTGGAAGGCCGCAGTGGCTGCAGATTTTTGTTCCAACCCAATCGCTTAATAAGAAGCCCTTATTGCTCAAGTAACACGTCTGCTTCATTTTAATTTTGTTACTCGTTAGGATTTTGAACCTTTATTGCTTATTTTAAGCTTAAACAGCTGTATTCTCGGTTTTTAATTGCTCCATATTAGCTATAAGATTCAAATGACAAAAGAAACCAGCAGTCCTCAATTTAGCTTTTTCCATTTATACCTGTGTGTATTTATCATGCACTATTTGGTTTAATTAAATTAATAATTAAGCAACTGGGTTGAAACAAAAACCTGTAGCCACTGAGGCCCTCCAGGACTGACTTTGCCCACCCCGGTCATAGACAATGACAATGACCCTGTTACCTTATAATAACTAAAAAAAAAGGTCTCTTTTTAAGTCATTTTTTTGAGTGCGTTCAATATATTTTGAATAATAGGGAGACACACTTGAGGCATCCTTAGCTCACTGTAACCCACTCCCTTTACTGTAAAACAACAGACACAAGAAGGAGATGAACAGAATGGGTGACCAAAATTACAAAATAAACAAATAAGGGAAACAAAAGCCTACTGACTGTCTGAGCTTTACTATAATGGGTCAGTGCCTTATCAGTCTGATCAGGTGGCTGTCCCACTTTAACCTTTGTACCAACATTAATATTTCTGCTTCTCACTTCCTATAAAACAATGTTTGATCCTGCCTCTTTGGATCAGATGCTGATATATTTTTCCACGCTTATACCACAAATATTTTTGCATAACATTTATATATATATATATATATATATATATATATATATATATATATATATATATATATATATATATATATTTCACTAAGGCTCGCAAGACAGTGAGCGCAAGCAAGACAGAGAGCCACGCCCGCCAACTCTAAGACCATGGGATACGCTCGACAGAGCCCCGCCCGCCAACTCTAACCCTCCTACCGCGTCATGGGATATGCACAACAGAGCCACACACGCCAACTCTTAACCATCCTCCCGCGTCCAGCGTCGCTCTTGAGGCATGTGCACTGCCTGCTCATGTGCCCACAAGCAACAACTCACCAAACACAGCCTCAGTCGCTTTCGTCTGTGCAAAAGTCCACATGCACCTCTGAGCCACATTGACTTTTCAACGCACGCAAGACAGAGAGCCACGACCGCCAACTCACAGAGCCCCACCCACCAGCTCTAACAGAGCCCCCCGCCCATGAGTTACACCACGTAAGAGCCGCAGACGTCCACTCTAACCCTCCTCCAACGTCATGGGGAAAGCACGACAAGGCCCCGTCCGCCAACTCTCCCCCTCTGTTGAGGCAATTATATGGCGATATCAACTTCTCAACTGTCACTCTGGAACAACTCAGTACGCGAGCTATATTAAGCGTCACCAACGAAGACTCACTACACCTTAATGAACAGCTGCTGAAACTTATCCCAAAAGACGAAGTTAACTTTCACCAGCGTTGACTCCATCGTCACAGACGATCCTGCAGATCAACTTGCATTCCCCGAAGAATTTCTTAATAATCTTACTCCCAATGGCATGCCTCCACATAAACTCAAAATTAAAATTGGTTCAGTCATCATGCTTCTCAGGAACCTCATGCCAGCAAAAGGTCTCTGTAATGGCACTAGACTTTCTCTTACCAGCATTCACCGCAATGTACTGGAGTGTAAGACTATCACATCTGCTACCTCACAAACTGTCCTTATTCCCCGGATTTACCTGTCCCCATCATATTCTAATTTGCCTTTTACTTTTACACGCAGACAATTTCCTGTTAGAGTGGCGTTTGCAATGACTATTAACAAGGCACAAGGACAAACTTTCAAAAAAATATACCTGTATCTGCCAAAACCTGTTTTCACTCATGGATAATTGTATGTTGCTCTCTCCAGAGCTCCATCTTTTCATTCACTGACAGTATCCTCAAACCCTCCCCATTTGGACAACTGTGTATTTCAGGAAGCGTTCACTCATCAATAAATAATTATATGCGGCGTATGCTACGCTGCGGGTTGGCTAGTTATATATAATTGCGCTTTGAGTAGTAAGAAAAGCGCTACATAAATGCAAATAATTATTATTATTATTATATATCCAATGTCTGTCTACTTTTCACGAGAGAGCTACTTAACAGATTTAGATCAGGTTTTTTTCTATAATTTGCTTGAACATTCCGGTTGATTTTCTGACTTCTCTCATCACGCTAAGTATCATAGTTCGGTTGCAGGAGCAATATATTCACACTAATACGAGACAGAGACTAAGGGCCTAGGTGAGGGGGAAGCAGGAAGTCAGAAGTCGGGAGCTGGGTGGGGCCCTCCTCACTCACATGCCAGCAATCCATTCAAATCAGTCTACCTCTGGCCACGTTTTGGAGCGTACCTTACCTCCACTTAGGTAGCGATAACTGTGATTTTTAAAGTTTGTCCTGTTTCACTATTACGTGGGCAGGACTGCAGGGACAGCTAGTATATAGTATGTATAGACTGCTGTCCTTCTAGCAACTAAACTTCTATCTAAAAATAACAGCGGGTTTTGATTACCACCATCAACCCCTCCTTTTTAACAATATTTTCTTCTTTTTTAAAGTTCAGGTTACTTAAGCTATCATTTCCTAATAAGTATAAGTGGGTAACACTAAAGTAGATGCTGCACATTAGCATTTAGTGGCATTTGCATCTACAGTATGTCCACTCTGCTTATTGTTAGTATTTAAGCCTATGCAAAAGCCAAGCAAAATGCCAAGATGTAGCCTGAAGAAGGGGCCTGAGTTGCCTCGAAAGCTTGCATACTGTAATCTTTTTAGTTAGCCAATAAAAGGTGTCATTTTGCTTGGCTTTTCTCTACATTCATAATGGCTAACACGGTACAACAACCTAGTACTAAAGCCTATGTAAAAAAAAATCTACTCTTAATTTCTTACATAAATTATTCTTACACCACTACACTTTTCTGAATGCAAAATAATAAAAAAGGTCATCTAATTAAAAAAATGAGATCAATTAAAAGTAAAAATGACTTACTGATTGTGAAGTTGGTTGAAATAAAAATCTTAATTCACAGGTGGCCCTGGATTAAATTTGAAAATCCCAGCTGTGTTTATCATTTTAGTGAGACTGAGCAATGAATCGGATCAGTGGTAGCGGTTATACCAATACAGTGTTCAAGTGGTGGCAATGTCCTTGGATAAAGCTGTCATTTAACCAAGTCAGTCTTTATTCCCATTTTCACCTAAGGTCACAGGCTCTGGGTAATTACTGAAAGAATTAAATTCAAGGCATAACCCACTGAACTCCAAAAGGGTAGATCCAGGATCCGTTGAAGGACTTGAACAATATGTTTCAACTGTCCCTTGAGCATTTGGGTGCTGTTTAAAAAGGGCCAGAGGATGTTGCAGAGGAAAGGAAGGAATAATCGGCCTAGTTCAGTGTGTTGCTACTGCAGGCCTTCTTAGGAAGAGCTGAACGAAAAAAAAGAATCATGACATTGACAATTGCTGCAACTAATGCAAGGGATATGCATAATATGTTTACATTATTTTATAACTTCTATTCATCAAAAGGGGCTCTAATATGCTATTTACTCTTCTACATTACACAGTAAAATACTCTGCTGTAAGTATTCACTTAAAGTATATTACAGTACTTAAATCACTGAAACACATAAACTGTTCACACACTAATGATCTCTTTTTCCTGTGCACATCACTCCATCTAGTGTCACATAAAGCTCACTACAAGGTGCTAGAAGGAAAGCAGAAAATGTTCCTAACTTTAATAGTGTTTTTCAGGAAATAAAAATTGACCAAAAAAAGCAAGTCTTTAAGCAGTATAAAAACAGACAGAAATATCAAATTATGGAAATTTTGCTCATATTTTAAAAAATGCATGCCAACATTTAGTAATCATATTTAACACCAAAAAAAGACATTCTGAAAATGTACAAATCAAACAATTTGCACATTTCATCAAAAAAAAAAAATTAATCTCACAAAATGAAATGCTGCATTATTCTAGATTGACTAGACAGTAAAAACTACAAAACTTCCACATATGCCGTGACATTTTAAGGAGCTTGTTCCAAACTGATAGCTCACTTCTCTCTTTGTTCAGAGTTAAATTAATATGTGTGAAAGTGTCTGTATATTCAATAGTACTTAAACTTAAAAATTGCTGTATGCAGCTCAGGTTTCCAAGTAGTGAAGCCAATCTTGGATCCATCAGACACATGACAGGATAAAACTCTGAACAAGGCAGCAGTCAATCATAGAGCACATTCAAGCACAGACCCACAGTCATTCTTAAGGTGCCACCAATCAATCTGACACTGAAGTGTTTAGGATGTGACACAGACAGTAATTAATCTAGAATTAAAATCTAAGACTGTGAAGGACTGCTGTTATATACCACACTGCTAATTCAATGATAAACTGCACATTTTGCTCATGTTTTTATGCATTGCAACTTGCAAGATCATTTACACAGACGTCTTTTTACAACTACAATGCCGGTATGTCGAACTACTTGCTCAGAATCAAACAGTGGTTCTGAGGCAGTAATTAAACCACCAGGTTTAATGGTTTAAAGTCCCTTTTCTTAATAAAAACACCTGTTTCAGTCACCCTGTCATCCTATTTTCACTTTCTAAATTGGCATACAATTTTGCTATGATTGTTTAAGGTGAAAATGAATAAAAAAATTACCAAATGAGAAGTTAGTGTTATGTATCAATATTAAAAGACAGGTTATATTTTCTGAGATAAAATCAGGATGGAGATTAAGAAAAGAGTGGGGGAAGTAGGTCTGGATATTGTTAATATTCGAGTAGTTATTTACTGAGGTATATCACTAATTTTTTGATACCATCTGCAGGATTAACACATTTGATGGCATTTTTCCAATGATTGCTCAGTATTCGATAGTGAGGCTAGATCTTGATTATCAGTAGCCATGATCTAGAAAGTTGTACCGGTTTGAAATTAAATTCACAGGCCTACAGTTGAGCTTTTGTTGCAAACGATGAAAACTAGACCAATTATGAGAGATATATTTTCACCTTTAATAACGGTCTTCCAACCAACAATATTTAAGTGAAAAACTGATCACTTTTGTAAAGATAATTAAAAATAATAACAAAAATAAATAATGTGTACAGCCTTTACAACAGTGTTCACATTTAGCCAATCACATTTCATATCATATACAAAGGAAGCTTGACTTCACCTGACATCAACTAAAGTGATCCTCATTACCCCTAAATAAAATTCAGCTGTTCCTGAAGGACTTTCTTGAAGTTTTTTTTGCGGAACAGTGCCGAGATAAGCACAGTACAAAAGACCCACAGACCTTATTGTTAAAGAGTACAGGTTTGAAGAAAGAAATAAGTGAGATTTGAAAGACATTACATCTATCACAACACACTGAGGACCCCGGCCAGTCTCAAGTCATTACCATCATTTTGTGTAGTATCCACAAACCAAAGATGGGCAATAGCATAGCATAGCAAAATGGAACCTATTTCTCACAACAAAGAATATTAAAGCTTGTATAAATTTTGCAAGAAAATCTTCCAACACATTTTTAAAAATATCTTACAGAGCGAGGAAACCAGGGCAAAAAGTATTGTTTTAATTCCAAAAGATATGTTAGGTGCAAAGCCAACAAACCTTATTGCCTAATTAATGTTGGTCATCCATGACACTGCTTCTCTTGAGATAGTACAGAAGCTCTATTCAGGATAGAAGGGAAAATGAATAGCTCTAAATATCCAGATATTGTGGTGTTAAATCTTATACCCTCTTTCAGCTTACTGAAGTTAAAAGAATTCCTCCTTTTAGGATAACAATGATCTGAACAGCATAGCCAACTCACACAGGAATGCCGTTAAAAAAAAGGAAGAATAGCACCTAGGAATGACCCTATCAGAGAGCAGAACCCAAAGCAGAAGTTAAAAGTTGTACACACTTATGTAACCAAAGAATTAAATGTTTGTTTTTTTTTTATTTTAAACAAGCATTTCCTCAGAATGTTTTATTTCCTCAATTTGTTTTATTTTCAGCAGTGCTGATTACAGTTTTATTTTAAATACTGCTGGTTGCCCAATCTTATTAAATGTCAAAAAAGCCTCAGATGATTTGTCCAGAATTCATCTTTAAAATAATCAAGGCTGAATTGTAATGGAGGTGTGTAGAAGTTTGATTTCCCACTTCTCTTTGCTCTTCCTTATCCCTCCAAAGTGTACAACTCTAGAAACCATCTTGGGTAAATAAGTAACTTTCCTTTAAAGAAATGATCTGATCAGGAACATCTACTGAATAAAAATATTAATGGTTAGGACACTTATATACTTGTGTACTGTTTTCAGTTTTTAATATAATAAAAACAAAATATTTCAATGCTAAACTTCATAGTTGACAACAAAGATATTTGCTTCATCTGCAATTTTTCACTTCTTACTTCTGCATTACAAATAAAGCTATTGTTTGAGAAAGAAAAAAACATGCCTTGTGATTATTCAGACTGTTCTGAATGCTTTTCTGCAGTGTGTCCAATTTTGCACGTAATAACACCTAATCTACAAGATGCTTCGCAAAGTAGAACTTCTATTGATTAATATGGTATGTCTGTAGTATTAAAATACATGAATAAAAGACATCAGAAATCATGCATGTAACACTTTATTAATAAGAAAATCTTTGATTTTTGCAGCATATGTCCTATTTAGTCAGTTTAGTTTAGAATTGACGCTCTGCCTGATTATCAATATTTGTATGTAATCTATGTGTTATAAGTAGTACAAAGTATAAACTAATTTATGAACTTTTCCCCTTTAATTATTAACAAAAATACAACAAGAAAATAGTAAAAATAAACACATTTGAATTATACTTAACCTATACAGTGTGGCACAAGGATAATTGCTGCTGCTTCACAGCTGCAAAAACCTAGCTTTCAATCCCATCTAGGTCACCGATATTGGGAAGACACACATTCTCTCGTTATCTGCTGTGGACTATGACCTGGACACAGACAGGCAGACACGTTTGAATCACCCCACACACGTTTATCATACATTCTATTTACAAGTCTTAAGTGCTCACAAAACCCTAGAGTCCCCAAAGTCCTGGCCAACACCACACAATGCCTTCACTCTTCAGGCCACCTCCACATCTCCTTCCAGACCTTGTCCTTCCTTCTCTCCTGACTCCAGCCCCGAATGAAGGGAGGCGGCCCCTTTTATCCACACCCAGATGTGCTCCAGGTGTTTCCCGGCAATCTCCCACCGACACGCCCCTGTGTGGCGGAAGTGCCGGCTGTATCCCCGGAAGCATTCCGGGTGTCCCCGCTCCTCTTCCCCCCAGCACTTCCTGGTGTGAGGAAAAGGAAAACATTCTACGGTCATCCAGCACAGAGAGAGTGTTCTTGGTTTGGCTAAATGTCATGAATTGTTTTTTTTTCTTCATCAAGGAAAAAATTCTACGGTCATGCAGCATACTTGTCTTTCATGATTGTCCAGGCCTTCTGATTTTGCTGGGCTCACCAGTGCATTCCTTAAGAATGTACCAAATGGTTGATTTGACCACTCCTAGTCTTTCTGCTATCTCTCGGATGAGTTTGTCTTCTCTGCCTAATGATGGACTATTTTTACTTGCATGGACAGCTTTTTGGACCTCATATTGAGAGTTCACAGTGACAGCTTCCAAATGCAAATCCCACACTTGGAATCAATTCCAGACCTTTAACCTGCTTATTAGTGAATGAAATAATGAGAGACCTGCTTACGCTTAGCTATGGAACAGCTTTTCAGTCAAGTGTCCAAATACTTTTGAGCCCCTGAACATGGGGGGAATCATGTACAGTATAAAAATGGCTGTCATTACTAAATGGTTTATTCTATATTTCTGTTAAACCCTTTGAATTAATGCTGAAATTACTTTTCATGCTCCTCCTTGAACCGTCAACTTATCGTGGTGGAGGGGTTTGCGTGTCCCAATGATCCTAGGAGCTATGTTGTCCGGGGCTTTATGCCTGGTAGAACCACCAAGGCAAACTGGTCCTAGGTGAGGGATGAGACAAAGAGCGGTTCAACAAACCTCCAATGAAGAGCAAAAACTTTGGACGCGTTTTCCCTTGCCGGACCTGGGTCACGGGCCCCCTCTGGAGCCAGGCCTGGAGGTGGGGCTCGATGGCGGCGCCTGGTGGCGGGCCTGCACCCATGGGGCTCGGCGGGCACAGCCGAAGAGGTAGCGTGGGTCCTCCTCCCCATGGGCTCACCACCTATGGGAGGGGCCAAGGAGGTTGGGTGCAGTGTGAGTTGGGTGGTGGCCGAAGGCGGGGACCTTGTCGGTCTGATCCTCGGCTACAGAAACTGGCTCTTGGGGCGTGGAATGTCACCTCTCTGAAGGGAAGGAGCCTGAGCTAGTGTTGCGAGGTGAGAGGTTCGGCTAGATATAGTGGACTCACCTCGGCGCACAGCTTGGACTCTGGAACCAATCTCCTTGAGAGGGCTGGACTCTCTACCACTCTGGAGTTGCCCGGTGAGAGGCGCCGAGCAGGTGTGGGCATACTTATTGCCCCGACTTGGAGCCTGTGCATTGGGGTTTACCCGGTGGGCGAGAGGGTGGCCTCCCTCCGCCGGGTGGGGAAGGGTCCTGACTGTTGTTTGTGCGTATCGCCCGAACAGCAGTTTGGAGTATCCACCCTTTTGGAGTCTCTGGAGGGTTGCTAGAGGGCATACCTTCTGGGGATTCCCTCGTTTTGCTGGGAGACTTCAATGCTCCGTGGGCAATGACAGTGAGACCTGGAAGGCGTGATTGGGAGGAATGGCCCCGATCTGAACCCGGCGGTGTTTTGTTATTGGACTTCTGTGCTCGTCATGGATTGTCCATAACGAACACCATGTTCAAGCATAAGGGTGTTCATATGTGCACTTGGCACCAGGACACCCTAGGCCTCAGGTCGATGATCGACTTTGTGGTGTGTCGTGGACTTGCGGCCATATGTCTTGGACACTTTCGGGTGAAGAGAGGCGAGCTGTCAACTGATCACCACCTGGTGGTGAGTTGGCCGATGGTGGGGAAGATGCGGTCAGACCTGGTAGGCCCAAGCGTGTTGTGAGGGTCTGCTGGGAGCGGCTGGCAGAGTCCCCTGTCAGAAGTAGCTTCAACTCCCACCTCCGGCAGAACTTCAACCCGTCCGAGGGAGGTGGGGACATTGAGTCGAATGGGCCATGTTCCGTGCCTCTATTGTTGAGGCGGCTGACGGAGCTGTGGCGCAAGGTGGTGGTGCCTGTCGTGGCGGCAATCCCGAACCCGTTGGTGGACACGGCGGTGAGGATGCCGTCAAGCTGAAGAAGAGTCCTATAGGACTTTTTGTCCTGTGGGTCTCTGGAGGCAGCTGATAGGTACCGGCAGGCCAAGCGGAGCAGCGGCCGGTTGTTGCTGAGGCAAAACTTCGGGCATGGGAGGAGTTTGGAGGCCATGGAGAGCGACTTTGGACGGCCGAGGAGATTCTGGTCCACCGTCCGGCGTCTCAGGAGGGAAGCAGTGCAGTGTCAACACCGTATATGGTGGGGATGGTGCGCTGCTGACCTCGACTTCGGGCGTTGTGGGTGGTGGGAGGAGTACTTGAAGACCTCCTCAATCCCACTAACATGCCTTCCAATGAGGAAGCAGAGCCTGGGGACTCTGAGGTGGGCTCTCCCATCTCTGGGACTGAAGTCACCGAGGTGGTCAAAAACTCCTTGGTGGCAGGGCCCGGGGTGGATGAGATCGCCGGAGTTCCTTAAGGCTCTGGATGTTGTAGGACTGTCTTGGTTGACCGTCTCTGCAACATCGCATGGACATCGAGGACAGTGCCTCTGGATTGGCAGACCGGGGTGGTGGTCCCCTCTTTAAAAGGGGACGGAGGGTGTGTTCCAACTATAGAGGGATCACACTCCTCAGCCTCCCTGGAAAAGTCTATTGGGGTTCTGGAGAGGAGGGTCCGTCGGATAGTGAACCTCGGATTCAGGAGGAACAGTGTGGTTTTAGTCCTGGTGGGAACAGTGGACCAGCTCTTCACCCTTAGCAGAGTCCTGGAGGGTGCATGGGAGTTTGCCCGACCGGTCTACATGTGTTTTGTGGACTTGGAAAGGCATTGACCGTGTCCCTCGGGGAATCCTGTGGGGGTGCTCGGGAGTATGGGGTACGGACCCCTGATAAGAGCTGTTGGTCTCTGTACAACGGTGTCAGAGCTTGGTCCGCATTGCGGCAGTAAGTCGAGCCCGTTTCCAGTGAGAGTTGGACTCCGCCAGGGCTGCCCTTTGTCACCGATTCTGTTCATAACTTTTATGGACAGAATTTCTAAGCGCAACCAGGGTGTTGAAGGGGTCGGTTTGGTGGACTCAGGATTGGGTCACTGCTTTTGCAGATGATGTTGTCCTGTTTGCTTCATCAGGCCGTGATCTTCAGCTCTCTCTGGATCGGTTAGCAGCTGAGTGTGAAGCGGCTGGGATGAGAATCAGCACCTCAAATCCGAGAGCATGGTCCTCAGCGGAAAAGGGTGGAGTGCCCTCTCAGGGTTGGGGAGATCCTGCCCCAAGTGGAGGAGTTCAAGTATCTCGGGGTCTTGTTCACGAGTGAGGGAAGAATGGGCGTGAGATCGACAGGCGGATCGGTGCGGCATCCGCGTGATGCGGGCTCTGCATCGGTCTGTCGTGGTGAAAAGGAGCTGAGCCGTAAGGCAAAGCTCTCAATTTACCAGTCGATCTACGCTCCTACCCTCACCTATGGTCATGAGCTATGGGTAGTGACGAAAGAGCGAGATCGAATACAAGCGGCTGAAATGAGTTTCCTCCGCAGGGTGTCTGGGCTTTCCCTTAAAGATAGGGTGAGAAGCTCAGTCATCCGGGAGGGCTCAGAGTAGAGCCGCTGCTCCTCCGCATCGAGAGGAGTCAGATGAGGTGGCTCGGGCATCTGATCAGGATGCCTCCTGGGCGCCTCCCTGGTGAGGTGTTCGGGCACGTCCAACGGGAGGAGGCCCGGGGAAGACCCAGGACAGCTGGAGGGACTATGTCTCCCGGCTGGCCTGGGAGCATGGGATTCTCCGGAAGAGCTGGAAGAAGTGGCGGGGAGAGGAAGTCTGGGCCTCTCTGCTTAAGCTGCTGCCCCGCGACCCGACCTCGGATAAGCGGAAGAGGATGGATGGATGGATAAAATATTTTCATGTATTCTTACATAACCATAGCTTGACACGTACTTTTTTGTGCTTCTACAATCTATACTTCTAATGCTATAGTGGAATGTTTATAAATCCTCCTGTGCCATGTTCTATACACAAATGTACTTATTTAATCACTACATTCTGCTGTTAAATCCTCAGCTCTGACTATTCACTTTTTGATCCTAATCTCTGATCTGAATTCTCACATGCCTGATGCAAAGACTTCCACAGGTCTTTGGCAGCACTGAAGCAAATGACAAGGCTTGAAAGGTTTTTCTGCAAAATTGCAGTTTTAACACCTTGAGATGCAATAAATGAAAATGGAGTTAAACTCAGAGCACTTCTGGAAACTTATTTTTACTGCTGTTTTTACACTATGTGTTATTTTCTTCTGCGTAACATGCAACATTCTATTTTATAATTCACGATTTACTTTTCAACCCTACTACTGCATGTCAAATCCATGATGTTGTAAGTGCAATAGAAAATATTTTTTTCAGCACTGACAATTTTAAGTTTTAATTACTTGTACACAAATGTATTTAAAATAGGGCCATCAAACAATTCGAATTTTTAATCACGATCAATTATTGCAAAATGCCAATCAATTAATTATGTTTAACCAAAGTATTTCATCAATGTCCAGTAGTCTAGATGCTCAAACTGTGAAGACTAGAGCCATTCATACAAATCCTGCATACATGACATAATCATCCCAGTAGGCAACTTATAAGAATTCTCAAACTTCACTAAATGATGTTTCTCTGCCCTACAGTGCCTCTGGAAAGTATTCACAGCGCATCACTTTTTCCACATTTTGTTATGTTAAAGCCTTATTCCAAAATGGATTAAATTCATTTTTTTACTCAGAATTCTACACATAACACCCCATAATGACAACGTGAAAAAAGTTTACTTGAGGTTTTTGCAAATTTATTAAAAATAAAAAAACTGAGAAATCACATGTACATTAAGTATTCACAGTCTTTGCTTAATACTTTGTTGATGCACCTTTGGCAGCAATTACAGCCTCAAGTCTTTTTTAATATGATGCCACAAGCTTGGTACACCTATCCTTGGCCAGTTTCGCCCATTCCTCTTTGCAGCATCTCTCAAGCTCCATCAGGTTGGATGAGAAGCGTCAGTGCACAGTCATTTTAAGATCTCTCCAGAGATGTTCAATCAGGTTCAAGTCTGGGCTCTGGCTGGGCCACTCAAAGACATTCACAGAGTTGTCCTGAAACCATTCCTTTGATATCTTGGCTGTGTGCTTAGGGTCGTTGTCCTGCTGAAAGATGAACCGTCGCCCCAGTCTGAGGTCAAGAGCGCTCTGGAGCAGGTTTTCATGCACGATGTCTCTGTACATTGCTGCAGTCATCTTTCCCTTTATCCTGTCTAGTCTCCCAGTTCCTGCCGCTGAAAAATATCCCCACAGCATGATGCTGCCACCACCATGCTTCACTGTAGGGATGGTATTGGGCTGGTGATGAGCAGTGCCTGGTTTCCTGCAAACGTGATGCCTGGCATTCACATCAAAGAGTTCAATCTTTGTCTCATCAGACCAGAGAATTTTGTTTCTCATGATCTGAGAGTCCTTCAGGTGCCTTTTAGCAAACTCCAGGCGGGCTGCCATGTGCCTTTTACTAAGGAGTGGCTTCTGTCTGGCCACTCTACCATACAGGCCTGATTGGTGGATTGCTGCAGAGATGGTTGTCCTTCTGGAAGGTTCTCCTCTCTCCACAGAGGACCTCTGGAGCTCTGATAGAGTGACCATCGGGTTCTTGTTCACCTCCCTGACTAAGGCCCTTCTCCGTGATCGCTCAGTTTAGATGGCTGGCCAGCTCTAGGAAGAATCCTGGTGGTTTCGAACTTCTTCCACTTACGGAAGATGGAGGCCACTGTGCTCATTGGGACCTTCAAAGCAGCACAAATTTTTCTGTAACCTTCCCCAGATTTGTGCCTCGAGACAATCCTGTCTCAGAGGTCTACAGACAATTCCTTTGACTTCATGCTTGGTTTGTGCTCTGACATTAACTGTCAACTGTGGGACCTTATATATACAGGCGTGTGCCTTTCCAAATCATGTCCAATCAACTGAATTTACCACAGGTCGACTCCAATTAAGCTGCAAAAACATCTCAAGGATGATCAGGGGAAACAGGATGGCAAAGGCTGTGAATACTTATGTACATGTGCTTTCTCAATTGTTTTATTTTTAATAAATTTGCAATAACCTCAAGTAAACCTTTTTCATGTTGTCATTATGGGGTGTTGTGTGTAGAATTCTGAGGTAAAAAATGAATTTAATCCATTTTGGAATAAGGCTGTAACATAACAAAATGTGGAAAAAGTGATGCTATGTGAATACTTTCTTGATGCACTGTATATCTTCAATTATATTTAGAGGACAGAAGTATGATGCAATCTGTTTTGCAATAAAGAATCTAAAACTTTAGATTTTGTTTCATTCATAGACATAAGTCTAGGGGAACAATCATGGACTGTAGTTTGCCACAGATTTTGTTGCCTAACATAGTAGAATTTGTAACAGCTGCATCATGTATGTTTTGCTCATATGTGATAAGCAAAGGGTGTTGTACTTTTGTAAGATTTAAATTTGCCCACACTTGGATAACAAGTATCAACAATTTTATCATTTCAACTGTCTGGGAGAGTTTTAAATCAAAAGCAATCATCATAAATTGTATCTTTCTCAGCTATTGTTAACAGAATAGCTTAGATCTGGGGTTCCCAAACTTTATTTCAATACCCCCAACAATGTCGCAACATATGTTCAGTGTCCCCACTAAATATAAAGCCAATATTACAAAACAGAGCATGATCCTGGATCTTTGTTACTGCTTACAGTAGCAACATTGCATGATTTTTTATTAATAGTAGACTTGTTTATTAAAGCAGATGCTTAACTATAAGAGACTATTGACAAATATGTGATTAAAAGTCATGTGATATTTCTGGGTCCAGGTGTTCAACATTTTTTCTTAATGTACCACCTCCAGCAATTGAACTGTTCAGAAGTATTCCTATTATTTTAAGGTTAGGTGTCTATAGTGTTTATAGGGTCATTATTGTCAATGTCAGGTTCTGATTTTGACAACTTTAAGTGCAGTTTTCTACTTCCATCTTCAGACTATTCCTTTATTTATTTTTAAAGGAAGAATGAAGGTTACCAAATATTAGAAACTCTGTTATAAAGCAATAGCCTTCAATTGATGAGTAATATTAGTAATACAAAAATGCAAGGTTGGATATGTGTACTTTATTAGTAATGATTGGCAAAATAAGAAGAGCAAAGACAAATTTAAACAAACTCTAAAAACTGTTCTAAAGAAGATGGTATAAAAAACAAGTTCACCTAAACTAAAAATCTTGTAATGCTAGGATGACCAGATGTGACAGACAGAGAGATACTCTGTGCAGCCTGCTCATAAAGATGGAGAGGTTTGAGAAGAACACTCACCTCTAGATGGCACATGCTTGAAAGTAGAAAATTAAGATATGTACAGTAGATTGTGATACAGGGAACTCTTTTCCCTAAGAATCTGAATTGATGCAGTCTTCAGACATTGTTCTTCACCAAGCTGGACAGTAATGAACAAATGCATTTTTAAATGTCATCCCTAAAAACCAGTAACTCATCTCTTCTTTGTCCTGTTGAAAGTTAATTATATGTGACAGTTCTGGATTTTGTGAAGTGGTATAATCTATTCTTGCATTTTCTCAGACAGTTGTTGCAGCATTCTGCACCTGCACTTGGTAAGGAGTACTGTGCAAGAACAAAGTAGTTTCTACTATTGCATTGTGTAGATTACCCATCTAGCTCTGAGAACAGGATAAGTTGTGTTCTTTTTTGTGTATTGCGTTTATCCCATTTTTGACACCCACTGCACACCCAAACTACCTGGAAGGGGCGCACTGTCTCTGAATTGTCTTTCCCAAGATTTCTCCTATTTTTTTTCCCCCTACAAGTTTTTGTTTTTGGGAGTTTGTTCTTGCCTTCTAAGGGAGTCAAAGGTGGGAGTGTCTGTCAAAAACAGGGAGTGTTTTTATGCTATACAAGAAATTGCTGTAATAATTTTTTTAAATGGCCATTGGACCTTACTTTATTCTTTGTTAATTAGTATTGCCTAATTTTTATCTTTTTCGTTTCTTCATCTTGTAAAGCACTTTGAGCTACATCATCTGTATGAAGACATGCTATACAAATAAATGTTGTTGTTGTTGTATGCCATCCTTAACATATGATAAAATACAAAATCTACTGCAGATTTCTATTCCAGACCAACACATTTGTCACTAACTGGTTCAACTACACTGACTTGCAGAATGTCAGATAATGCTCAAAAGGGTTAGGGTTAGAATTTCAAAATGTATTAATTTCAGTTCCATGGACTAACTGTCATTACTGCTCACTTCATACCAACCTAGCAGACAACAAAGACCGACTAACACAGGACTCCATCCTGTTTCAACGAGATGTTGAGCATGTCTCGGTGAGCCCTCCGTTAACTTTGTAGCTCCAACTCACTGGAAGGCTCCATTGGAGATCACATTTAAATCATGTTTAAAAACTCACCCTTTCTGTCGTGGATATTAATAGGCTATACCTGTAACTTGTATACTGTAATTTGAACCTTCTATGTCAGTCAACATGGAGAAAACCCATCAAGAAATGAAGAAAACAAGCAAATTCCACAAAGACTAGGTTAGGATATGAACTAAATTGGTGATATGTGTGTGCAAGTCAGTAAGGTGGTGTTAGACCATGTACCTGCAAGAGATTTCTCTGGATAGTTCTAAATCTGCCCATAGTCTAAGGATGTTAGATTGATCAAATGTTTGAAGTGTGTGTGGAAGTATATGTGTGTGCCTTGCAATGGACACAAGTTCTGTGAAGAGTTGGTTACTTTGTTCTGCCTAGCTTACAGGGCTTAGGATTTGTCCCTTTGGAATAAGTGGGTTCATAAGCTGGACTGGTATATAAATACTAGACAAATAAAACTTAGCAAGTTCATGTTCTGGTCATTCTTGCTAAATATTTATGTAATATATAATATTTAGGAAATAAAAGCAATGTCAGCTCATAGCTTAAATACAATACTCTCAGGTGCAGCATACAATGAAATCATACTATGAAACCTCTATGTGTCAGTTCTTTTCTGTACCATATTTTAATGCAATGTTTTGAATCATTTGGCTTTTTTGAGTTACAATTGTGAAGAAAGGTACCCTCATCACTTCTGATAAATTTTAATATTCCGTCACTGCAAGTACAGTACTTCAGTTGCATTTCCTTAATGTAATTTGCATGTAAATGTGTTTCTTCAAAATAATGCATCTGGGAAAATGTGAAATAAAATTATATATGATGATGCAGATTTTATTACTGTAGGTTAAGTCAGGCTACAAGAAGAAAATTACAGATTCTATTCAGACATTGATCTATACCCTCTACTGTGCATACATACAATTAAGGCAGCTTTCAGAAAAGATTTCAAAAGCTTGCATAATAATGTTTCCACTTAAGTATTTGCTAAAATGACATACGATAAAAATAATAGAAATATATTTTATATAAAATGTTAAATATGAAAAAGTAGGTACACCCAATGTTTTTTTTTCTTTATTAATAGATGTTAATATATCAAGATTCAATCTTCTTTTAAGCAGTATCTATTGATAAAGGTGATAATTATATCAAGCATTATGCCATATTTACATTTTTCTAGTCCATTGTGTAGTTAAAATAAATTTAAATGAATATTTTGCTTGTGAAAAAAGTAAGAACACCCCTACATTTTACTACCTCAAATGACTAAACTTAGAAATCAGGTGCACCAGACCAGGTACAAAGATTATAACCTCCTTCGGGAGGATCTTGTAAGGACCTGCCTAATGGCATGTAATTCCACCTCTAACTGACTACCGTTGTGTAACAGGTTAATGAAAGTACACAATGATGATGACTAAGTACAGTACATTGTGTTGTCCTGTGACTAGTATTAAGTGATGGCTACTGTTTGTTCCTCTGCATGAAAATTAGCTTGCTTCATATCGTTAGAGATGTGTACTTAGGAGACACCTTTTGGGCTCCCCAAGACAAGAATAGGTACAATCATAACCATTGTCTCCCTTTTCACCTGCAGACCTGAAAATCACCACCACCTGGATTATGACTGATGTCATTTCCCCTGCAGTTCTAAAGGCCCCGTCTCTTCCACCTTTTGCTCCATTAGCACAGGACAGACCGGAATTTAGCGCTCGTTAGTGTACACACAACTGAAAGAGATGCCGCTCCTATACAGAGGTGTTAAACCTTACCCACACTTATTCTTTTTTCAGTTAACAGCATAAACTGTACTGTCTTTTCTTTGTTTTGGCGCCCAAATTAAATAGAGTTACACTGTGGAGGTACCCCAACCCTTTATCATGTTCTGACCCCTTATTATAGTTTGCAAGTAAAAAATGGAAGTCACTGTTTGCAAATTAACTGAAATTCAGTGGAAAAGAAATATTATTAGGTTGTATGTGCTTGTTTGCGTCTGAGGATATCCATAAGTCAAGACTGCAATGGCCCTGAGATCCACCTACATTTTGTTTCTAAATGCATGTACAGTTCAGTTGCCTTGATACACATTTAATGGATGAGAATTCCCATCAAGGGAGAAATGTAATTTAAGTAGAAACATTACAAAAATAGTTTAATTTATTTATTGGTATTGACAAAGCAAAGGATGATAATTGATTGACAGATTAACATTAATCGATCCATTCCTCTTCTCCACAAAACCAATAACTACCCAAATCAACCTGTCTAGCGTGATGATGTGGACTTAGAAGTGCTAGTAGCTGTCCCAGGAAAGGTCCGAAAATTCAGGAATGCTAAGATTATTACGATGCCAAATACAGAGACAGAGAACAGTGCAAGCATTTGTTAAAAAGTACAAAGCCATTGTATCAGCACATACATATTATTATATGATATGCATTAATTATATAAAATATCATCTAAAGTAAATAATGCCACTTTGAACTAACCAGAAATTAAATAAAATTTTGAAAGCACTCTTTATTTAAAGGTGAAGATTTTAAAGATAACATGAACATAGCTGGAACAATTAGAGATTACAGAGCATTTGAGGAAGTACTATTATTTCCCAAATAAAATAAACAGATAAGTAAAGACTATTAGACAGACTATACATGCAAGAAGGATTTTTTTCGAAGATGCCCCGCTGTCTAATGAGGAGTATTTTGAAGGTTACGTTAAGCCAGTTTATTTCACATCATTCACTAACAACTACTTGGTCATTTAGCCCACCACCGTTCCATTAAGTATTGCTTTTGGTTTATTAAAGGTCAAATAATACCACTGGTGAGGTACTTCTGAGTGATTCTTGTACATATTAATCCATCCATCCATCCATTTTCCAACCCACTGAATCCAAACACAGGGTCACAGGGGTCTGCTGGAGCAACCAGCCAACACAGGGCACAAGGTAGGAACCAATCCCGGGCAGGGTGCCAACCCACCGCAGGACACACACAAACACACCCACACACCAAGCACACACTAGGGCCAATTTAGATACGCGAATCCACCTAACCTGCATGTCTTTGGACTGTGGAAGGAAACGGGAGCGCCCGGAGGAAACCCACGCAGACACAGGGAGAACATGCAAACTCCATGCAGAGAAGACCCGGGAAGTGAACCCGGGTCTCCTAACTGCGAGGCAGCAGCACTACCACTGCGCACCGTGCTGCCGAGTCTTGTACATATTAATCTTCAACTAAAATTTTTTAAGAAGTTAAATGTTTCAAAACTGGTAGAAAAAAAATCAGTCTAGCATAAAGTTTAGCACATTAATGACAGCTCTAAGCACAGAATGATAACTAAATACTACACAAAGCACAGAGTTATCAAGCAAACAGTGTACAGCATTGTTCACTGTAGACGTTCAGCTAAAGAGAAGAAAAGACATAAAATACAACCAACAAGGTATCTTGAAACAGGATGTTTTAAAATAAAAATGTACTTATGAGGAGCAGATCATTTTACCTTGCTAGGAATTCTGACATTCTCCACTGGACTGAGGTCATTCATACTTTCTTGTGGACTTTTAGGACCCTTATGAAAAAGAAGTAAAATAGATTAGCAAGTAAACATCTTACCCAGGGGTGCTCAATGGAGCTACAGATTTAATATATAAAATAAAAGCTTTAACAGGTATTTTAAATTACATTTTATGTAATACTTTGTTACATATGGATCATGCAAGTCAACATTCCATAGTAGATAGATAGATAGACAGATAAATTTAAATGTCCCCATGGGGAAATTAAATATTAACAGAAGCTCAAAAATACATATACAGTACACACACACACATATATATATATATATATATATATATATATATATATATATATATATATATATATATATACACAGTGGTGTGAAAAACTATTTGCCCCTTCCTGATTTCTTATTCTTTTGTATGTTTGTCACACAAAATGTTTCTGATCATCAAACACATTTAACCATTAGTCAAATATAACACAAGTAAACACAAAATGCAGTTTTTAAATGATGGTTTTTATTATTTAGGGAGAATAAAAATCCAAACCTACATAGCCCTGTGAATACTTGTGTACATGTGCTTTCATTTATTTTTAATAAATTTGCAAAAATCTCAAGTAAACTTTTTTCACATTGTCATTATGAGGTGTTGTGTGTAGAATTCTGAGGAAAAAAAATGAATTGAATCCATTTTGGAATAAGGCTGCATCATAACAAAATGTGGAAAAAGTGATGTGCTGTGAATACTTTCCGGATGCACTGTATATATGCACAATATAAATAAATTGATTTAAAATATAAACAAGATATTACTAGAGTTTTTACTGGCTATTACTGCCTAAAATGACCGATTTATAATTTATTATTCATTTTCAGAAGCTATTCCTTCAGTGTCCTAACGGCCAACTCTCCTAGCTCATCCTTAATTAATCGTGTATAAATGCTAATTAACTATTAGAGAAACCTTTGCCATTGTATTAGCACTGCTGAAACCTGGTATTCTTTTCACTTGGTTTGTCAGGCACTGGCATTTCTTTTTTTTTTTTTTTTTTTTTTAATTTTATTACAATCAATACATAGCAATCAAGTTTTTACAAAAAGAAGAATTATGTTAAGAACAGATCGATCCCCACCCCTGAGAGAGAGAGCAAGCCAAACTGCGTAAAATTTAAGGCTTGTAAACATACCTAAATTAATAAATTCTCTGTGCATTATAAACTTATTTTAAAATATTACTGATTAGATCCTGCCATGTTTTGAAAAAAGTCTGTACGGATCCTCTAACTGAGTATTTGATTTTTTCCAATTTCAAATAATATAACACATTGGTTTCCCACTGACTTAAAAGAGGAGAGTTTGAGTTCTTCCAGTTTATCAGAATAAGTCTGCGTGCCAAGAGTGTAGTGAATACAATCACAATTTGTTTGTCCTTCTCCACTTTAAGCCCCTCTGGAAGAACCCCAAACACAGCTGTTAATGGGTTAGGAGGGATTGTGAGTCCAAGGCTGTCTGAGAGGTAATTAAAAATTTTTGTCCAGAATAATGTTAATTTGGTGCAGGCCCAGAACATGTGACCCAGTGAGACTGGGGCTTGGTTAAACGTTAGGTTGGATCCTGCCCTGGAAACATTTTGGAGAGTTTTAGTCGAGATGTGCTCAATATATTATTTTGAGTTGTATAATTGTATGTTTTGCGCATATGGAGCGCGAGTGAATTCTATGCGTTGCTACTTTCCACTCCTTTTCTGATATATTAATTGAGAGATCTTTTTCCCAGTGTCCTCTTGGATCTTTGAAAGGAAGGGATTGTAAAATGATTTTATATATTGTAGAGATGGAGTCTAATTCCTTGAGATTGAGCAATATTTTTTCCAGCGTGGATGAGGGTGCAAGATGAGGAAAATCGGGAAGGTTCTGTTTAACAAAGTTCCTGATTTGAAGATAGTGAAAGAAATGTGTAGCTGGAATGTTAAATTTGGAATGTAATTGTTCATAGGATGCAAAGACGTTGTCTATATAAAGATCTCTAAGCAAGTTAATTCCAATTTTTGTCCAGATATTAAAAACTGCATATGTTTGTGAAGGTTGAAAGAGATGGTTCTCTTGCAGGGGTGCCACAGATAAAAGCTTCTCCATCTTAAAATGCTTTCTACATTGGTTCCAGATTCTAAGTGAGTGGAGCACAATTGGGTTATTAGTGTATTGCCGATAACGTGTGTTTATTGGAGCGCAGAGCAAGGAATACAAAGAAGTACTGCAGGATTTTACTTCTATTGCGGACCAAACCTGTTTATGTTCTTCTATTTGTGTCCAGGTTCTTATTGCCTGTATATTTGCAGCCCAGTAATAAAACTGTAAGTTAGGTAGAGCCATGCCGCCTTCTGCCTTTTGTCTTTGTAGGGTCGCTCTTTTGATGCGTGGATGTTTTGAATTCCAAATAAATGAGGTTATTGTTGAATCTAATTGCTTAAAGAACGATTTATTAATGTATATTGGTATGTTTTGAAATAAAAAAAGGAGCTTAGGAAGAATATTCATCTTAACAGTGTTAATTCTTCCAGCTAGTGTGAGATGAAGGGTTGACCATCTATACAAGTCTTGTTTAATTTTTTCCATGCAGACGACGAAATTTTGCTGATATAGAGCTTTATGTTTACTTGTGATGTTTACCCCGAAGTATTTAAACTGTTCTGCAATGATAAAAGGTAGGGTGTCTAATCTAATATTATATGCTTGAGAATTCACCGGAAAGAGTACACTTTTATTCAGATTAATTCTGAGACCAGAGATCTTTTGAAATTCTGTAGCCTGGTTCTCTTTGAACTGCTCTATCAGAAGGCAGTGCCCACTGAGCTGCCAGGATACAAAGCGGGGTTTTCATACTTTACAATATGCGGAAAGCATGCGTCTCAGCCTGATTAATCAGGTCTTTGAATGTAATAGTGTCTTTTTTAATACAGTTCTGGTAGTTTAAAGCTGTCACATCTGAATTACTCCAATAAGGATATATTGTAAATTACCCTACCATTGGACTCTAGTCAGAGATGACATAGTGAGTTTGAAATAAGACTAAAGCCCATGCAGGTGAGATGAAGAGATATCGGAAGAGTACAAAACCATGTCAAGGTTTTTTTTTACATCATCATGTGCACAGGTGTCTAAGTAATTAAACTAATTATAATTACATTACAGACACTCCTTTAAAAACTTGGAAACAGAAAATGAAAAGACTTGTAAGGGAAGCTGAACAGAAGCCACCAATCACTTTGATTGTAGAATGCAGTGGTTAGGGATGCAATTAAGTACTGCAGGATTTTACTTCTACAGGCACTGGCATTTCTAAATTTCAGTTTTTTCTTGCCTGAAGCACCTTCCTCCCTTAGTTCCCTCTTTACACTGTCCGTCCACGTTCCCTTTGGTCGTCTTCTTTTACTCTGTCCCAACACCTTCACGTCCATGGTTCTTCTGCACACATTGTTTACCTCTCTTCTCATTATATGCCTGTACAACTTCTTTAACTGTACCTCTGATTCTCTCAATTCATGTCTTATCAAAGTTTTGTTATTCAACACATCCATCTCAAAATCCTCATTGCTGTAGCAAACAGATTCCTTTCATATACGCTTTTAACTGCCAAGGTTTCTGATCCATACAACAATACTGGTCTGACCACTTCATTCTTCACTCTTGTACTAACTTTTCAGTCACATAATGACCAGGATACACTTTTCCAGTTTTTCCAACCTAATTGAATTATGTGGTTTATTTCTGAATCGAGCTCTCCAGTCTCTGATATTGCTGATCATAGAGTTCTCAAGTTTTCCACCCTTTTAAGCCTTTCTGCTTTGACTAATGTCTCTTAAATCTTATATAATCTGTCTTTTTCCTACTGAACGTAAGGCCTCTATCCATCATATTGCTCCTCCACTCCTCCAGTTTCCTTTCCACAATATTCTTAGATGTCCCACATGACACAGTATCATCCAGAATAATATGTACCATAGGACCTGATGTATTATCAAAACCTGCAATGGCCAGCACAGTCTCCAGCCTTAAATCCCACTGAGTTGGGGATTTGGGATGATGTGGACAGAAGGGTGAAAGGAAAGTAACCTACAAGTGCAATACATTTCTGGGAACTTCTGCAACAGTATTGAGAAGATCTTTCAGACCAATATCTGATTTTTCTTATAGAAGGAATGCCACGTGTGTTTGGCTGCTGTATCAGCAAAAGGTGGCTACTTTAATGAATCAAAATTTTAAACAAAAAAACTTTGTCTAGTTAATGATTTCTTGACTTTTTTATTACTTATTATTGAATTGTTTTATGCCTTGATTTCATGAAACATTAAGACATTAAACTGCACGTGTTTTCATAAAAACTGAAAAAACCAAGGTGTTCTAAAACTTTTGACCAGTAGTGTGTACATTTGACAACTTAGGGGCTCCTATAATGGCAATTCCACCCCATGTCGAGGGTGGGCACAGTTGCCTATAGCTTCACCTCCTCTCTCCCTTATATACCTGACAACCAGCAGCATCAGTAAGGTCACTTCCAGGTCATGGACCCCTGACTCAGCCTCTTCTGCTCTCGCTTTCTCTCAAGAGGTTTTGCTGCCTCATTTACACATTTTATGTTTTGATTCTTGTCTGAGAAGATATCTCTCGCTATTTTGCAAATGTTTCTTGTTTTTTTCATCACATATGCATGATTCATTTTAAAAGGTGTCCCAACTCTTTATATTCTTCCTGCGTTTTTTCTTAGAAAAAAAAAATCTATATATAGTCTGCAGTTTCCTGTGATCCCCAATTGCATTAAAAGAATTTAAAATTGAATGGAAGGATGGATGTTTTCCTTTTTCATTTTGAAACACTTGAGTACTGGATTTTAAATTGTCAACAACAGAACATGTTAAAATTAACAAAAAAGAAAAACATAGATAAGAATATTGATCCACAAGTGATTAATTAACAGGACAAAACCAGTTGCTCTGTTATAAAAGCTAAGGCTCTTTCTATACACTTTTTCAAGCTGCATCATCCTTATCCAACTGACGCAATAAGTAATTTAATGTGAAGAATATTTTTAAATGTTTAGTCACTACATGCTTAGGGGCCTCTGCATTTCATTGGAACATTTGGGCAATTACAATGGGGACAGGCTATTCAACCCAACATTGCTCATTAATCTCTAATCTGCTAACTCTTATAAGGCAACATCAAGTCAAGTTTAAGTTCTGAATGCCAAAGATTTTTACCAAATCACAAAAGAAAATACTAGCACTTGAATGCAGTTTGCAAGATTTAAAAACTTCCAGCAATATAGTAGTAAAGGTATATTGTATTGTCTCATTGTTTCATTTAATTTTCCAGCAGAAAAAAAATTCAGATTGCAAAGAGGTGGTAAATTTAACAAAAAAATACATAAATACTTAAAGATTCAAGCCTCTAGTAGCATATACCAAAAATCAGCACTCAGGTACGTTTAAAGAGGTAACTAATAGTGAAAATAACTGATTAAAGCGGTAACCTAAACTACCATTCATGAGAAATTTTAATATACAGTATCCCAACATTAATGATGAATATAAGTCAAACATGTGAAATGTAATGTACTAAAAATATACTGTACCATGGAAAAGTATTCTGTTCATAAAATCTATCTGAAATGTTAAAAGACTTACTGATTTGGAATAATATTTTTATATGAATGTGTTATATTATGCATGGCATGGTGGCCAACACTGCTGTCTCACAGCCCCAGAGTCCTAGATTCAAATCCAAATTCTGCTCTTTATCCGTATGAAGCTTGCAGATTCCCAAAGTGTCCGTCTCAAAAGAGGGGAAGCAAGTGATTCTAAACTGGACCCATATTCATGAAAAAGCCATTCTAAACTAGACCCATATTTCTGCCAACTTGTTGGGTTCTACCTTTTGTCTAGTACTGTCAGAAGAATAGGTTCTGATCCCAGCTACACACAATAGATCAGGAGGACTCCATGGTGGACAGATGAATGGAACATTTATATAATCACATGAAATAATGTGGCTACTCTAATGGACAACAACTCAAAAATATCTCAAGCAGAGTACAGGGAAAAAAAGTCTTTTACTCAAATGACTATCGTAGTGGGTTTGAAACCTTTGTTGGTTTCCTCTCAATATCATATAATCACATTACGTTTTGATTTTGGTATATTAGTTTGTTAGGTAAATGATTCAAGAAATAATTATATTGTAATGCCAGAGAGTGGCAATGCTAAGTAGTCAGTCACTTACTGTAAGTAAGAATGTTATTGTACTTTGCACACACACTACTATTACTACTGGAGAAGAAAAGCACAACACTGGTCTTGTCGACTTTACTTTTCTGTAGTGCAACATGCAAATCTACAGAGTGAAGTGTGACTGTGAAAGAGTACAGGATGAACTCTACATATGGGATAACAAAGTGCTTCATTCACACTTTTCAATGCACTTGTTGAAGCTACAGTGCATCTTATGAGTAGACTTCAGTAAGTCAAGAGGTTTAGGCAATCCAAGAAATTTACCTCACAATAACAAAATAATGAGATTAAACATTTATCAAGCAGTTTATGATCTAGTGATATGTTATATGTCTCTGTATTGTATAAAAAAATCCTCCAATGAGACTGGACTTTTTTTGAAGAGATTTTTTTCAAGTCCAGCGACACTTTGGCCATGAGATTTTTTCAAGTCACGCCCTCCTCTCAAACATATTCAACCACACACATGGTACTCTCATCTCTCATTCATGTGAATGCTTTTGTCAGACAAAGTTCCTGCTCTCTCTGCTCTTATAATTTTCAAACGTTTTCCTCACTTTAAGTTCCCAATTAAAGAAGACGTATTATGTCCAAATCTTATTGAAGAATTTCATCACAAAGGGTTATCAACAGAAAAAATGAGTACACGGGCAATCCTAGCACCGAGAAACAATGAGGTCAAACGAATTAACGCCAAAAATGTTGATCGGTTACACGGTAAAATGGTTAAATGAGTATCAATAGACTATTCTGAAAAAGTTGGTGGTGATCATGTTAAAAATGAAAACATCAACTTGCAATATCCCGAAGACTATCTACAACCATTAACACTGTCCGGTCTTCCAACGCACAAATTATTGTAGAAAGAAGCATGTATGCAAAAAAAGTAATGTAATACATCTTCCGCGGAGAACATTGGACAACAAAGGAGATCTTGATATGCCATTGGTAGTAAAACATTAACAGTTTCCCGTTAGAATAGCTTTTACAAAGACAATTAACAAATCTCAGAGAGAAACATTAGAAAAAGTTGTTTTATTTAATAGAGAGAAAGACACGAAATTCAATCATGGGAAGTTATACGTTGCGTTGTCACAGTGAAAGTCCAAACACAGAATCAAAATTCAATGTGATATTGATGAAAATGTAAGAAAAAAAATGTTTTTACTGAAGTTTTACAGTAAAAGTGTAACTTTAAAAAGTATTTGTGTTTTAATTTCAAATCCAAACAGAATGAAATCATATTACTCAACGAATAACTCTAACGCAACATGAAACATAATTTACTTTCAAATTATTTCGTTTTACTATTTTTTAATATAGTTAATTACTCTCTGTAATGTAAAATAGTTAATTCTATTATGCATATGTAACAATTCCCATGAAAATAAAAATCTGTTTAAATTGTACATCCGCATCCCCATATGCGAGCAGCAGAACCACAAAGAGCCTAGCGCGTTGCACAGGCCCAGGTGTTGGCGAGCGAAGTAAGCAGGGGGCAAAGCCCCCCAGTTATTAATATATTGTCCATAGTATATGGGATAATGTTGCTGCCTCTCAGCTCCAGAAAGCTACATTCAAATCGCTAAGTCCAACTCCAGCTCAGTATGAGTATGCATTAGTGAATGCATGAATGTACAATGTGATAATTTGACTTCTCTTCCAGTTTGGTTCCTGCCTTGTGCCTGATGCTGCGGGGAAGTGCTCTAGCTTCACACAATTCTATTTATAGAAAAAGCAAGAGTTAAAACATTAAGGAATGGATATTTTTAAAGAAGACGACCATCTACTTTAAATACTCTTTGTAGAATTTCATTGCTCTCTGCATTGACACTGTAATCTTGTTGTGAAAAAACAGTCAGCTCTCCTGACACAACTGTATTTCTTTCCTGTATAGCAGACTTAACCATGCAGCTGCAGATGCACAGATGGCACCGATTTACACAAACTGTGGTGCTGTGAATTTGACTGACAATCATATGAGCCCTGTGTGAGTGTGCATGCATTAGTATACCCTGCTCTTAAATGACCACTTTAGTACAAGAGGAAGGATAAGCAATCAAGAGCATTCAGACCAAAAGACTGACGTGAGTGACACAGTATGGCACACAAATCAAGGATTTCTGAGTGCATCGTAGAGACACCAAGAAAATGTATTGATGCAGTACAAGGCATGTTGACAAGGCATTTCAAATAAATGCAACTGCATATTTTAATCTTCTTAATATTATATCTAAACAGTATAATATTATAAGGCAGTGGTCCTCAATCATGGCCCTGGAAGGCCACAAGTGGCAACAGGTTTTCATTCCAGGCAGTTTCCTAATTAGAATGCAGTCTTTGCTAATAATGAAACTTGGTAATTAACAACACCTTGTTAATGCTTTTATTCATCAAAGACAAATGTATTCACATTGTAGATAACAGGTGTTCAATTAAAGTCAGAGGCTGCAGGTTTTCACTTCAACCAATTTCTTTATTAGAACTCATTAATTTACATAATTTTAGTTATCTTGCCTGTTAAAATTCAGAATACTTATTTGCCTATTTTAGTTTTTAGCAGCTGCATTTAAGTTTTATTTGTTGCCTGTTTTCCTAACCAGACAGTTAAAATGAAATGCAGATAGCCAATTAACCAGCAACTCTCCACCTAACATGCTTCCTTTGAAACCTGTGCATATGCACCATAAAATATCCGTGTTAAAAAAATAAATAAATAAAGAAGAGGGGAATTGGAAGGACTGTTAAGTTTAAATCTGTTCTGGCCTGTAAAACACAGGATCGTGCTCTCAGAGATGGAAACTCTACAGTGCAATTAAAATTTCTCTTGTATGAATGAAAGCACTACCAATCTAAATAATTAAATACCGAGTTTCATTATCAGCAAGGACCGTCTTCGAATTACGAAAATAGTTGTAAGGAAAATTTGCAGCTACTGCAGCCCTCCAGGACCTTGATTGAGGACCCCTGTTATAAGGTGTAAAGGAGGATGTGAATGGATGGGCATCCCGACCACGCTGAAAAATTATACTTTACCCGGCCAGGACATTGTTTTAGTGGAAGAACACAGGGAGACTGCCACTCAGAATCATGTGTTCCCTCAGTACATTGGGTGGCAGCATTCTTCTTGTGTGGCTGCTATTTGGACACCCACAAGACGGCACGGGGGGGTGTAGTTTTGGTGTTTACCCTTTTGGGGTCAACAAGTGCAGCTTAATGGAGCTGTTCGGAGAAGGCTTTTCTGAAGGGGTTCTGCCTGACCCAGAAGTGTTCCAGGATGGTAATGGGGTTGCATCGGATGTACTCGGGTCTGAGCTAAAAAGGAGCCACTCCGCCATCCCTAGATGAGTCAGAGACAGGAGTGGAATCAGACAAAGCTTACCTGGGAGGAGGAAAGGAGAAAGAGAGAACAAAAAAGGAGGTCGGGCTGTGTTAAAGAGAACCTGTACAGAGGTATTCTATGTAAAAAAATATACTTTATTTTGAACCTTGGACTGTGTTGGGAGTAGCTGTGTCAAGGGTTTGGGACTGTGAGACACAGTGTTGCTGACCACAATGGTTATCCTTCATCAAAAAAAAAAAAGGTGTACATTTAAATCATGTACTGGCCAAATGAGACTATATTTCCAGACAATTTAACAGTTTGCAATTTTTAATTTTACGCAAACCTGTATCACATTAAGGAAATGGGTGGATGAATGGATGGAAGCTTTGAGATTCCATTTCATCCTTATTCCATAATTCTGTTGTAGCGGCGTAGAAAGTGACAAAGGAAAAGCTTCATGAAAGAGTTTTGAGTAAAAGAGTGAATAGGATGTGAAAAGTGAATTAGCTAGTACAGTGATTTATCCCCTACCAACTTTGAAAACCTGTTTTACAATCTCGGCAATGTGAAGTTTTTCACTGCCCAAGATTGGCAAAGAGTTTCCTCAGCTTATTTCCTGGGTCACAGGTTTAAGTATAAATGTGGACATGAGGCCAACTAAAAATGAAATAAAGTAAAGCTTAACATAGGTAGATAAAAAAGTTTAAACTTGGATTGTAATCTGGTTATACTTAGTTGTTTTTTGACAAATTATTCATTTGAAGTTATTTTCTACTAGGCCATTTTAATTTTTTTAGGGTGCTGCCGCATTGTCAACAGTTGCTGTGGCAGTTAGTAGTTACAAGACTTTATAATGTCAGCTCCCCTCTCTAGTTAGGATGGCTGCACCCAGCTCTTAGTTCCCAGCCTTTTTGGATAATACAGTACATTTGCCATTGCTACAAAAATATATTTAGTTTGGGGAAAGTTATTGTTAGTACAGGTCATGACTTTTCTTTAGCAACCTCTCTTATCAGTTTCATTTTTAATTTAGACACTAGTATTGCATGATCTTGCAGTTTTGACTCCTGCTCATTTTAAGATTTTGTTTTCTGATGACTGCCTCTACTTATTTCAATTCCCAGTCATCTTCTTTTTCACTAAACCACAGCAGATGCTTCTCTTTCAACATGTTGGCTACAAAAGTGAAATTGGTTGAACATTAATACATCCTTTGTGTTGGTTATCCTAAATAATTGGCAAACAAAATGACACAGCTCTCTACACACAATCCCAAAATATATTCATTCTGCCAATTACAATCTCCGATTTACAATCTTGGAAGTGTGATCTATCCAAGTCAAGATCAGACTAACATGGACATGTCTACAAGTCAGGCACAGAGGCCTAATTAAGTGTTAGCAATTAAACTGTGAAAGTGAGAGTGTACCAGGAGAAAACCCTATGCAGACATAGAAAAAATGTGTGAACTGCATACAACCGCCTGAAACTGTGAAGAAGGAGCAATAGCCACTGTGCCTATAGGCTGCCCTGCGCATCAATGTAGAGCTTCTTAAAACATTTTGCCCAAATTTTTTTTTTCCAGGAGTCTTTCATTGTTTCAGTTTTTGGTTGTTTCAAGTATTTTCATCATCAGTTACATTAAGAGGCATATAAATTCAACTTCTGTATAGACTGAATATAGTTGTTTCATAACACTACTGAGAACAACCTACATGAGTTTCAACAAATTTCCATCAGTTCAATATGGACTACTCTGTATGTTTTTCTGCACAATTCCAGCCATTCGTTTCTAAAGGTTTACATAACTTTATAGTGTCATTATTGACAACCTCTTTTTTGCCTTGTATAATTATCATGCAATTTGCTGCAACTCTCCAGAGCAGTGATTTTGAGGAATAAATCTCTAACCTTAAAAACTCTGCTTTCCTTAACTGATAAAATCTCAAAACATATTTTAATAACACAAAGATAGATCTGGAAGGCACTACAGTATATAATAAACTTTAATGAAAAAATGTTTAAAAGTGAAGTGACTATGAGTTATCTCACTTGAGGGTCTGAACTAAAGGCTTGTGCTCAGCTCTACCAAAGGGTTTATCACTTTCAATACACTCTGGCCAGTATGCCTTTACATTCTCTCCCTTGGCAGGCTTCTTTCATTACAGCAGCATTTCTTAATCACTATTTTCTAACATATACCCACTTATCTAGTTCAGGATTGTTGGGATCTGGTGCTATAAAACCAATCAGAGTACTGGAAGCCATTAATCAGTTGGTGTGCCAGGATCAGTTTAGCAACTGCTTTCTTGCAACCCACAGAAGAATGCCACACTGCATGGAAGCAAATGTCAAAAAGGGATGGCAGTAAGTAGCGGCTGCCATTTGGGTCAGGGCATGATATTCAAATTTTCTTGGCAGGATGAGCAGATTCTCCCAGAGTTTTCATAATTTGAATGTAATGCACACCCATATCTTCAAAACAAAGTAACACTGCTTAAATCACATTTTTCCCCTTTTCACATCTGAAGAGTTGTTTTTAATATTAGAACGTAATTGGTTTCTTTAATAGCTAACTTCAGATGTACTCATTTTCTTATTTTTCCTTCTCAGCTGGAATCAAGAAGTACAAAAAAGCTTTTCACAGCTGAATAAATCAATTTGTGTGTACTGTCTATTCTTGTAAATGTCAAAATGGCAACAGTACTTGAAGCTTCATATCCACTTTACATCCACCACTCTTGTGTGCTTCACCCACCCGTTTCTTCACTACCAGACCTTTGAACTTAAAGGTGGAAGTAATCCCAAGGTGTCCTACTTCTGATGATGTTCTTCTTTTCTATTTGGTTTGCCAGTCTCAGACACAGCTGTGCTATTAAGTATCCTGATCTCTACAGATGACCATTCCCTTTGTTAAGTACAACCCACTATATATGGGCAAATTGGCAAATAAAACAAAACAAAAAAAATTAACAACAGTAAAACTAAATTACCTAAAACTAAAAGGAAATTAAACAAAACAAATTACATTAATCCTGGTCTAAAGATGACTGTTCTACTAGCTGCTTGTGAAATACTAATCATTCCCAATATTTGTATCTACAGTATTAATCTTTATTTTGCTATTAAAAGGCTTAAGTTATTAAGGATGATTAAAATGAATACCAGGAACACACGTTTCCCGATTTGTGTAAGCCTATTGCATCAATTTATTGTGTTTCCATCACCAGACATAAAGCACCTAGAGCAATGTACTTTATTGATAGTTGTCCAATGGTTGATTAATTTTCATATTTTAGAATTCTGATTTGCCGACCAGTTTTATAATCAGGCCCACCCTCTGTAGTTTCAGTTTCTTTTCCTGATCCATCAATTTCTAACACACTTAACCAGCAAACTGTAAAATTTATGTCCAAATCAGTGCTATAATTTATAAAAGAAGGTTTTTTTTTGTCTGTGGATCTGTCATTCACTGTTACAGGGCTGTTTTTTTTTTACCCTTGCAGGGTTCATGTGTGAATAAAGCAAACAATCTGACTAGCAAGTGCATTTACATGTGTGAGTTTTACAATCAAATTATGTGAATGGCAATTAAAATACAGCCCACAAATGTACCCACAAGGTGCTGGGTTCAAAAAAGTGCACTGTGAAATGTATGCATATTTACTTTGGCCACATCCCTTAAGAATGAGGCGAGACATTTAAATTGAACTGCTTGTCTTGATAAATGAAGCATTCTTTTAACAGTTTACATAATGAGGTTTTATAAAGTCGAGTGAGTCAGCGCTCGACAAAAGGATCATCCTATATCAGCATTGCTACACTGATCACTTTCAAAAAGTTCCTTTCAACTAAACTATAAACTAACCATGGCTTGAGTTAACCATAACAAATGATAATCTCAAGGAACACTAGCAAAACACAGAAAATGTCTGTGTGCTAGAAATGGCACCGTTTGAAATATACATGCGTTCTTTTACAAGCACATCTGCACCTACAGTGCATGGAGAATGAACAAGGAGAAGGAGGTTAGGAGTGATACAACGCATTGCCATACCCACCACATGACAAACCTCAGGATCCTAGATTAGGACCCAAGTGCAGCTATGCAACGGGTGACACCTCAGCACCACACTAGTTCAGATAGAATTGGAACAGTGTGAGGTTTTTTATTGTGGCTGGACTGGCAATTCTGCCACCAACTCCCAAGTTTTCCCTGCAGGATGGAGGGCCTACGTGCAGGGCTGGATGCAGGTTAACGTCAGGCGCATTGGTAAATGTAGATGCAGCACTGCATTACTGATCCCTAGACCAAACTATCAGCCCACCAGCACAAAGTAACTTGGAAAAGAAGAAAATACATGAAGCAAAAAAACACATTTTCAATTCTAAAAAATGGGGCAGGTTTTGCAACTTTTGGGCCTTACTTAGTAATGTATGTCATGCGTATAATGTATTGTTGTACAATAATGAGTAACAGGAAAAATTACCAGATTCATTTACATTGTGAGACTGTATCGTGTTATTTGAAGCCCATTGCTGCCAGTTTACTAAATTGCATAACGGATGAAGTGGTGTGAAGGTAAGCACTATTCAAACTACTGCATATACAACTAAACTGAACTCTCTCTGTTCATACTGTGTTCTTGCTCTGTCAATTACACATGCGTAATTCAACTGCCTTATTGAAGACACTCTCACATCCCGAGTCTTGGTCTCCATCCATCCATTATCTAAACTGCTATATCCTAACTACAACATTCTAAAAAGGAGCCACTTTCAAGAATTAATAGGCAACTTCTGCGGTACTCGCATTCCTCTGAACGCAGCATTCTGCCAATTAGTCGGCCTCATTATTATATGTGAACTCCACTGAAGGTATATTTAAGTTTAATGAAGTTTAAATTTTACTATATTGTTTTAGAATAAAATGGCTTGGCAAAGAAAGAATGACACCCTTTCAAAGGACTTGCTCATGATTTCCTCATGATTCAATCACTTTACATTCCTTTGGGCCATTTTTCAAGTGCCAGTCTCTTCTAAAAAGCATCTGATACAAGGACAGCCATCAATACCCAAATGTGCAAACAGACCCACAGAAAGTGTTGTGGGTTTTGAGCACGTATGATTCTCATGCAATCTTTTTTTTTTTTTCTCCACTGTGTCAGCAGAGCTGTATGATTTAGAAATCTGCCCATTCCTTTTTTAAAGTTACCTGTGGGCTCTTCATTAAAATAAATGTGTAAATATAACTACTTACAGAAGAAACTACTAACTTTTTGAAATTCAATCAAAACAAGGGTAATAAAGTTACATGCTAGAATTACAATTATAGTAAAATGTGAATATTCAAAATTCTGAAATTTTTACTGAACTAGCAAGTTAGCACTTTTGCAATTCATAATGTATTTTATGTGATTGTACTAGCAGGAGTACCCGGAGATCTATAACCGGTGAATTTCCCAAATGAAAGAAACAGAACATAGAAATAGAACAAACAGTTTTCTGATTGACATTTTATTGTAAGTTCTTCCACTCTGGACTCTGTCTGCTGTGGCGTTTCAGACGCCCATGAAATAGACTTTCTTGTGGCATCTGAAGTGGACCGTCCAATTCTTCATCTTTTATTCTGTGTCATGGGTATATTAGCGAAAAGCAGGACAATTATAATGTGTTAAATGGTGTTACGTACGGAGTAAGCACCACAGTGAGATGAATTTACGTTATTTACAATACGTCAGAAAGTGAACAAATAGCACCAGTCAGTGAGAAAGAGCAACACTGAAATTGCACTGTGAGTCGGAAAGCGTGCAAATACGGAACCGTAATGCCATCTAATGGACGTTGGCGATGGCAACTACAGAAAGAAGTGATATACAACCGGTGCTGCGTTTGGGGAAAATGGTGGGGGAAGGATGCTGTCTTTTTAAGGCGAGCCTCTGTTCAAACGTGCATGCATATAACGGACGTTGGCGAATGAAATACAGCACTATCAGTGTATGTGGGAGTGTGACGTGCGGAAACGTGGGTGTGTGAGCTGGTCATGTGCACTGGGTCGTTCACGTTTAACATCCATACGGCAGTTCCCCTTCACCCGATCAAAGCAGTAGGCCTTCTCATACTTGGACACTTCCGCCATCTCTTGGGAACTGAAAGAAACATGGGTAAAGAGCGACGCACAGAGACCAAAGCTGCCGCTAGATGGTGCCATGGTGAACGTCTGTTGCAACGTGCGGCCATCTTGTTGATGATAAGTACGGGGACATGTGCTGAACTTTATGTCGCTGAAAAGGTGCCTTGCGGGTCACCACGAACATTTTTCCCAACCAAACATACCCCATGACCTTCTCCTGGTCACAAAGGAGCCCCATCCCCAGTATGGTGCCGATCGGACTACGGGTGTAGACTTGTTATGGCGGACAAACAAACATACACACACACACATACATACATCGACTCTGCTTTATATATTAGATAAGCAATCAATATAGATCTTAGCAATAATGTTTGCAGTGCATCATGCAATGTCTACGGTTCTGTTACAGTTAGGTCCATAAATATTTGAACAGAGACAACGTTTTTCTAATTTTGGTTCTGTACATTACCACAATGAACTTTAAATTAAACAACTCACATGCAGTTGAAGTCAGTTGAAGTGCAGATTTTCAACTTTAAGTCAGTGGGTTGAACAACACATCCATCCATCCATCCATTTTACAACCCGCTGAATCCTAACAAAACAATTGCATAAAAATGTGAGGCAACTAAAGCATTTTTTTAACACAATCCCTTCATTTCAGGGACTCAAAAGTAATTGGACAGTTGACTCAAAGGCTATTTCATAGGCAATTGTGAGCAAGTCCGTCATTATGTCATTATCAATTAAGCAGATAAAAGCCCTGGAGTTGATCTGAGGTGTGGTGCTTGCATGTGGAAGATTTTGCTGTGAACAGACTACATGCGGTCAAAGTAGCTCTCCATGCAGGTTAAAGAAGCCATCCTTAAGCTGCGAAAACAGAAAAAACCCATCCGAGAAATTGCTACAATATTACGAGTGGTAAAATCTACAGTTTGGTACATCCTGAGAAAGAAAGCAAGCATTGGTGAACTCAGCAACGCAAGAAGACCTGGACATCCAGAGAAGACAACATTGGTGGATGATCGCATAATCATTTCCATGGTGAAGAGAAACCCCTTCACAACAGCTAACCAAGTAAACAACATTCTCCAGGTGGTAGGCGTATCGATATCCAAGTCTACCATAAAGAAAAGACTGCATGAAAGTAAATACAGAGGGTACACTGCAAGGTGCAACCACTCGTAAGCCTCAAGAAGAAAGGCTAGATTGGACTTTGCTAAAGAACATCTAAAAAAGCCAGCACAGTTCTGGAATAACATTCTTTGGACAGATGAAACCAAGATCAACCTCTACCAGAATGATGGCAAGAAAAAAGTATGGAGAAGGCATGGAGAGGCAGCTTATTATCCAAAGCATACAACATCATCTGTAAAACACGGTGGAGGCAGTGTGATGGCTTGGGCGTGCATGGCTGCCAGTGGCACTGGGACACTAGTGTTTATTGATGATGTGACACAGGACAGAAGCAGCTGAATGAATTCTGAGGTGTTCAGAGACATACTGTCTGCTCAAATCCAGCTAAATGCAGTCAAATTGATTAGGTCGGCATTTCATGATACAGATGGACAATGACCCAAAACATACAGTCAAAGCAACCCAGGAGTTTATTAAAGCAAAGAAGTGGAAAATTCTTGAATGGCCAAGTCAGTCACCTGATCTTAACCCAATTGAGCATGCATTTCACTTGTTGAAGACTAAACTTTGGACAGAAAGGCCCACAAACACACAGCAACTGAAAGCCGCTGCAGTAAACGCCTGGCACAGTACTAAAAAGGAGGAAACCCAGCATCTGGTGATGTCCATGAGTTCAAGACTTCAGGCTGTTATTGCCAGCAGGGCAAAGGTTTTCAACCAAGTATTAGAAATGAACATTTTATTTCCATTTATTTAATTTGTCCAATTACTTTTGAGCCCCTGCAATAAAGGGATTGTGTTAAAAAAATGCTTTAGTTGCCTCACATTTTTGTGCAATCGTTTTTTTCAACCCACTGAATTAAAGCTGAAAGTCTGCACTTCAACTGCATCTGAGTTGTTTCATTTAAAATTCATTATGGTAATGTACGGAACAAAAATTAGAAAAAAGTTGTTTCTGTCCAAATATTTATGGACCTAACTGTATATGCCATTTGGTATGGGATTCATAAAAGCAGTGTTAATGTATGTAATTTGCCAGCTAATGGAATGACAGAGACATAGCAAGCAGACGGGCACACAAACCTTTATTTTTTTATCAAGGTGGAAGATTTACAGATCATTTTAATCTCCTTTTGATTTTTACTTTCTCGTATACAATATATAAGGAAAGTATTGTAATTGTCCAAAAAGATTTTTATGAATCTTGATGCTTAAGACCTCCCTGAGCCCGAAAATACCATTGTGTGTGTGTGTGTCTGCAAAGATGAGTGGGCCAAAAATCTTCCAGAGCGCTGTAAAAGACTCATTGCAAGTTATCACAAACGCTTGATTGCAGTTATTGCTGCTAATGGTGGCCCAACTAGTTATTAGGTTCAGGGGGCAATTACTTTTCCACACAGGGCCATGTAGGTTTGGATTTTTTTTCTCCCTAAATAATAAAAACCATCATTTAAAAACTGCATTTTGTGTTTACTTGTGTTATATTTGACTAATGGTTAAATGTGTTTGATGATCAGAAACATGTTGTGTGACAAACAAGCAAAAGAATAAGAAATCAGGAAGGGGGCAAATAGTTTTTCACACCACTGTATAGTCGCATTTAAGTTCCCCTGCAGATAAGTCGGGGCTTGATTTTACCGTATAATTTCTGGTATTGTATAATGTCGAATGCGGAAAACTAACACTATTGGTCCAAAAGATTATGATGTGCTAACGCCCACCTGAGAAAGTAACCACGGAGCATACTGCCTTTTCTTTCTATGTATTGTGCTTACGTGACCACACGGTAATACCCAAACTATTACAAAGCGGTGTTTGCACTGTTTTGTGGTTTTTGTATCTCACATCCTCATACACCTTTATCATAAGCGCATCCCTTATCTACGATGGAGCATTCAATTTAGAAGAAAATATGAAGCTGGCTTAACATTAAATGTCATTGGAGTAGTGAAAGAAATTGGTAACTGCACTGCTGCAACACAATTCTATATGTGTGAGAAACTGATGCCAGATTGGAGAAGGAAAGATGATGTAAAAAAAATGTAACGAGATTGGAGGAGGTAGGAAGATGTAAAAAAAAAAAAAAATGTTGCCTTTTTGAACGGGTGTATAAGTCGGGGTCTGATTTTTTGATCAATCTGACTTATACGTGAGTATATGCAATACTTTGTTAATCCCCAAGGGGAAATTTTCTTTACAAATGATCTTTAGAGGTCAGAGTGCAGGGTCAGCCATTGTACTATGCCCCTTGAATAATTTTCAGGTTATAGGCCATGCTCAAGGGCTCAATATGGAGTAGGATTCTTTCTGTCAGTAACAGGATTTGAACCAGCAACCTTTCATATACCAGTGCAGATCCTTAGCTACAGAGGCACCACTTTGTCCGATATATGTGGATATACATGTATGTTGTAAATATATGTGGATTTTTAAAATCATATTACAAAGATATTATATTTCATGTACTCTTCACTAAAAAAACACACCTGAACATTTCATGCCAACCTGTAAAAAAAAAGCAACAAGGAAAAAAATGGAAGAAATGTGCAGCTACTTACAAGAACAAATAAATGAAGCTCAAAAAAAAAACAATTAGAATAAAAAGGCTGGCCTAAAAAATACCATCATTTGTTGCCAGGCAGAGTCAAAGTCAGTCTCCTCGGAGGCCTTCACAATCCATTCTGCAGGCCCTCTAACACAAAATAAAAGTCGATTAAACTGTTGCTTCAACCAATCAGATTTTGAGTTGGTGTCAGTAGGGCCCTCTAGCAAGCATACGGCAACATCACCGTATTCAGACCCATTGATTGGATAGGATGGTGTAATAGCTATTTTGTTACAAGCAACGGTGCTTTCCAAAACTTTTGGAGAAACCAGAGTGGATCTACAGCTGAACGAGCAAATGCACAGGGAAACGGAGTTCCACAACGAAAAGGTGAAGAAAAACAGAGAAATCTTAAAAAGACTGATAGACTGTGTCATTTTTTTGGGCAAACAGGAACTTTCATTTTGGGGACATGATGAAAGGGCAAGATCCAATAACAGAACTATGATTTAGGAAATGAATAAGTGTCATAGTATGGGGTTCAGTTAATTGCCATGCAAAGACCAAGAGCAAAGAAAACGGATAGGGGATTTATATCAATTATTTCTCATTACAATTTTTGTATTGGCTTGCACAATGTATTTAATATTTTTACATCATGCCCATGTGTGCTTTATGACCTAAGCTTCCACATAAGCAGGAGAGCTTATGCTTAGTAATTAATAAAGTACTAGGTATCATTTAATTTGATGGTGAACACTGTGCAATTTTTTTTTCTATTTCTTTATGTACTTTTAATTGAAGTAACTAACAAATGAATTTAAACTTCCAAATCATTATCAGGGTGCCATATTTTAGGGATAACTTTCTGCAAGTGTCGCATGAGTATCTGAACTGTGTTTCTGTATTTTAGAAGTTACTTTTTGCAGTGTGTTAAAAAACTATATAGTATATTGTGGCTATCTAGCAACATTAAAAGTATTCTAATGATGATGCACTGCAAATTGACCAGGCTGAAATGTGGTTACATACTGTTTGCTGTGCAGAGGATAGGCATCGCCACATTTGGGATGTCCTGTGAATTCCACCCAATTTCTTCTGTTAATGAATCACTGGACAGCTACACATCTGAATGTGTCTTGTCTGCATGTACATCATGAAACAGGCAAACGTGAATCTGCAGAATATCTGCAGGTTGAGATGTTAATGCTATTTTCAATAGTGCATCTACAGTCTCTGGACTTATTCTCTTTTTGTTGTTGATTTCATCATAAGTGAAATTAAAACCGAAACCTCCATGTAGGGTATCTGGAGCTAAACACAGGCAACAAAGCTACAGTCACAAGTAGGGAAATCATATAAACAGCAATTACGCATTATTTGTCCACTGTCTTCTCATTTGTAAGAAATGTTCACACTTCAGAACCAAAAGGCAAAAATATTTCATTGTCTCACTGTAGACCTAGGCAATAAGATCCGATGGAAAATGGTCTATTGGCAGATATAGGAATAGAATGTTAGCAAAGAAGGACTGTGACACTCTGGTGCTCAGTCAACAGCTGTGGTTTATGGGATGAATCCTTTAAACACTCCCTTATTAATTGTAATAAAACACAAAAATTATTGTAATACGTGAAGTCAATCCTAAAAGTGTCCATACGTAAAGCTTGTATAAACGTACTATACACTTACAGAGCTGCTAGCAATAAATCAGTAAAATAACTTCTTCTTCTACGTTTTGTAAATAACGTGCACCAAATAAAAATATTTTCATAATTCCTTGTTGGATCCAAACGAATCACACTCTTAGAAAGCCATACAATACAAATGCACTACCTTACTTTGAACGGATAGTCGGACAATGCTCTCGATCGGTCAGTCGGGCGTTTGCAACAAGACCTTTTACTTCTAACTTTACCTGACATTACATCCTTTAACCCGAATAATCCATTTCAGTGTCGCGGGGGCCGGAGCCTTTTTCTTGTGACACACTTGAATCAAAAATACACTCCCTGCTTTCTAGCTCTGCTCTGTTGACGCCCACATTTTTGGTCTGATTAGTCACTACATGGTACTAAACTGAACGCGAGGACGACCGATATCTGCCACCTTTCTTCACTCGCCGGACAAGCTGCAATTAAATGTGGACAAATCTACACCTCTGATGCCACTATGTGACCTCCAAATAGTACACAATACGCATTCGATTTGTCATTTTAAAACAGTACAGGCACACCCGTGCTTCACCTGTACCAACAAGATCATGCTCCAGGTAAATAAGACACCTGTAAACCTCGGTTCGGACATCTTGCAGTTTGCATGCATATAGAACTGGCTGTAATTACCTGTCGGGTCATTAACGACTTGATCTTCTGCATCGCACCCGTGCAACCTGTGAATATTCCACAATTCAAAATAAAATCAATTCACATTCCCCTCAATAACAGTGTGTCAACCCAGGATATGATACAAAGTGGCCATGTTGCGCTCATGGTCAGGTGACTCGCGATCGCGATCGTTTCCTGGGAGATGTAGTCCAAGTGCAGTCAAGGGCAGGCTACCGCCTCGTGGACCAAAGGAAAAGCGTTCTCATGCACGGAAGTGACGCCTATTTTAACCTGCATACACGGAAGAGCGAGTTTTTAAAAGGCTCATGGATTGCACCCAGCGGTGTGTTGTTATTTTTATGTGTGCCTAAAGCCCAACGCAGACTGACTTTGATAGACTCCGATCATTCATAACAAAGACAGCAGTAAAGGGCAGTGTCCGCGGACAATGGCACGTGATCTCTATGTGAGTTCTGATTGGCTGACGTGCCTGAGGGTCACTACCTTAAGGGAATTGGTATAACGGGTTTTCACATTTTTAAAATTGCTTTATTTACAACAAATAACTAAACATGAAAATGAACAATTGGCTATAAATGCTATACCAGAGTGCTTAATTAATTGCTATAGATAACATAATTTAACGTGTCAGTGGTTTTGTTAGCTTTCTTATTTGTAATATTCTGAATAATTTAAACATTTTTAATTATCGTAAGCCGCCCTAATTCGGTTTTGATCGAAAATGTAATAATTTACTTAATGAGATAGAAGTACATAATAAACAAGAAAAGTTGTATCAAATATTCAAAATATTAAAATGCATACTTCAATTTAAACCTTGATAAATATCCATCCATTATCCAACCCGCTATATCCTAACACAGGGTCACGGGGTCTGCTGGAGTCAATCCCAGCCAACACAGGGCGCAAGGCAGTAACAAATCCCCGGGCAGGGCCCCAGCCAACCGCACTTGCTGAATATTCTCGATTAATAAATAAAAAATATAAAAAGTAATAAAGATTACAAAAGTAACATTCATCGTAATCACTGACCATGAAACATAACATACCCCACGTGCTTATTTTTGAAATTTGTAATTTTTAACATTCTCGTAGTGGCTCTTAGAGGGCTATAGGACCACCAGGAAAGAAGATCAAAAATATTGTCATATTCGTGATCATAAACTTTAAAGCAGCATAAATGACTGCCAAAAATAGGGAGAACCCTAAAAATCTTGACATCTTGCTTAGCTAGACATCAAGATGAATAAAAAAAAATCAAAGCATTTGTAAGTAATTATTATGAACACAAACAATTCCATTTCTATTTTAAACAGGTTTAATATTTGGTGTGGATTTCATTCATTTACATTAATCATAGTATCTCCCTATAATTTATAATTGATTTATTAGGAACTAGCAAAATACCTGCGCTTCGCAGCAGAGAAGTAGTGTGTTAAAGAAGTTATGAAAAAGAAAAGGAAACATTTTAAAAATAACGTAATAAAATTGTCAATGTAATTGTTTTGTCACTGTTATGAGTGTTGCTGTCATATATATATATATATATACACACACATATATATACATATATACACATATCAACAAATATATACATATACATATACATATATACATACATACAGATAAATATACATATATACACACACACACATATATATATACACAAACATACATACATACACACACACATATATATATATATACACACAGACACATATATACATACATACATACATATATATATCTACATATATATACTGTATATAGCAAACTCCCCGCGCTTCGCAGCGATGAAGAACTGCTTTTAAATTTTTATTAAAAAGAAAAGAAAACCTTTTTAAACTGAGGGAAAATATACCAATAACTACCTGTTAAGGATCTCTTTGTATACCACGTTGTCAGTTCAGCACTCCGGTTGTAATATGACCAAGCTATGCACTGATATTACTTTTGAGAATGCAACATATGGTTTTGTCCAGGAGGAAAGCAATGTTGCCTCAAATCAATGGCAACCTTTTGTAGGGTGTGTCCCTGAGACTTATTAATTGTCATTGCGAAGCAGAGCCTTACTGGAAATTTGAGGCATTTCAATTGAAATGGGAGATCAGAGGGTATAACGGTGATGCGAGGAATACATTCAGAGTGTGGCGCCCTGCTGTTTTTTGTGTAGCTGCCTTCACACAGCTTCTCCGCTGCTTTATAAACGAACGCCATATAAGGCCGTCGTTTCTCCTTGCTTCGTGGTTCTGTACTGTTTTAGTGTTTGATTATTATGATTCTTATAATTATTGTGTAGCTATTCGAGACTTACTTTACTGTTCAGGTACCCATTTTCTTTATTTAATCCATGGCTTGTAGGCTATTTTTTGTTCGTTTATTACGATTATAGATATTTATTGATTCCCTTCTTTTGCTGACTGCCTGCTCATATAAGGCGCTCTGCTGGTTTTTTGTGAAGCAGCCTTCACACAGCTTCTCCGCTGTTTTATAAATGAATGACATATAAGGCCATCCTTTTTCCTTGCTTCGCCAAGGAAGCTTCCTTTTTATTTAATCCACAGGTTCTCCGCTGTTTTATTGTTCATTTATTACGATTATTATAGTTCTCTTTATATATCACGTTGTCAGTTCAGCACTCTGTTGTAATATGACGAAGCTGTGCGAGCTCACTCTTGAGAATGCAACGTATAGTTGTCCAGGAGAAAAGCAATCTTGCCTGAAATCAATGGCAACCTTTTGTTGGGTCTGTCCCTGAGACTTCTTACTTCTCATTGCAAAGCAGAGCCTTACTGGAAATTGGAGGCATCTGAATTGAAATGGGAGATCAGAGGGTGTAACAAGGATGCGAGGGATACATTGAGTGTGGAGAAACTCGAGAGACAGCGTGTGTATTAACTTGTGGATTTTTCTGTGAGTATTTGGTGGCAGCGTGACGAAGTTGCTTCCGCAAGACCACGTTAGCTGTGGAGCTCAACTCGGAGCATATTCTTTTCCTACCTTGTCAATTGTGTAATGCGTTTTTTAAACAGGTTTGATGCATGGAAGTGATCACTCGTACTGCGTTCAGTCAGTTCACGTGAGCTGCTCTCTTGTGTGATGTTGCAATGTCCACGACTTTATTTAATGTTAGCTAAAACCCGGCACTTAAAAGTTTCTTGCTACAGCAATTTTAACTCCGTTACAAAGTGATCCAAAGTCTCGTTTATACCTCGTGTCTTCTCACTAAACTTGTATCTCGCGAATAAAGTATTCGTCATTTTTCTTCAGCGCTCTTTGGGAGCTCTTCCTTCTTTTCTACGTACTGCGGTCACAGTCAGTTCACGTGATTACGTGGGAGGCGTGATGATGTCACACGCAGCTCCGCAACGGCCATCGACCTAAAGTCAATTACAGTAAATGGAGAAAAATAGCTTCCAGTTATGGCCATTACGCATAGAATTTCTAAATGAAACCTGCCCAACTTTTGTAAGTAAGCTGTAAGGAATGAGCCTGACAAATTTCAGCCTTCTACCTACACAGGAAGCTGGAGAATTAGTGATGAGTCAGTCAGTGAGTGAGTGAGTCAGTGAGGGCTTTGCCTTTTATTAGTATAGATACAAACTTTTACTCCACATCCAGGTATTTAAAATAAAATAAAATGCCAAATACATTAAAAGATTGAAATAAAATCCATTTAAAGGTCGTAATCAGAAATGTTTAGGTCCCTCTATAACAAATTACATTTAGTACATTGATATAATAAATGAAATCAAAAGGTTGAACTTGTACCTGGAATATAACTGGTTATCTGATAAGTGTTTGAAATTCTAATCACTTTACACTTAATGAATATAAGCACTTGTTTAGTTTACTTATAGATTATTCTTGTTATATGTCTATTTGTACCATGTTAGTATAATGAAGATTATTATGATTCTTGTTATATTTACTGTATATGTGTGTTTTTATTGTTTGTCTGCTGCCCAAACCCTGTGATAATACAGTTTCTATCTATCTATCTATCTATCTATCTATCTATCTATCTATCTATCTATCTATCTATCTATCTATCTATCTATCTATCTATCTCAGTGAAAAATAGTTAATATATCTCTTACATAATTATTTCAATATTATTATACAATTTCTTTTCATTTCAATGTCATTTATTTAGGTAAGCAATTTGACTAACTTTGCTTTAACGTTTTTTGTTAAATTCAGTTGCAACTTAGGTATTTTTCTTGGCTTTTTAAACACTATTTCTACAAGTTCTGTCTTGATTTAAACCAGAGTCATAATGTATTCGAGAAGAAATCCCACAATCTCCTCCTGAACCCTGTAACAGTAAGGTGGGGCATTAACTGACTTTTTTGCCTTATATGCATTTTGAGCATGGGAATGCTGCTTGATAAATAAAATGTATTATTATTATTATTATTATTATTATTATTATTTATTAGCAACAGGAAAAGCAGGTATCAAGCAACATCCTGGACAACTGCTTGATACAAAAGATATTCTAAAAACTTACAATCTTAAAAATAAAAATTACAGAGTGGTTCTTTTAAGCAATGCTGTAGGGGAACCATTTGTGTTTCCAAAAAAACATCCACATGAAAGTCTATAAAGGACCTTTGTTCGTTTAGATCCATAACACCCACCATGCATTAAATAACCTTGAATAAATAGTAATAGATTTGTGAGATACCATCAGGTCGTGATTGTAAAAGGGCTCTTACTGCTTACAAAATACCACAGGCTAATTTCAGGTTTTCTTAATCTGTCAGTGTCTTTCTAGATAGCCTACCTTACATTAAATATATTTTTCCTGCTTATTAGGAAGTTTTTCAAAGCACAAAGAACCACCATCATATGCAAAGAACCCTTCCCAGAATGAAGTGGTGCTTTACCAAGCAATAGTTGTACAAGGAAACACACAACCCAGTAAAGAACCATAAAGTGCCATTAAAGAACAATTATATTAAAAGTGTACCAAATTTGGATTATTTTAGTTCAACTGTATAAATAATATTAAGCCTCCCTCCTTTTCATATCATGTAGTCTACTCAAGTACTGGCTGTAAAATTGTCTGTTTTTGACTTAAGGCAGAGATATAACTACAAATTCATATTTACTGTTACACAAAGATGGAAAGAATACTGAATAAGTAAGTGTTATTTAGACAAAAATGTACTTAAGTTAAAGTATCTGACATGTAAACTACTGAAGCAAAACAAAAAGTACCCTCTGAAAAAATTACTCAAAAGTACAATTTAGTTACTTTAGAAAAAAAAAACACCAAAATGAGTAAATATCTTCAAATATGCACGTACAATCTGTGATTTGGAAAGTATAAGCATAATATATAGAACTGTTCAATAGATTGTATGTATGAATAGATACTAATGACAGGTATTCACATACACACACTTACTGATTGAAACAGTGTACTGTATATGGTGATTAAATTTAAAGCAGTTACTAATATGTACACTTCTAGCAAATTCATGCTAAGCAACCAATCAAAACCGGCCTTATGTGTAACTGTCATTAATGAACCGTCATTTGAGACAGCAAAGACGTCTGTGGAGAGAACAGAAATGCTTAAATACAGTTTCGCAAATAAAATTGGCATTTACATCAGCAAAAACGTTTTCAATTCTTTTGACATTAGGCAAGTAGAAGCAGCACAACACCAGCATGAAGAAGCAAATTTTGAAAACTGCCATTTGCCGGCAGTAGCATGTAGGCTTAAATCTTCCTATTACTTAGGTGAGGCGCCTGCACGATGAAATCGACAGAAACAGGCTGTACCTTGTAATATAACATTATTTATTCCTTTATTTATTTGGAGTGTTGGGAATAAGCTCCCGTCCCCGTTCCTTCAGTAGGTTTTTTGAATTCTAGTGTCGTCGGTGTTTTGCGCACTTCAAGCGGTGTGTTTGTGGTTGACCACGAGGTGTCACTAAAGTACTGTTGATATGATGAGCGCTGTTTCATCCTCGCACTGTTCTGGGTGGCTCTGCACATACCTTTAGAGAAAACAGGCTCATCACTACGGGGCTTTAAATGTATTTTATTTTAATGTCAGTATTTTTTGATTTTTTTCTTTTTACACAACATTTATTTACTCAACAATATCAAACTTGTTGTTTAATGTACATCCAATTGCACTATCCCTTATCTTTGGCGTTGTTGTCCATCACTGTCTCTACAAAGGACGGTTTGTTTTTTTCTACTTACTCAGTATTTTTTCTTTTCTTACAGAAGTATCGCTTTGTAAAGTGTTTTTTTTTTCCTTAGAACTTCTTGGAAACTCCAATTTGCATGACATTTTGGGCATTTGCTTCTTTCTGCAATTTTAAAGTATTTTTTATTTGGATCTGAAAACTTTTAACTTTGAAAATACTTTAGGATGGCTGTGCACTACTTTTTGTCACTGTGTTGCTTTACATCACTATCAAACGATCTGAGCTGCATTTTAGCATTTTCAGACATTTTGGTCATTTTTAGAGAAGACTAAGATACCAAAAAAAAAAAAAAGAAGAAGAGAGGTAAAAAGTAGTCTCTGTTTACTAGATCAATGCTTTGGAATTGCAGTTAGATGGTCATTACCACCATATGAGCTGTTTTGTATATATTTAAAATGTTTTTGATGCGAATTAATGAATTAATACCATCGACTTTTTATTTTGAAAAATACGAAAATTAATACAAATGTCTGAAAAAATAATGCCTGTCAAGTTTCCAATACTACTTGCAATTACTAAACTTCACACTAAAATAAAAGACTCAAGAAGTGTCTCTTACGGTGTTTTATGTAAGGCGATATATAAATAAAATGTATTATTATTATTATTATTATTATTATTATGTAGCAGATTTCCTAGCCACTGCTAATATTTGCCCCCCAATTTTTTTTTATTCCCAATTGTTTAAATAATAGAAGCTCAATCTATTTACAAAAAAAAATACAAAATAATTTATTTGTGTTTGTTTAACATTTTGTTATCACCTAGAATAAATATGACATAGCATTCCCAAACCCACTTAATCAGGGTGGCAGAGAGTTAGAACCTATCCTGTTATTAAGCAGCTCCGGACAGGGAACCAGTGTATTATAGGGTTAACTTACACACGGCCAGTTTAGAATGGCCATCCAATCTGAGAGACCACAGTGTGTTGTGTGCCTTAAAATATTAACCGTCGACAGTCTGAACAAGTTGAGACACCATCTGGAGACTTTGCATGACGAGCACATGGGCAAGCCTTTCGACTTCTTCAAAAAGGAATTAGAAAACTGTCGCGCTCGGAAGAGCCGTTTTATTAAAAACCGCATCTGTGTCTGCAGATGCTCAACTTACCTTCTACAAGCGGTTTACCGAATCGCCCAGTGCGAAAGCCCCCCACACGGGAATTAATCCTTCCTTCTGCTATTGGTATGGTTTTCGCCCTGATCAATGAAACAAATAACTAGCAATCTGAACGTTATTCCTCCCACGGCAAGGCTTCCGACATGTCAAAAGATAAGGATCAGTTTATTCACAAAATAAGGGGCAGTTGGGCTTCAGATGGACGAAGCATCCGACAGCAACAAAGAATTGATCATAAATCTTGATGCAGATGATTTGATGGATGATTTGCTTTTCTGCAAACAGAGCCACTGTAGGCGAATTATTTAAAATCGTTGACGATTATCAGATAGAGACCGATATGTAAAAACGGTAAAGGGGATCTGCACAAACGGGGAGTCTGGATAACGAGGGGAACTGAAAGCGCTCGTCAAGTTAATTTATCCCAAAGTACAGTGGACACGCTGTATCAAACAGTGAGAGGCACGTGCATCCAAATAAGTGAGTGCCAAGCCGGGCGATGTATTGATAGATATGTTAATGCTACAATTATATCAGCGATTTTCCGCACTCTGTGAGAAAATGGGATCTTGTCTTACAACGGATCCAGATGGCTGCCACGTGGGTATCTCAAATCGAGGGTATTTGAACTGCGGGATTAGATCAGAATCTCTTTGCAAGAAGTTTAATGATGAGACCCTTCTAATGAAGATTTTATACCTCAATGTTTCTGAAATTCATTGAAGTGAATGTAAATTTGCAGGACAGCGACACACACCTTCAGCAGTTTGCAGATACAATGAGATATGTCGACCTGCAGAGCCACAGCACCGACAGTTCTAGGAAGTGACATCACCTCATGTCTACACTGACAGTTTGGTAATAAACTTTTATAGGTTGTCATGAATCAAATTGATTGGCATGCTAACCACACCAAACCCTAATCTTAACAAAACTAACCCCTAACATTAACTTCCATCCCATAACTGCTGGTCTAGGACTGCTGCAGTAGACTTGCGGTGACTATAATATTCTGGCTCTGCAGTTGGATATTATTGGAGACAATTCCTTCTTTAACAAGAAAACCGGGCTAGCACAGTAGTTGAGCTGCTGCCCTGCTCTAAGGAGACCTAGTAAGGAGACCTAGTCTATATCAAGATGATATTTTTTCCTGGAGCTTACATGTTCTCCTCGTGTCAAATCTGGCTTTCTCAGAGTGCTCCGGTTTTTTCCTATTGTCCAAAGACATGCATGTTAGGAGAATTGGTGATGCTAAATTGGCCCTAGGATGTGTGAGTGTGTTTGTGTTTGCTCTGAGATAGACTGGCACTCTGTAATAAATGTGTTCCTGCCTTGCACCCTATGATAGGCTGCAATCTCCAAACACCAACCCACCGAACACCTAGGGTGTGAATTAAGCAAGTTGAAAAATGGCATGACAAGAAAACTGTAGAGGGAGTCAGAGATGAGTGAAATAGGGGAATGTAGACTGATCACAGAGCTTGAAATCATTCATTAATATCAATACACTGAAAGATGCAGTGATTCCATGCATGCAAGATCATATCTTACAGCTCTATGAAAACATTTTCTGAGGTTTTTCTCATTAGATAATATTCACTAACTGGCCACTTTATGAGGTACACCTTGCTAATACTGGGTTGGACCCCCTATTGCCTTCAGATCTGCCGTTACTCTTCATGGCATTGCTTCAACAAGGGGCTGGAAATATTTCTCAGGGATTTTAGTCTATATCAAGATGATATTATTTGTTGGCTGGACATCCATGATGTAAATCTCCCATTCCACCACATCCCAACGGTGCTCTATTGGATTGACATCTGGTGACTGTGGAGGGCATTTGAGTATAGTGAACTCATTATCATGTTCAAGAAAGCAGTTTAAGATCATTTGAGCTTGGTCACTTCCAGCAGCCATCTGAAGATGCGGTCATAAATGGATGGACATGGCCAGCAACAATACTCAGGTGGGTTGATGCATTTAAACAATGCTCAATTGGTACTGAGGGGCCCAAAGTGTGCCAAGAAAATATCCCCCACACCATTACACCACCACCACTATCCTGAACCGTTGATTCAAGGCAGGATTGATCCATGCTTTCATGTTGTTGATGCCAAATCTGACCCAGCCATCTGAATGTTGCAGCAGAAATTGAGACTCATTAGACCAGGCAATGTTTTTCTAGTGTTCTATAGTCCAGTTTTGGTGAGCCCCTTAGAATTGTAGCCACAGTTGCCTGTTCTTTGATGACAGCAATGGCACCCCATGTGTGCTCCTACTGCTGTAGCCCATCTGCTTCAAGGTTCAACATGTTTTGCATTCAGAGATGGTCTTCTGCATACCTTGGTTGTACTGAGTGGTTATCTGAGTTACTGTTGTCCTTCTATCAGCTTGAACCAGTCTGGGCATTCTCCTCTAATCTCTGGCATCAACAAGGCATTTTCACCCAGAAAACTGGCACTCACTGGATTGTTCCCCTTTTTCTGACCATTCTCTGTAAACCCTAGAGATGGCTGTGCGGAAAATCCCAGTAGATCAGTAGTTTCTGAAAACCACAGACCAGCCCATCTGGCACCAACAACCATGTCACGTTCAGAGTTGCTTAAATCACCTTTCTTCCCATTCTGATGCTCGGCAGGAACTTCAGCACATCGTCTTGACAATGTCAACATGGCTAAATGCATTGAATTGCTGCCATGTGATTGGCTGGTTAGATATTTGAGTTAACAAGCTGTTCGACAGGTGTACTTAATAAAGTGGCAGATGAGTGTATATGACTGGATCAGAGATTCTTTCAGTGCAACACCTGCTGCTGATTTCAGCACTGCACAACAAGAGCAGTTCATTGATGCAACCTGCAACTCAACAGTGAGGCTCTAGTCCATGATCCCCGCTAGGGTAGACAGCCCTGGCCATACTTCAACCTTTTGCCACATTCTACCTGTGTTTGGTGTTTTTCTGTGGTTACCTCAAGCACTAGACATTGAAAATGAACTAAGAGTGGCATGGCTTTCTCAAAACAGCAGCCCCGTTTTCAGAGAATCTTACCCAAGTCCTGGAAAAGTGTGCAAGGACTAGATGTGCAATTCTTCAAAGGAATGTTTAGGTTCAGTTTTTGAATATTTCGGTGACTTTTTAAACCTGTAATCTTTGCACAATAAGCTATTTTTAACAGTAAAAAAAACTATTGGTACAAGCTATGAATGTTGTTACATAGTCAAATTGTTTAATTACACTTTTCTTTATTGGTGTAAACTCCAAAACAAAAAATAAAGACAAGTAATTCCAGCTAAAATTTAAATATTACTGTAAAAAAAGACTTGTTTGTGTTCTATTTTTAATATCGCCACTGTGAAAGAGGCTTGTTCCTCTCTTGTGTTTATTCCTTTTCAGTATGTTGTATGCTGATGTCATTAATTCTATCTCAGTGGTTATTGTGTGCACATCAGAATGGAAGGAGGTTGGGGTGGCTTAAAAATATTCAGCTTCAGAAAATGGAGGCCAGAAAGAAAATGGTTTGGGAACCACTGTATTACAGGGTCGCAAGGAATTTGAGCGTAAGGTGCAATGTTTGAAATCAAACCGCTGATTTGCAGGGCTCTGTCTCATACTGGGCCAATAAAAATTTACAACTAAACTTAATCAGCACACGTGGATCTATCCTTAAGAAATTCTGCACAAACATGAGGAGAACTCTGTACAGATAGTGACCACTTAACTTAACATAACCACCATCACTTTAGTACTTTGAAAACCTTTGTTTAAAGTGTATTCTCCAAATTTGCTTTTTCTAATGCAGCTTTGCTGTACCTGAAAGTGTTTTGTGCAAGACAGGCACCACCATTAAGTGGGGGTTCCAGTTTATGATAGAATGTGCTCAAGCATTCACACTCACTCACTCACTCATTCAGTCAACTTGTGGATGTGGGAGAAAACCAAAGTTTAAAATGAAGACCCACATGAATATAAGCAGAAGTGACCAGGCTGGTAATTGCAAGAATCTTAGATTACTTCAGCATTGAAGGATGTTATTTACTGTATGTATTCATAGGTTGGTTCATTAATGATCAGAAGTATACAATTACAACTAACTAACATAATATCCAACACATATGAGAATACCAGGCCATAAACCAATAAATTAATGTGAATAAACAACAGAGTTAGGTAAACCCCACCCAGATCCCAAACAACCGAGCAATACATAACTATTTTAGGATTCTCTAACTACTTTAGCCCATCAAACCTCAATGGAAAGAATTCAAGAAAGACCAGGTTATGCAGAAAGGATTCCTAATCATCAATCTATATTTCATAACAAACTTTTTGGCAATGACAGTCTTTTTCAGCTGCAGAGGCTGCCAAGTGCCAAACCACTGCTAAAATTCTGGTACACTTTTATTAATACAGAAAATCCATCCATGCATTTTCTAACCCGCTGAATCCGAATCCCAGCCAACACAGGAACCAATCCTGGGCAGGGTGCCAACCAACCACAGGACACACACAAACACACCCACACACCAAGCACCAATTTAGAATTGCCAATCCACCTAACCTGCATGTCTTTGGATTGTGGGAGGAAACCGGAGTGCCCGGAGGAAACCCACGCAGACACGGGGAGAACATGCAAACTCCACGCAGGGAGGACCCGGGAAGCGAACCCAGGTCTCCTAACTGTGAGGCAGCAGCGCTACCCACTGCACCACCGTGCCGCCCTAATACAGAAAATAAAAAACTTAAAGTTTAGGAATGTAAAATTTTTTTAGCTATGTACCTCTTTTAGATGCTATGTTGGAAACATGGAATTACATAAATGGAATTTGAACACTGTATTAAACTTTCACATATGACTGTTAGTCTATTTAGTACTTCCAAAACATTTAAGAATGTGCTTCATTATTCAATCCCCCCTTTTTATTTTTAACATTACTTTAGTATTGGTTTTTTAAACTATCCTAATTGTATTTGATACTTAGATTTAATGATCAGAGCAGTGGGTAGCACTGTCTCATTATGGAATCAGCTTTCTGGGTTTAAGTCCTATGCCAGGTTCTTATCTGTGCAGAATTTGTAAGTTCTCTGTATGTCTACATGGGATTTCCCATGCACATCTCAAAATGTGCTTCTTCTTCTTTCAGCTGCTCCTGTTAGGGGTTGTCACAGTGGATCATCTTCTTCCATATCTTTCTGTCCTCTGTACCTTGTGCTGTTACGCCCATCACCTGAATGTCCTTTCTCACCACATCCATAAACCTTCTCTTAGGCCTTCCTCTTTTCCTCTTGCCTGGAAGCTCTATCTTTAACATCCTTTTCCCAATATACTCAGCATCTCTCCTCTGCACATGTCCAAACCAACGCAATCTTGCCTCTCTGATTTTGTCTCCCAACCGTTCAACTTGAGCTGACCCTCTAATGTACTCATTTCTAATCCTATCCATCCTCATCTCACCCAATGTAAATCTTAACATCTTTAACTCTGCCACCTCCAGCTCTGTCTCCTTCTTTCTGGTCAGTGCCACCGTCTCCAACCCATATAACATAGCTGGTCTCACTACCATCCTGTAGACCTTTCCTTTCACTCTTGCTGATACCCGTCTGTCACAGATTACTCCTGACACTCTTCTCCACCCATTCTGCCCTGCCTGCACTCTCTTTTTCACCTCTCTTCCACATTCCCTGTTACTCCGTACTGTTGATCCCAAGTATTTAAACTCATCCACCTTCACCAACTCTACTCCCTGTATCCTCACCATTCCACTGACCTCCGTCTTATTTACACACATTCGTTTACATGTATGTACACCCTAAAACATTCTGATTTGGTTAATTACCAATTTTGAAATGTGACAGACTTGCAACTCTGTCTAGGGCTGTTTCTTGCCCTGTACCTTGAATGAGAACCAGTTTCAAATATGTCACTGAGAATGCAAGAATGTTAGCTAGATGAATGTGTCTTAAAAGAAAAAGTATACACTGCATTCTAGAAAACATAAGCTTTCATCTGCTATTGAGTCCCTCGGGAAACTGGTTTAAATTACTACAATAAAATTACACAGTGTACCATATTCTCAATTCAATTCAGAGTCATAACGAAACTTAACTTATTCTGGAAGCAATTTTGACAAGAAAGGCATCTGCAAATTTTGGAGTTGTGTAAATTGAGTAATCCGTTGATGAAGGCCATCTATAGAAGTACTACATTTCCCATAGTGCACCGGCGACTCGGAAATTTCTAACCGCGCGCTACTTTCACAGTGACGTCACGTGTATATTCTACAGTTGTCCTGTAAATCATTCGTTACACTTTTAGAGATTTCACACTTGTTGTTTTAAATAATGTCAAATTTCACGTAAAAATGTATTATGCCTGATGCTTTTAAATAATGTCAGTTGTAATATAAGCGGATTAGAATAAACGAACTCGACTTTTGCCTTAACAGTTAAATTCGTGTTCTCCCATATTAGAATGTAAGGAACTCACCTTTCAGCAGCCGTTTGATCCTCACTACGAATTTGAAACACTCGCGTTAGTCAATCTATTGAGTGACTATGTACCGTTTTTTTTTTTTTTAAATGTAAGCCATTCTAATATTAAATGGTTAATGAGTTATCCTGTTACTCTGCGATGTGGGCTCAAACTTTTTTCTCGTTTGAAATTCAGTGCGACGTGATGTTGCAAGATGTTAAGAGTGCATGAATAATTAGGGTGTGCCTGGATTGTGCGATACCAACTGAAAATGTTAAAGAAATACTAAAATGATTAAAAATGTAAGTTTTGACAGGTCCCCAGTAACGTTTTAGGTTAATAGTCTCCTATTGATTATACAGCGCTTGTCTATAAATACTTAATGTGACACATCTTAAAGCAATACGTATTATAATTTAAGACTGAAAACAATAAGAGAAAAGTCACGTACATTAACTGGGCAAAGACAGGTTGGCACAATAATATAGATGTTAACGGCTACAGCCTCACAGCTCTGGGAGACTGGATTGAATGCTGTGAACCACAAGGGGTCGTTGTAGCACCCCAAACCCCAGACACAACCTCACAATCACGTGTAACAAGGTTTATTATGATTAAATACCTTACAATAGGCTTCTTTGTAATAATAAACACAAGCACAACTCTGTTCTCTATTTTTCTTTCCTCTTCCACCCCTCCACTCTTACAGGTGAACGTTGTCCTTCTTCCACCCAAATCCAACTCGCCTGGATGAAGTCAAGCGGCTTCTTTTACCTTAGACCCATGAGTACTTACTGTGCTAGGAGATAGCTCGTTGGAAGCAGTTTTGGGTCAAGCGGAAGTACTCAAAAGCAGGGATCACAAATCCCCACACGCCCCTCTGGTGGCACCTTCCAAACCCAACAAGTCTGCCCCAGGGGACTACAGTTCTCAGCATGCCTTGTGGATGTCTGTACTGGTAGTGCTGATCAGGGTTGCTGCCACCTAAAGTGTCAGAGAAGCATGTAGACCTGACTGGCTCCCACTGTCCTCCCATCACACCAGCCTCCCAGCCAGGTATTGTTCCTCAGTCTAACCCTGCTGGGATGCCAGCGTACTCACTTCAACACTGGCATCTTCTGCCAACTTCCTGGCTAAGGCTGGGAACACTCTGACTTTCTTCTTGCACTTCTAAAGGGCTGGTAAGAAACATTACCCCATTGCTGATGAGAGGACACCAACCCATGCTCACTGTCTATCACAATGGTTACTATCTATGTGGAGTTTCCATCTCTCTATTTGCGTGTGTTTATTTTAGGGTGCTTCTGTTTTCCAGCAGCATCCCAAAGATGTGTGTGAGGGTAATGAATACGTCTGTGTTTGGATATGCGTTTGATTGTGTCCTACAAAGGACCAGCACCCTGAACCCCAAAATGCACCAGCCACACTATGCAGTATTGGGCTTGAAAATGGATGAATAAATCAATCAGAACATTAAGATCTTGCATTTTTCACATAGCAAAGCTTAATGATTTATGACCAAAACATCTTATGCAAAGACATTAGCCAATAATTAATATTTTAATATACATTGTAAGAACAAGAAGACACAGTAAGGAGTGTTGTGGCACCCATTGGTAAACCCCATATAATTGATTTTCAAAAAGACAACAAAACACAATTAACTGTGCTAAATAAAAATGTCTTTTTAGACTAAAGTTTGGCTCTGAATGATCATAAAATGGCAGTGCTTTTCTTTTTACTTCCAACAGGAAAAGGCAGATACAGGTGGAAGCACATGGAAGTGGCATTGGTGGTGTAAAAGCCATCAATATTCCATTCTGCAGAGGGAGAAAAAGAGAAGGCACTATTGCACAGCGCCAACCCCTGGAATGGTGGAGAATTGCCATCACCAGAGCCCTTAAACTGTTCTTTATGTACATACATGTGACAACATATTGTAGATATCCCAATGGATATGCCCAGGACAGAATGAGAGTCATTACACCCAGCTGGAATGCCATAATGAAGGATGGATTTAATGGGGGCAATACCCCATCAGGATGCCTTATGATTCCCGTCCTGGGTGGAATACCCAAAGAATACAAGAACTGGCAGTAGAGCATGACAGGGAGCAGCTCATCCCCCACTTTAATTGGTGATAGTGTCGTTCACATAAAGTCCCAGTTTGCATGTCTGCAGGGCTGCATGGGAGTTGGAGTCCAGAGAAGCAGTCGTGTGGCGATTCCTGGTGGACGATAGGGGGCTTTCTGGCATTCTTACAACAACAACATTTATTTATATAGCCCATTTTCATACAAACAGCAGCTCAAAGTGCTTTGCATAATAAAGAATAGAAAAATAAAAGACACAATAAGAAAATAAAATAAGTCAACATTAATTAACATAGAATAAGAGTAAGGTCCAATGGCCAGGGTGGACAGAAAAAACAAAACAAAAACTCCAGACGGCTGGAGAAAAAAATAAAATCTGTAGGGATTCCAGACCATTAGACTGCCCAGTCCCCTCTTATAACTCAGAAGTGCTTCCAACTGGCCACTTCTCGTCACTGCAAGTACTCCTCAATAAAAGGGACTTCACTGTCTTGTCTAGAGGAGTTAGAGCTGGGAGGAAGATGAGCAACACTCAACTGGAGGAGAGCAGTGCGGTGGAGAGAGGATAGACATTTGGAGAAGAGATGACAATTGCTTTGGTGCTTTTTGTGAGGCATTTGTGAAATAAACACCCATTTATTTGAACTCAAGACTGTCTTGGTGTTTTCTGTTGGAGTTTGGTGCTCTCTGGCATCCCCAAGCTTTCACAGTATATGTTTATGTTTTTACTTTGCATGGTATGCCAGGTGTCCTAGTGCATCTGAAGGATATGCATGTTAGGGTAACTGGAAATTCTAAATCACGAGATGCGTGTATGTGAGTGCTGTGTGTGCTTGAGTGAGCCCTATGATGCACCGTGCCTTATCGGGGGCCGGTGCCTGCCTTGTGACCATTGCCTTCTTGACTGCCTCTGGCCCCTTGTGACCCTGAATTGGACTGGGTAGATAATCGAGAGCCCAGAATTCCCAGACGTTTCCCATTCCTGCATTCCCGGGAATGCAACTGCTTGAATTCCCGGCTAAACGGGAACGGCCAAACTTGCATATATAGCGTGTAAAAGTGTAAAAATTGATCAAGAAATAACAGAGTTATGGTTGAAAATAATTAAGTGGCACAGTTTTTTGGCCCACGGTGTAGTGTGTTGCTCATTAATTCAGTCAACAACAGACCAGCAGCAGTCAGTCACCCGTCTCTCACTAAGACTGAGCACAGTGGACTGGGAGGTGTCTGCACTGTGCAGCTCATGAATGCCGGGACGGACAATTATGGGGTCCAATACATAAAGCACTGATTGATCTGGGGAAACAGTTACACTTAACTGACGCCAACTTCACAGTTATCAGTGAAACAGTGTCCAGTTTGGAACCATTGAAGCTTGTAGTTAATGCACTGTGCAGGTGTGAAACAAATCTGATCAGCACAGAAGCAGCTCTGAAGTTCTGCATTGTCCAGCTACAGAAGCAGAGCTCAGAACTTGCAAAGACTCTGGCAGATGTTCTTGAGTCTAGAATAAACGACAGACCAGGATTACATGCTGCTGTTCTCCAGTATCTGCATACAGCTTCTGCACGAAAGATGGCTACAGACATGTTCTCGGTACCATCTAATGATGTCATCCGAAAATTCATTAGTCGTCTGATAACACGACTTGAACAGACTGACAGCAGTAGTTCGGCTGTAACATCCACAACACTGGAAGAAGGTGGCGCCATTGCTGCAGCTTGCACTTCATCAGACAACAGCTTTGAACAGCAACTAACTGCAATGCATCAGTCTATTGCATCCGCATTATTTGTACCAAGAATCTTGCTTTCATAGAATGATGACAAGAAACTGGATGCATCAGTAAAAGCTGAAATGGCGATGTTTCAGAGCAACGACAAGCGTGGGCATTGTTTATTACAAGTGTATCAGTATCTGATGACTGTGCCACCTACTTCAGTGGAGGCAGAGTGTGCTTTCTCAGCGGCTGGCTTACTCTGTATGAAGGTGCACTCTCGCCTGGACGACCACACGCTCGACACATTGTTCTTTCTACCCTCTTATTACCGCAACTAACTAGATACATGTATTTAAATGACAGCATGAACTTCTTGTAGATAAGGTTAGTCTTTTATTGGTGTCAACATATTGCAGTAGTTTTATTAAAAATAAGTGTCACTCGTTCTAAAACCATTCACATGTGAGATGCCCGTGCACTGTGTCATTCCCAGGAGCCCTGGATTCCCAGGATTGATATGTGGGATTCCTAAATTCCCAGGAATGGATAAACTCATCCAGGAATGGATGCCCTAGTAGATACTGTATATCTCTTTATTATATAAAAAAAATCCTGCAACGAGACAAGTCTTTTTTGAAGAGATTTTTTCAAGTCTTTCAAGACTTAGGCCAAGAGTGCCCTCCTCTTAACCATATTTAACTACGCACATGGTAGTCTCACCTCTCATTCGTGTGAATGCTTTTGTCAGACACAGTTCCTGCTCTCTTACCTCTTATAAATTTTAATGTTTTCCTCAGTTTAAGTTCCCAATTAAAGAATACATATTATGTCCAAATTTTATTGAAGAATTTCATCACGAAAGGTGTAAGAAGACGCTATACAGCGCCTGACCCGACACAGATTGGACACGGGAGGCACATGTGAAATAAAAAGACTTTTATTTATCTTCAGCTGGGGGGCACGTCTTACCCGTAATCCCCCCAGCCACAACACAGTCCCAGGCACTAGTAACCACCAGTAAAGCACAAGTACTTTCTCCTCCTTGGCACCACCACTCCTCCCTATAAACCTTGTCCTCCTCTACCCGACTCTGGCCGATGAGTGGTGGTTGCTGGCTCCTTTTATAGTTCACCCGGAAGTGCTCCAGGTGTTTGATCCCCGAGTTCCGGCAGCACTTCTGAGTGTGATGAATCAGTTGCCCATACGGGCTCAGGAGTCCCAAACAAAGCACCCCTTGGCGGTACCTGCGGTATCCAACAGGGCTGCACCCAACTCCAATTCCCATGGAGCCCTATGGGAAACCGAGGCACTACTCCAGCCCAGAGGGGCGGCAATCTAGCGTCCAGGGGGAGGTATTGCACTGTCCAGGGCTACTCCCCCTGAATATAGTGTGCTGGGGTGTCCCGGCTGGGCATGGATGCCAGCCGCCTGCCAAAAACATTGATCGGTTACACGACAATTTGGTTAAATCCATATCAATAGACTATGCTGAAAAAGTTAGTGGTGATCGTGCAGAACATGAAAACATTAACTTACAATATCCTGAAGAATATCTACAACCGTTAACACTGTCCGGTCTTTCACTGCACAAATTACTTTAGAAAGAAGGATGTATCCAAGAAAGTTAATGTAGTAAACCTTCCGCGGATAACATTAGACCACAAAGGAGATCTTGATATGCCATTCGTATTAAAACGTTAACAGTTTCCCATTATAATAGCTTTTGAAAAGACAATTAACAAATCTCAGAGCCAAACATTCAAAAAAGTCATTTTATTTAATAGAGAGCAAGAAATGAAATTCACTCACGGCAGTTATATGTTGCGTTGTCACAATGAAAGTCCAAACACAGAATCAAAATTCAATGTGATATTGACGTAAATTTAATACAAAAAATTGTAAAAGTGCAAGTTTTAAAAAGTATTTACGTGTTAATTTTAAAGCCAAACAGAACAAAATAACTCTAACTCAACATGAAATATAATTTACTTTTACTCATTACATTGTACTGTTTTTTAATATGGTTAATTACTCGTAATGTAAAAGAGTTAGTTCTATTAAGCATATGTAACAATTCCCATGAAAATACAAATCTGTTTAAATTGTACACCCACATCCCCATATGTGAGCAGCAGAACCGCAAAGAGGCTAGCATGCAGCGCAGGCCCGGAGGTTGACAAACAAAGTGAGCAGGGGGCAAAGCCCCCTAGTATTACATTATTTTCATCTAGTAAATTAAACTAGTTTCTTGGGGACTCTGTTGCAGAAGAAAATATGTGTATTATTTTTATAGTGCTTCAATAATACAGTTAAATATGTTTCCCTTAATTTTTAGGTAAGTGGTTTGTTTTTTTTTACATCAAAATTCTTTTTTTCAAAATAAATACCAATTAATTTTGTTTTAATTTTCAAAAAATCAAAATGCACAACATTCATGAGAACCAGGTAAACTCTTAAAAATAAAGGTGCCAAAGTGGTTCTTCAGAGTGATGCCATAGGGAAACCATTTTTGGTTTCCAAAAGAACCATCTACATGACAATACAAGAAGATATATTTGTAACCTGTTAGTTTAAATCTGTTACAGGTTACAAATATATCCATGAATAGATGGCAATGATTTAAATGGGACTCAGGCTCCATACAATAATACAGGATACGTTTTCTTGATCTGTTAGCAATCTCCTAGCTAGCCTACAAAATATTAATTTTTTGTGCACTTATCAGAACCATATATAAAGAACCCTTCTCAGAATGAAGTGGCTCTTTGTCAAACAATGATTCTACAAGGAATCCACACAACCAAGTAAAGTGCCATTAAAGATGTATTTAGTTAAATCGTAGAGTTGAGTTAATCAGCTATAGTAGTTAACATTCCTATGTGCCCAGGTACTAGCCATGTTGCTTGTAATTATACATACAATCCAAGAGCTGTTTGGCTTTGAAATGTTGGAGTACATTTAAAAGAGTTTCACTGACACTTGTTCAAGTGAGAAGAAGAAGAAAAGGCTTTTGTATTTATAGTTTACAGGTATAATCACCATGGTACATCCGCATTTCAGTTTGAGTTCCTTGTGCTATAAATGTTTAAGTACAGTTTCAGTTTCATTATAACTGCATGTCAGAGTATTACTGCAGCGTCAGTATTGATTTCAGCCATAATTGACAAATCACTTTCGGCCTCAATGTACGATCAACTCTAAAATGGGATGAATGAGAAATTCAGTCTAAAGCAAGAGCTGAAAATTTATTAAGGGCTGCTCTGCAGGAAAATATAAAGAACAAGCTAGTAAAGTCTCATTTAGAAAACAACTCATTACTGCTGGCAGTGTTTGCTCAATGCTTGCTGGTATAGTAATACAAAGACTGTAGGCAGTTGACTATGGAACAGTAGAGAAATGCAGTATGGTCAGATGAAACATTCTTGACCATTTTCTGCACAAAAGAATACATCTATTTGTTTCATGTACCACAGGAAGCCTGAAGTTGTGAGTGCTTAGGTGAATTGCATTGTGTTAGTGTTCATGCCCTTTTTAATTAGTTGAAGACTCTTACATTGCTGCATTTCTTTCCCACAGAAAGTGTTGTTTTGTTATGAGAAACTTCCCTCATCCATAGAGTATTATACTGATTTAAATTGTGCAGGGTGGTCCAGATGCAGATCCAGATCGTCGGGATGGCTTTGATTTATGCGGGGACGATTTCATTTCGGCGCAAAGACTCTTCATGTTGTCAGTTCGCACACTTCTTGATGGTCCAGGATTTTTCGGGTGATTTTCTTTGTAATAAACTTAATAAGTTATAGCGTAATGAAAATTGCATAATTAGATCTGGACCACTCTATAGGCTTCCACTATGTGCTCAATCAGCCACCTGATAAAATCAGTTTTTCAGCATTACATATTACAAGCCAACCCGCGGCATACCATACGCCGCATAATCAGGCCGGTTTTTTAATGATTTTTAAGCACAGGGAGAAAATGAACATTTGAAAAATCGGTAATGTAATAAATCAGCAAGAAAAGCAACATTGTAATAATACATGGAACGAACCAACACACAATCATCCGTGACTGAAAACTGGTGGACCGTCCTCGCGCCTTCTCCTGCCAGACAGAGGGATGGGGTGCACGGCGCAGAGTGTGGAACGGGAGGAGAGGAGAAGGATGTCCATTCAGCTCCGTCTGTCATGCTAGTCTGCTGATTTCTCGTTCATGTGCCCACCTCCAACTCGTCACTTGAGTTGTCATCTTTACACAGTCCAGATGTACCTGTGACTGACGTAGACGTTTAATTGTTCTGTGTGGTTTTGGCTGCTTTTCTATAAATAATCCACCAAGACACCCGACCACGGTAGTAGCGAAGTGGGAGGGGGGTGTGTACAAAGGGTTGGGACACAACCAGTGGGAGCGTATGAGTCGCACTTAGTGGGAATTCCACGGTTTGCAGCCCGAATGGGGTTCAATGGCTTACCCACGCCTCTCTGCACTGGGTAGACACACGCTCAATGTCATGCATAATTATTTATTGAATGCTAAACACTTCTGGAAAGACACGGTTGTCTAAAAGGGTTGGTGTGAGAATACAACAGTAAGCGAATGAAAAGATGGAACTGTAGACTTGTCATTGCTCTGTGCGGTTTTGGCTGCCTTTCTATATACTGTATAATCCACCAAGACACCTGACCATGGTAGTAGCGAGGTGGGAGGGGGGTGTGAACAAAGCGCAGGAGCATCTAAGAAGACGCATGTTTGTCGTGGATGCGAATTGCTGTATGTAGTGTGTAAAACAGTTTGCTATGGTGCATGCGGTCGTGCATCGTAACCGAAAACCCGTTTTTTAAAGACTGCTTACTTAATTGTGTTTCAACCTCAGTTGTAAAGGAATGTTTTAAGGACCCCATGGGATATCCCTCAGTTTTGGCTGCTTTTCTATATATAATCCACGAAGATACCCGACCACGGTAGTAGCAAGGTGGGAGGGGGGTGTGTACAAAGGGTAGGGACGTAATGAGTGGGAGCGTATGAGTCACACTTAGTGGGAATTCCACGACTTGCAGCCCAAATGGGGTTCAACGGCTTACCCACGCCTCTCTGCGCTGGGTAGACACACAGTCAATCTCGTGCATAATTATTTATTGAATGCTAAACACTTCTGGAAAGACACGGATGTCTAAAACGGGTTGGTGTGAGAATACAACAGTAAATGAATGAAAAGATGGAACTCTGGAGAGAGCAAAATACAACACAATAGTGAACCCGCAGCATAACAAACGCCGTGTGTCTCAGACGTGCATGTGGACTCTTACCACAGACGAAAGGGACTAACTGGGTGGTCGGTGAGTTTTTGCATCCGGGCAAATGGGCAGGCCGTGTGACTGCATAGAGAGCGAGGGTAGATGCCGGACGGTGAAAAGGGAGTGTTGGTGGGCAGGAAAACGTCTTCTGTGTTCCTGCAGGAACATCTAAGAAGACGCATGTTTGTCGCGGATGCGAATAGCTGTATGTAGCGTGTAAAACAGTTTGCTATGGTGCACGTGATCGTGCGTCGTAACCAAAAAGTCGGTTTTTAAAGACTGCTTACTTCATTGTGCTTTAACCTCAGTTGTAAAGGATTGTTTTAAGGATCCCAAGGGATACCCTTTGCAAACCGTTTCACACGCTGCATATGGCGATTCACCTCCGCGAGAAACATGCCTCTATGAACAGTCAACGTAGCTTGGAGGTGCATGACATGCACATGAATTTAACCTGACCTGCACTGTATGTGGCCTCTACGACAGACGAATATAAATGACGCCATTTTTTCTGTGTCGTCGCGTCCGAGTTGGTGGGCGTGGCCCTGCGAGTTGTTGTCGTATCCAATGGTCTTGTCGGCGGCTTAGTGAATCCACGCCCCTTCCAGCGTGCTTTCCATGGTTGTCTTGCCTTAGTGAATTATATATATAGACTAGCAGAATACCGCGCTTCGCAGCGGAGAAGTAGTGTTTTAAAGAAGGTACGAAAAAGAAAAGGAAAAATTTTAAAAATAACGTAACATGATTGTTAATGTAATTGTTTTGTCATTGATATGAGTGTTGTTCTCATATCTATCTATATATATATATATATCTATCTATCTATATATATATCTCTATCTATCTATATATATATACCTCTATCTATCTATCTATCTATATATATCTCTATCTATCTATCTATCTATATATATATATCTCTATCTATCTATATATATCTCTATCTATCTATATATATATAGCAGAATACCCGTGCTTCGCAGCGGAGAAGTAGTGTGTTAAAGAAGGTACGAAAAAGAAAAGGAAAAATTTTAAAACTAACATAACATGATTGTTAATGTAATTGTTTTGTCATTGATATGAGTGTTGTTCTCATATATATCTATATATATATTTCTCTATCTATCTATATATATATATACCCGCGCTTGGCAGCGGAGAAGTAGTTTGTTAAAGAAGGAAAGAGAAAGAAAAGAAAACATTTTAAAAATAATGTAACATGATTGTCAAAGTAATTGTTTTGTGTATTTGGCGCAGCGTCACGAAGTTTTTTTCGTCTAGCTGCATCAGAAAATGTACCACGACGTCTGACACGCCTCCTTTTACTGTTTTCTCACAGCTTGGATTGCTGCTGTCATATATATATACACACACACACACACACACACACACATACATACATACATACATACATACACACACACAAATTATATACATGTGTGTATGTATGTATGTATGTATGTATGTATGTGTGTGTGTGTGTGTGTGTGTGTGTATATATACATATACACATACTTGTGTATATGTTTGTATGTGTCTATATGTGTGTGTATAGGTTTGGTCACTGAGTGCAAGGGAAAAATAATAAATTATAGTCTATAAGTTATTAAACAGTAAAACATTAACGTTTAAGAAGTACAGGTACATTGAAATTACATTTTCTATGTGAACATTCAAATTTGTGCCTCTGGTAATGTGCCTTACCGGCATTTAAAGAAAATTAGTTTTGTGTCCTCTGCAGTGTTAAGAGAGAAAGGCTTTGGTTTGGGATAAAAGGAAAAAGGTGTAAAGAAAGGAAAGTTGCCTTTTCTTTTATATAGTATAGCAAAATACCAGCTCATGGCGGAGAAGTAGTGTGTTAAAGAAGCAATGAAAAGAAAAGGAAACATTTTGAAAATAACGTAACCTGATTGTCAATGTAATTGTTTTGTCACTGTTGTGAGTGTTGAGTGTTGTTGTCATATATATATATATATATATATATATATATATATATATATATTTACACACACACACATAAACATATATATACATATCTATACATATACACATATATACATACATATATATATCTACATATATACACACACATATATACACACACATACATACATACACACACATATATACACAGAAATACATATATATATATATATACATACATACACACACACATATATAAACATATATATACATATACATACATATCTACATATATACACACACAGCTATTTCGTATCAGTGCAATACGCTGTTTGTTAAAACGGTTGACTCCCGCTCTTATGTGCAATAACAAATCAAATCATTCAGTTGTCTTTGCTCATATGTCATTTTAGAGCTGGACGCCTGGCATCTTTTTGGCACAAGTTCGTTTCTGTTTGGTGTGAGGTTCTGTGTTGTGGAGATTCTCAGGATGGATTGCAGGTGCTCATCAGTGAGGCGACTCCTGTGTGCTGTTTTGTTAGTCTTTATCACTGAGAAGAGCTTCTCACACAGATATGTGCTACCAAACATGCACAAGGTTCGAGCCGCATGTAGACGGACTTTTTTTGTTCTTCAAAGTCACCAAAGCGCCGTGCAAACTCAGTGCGCTCAGTTTATCAGCAAAGTGCGTGTTTGGGAACACCGTAGTGACGACTTGGTTTAACATTACTTGGCAACAGGGAAAGTGGGGCAAGTGGTTGTGTCTCCCATAAAAGCAGCTCAATTGAAATCACTTTGTGATTGTGCACGGGTAAAAACGTCCGCTGAAGTGTCAGATTCTTATTTAATTCTTCTGCTTTCTGTATCTTCTGCATTGCATTCAGGTCTTTCAGGTTACCCTGATGTTTTGTTTTATAGTGCCGTCTTAGATTAAATTCTGTAATTACAGCCACATTAGCTCCACAAATGAGACACACGGGTTCAGTAAACATATACTCAGCCTCCCATCGGTTTTTAAAGGCTCTATTTTCAGAATCAACTTTTCTCTTCAGCATCGTGTGAGCTAGCTTCGCAATAACTTGCAGCATCTTAAGGTAGACTTGATTAACGCGGTAACTGTTCGGCAAGGCAGCTGAAGCGCTGCATTATGGGATCTGTAGTTTATTGTGTTACCAGCGCTTCATATACCGGGCTTTAATAACAATAATACAGTATATAAAATGATCTCGGGGCGGATATAATTACACGCCGGGCGGATGTGGCCCGCGCCCTTGAGTTTGACACATATGGACTAAATAGAACTTGAAAAGATATATTTTTCAAATGTGATCGCGCAATTCAGATAGAGTTGACGCACTACAGCCTGCATGCCTCAATAAGTCATCCTCCCTTGCCCTTACTTTTTACCGTTCATCTAATGAATACACTGAGTATGGCTTTACCAAAACAATCACTGATGGCGAATAAAGTATCCATTATTCGAGTATGTAGATCGGGTTATATATATATACATATATATATACCCGCGTATCAGCGAGAAGTAGTGTGTTAAAAAGCTAGAAAAGAAAAGGGAACATTTTAAAAATAACGTAACATGACTGTCAATATACAGTATTTGTTTTGTGAGTGTTACTGAGTGTTGCTGTCATCAAGGATTTGATTATCATTATTTCTTTCAATCAGGTTCGTATTTGTAGGATGTGTTGTGTTCAAGTTACATTCCGTGTTTGTCAATCGTTGTAAAGATGACAGGTTTCATTCATCGATTCGTTTCTTACTGCATCAATAAACAGCTCGTCTTCTTCTTTATCTGAGACCTGACACACTGCATGCACGGGTTTTTTACACTGTCTTCCTTTAGCGGGACATTGACTTTTTCCACGTGTGCTTTGTTTCCACAGTAGCTGGATTTATGAATATGCTTATCAGGCGCTTCATATTTTTGCTGCCTTTTCAATTGTGTAATTCGGTTTTGTTCAGCGCTCTTTGGAACTGTTGCTTTTATCTGTGCACTCGTCAGTTCACGTGAGCCACTCGGTGTACATGCATCGAAGGTTCCCAGCTGTGCTGGTGCCATCTGGTGCTATGTCCGTGGCTGTATTTAATGTTACCTTAGTCCTGGCACTTAAAAATTCTCTCGCAGTTTCGTTGAGTTTGTGTCAAACACCACCCTGACCATCTCATCTTCCTCTCCATAAGCACAGTCCTTCACCCGTGAATATTTACCCGTGGAGTTTGCTATTGGATTGCCGCTGACGGACGGCCTTATATGGGCAGGCACTAAATTACAAACGCCAGCGCAGCCTGTCTATGAACTTAATTTAAAGTGTAGGTTTACATCGTGCTTTGTTTCCAGTAGCAGAACTCATGAATATGGTTGTATATGTCACTGCCGCTTCTTATTGTTTCGCTGCCTTCTCAATTATATAATGCATGTTTCTTCAGCGCTTTTTGAGGTCTTCCTGGTTTTCTATGTACTGCGTGATTACGTGGGAGGCGTGATGATGTCACACGAAACTCCGCGGCATTGAAGCTCATCTCCATTACAGTAAATGGAGAAAAACTGCTTCCAGTTATGACCATTACGCGTAGAATTTCGATATAAAACCTGCCCAACTTTTGTAAGGAAGCTGTAAGGAATGAACCTGCCAAATTTCAGCCTTCCACCCACAAGGGAAGTTGGAGAATTAGTGGTGAGTCAGTGAGTGAGTCAGTGAGTGAGTGAGTGAGTGAGTGAGTGAGTGAGGGCTTTGCCTTTTATTAGTATATATATAGATGGTTATAATGGTGTCTGGTTCCTTGCAGATTGAATTTTCTCATGTTGTTTTCTCAGTAAGTTTCGCACAGTGCTTTCATGCTTGTCTCGCTTGCTGATTGCATCAGATATTTAAACTAACTTATCACGAGTCTGTGCTTGTTCATGTTTTGAAGTTATCTGTCAACTCAAAGTTCTAGTGTCATTTATTCTCTACCATTTGTGCTGGATTTTTGACATTTGTATTTGGACTAATGGTGACAATTTGCCTTTGATGCTGAAAATTAGGTAATTTATCTTTCAGTTATATTGGATTCAGCTTTCACTATTTATCACATTCAGCCTAAAGTTGTAATGTCCACACAATTATCAAAACTTAGATAGAGACATAGATAGATAGAACTGTATTTGTCCTCAGGGGGAAATTTGGCTTCTTACATAAATAGATAAATAAATATATATTCACCAACACTATGGTCTAAACACACACCAGAATGACTAAAAGGAACAAAATATAAAAAGAAAGCAAACTTCTGACTTGTATGGCAAGCCAAAGTAACATTTAGAGATATCTCAAAATGAATTTTGAATACCTTAAAATGTAATTTACTTTTTAAGATATCTGAAACTCACTTTGAGATATCTTAAAATAATTTCCTTTACATTGTAAGATATCTGCAATACATTTTGAGATATCTCAAATGTATTTCAAGATATCTCAAATACATTTTCAGATATCTCAAAATAATTGTGTCTGCATTTCAAGATATCTCAAATGAATTTTCAGATATCTTAAATTGACCTTTCATGCATTTTAAATATCTTAAATGCATTTCAAGATATCTCAAAATCATTTCCTGTAAAATTGCCTATTATTTCAATGGGACTACTTGTTTATTATAAGATATCTTAAAATGTATTTGAGATATCTTGAAATGTGCAGGAAGTCATTTTAAGATATCTTGAAATGTATTTGAGATATCTGAAAATGGACAGGAAGCTGTTTTAAGATATCTGGAAATGTATTTGAGATATCTTAAATTGTATTGTAGATATCTGAAAATGCTATTGAGATATCTTGAAAAAATTGAGTGTCCTTTTAAAGATATCTTAAAATGCATTTTAGATATCTTGAAATACAATTTGAGTTATCTTGAAATACATTGTTAGATATCTGAAACGGAGCAGAGACCCATTTTAAGATATCATGAAATTAATTTTAGATATCTAAAAATGTATTTCAGATATCTGAAAAAAAAATGAATTTCAAGATATCTTGAATGCTTTTTAAGATATCTAAATTATATTTCGAGATATCTCAAAATAACTTCCTTCTCATTTCAAGATATCTCAAATTCATTTTGAGATATCTCGAAATAGACAGGAAGTCCCATTGAAAGAATAGGAAATGTTACAGGAAGTGATTTTGAGATATCTCGAAATGTATTTGCGATATCTCAAAATGCACAGGAACGTATTTCAAGATATCTCGAATTGCATTAAAGATATCTTAAAATGCATTTCAGATATTTCAAAATGTACAGCATATCATTTCAAGATATCTTGAAATCTATTTAAGATATCATAAAATGCTTTTTAGATATCTTAAAATAGATGCATTTGTAGATATCTGTAAGTCAATTTGAGATATCTAAAATGCATTTCCAGATATCTTAAAATCCATTTTGAGATATCTCTAAATGTTAATTCGGCTTGCCATAGACTTGGCAATCCCAGTCCCAGTGAGGCATTATGCAGCCATATTGCTGTTGGTATAAAGAAGCCCCAGTAGCATTTCTAGACACAGTTCTGCTGAATGATTCATTGGCTGAAAGTCCTCAGTGCTGGTGTGTCACAGAGAGATGTGCAGCATTCTGAGTGCACAGTGGCACTCAGTTTTGTTTTAATTGTCTCCTTTGCTACTACCTCCAGAGGTTTCAGAGTGCGTCATATAACTGAACCTGCCCTTTTAATTAGTTTGTTGATTCAGTGGCCTTTCTGGAAGTGATGTTACCAGCCTGGGTCACCACAGTACAGAAAATTGCACTGACCATAACAGAGTTGTAGAAGATGTGAAGGATGTCACTTCCTACATTAAAGGAACACAGTCTACTAAGGAAAAAGAGCTTGCTCTGCCCTTTCTTGTATAGTTCCTCTGTGTTCCAAGACCAGTCCAACCTGTCATTAATGTGAATCCTCAAGTACTTGTAGGAGTGGACCACCTCTACATCGACTCCCTGAAAAGTGACTGAACATAGAGGCTGTTTTGTGCAAAAAAAGTCAATAACCAGTTCCTTGGTTTTGCTAATGTTAAGGTGCAGACAATTCTCTTTGCACCAAGAAACCATGTTCTCCACCTGACTATCAATACACCCCATAAATGCAGAATCACCAGAAAATTCCTGTAAGTGACATGACCTCGTATTTGCAGTTAGAGGTGTACAGAGTGAAGAGATAAGGAGACAAGACTGTTCCTTTTGGTGCTCCAGTGTTGCTCATTATCTGTATCAGAAACACAGTCCTTGAGTCTCACAAACTGTGTCCTGCCCAACAGATAGTCCATTATCCAGGACACCATAGGCTAATCCACCTGCATATGTCTGATTTGAAGAATCTATAAATAAAATAATGGTTTAGCTTCCATTACCTTTTAATACTTAAATGTCATTTTAGTTATCTGTAATAACAACATGTAACCTGTCCAGTAATTTGAGGGATAATTATAAATATAGAAACTTACTGCTTTCAGTCTCGAGGGTCCTACCATGGACTTGTGGTGGATGGAAGATTAACCATCATTATACAGTCAGCTATTAGAGCTGAACCTATGCACTCTCCTTACATTCCATCACCCCAGATCACCTTTAGAAGTTCTGAAATACTACTGGATTGCAAATGTTACTTACATATGTTGTATGTGCCTCTAAAGTGATTTGGAGACAATAAATTGGTTTAGTATGAGTGAATGTGGATTTGTGTACAGTATAAGTCTATCCTGCTGTGACCTGAAACAGGCTTCAACGTCCTGTGAACTACTCAAGCAGGTTTCAAAATGAATTGATTGATTGATGTACACATCTTGCCCCAGTTTATATTTTTAATTGCAAACTCAGATGCCCAGGAACATATGAAATACTTATTTGCACAACAGGTGTATTAAAGACAAAAAAGCAATATGCTCCTTGCATAAGTATTCTTTGTCCAAATATTGACCTTCACGCATTTGGAGTAGGTGTGTAAACATTTTACAGACTGGTTAGAAGTGACTTTGTTTCCCTCTTTTTCAGACTATAAACAGTTTTAATTCTCTCAGTCTGTCAGAGTACAACATGTCCTTAAGTCTTGGGATGTGCTTTCTGTTTTCAAACAGTGTCAAAGCTGAACAAGGTTTAGCTTGGAATTTTGATTGGGCCAATCAAGGATGTTCACCTTGTTACACTTGAGTTAATCCAATACTACTTTGGACCTTTCTTAGAATTGTGCAATGTAAAGTGAATATTCTTCTTAGCGTTAGTTCTTTAGAAAACTGAGAACAGTTTATTTACAATATTTTTCAGTGTTGTTCTCAACCAATTTTCCTTTAGCTCTAGCAAGTTATTTAGTTACTGATATCACGCAAACCAATGCATGGTGCTGCTACCACAATCTTTTCTTGTAGGCATACTGTTTCTTGAGACATGGATCCTGTTAGATTTGGGTTATAAGCAGTGCTCTGAATTTGGTGAGAAATGTAATCTTGTTGCTGTTGTAGCACTAGATATTTCCTAAAACTTGAATCATCACTGTCATGCTTTATGAAATACCCTGCTTGGGCCTTAGGATTGTTCTTTGTGAGTAACAGTTTCTTTCTCTCAGGCCTTCAGTACTTGTCAAGCGCCATGCTGACATTTTATTGTACTTGACTAATGCATCTTAATTGCATCCCTAACCACTGCATTCTACAATCAAAGTGATTGGTGGCTTCTGTTCAGCTTCCCTTACAAGTCTTTTCATTTTCTGTTTCCAAGTTTTTAAAGGAGTGTCTGTAATGTAATTATAATTAGTTTAATTACTTAGACACCTGTGCACATGATGATGTAAAAAAAAACCTTGACATGGTTTTGTACTCTTCCGATATCTCTTCATCTCACCTGCATGGGCTTTAGTCTTATTTCAAACTCACTATGTCATCTCTGACTAGAGTCCAATGGTAGGGTAATTTACAATATATCCTTATTGGAGTAATTCAGATGTGACAGCTTTAAACTACCAGAACTGTATTAAAAAAGACACTATTACATTCAAAGACCTGATTAATCAGGCTGAGACGCATGCTTTCCGCATATTGTAAAGTATGAAAACCCCGCTTTGTATCCTGGCAGCTCAGTGGGCACTGCCTTCTGATAGAGCAGTTCAAAGAGAACCAGGCTACAGAATTTCAAAAGATCTCTGGTCTCAGAATTAATCTGAATAAAAGTGTACTCTTTCCGGTGAATTCTCAAGCATATAATATTAGATTAGACACCCTACCTTTTATCATTGCAGAACAGTTTAAATACTTCGGGGTAAACATCACAAGTAAACATAAAGCTCTATATCAGCAAAATTTCGTCGTCTGCATGGAAAAAATTAAACAAGACTTGCATAGATGGTCAACCCTTCATCTCACACTAGCTGGAAGAATTAACACTGTTAAGATGAATATTCTTCCTAAGCTCCTTTTTATTTCAAAACATACCAATATACATTAATAAATCGTTCTTTAAGCAATTAGATTCAACAATAACCTCATTTATTTGGAATTCAAAACATCCACGCATCAAAAGAGCGACCCTACAAAGACAAAAGGCAGAAGGCGGCATGGCTCTACCTAACTTACAGTTTTATTACTGGGTTGCAAATATACAGGCGATAAGAACCTGGACACAAATAGAAGAACATAAACAGGTTTGGTCCGCAATAGAAGTAAAATCCTGCAGTACTTCTTTGTATTCCTTGCTCTGTGCTCCAATAAACACACGTTATCGGCAATACACTAATAACCCAATTGTGCTCCACTCACTTAGAATCTGGAACCAATGTAGAAAGCATTTTAAGATGGAGAAGCTTCTATCTGTGGCACCCCTGCAAGAGAAGCACCTCTTTCAACCTTCACAAACATATGCAGTTTTTAATATCTGGAAAAAATTGGAATTAACTTGCTTAGAGATCTTTATATAGACAACGTCTTTGCATCCTATGAACAATTACATTCCAAATTTAACATTCCAGCTACACATTTCTTTCACTATTTTCAAATCAGGAACTTTGTTAAACAGAACCTTCCAGATTTTCCTCATCTTGCACCCTCATCCATGCTGGAAAAAATATTGCTCAATCTCAAGGACTTAGACTCCATCTCTACAATATATAAAATCCTTTTACAATCCCTCCCTTTCAAAGATCCAAGAGGGCACTGGGAAAAAGATCTCTCAATTAATATATCAGAAGAGGAGTGGAAAGTAGCAATGCAGAGAATTCACTTGAGCTCCATATGCGCAAAAGCATACAATTATACAACTCAAAATTATATATCGAGCACATCTGTCTCGACTAAAACTCTCCAAAATGTTTCCAGGACATGATCCAACCTGCGAACGTTGCAACCAAGCCCCAGCCTCACTGGGTCACATGTTCTGGGCCTGCACCAAATTAACATTATTCTGGACAAAAATTTTTAATTACCTGTCAGACAGCCTTGGACTCACAATCCCTCCTAACCCATTAACAGCTGTGTTTGGGGTTCTTCCAGATGGGCTTAAAGTGGAGAAAGACAAACAAATTGTGATTGTATTCACTACACTTTTGGCACGCAGACTTATTCTGATAAACTGGAAGAACCCAAACTCTCCTCTTTTAAGTCAGTGGGAAACTGATGTGTTATATTATTTGAAATTGGAAAAAATCAAATACTCAGTTAGAGGATCCGTACAGACTTTTTTCAAAACATGGCAGGATCTAATCAGTAATATTTTAAAATAAGTTCATAAAGCACAGAGAATTTATTAATTTAGGTATTTTTACAAGCCTTTAATTTTACACCGTTTGGCTTGCTCTCTCTCTCAGGGTGGGGATCGATCTGTTCTTAACTTTATTTTTCTTTTTGTAAAAACTTGATTGCTTGTATGGATTGTAATAGAATTAATAAAAATAAAAAAACAAAGAGAACCAGGCTGTTCTTATTTTTTTCTTTTTGATCACACAAATTTGCCATATCTTATTTGAATAAGATGTGTAAGAATCATTTATAATCTGGCAACTTTTCTAAAACTTTAAAAATTTGTACACTTTTGTAAAACAGCATATATTTTTTGTTAATTTCATTTTTTCAGTTTTGGTAAAGTAGTTCTGAATACAGATCTCCCCATTTCACATTGACCTGAGGAATTATTTCTATTTTATTTTAATTTATTTTATTGTATTAAATATAGTACATAATGAAAAAGAACACACTGGCAAACATAGTGTTTTGGCCCATAAATTAAGCTTTGTTAGAATAACATGCAATTAAATGGTTAAAATGTTCCTTTTTTGTTTTGTAAGACATCCATCATTGGGATCATAATTTAAATATCTCCACGTAACATACATAAAGAGTTACCTTTAACAGAACTAGTGACCTCATATCTAATTTACCAGTCAAATCCAGGTTCATTTTGTTTCTTTGACTTCTGGCATGTTTACTCTGTTAGTGCAAATAACTGTACCCACCCATTAAATACAGGAACATCCAAAGAGACCATATGGTATGACTGGTAGAATATCATATGAAAGGTCTGTAGCATCAGACAAACATTATCTGACTCCAGATATTAAGATGGTATACTGTCTCTGCATAGGACTGCAATACACTGAAGCAGTATGCATATATTTACTTGTAACTTGTAAAGAATTAATGTCTTGGCCCCAAAAATATTTTTCGGCAATAACGTTTAGAAGGCATATTGAAATTACACAATTCATAAGTCCTCTGGCATGTCAGAGGGGTGTAGTTTTCAAAGCAAAAGTAGCATTTGTTTTGTAGGACCAAGTATTGTATACTGTATGATTTTGTCAGTTTACATGCATTTTTTTCCAATTCTGCGAAGCAGTTGCAATAGTGCTATTAGTAGCAATGTCATATATACAGAGTACAGTGAAATTCTTATGACTGCATGTCAGACTATTACTGCAGTGCCATTATTGATTTCAGCCATAACTTACATCTTACATCTTGCCTGAACTAGGGGCCTGAGTTGCCTCGAAAGCTTGCATATTGTAATCTTTTTAGTTAGCCAATAAAAGGTGTTATTTTGCTTGGCTTTTCTCTACATTCATATTGGCTAACACAGTACAACACCCTAGTACTACAGCCATAATTAACAAATCACTTTCGGTCTCAATGTGCGATCAACTTTAAAATGGGATGAATGAGAAATTCAGTCTAAAGCAAGAGCTGACAATTTATTAAGGGCTGCTCCGCAGGAAAATATAAAGAACAGGCTAGTAAAGTCTCATTTAGAAAACCACTCATTACTGCGGACAGTGTTTGCTCAATGCTTGCTGGTATAGTAATGCAAAGACTGTAGGCAGTTGACTATGGAACAGTAGAGAAATGCAGTATGGGTCAGATGAATCATCCTTGAGCATTTTCTGCACAAAAGAATACATCTATGTGTTTCATATACCACAAGAAGCCTGAAATTGTGATTGCTTAGGTGAATTGCATTGTGTTAGTGTTCATGCCATTTTTAATTAGTTGAAGACTCTTACATTGCTGCATTTCTTTCCTGTAGAAAGTGTTGCTTTGTTATAAGAAACTTCCCTCATCCATAGAGTATTATGCTGATTTAAATTGTAGGCTTCCAATATGTGCTCAGTCAGCCACCTGATAAAATCAGTGTTTCAGCATTACATATTATGGTTATAATGCTGTCTGCTTCCTTGCAGATTGAATTTTCTCATGTAGTTTTCTCAGTAAGTTTCGCACAGTGCTTTCATGCTTGTCTCACTTGCTAATTGGATCAGATATTTAAACTAACTTATCACATGTCTGTGATTGTTCTTGTTTTGAAGTTGTCTGTCAACTCAAAGTTCTAGCATCTTTTATTCTCTACCATTTGTGCTAGATTTTTGACATTTGTGTTTGGACTATCAGAGTGTGTCATATAACTGAGCCTGCCCTTTAAATTAGTTTGTCGATTCAGTGGCCTTTCTTGAAGTGACGTTACCAGCCTGGGTCACCCCAGTGCAGAAAATTGCACTGACCATCACAGAGTTGTAGAAGATGTGAAACATGTCACTTCCCACATTAAAGGAACACAGTCTACTAAGGAAAAAGAGCTTGCTCTGCCCTTTCTTGTATAGTTCCTCTGTGTTCCAAGACCAGTCCAACCTGTCATTAATGTGAATCCCCAAGTACTTGTAGGAGTGGACCACCTCTACATCGACTCCCTGAAAAGTGACTGAACGTAGAGGCTGTTTTGTGCAAAAAAAGTCAATAACCAGTTCCTTGGTTTTGCTAATGTTAAGGTGCAGACAATTCTCTTTGCACCAAGAAACCCTGTTCTCCACCTGACTATCAATACACCCTGGGTCACTCCAGTGCAGAAAATTGCACTGACCATCACAGAGTTGTAGAAGATGTGAAGCATGTCACTTTCCACACACTCTGATACCCCTGGACGTAGTAGCGAAGGACACAATTAAAACAAAACTGAGTGCTTTTGTGAACAATGCTGCAAATCCCCTCTCTGACACACCAGTCTAAGTCAGACAAGTTTTGACTGAATATATATTGAGTGACACCTTTCATTTTTGCAGTTCTCATCTACTGAGGAACCCAACTGAACCCAATTTCTTTTACTGTGTTTACCTTGAACATGCCTACAGGTTTAGAAAGAGTGTCTAACACATAATTGTTTTCAGCTGCCTAGATCTTATAGTTTTCACAATAATAAACTTACCTGAGGGACACTAATGCACATCATTGAAAACACACGTCTTTTTCTGTGATATTGTCTTGGCTTAGATTAATATTTCAACTGAAGCCATTTCAGCTAACCCATTCTGTGTCATATGGTAAGTTAATTTTTACAGAATATTTACAGTGGGAAATGACTTTATTCAAACCCATATTGGACTAAGCATATTTGTAAAATGGGAGGATAAATAAATATTACAAGCATAATTTAGTGCTGCCACTTAAAGAAATACACAGACAAAACAAACTAGACATGATTTATATTTCCTATATGGAAACCGTTACTTAACCTCATTCTTGTTGCATAAGAGTTATTGCAATGTGCGTATTTTTTTTTTGCCAAATACACAAGCACTGTAGTATCAAAGGAGCCTGACTGATTGTAGTTAACATGAAATAAACATTCATGTATTCACATGGCATAGTAAAATGTGCTATGGTTTGGTGAATTGTTTACTTAATCTTGTAACTCACACACCAAGATGTTCATTATTTCTCTTCTGTGTTGATGGGGAACACTGTACCTTTTCAACAGTCTTTTTATTTATTGTCACTACTTGGCTATTGGCAAGCAATGTTTCCAGGTTAGGCTCTGCCATTGTTGCAATGAACAAGATTCTTTTTTGAAATTAGCACTGCTGTTCTATTAAAGCTTAATATACTGTATGTTCTGGGATATCATTGTGACGATGTGGGTTCTACTCCATGCTCCCATTGCTGTTCAGGAACCCTTAAACCCAACACCATCGGTAATGTCACCGATGAGCTAGACAGTGGAGGCAATAACAATTGAGCAAGGGGATGGTTCAAAAGGTGCAAAGTGCTTTTATTAAAATAGTCATCAAAAACAAAATGTTCATAAAGTGCAGTCATTCAAAGTTCAATAAATAATCCATAAGAAAAAAAAAACGTGGAGGTAAAAACAATAGAAACAAAACAATCCTTAAAAATCAACGGGGTTCAAAACGTTGGAAGCAGTCTTTAAAAAACAACAACAAGCCTGGTGCTGTTCTATGCTAGCGTCTCACCTGCTTCTCCTGACTAGGCTTTGCAGCAGGCGAGACGCTCTCTGCAGCTGCCCTTTTTAACTCACACACAGGTCTGGAGACCTCCTGATCCTGGCTTTGGTCAGGCACTCATCCCAGACCTGAGACTTGGACTCCTTAGTCTCCAGGACGCCCACACCAAGGACTAAAACTCCAAGTCTCCCCGACTCCCGCCGCCGCCCCGGCCTTACGCGGACAATCTTCTCCTTCTCTGGTCACTCCCGCTACATGGTCGCTCAGCGGGAGCAACGTCTTCAGCTCCTGGGTGTCGGCCTAACACTCAGCTTCCTTGCAGCTGCCCACAAGCACTCGCTCGCTCGCCCACACGCTCCGTGTGTCTCTCTCTCTCTCTCTCGCTCTCTCTTGCACCGACTTGCTCGCTCTCTCGCTCACTGTAACCTCCGTCCTTTTCATTTCCTTTTTCATTTCTTCTCTCTGATCTTTTTCTGATCTTTCTCCTCTTTTCTGTTCCCCCCAACCGCCTCGCGCTTTTTATATTGCGAGGGACCATAGCAGCCGCAGCACATTAGCCACAGGAACAATCACGGATGTGGGCAGACCCTCACCTGTGCACTAGGTGAGAAACGCCCACACCGCAGATCGCCCCATGGCTTGCTATGGCCCAACGCTCCCTCACTAAGCCGCCACGAGTGCGGTGATTATTTATTTAAAAAAATGGCCTTTGCTGAACAAGCTGTGGACCCATAACACCACAATCATCCATAAGGATTACAGTCTTCTATTACTTGTTTAGTCCAAAAGAGTGTTGGAACACGATGCTGAAATAGTTTTTAATACTAGAATTTAGTAATGCAGGACAGTGAGACTGTAGAGACATAAGTGTAGTTGGCAAAATCAGCAAACTGCTTGATCATAACACATGACAAAAACGGCAGCAATAATATGAAAGATAGGTAGGTTGATATGCTCAAGACTTTTCCCAAAAAAAGTAAAAAGGAAAAAAAGACATGAAAAAAATGATGTGTCTTTAAAAGTTGTTCAGGTATGTAAGCCCAAAAACTCCAACTTACTCCATGGTTAACTTTTACATGAGGCTCCTTAATGGGAGATCCTTTAATCTTTTAAGTTGACAGATTTAAGGCAATAGATGTTAATCCTGAAAGTCTTGCCATGCTGAACAGGAGTTCAGTTTACGAAAGGCAAAGCAGAATTCAGAGCATTGTGTTTAATTAGAATGTGTAGCTTTTGATTCCCCTGGAAAAGTAACCTTGACTTTGAGTTAATGATTTAGTAGCATTTTCTGTTTGTTGTGAGAAAACTGTAAAATATAATGGTGCACTCTGCTAACAGAGATGAAAACAAGTAAGTCAGGTGTTGTGTATGAGTGAAAGGTTGGTGAAGAGTGGCAGCCTCTTTATTAGAAATTTTTCAAAAATTGTTGAATTTTCTATCAGCTATTGCTTTTCTGATACTTTTGCAAAGAGCTATTTGAATGCTGTAAGGGGCCACTCAGCTAAAACAGACTCTTTCGTGGAGATTTCTATCTGTTGCTGCTACAGACACTTTCATTGAGCTCTCTCTAGCAAGAAATCTTTTAGACTGACAGACACACAGACATACTCACAGACAGACAGATAGATAGATAGATAGATAGATAGATAGATAGATAGATAGATAGATAGATAGTGGGATGCAAAAGTTTGGGCAACCTTGTTAATAGTCATTATTTTCCTGTATAAATCGTTGGTTGTTACAATAAAAAATGTCAGTTAAATATATCATATAGGAGACACACACAGTGATATTTGAGAAGTGAAATGAAGTTTATTGGATTTACAGAAAGTGTGCAATAATTGTTCAAACAAAATCAGGCAGGTGCATAAATGTGGGCACCGTTGTCATTTTATTGATTCCAAAACTTTTAGAACTAATTATTGGAACTCAAATTGGCTTGGTAAGCTCAGTGACCCCTGACCTACATACACAGGTGAATCCTATAATGAGAAAGAGTATTTAAGGGGTCAATTGTAAGTTTCCCTCCTCCTTTAATTTTCTCTGAAGAGTAGTAACATGGGGGTCACAAAACAACTCTCAAATGACCTGAAGACAAAGATTGTTCACCATCGTGGTTTAGGGGAAGGATACAGAAAGCTGTACCAGAGATTTAAGCTGTCTGTTTCCACAGTTAGGAACATATTTAGGAAATGGAAGACCACAGGCTCAGTTCAAGTTAAGGCTCGAAGTGGCAGACCAAGAAAGATTTCGGATAGACAGAAGCGACAAATGGTGAGAACAGTCAGAGTCAACCCACAGACCAGCACCAAAGACCTACAACATCATCTTGCAGCAGATGGAGTCACTGTGCATCGCTCAACCATTCGCACTTTACACAAGGAGATGCTGTATGCGAGAGTGATGCAGAGGAAGCCTTTTCTCCACCCACAGCACAAACAGAGCCGCTTGAGGTATGCTCAAGCACATTTGGACAAGCCAGCTTCATTTTGGAATAAGGTGCTGTGGACTGATGAAACTAAAATTGAGTTATTTGGGCGTTATGCATGGAGGAAAAAGAACACAGCATTCCAAGAAAAACACCTGCTACCTACAGTAAACTATGGTGGTGGTTCCATCATGCTGTGGGGCTGTGTGGCCAGTGCAGGGACTGGGAATCTTGTCAAAGTTGAGGGACGCATGGATTCCACTCAGTATCAGCAGATTCTGGAGACCAATGTCCAGGAATCAGTGACAAAGCTGAAGCTGCGCGGGCTGGATCTTTCAACAAGACAACGACCAAACACTGCTCAAAATCCACTAAGGCATTCATGCAGAGGAACAAGTACAACGTTCTGGAATGGCCATCTCAGTCCCCAGACCTGAATATAATTGAAAATCTGTGGTGTGAGTTAAAGAGAGCTGTCCATGCTCGGAAGCCATCAAACCTGAATGAACTAGAGATGTTTTGTAAAGAGGAATGGTCCAAAATACCTTCAACCACAATCCAAACTCTCATTGGAACCTACAGGAAGCGTTTAGAGGCTGTAATTTCTGCAAACGGCGGATCTACTAAATATTGATTTCATTTCTTTTTTGTGGTGCCCAAATTTATGCACCTGCCTGATTTTGTTTGAACAATTATTGCACACTTTCTGTAAATCCAATAAACTTCATTTCACTTCTCAAATATCACTGTGTGTGTCTCCTATATGATATATTTAACTGACATTTTTTATCGTAACAACCAACGATTTATACAGGAAAATAATGACTATTAACAAGGTTGCCCAAACTTTTGCATCCCACTGTAGATAGATAGATAGATAGATAGATAGATAGATAGATAGATAGATAGATAGATAGAACTTTATTTGTCTTTCATTTTTCAATTAAAGATATTATATATATCTCTAAAAGACATGGGAGCTGTCATCTGGGACTGAATGATGATTGCATAAACCCACCCAAGTTGTATATTAGCTTTGATACAAATAAATATATTTTTAGTGAAAACTGTGACTAGTTGTTACTAGTGAGCTAGATTGTCCATTCCATGTCTATTTGTGGTTTGCTATGGGTATGAGAGGACCTTAATTATGAAGCCCTCTAATGGTGGTGAACTGAGATGAAGTAAAGGTTTGGAAGTAAAGACAGCCCAACTGCCATTGAACAGTGGTACTCAAAGTGTTTTGAACCCAAAGTGTTTTGCCAAAGTCATATCTAGCAGTCATCTGTTGGTGTAATTTTACATTTCTCAAATTTATTTTATGAATGGCAGTTATATGAAAAATGCTAAGATTCAAACCAATTGTTGAGAGACTTTTATTTAGAAATCCCATATTTTAGCAAACCATAATAACCCCTTAGCCAACAGGTAGCCTGTATTCACTGATGCACATGTCATCAGCAGTATGGATTTAAAGGACTGCCTTGGGTAGACATGGGCTCTCCAGACTAACATCAAAGTGAGTTTAGAAGGGTGACCTGTGCTGTGACCGAGATCAGCTCGACTGAAGAGAGAATGACATTGAAGAAGTGCTGCATGTAAATGAGAGAGAGAGAGGTGACCACAACAAACAAATGAGAGTAGAACAGGAAGTTATGGATTTGAATGTTATGGAATTGAAGAAAAAGTTGTTGCCTTCCTCAAGAAAGGCAGATGATGTGGTCCATGGCGATAGCTTTAGACCGATTTCCTATGTGTCCCAGTATATTGATTTAGTAGCACCAATGTCAGCTAGCAACTTTGATGGTTACAAATGGTGTTAATGCTTAAGTAACGACATAACAGACTAACTTATCTAACTGATTTCAAAGTCATTTTGACCTGATGACAATCAGCTAGTTGGCCACTTGTCTCACTTTTGGGGGCTGCTGGCACACTTTGAGAACCATTGCCATGGAGGTCTCTAAGGTTGAATATGCAGGGCACAATACAAACAGAGTGACAGCTAAGAGGCTACAGATTACAATTGTATATTTTGTTTTGACATTTCTTCCTATCCCCCTTTAAGAAAGAACATAAGAATTAGTAGGTACATTTTGTGTAAGGTGCATGTCACAGGTGATCTGATAACATGATAAAACCACCCAAAACTAATTTAAGACTCAGATATTTAAGAATTTGTCTTTTAGGCGGTGTAGTTATGTGCCTAATATTGTGTTTAAAACCTTTCTCTCTGTAATCTCAATGTCACAGGGTGTTTTTTTATGTCAAAACCTTGGTTACATCCTCAATAATAATAGATAACTAAGCTGCATTATTTATAAATGTGTAAATGAAAAACTTGTGTAGGAGAAATGAAGAAGTGCGGAAACTTCACAAGTTAATGTTTATACAGTTTTTTAACCCTGTACAATAGACTAGTGTATATTCTGTAAACTACCTGCCAAAATAGTTGTTCAATAGATCTTGGTATTCATATTAATTCTGACATCCCGTTATTTTATCACTTTGTATTCCTTTATTTTACATGCTAGTGAGGCAGTTCATATTATTTACAATAAATGTAGCACTCATTATTATCAGTAAGTCATTCCAATTCACTTTCTCCTTTTGGTGCCCATTGGTGGTACTTGACATCACAACTTTGATCAAGTTATTTGTCTTGGACCTCAAATTGGATGGATGAGATTTGCCTCACTAATAACACACCCAGCATCAATCAGATTTTCCTCTATTTCCATTAAATTAATGAACATTGTCCCAAACGTGCGCTTAGGAGGCAGTCAATAAGTCCGGAGGTGAGCAATTTATCGTCCGACGAAGGGTTGAATTATGGTACAGTACTGATATCTCTCTTTTGACCTTTTCAGAGCCAAGGAAGAAAAATAATCCACACTCACTAACAATAACTCCAATATCAGAAACTGGCTCCACAACAATATCCTCCTACAAATCAACCTCACTTCCGACTTCCATAGATGACATCACTTCCGGCACAGACTGATGACGTCACTTCCTGCCAACTCATTTCCTTCAGCCATTTTCTGTCTATATAAAAATGACCATTAGAGCTCTGTTTTCTGTCTGATGTGTGATTCTCAATTTGCATTTTGACCGATTTTTGAACTTGACTTATTACACGGGGCAATTCCCCAACTCTTTAAGATTGTTTTGTGATGTTCATTTATCACAACATTAACCATCATTGTGGTACACTGTTGAATACTAAAGGAGGAATGTGGTGGCATGTTGGCCTAGGTCAGACAAACTTTGCCTAATGACTGTGTTTCCCAGAGGTTTATTTTCTTTGTAATTTGTAAAGACTGAAATTTGTTTTGCCTCTCATTCACTGTTGGCTGACCCTAGCTTAACATATTAGTGCATTATCTGTTCATCTATCCATCCATGAATCCTTCCTTTTTTAAACTACTTATCCAGCCCATGTCATTAGGGAACTGACGCTCACTTAAGCACCAGCTCATGATGGGACATATTTATATATTATGATTCATGTATTCGAATAGTTAAAGAATTTTAAGAAACTAAACTACTGAAAAATCAATAAAAAACAACAATCTATTTATAAATATTATCCATCCATTATCCAACCCGCTATATACTAACTATAGGGTCACTGGGGTGTGCTGGAGCCAGTCCCAGACAACACAGGGTGCAAGACAGGAAACAAACCCCAGGCAGGGTGCCAGACCACCGCAGGGCACACACACACACCCACACACCAAGCACACACTAGGGACAATTTAGGATCACCAATGCACCGAACCTGCATGTCTTTGGACTGTGGGAGGAAACCAGAGCACCCGGAGGAAACCCACACAGACACAGGGTTATAAATATTATAGTTATATTAAATATTATTATGTTTTATTTTAATGATACAATGCATGTATAACATTCTAGGCTTGTAAAGGCAAACTGCTCTACAAAAATGCGTGAAACTGTCCATTCAGAAGGAGATGTGGCTAACATACTAAATGCAAGTACAGTACTTCAGGTTTTCAGCCCCTTCTGCTAACTCACTAAGTCATCCTAATCAAGTTGCTTAACCTGCTTGTGTTTCATTTGTAAATACACACTACAGTACGTCAACAACTGGAGTTTATGTGTAAACACCTTGGGATGATGGTCCCTCTAAAACATAATTAATAAATCAAAAATAGGCTTCTCAATTATGCTTTAATGCTCATTCTGTCATACTCTGATTTTGCTGCTGAAAGCAACATCTACTTTAAACAACTGAAGAACTACACCAAACTGAATGGGGCTTGCTCTTAATGCATGTTGCTGTATGTTATTGATCTTCTTTGCAGGTAATTTCATTTGCTTGTAGCCTTTTCTTTGTAATGTCAGTCTGTGAAAGGTGTACTTGTCGTTAATGCGTATGAGTATGCATGATTTTTTTTCCATTTGTCTGTTGATGACACTGCTGAACATGAAGGTCATTTCTGAATAGATGAGCTTACTGCTTGACTCACTAACACCATTGCTTACATGTCCGCTGAGTACATATACCTACTCTAAATACTATTCTAGGAAAGCAGGGTTGCTTCTTTGAGGTCTTCAACACAACACAAAATGTACTTTGAATACTTTCACTTGGCTGCAGTCAAAGCTTATGTCTGTAATTTACTAAATGAAATTATTGCCAACCCTACTTTTCATTGTCAGATTCAAAATGTATTTTAATTCACCTTTATAACATTTTGGCTGAGCTTCATAAATGTATGCATCCGTCCAGAGTTGCCATTAGGATTTGCAGAGATCAGGGTCTTAGATCACTCTGTGTGCTTTTCCCATGCAATCAGTTGAGATTAGATAAAAAAAAAATCAAAGAATAGTTTCTGTCTTGAAGTTTCAGAATCATCTATACGACATATAAAATTGAAGACCAGGCAGGGCAGTTCCCCTTGAAGTTTCGATGTTCATCTGTCCAACATATAAAATCGAAGAGCTTCACCCTTGGACTTCCTATGCAATGATCAGGACAGACAAAAAGATCAGGGGATTACCAATATTACTCTTGTACATTCCTAAGAAAAGATCAGGGCTGGGCACAGTCGATCAGGGTGAATCATCTGATGAAAAACATTGGATGTGTGGCACACTCACATACACCCACATAATAAAATGATGAACAGACAGTGTATTTTAAAAAAATCAATCACTGTTACTTCTTATTAAGAATTTATTTTTTTCTGAGAAAGTTTATTCTCAGGTTATATGTATGTATTCAATTCAATTTAATTTAATTTAAGTGTAACCACTTTTTTCCTTAATTTTTTCAACTATGACTTGACTTGCATGAATAAAACCACTGGGACTTCACTTGACGTGCCTGAAAGTAATCATTATAACTTGACTTGTAACTTGAAAGACTTGACTTGAAGCTCACTTAAGGCTTACTTGCATACGTATTCTTGGTTCCATCTCTGCTTCCTCTTCTGAATGTCTTCATGGTACTCAACTACAGGGTCTCCCTATTATGGTTGCTAGAAAAAATGGCTACTTGAATGTGTTTGTGGATGTTGTGTAAAAACTTTAATAAAGTGTGTGTAGCCTCAGTCTTGGGTACCCAGCTGCATTGTGATTTAGGTGAAAGACAGAGGCCACAAAAAGGTTTTATCCAACATGTCTGTTTAATTTGTTGTAATACAAAAAAATGTTCAATGTCTCAATACCTGCATGTCCTTACATCGGCCATTACAGAATATTTTAAATGAACTTTTAAAACATTAAACAGAGCACATACCTGCTATGCAAAACACATACAGGGTCTCATCACCCGCATGCTCTGAAATACAAAATATATTTCTCATTTAGTATTAAGATAAATATTATTAAATTATCAAATGATACTCTTTACAAGGCCAAAAGAAAAGCCATCACCTCATACAGGCCATTACAGAACTGCAAGTGCCCCAATGACACTTACCCTTTTCCTTTAAAAAGGTTCCATTTACAGAGCGGGAATGTCAGTGTTAACTACCTCTCACTACTGCTAATGGCACTGTTTCTTTCCTTAACAAAACATCCCTGGGCTTTTTATCCCTTGCAATCTGATTAAAATTACCAAAATAGTATCAGCGGATGGTTATAAATGGAAGGCTACTTAACTTCCATTACATATGCATACTCTTATCCTATGACACCTTTGACATGAACGAGACATCGACTTTATATCTTAAAAACTAGAAAGAGCCTGACGGAAGGGAAAAAGTGGAACTTTGGTTGTATGCAAAATGAGAAGAGCCAATTAAGAGATAGAGAGGGGAAAAAGTAACAAATTAATAAATATATATGTTACTAGGGAGCCGCCAACCCCCCCTTGCCTGCGCTACGTGCCAGCCACTTCGCGTCTCTGCCGCTCGTGTTGTGAAGATGGGGGCTGAACGCACCCCAAGGAGACCCGGTCACTACTCCGAAACCCCTCTTAAATGGTGATACAATTGGAAACAAATACAGTTTTTTTAAACTCCTCTTTGCTCAATCATCTGTTGGCTTGCTGCTGCTACCATGCCGCATGATCTGCAACTTGCCCGGCGCTTCAAATGTTTAAAAGCCTGTACAGCAGCTGTCTTTGTAATCTACTCTTTGAAAGTCTTGACATTTTTTAGTTTATAATTTAAAAATGGAATAAGAATCTGAAAATCTAACAACATCACATTAAAGTTCGAAAAAATCTGAAAAGAATGATACCAAACATAAATATGTAGACTAGCAAAATACCCTCGCTTCACAGCAATGAAGTACTGCCTTAAAATTTTTATTAAGAAGAAAATTAAACCTTTTTAAACTGAGGGAAAATATACCGATAATTATTTGTTAAAGATCTCTTTGTATACCACATTGTCAGTTCGGCTCTCCGGTTGTAATATGACCAAGCTGTGCGCTGAGCTTACTCTTGAGCATGTAACTTACAGTTGGCCATGTGAACAGTAATCTTGTTTCAAATCTCACAGCTTGGATTGCTGCTGTCATAATCGGTTTGAGTTTCATGGTTTGTTTCAATTACGACAGTATTTGTAGGACTTGTGTTGAAGAGACATTCGCCATCTGTCAAGCGTTGTAAGCACACAACCGGTTTCATCGATAACTTCACATCCAGCTTTTGAGAGTTTAAACATTCATAAACATCAAAGTGTCCACTACTGAAATCATCACCTGTGAATCTAAGATGTTTAAGAAGCATTGGCGGTTGTCGAAAGGTGTAAAATATTTGGCCATTTCGGTACAAATGAAAGCGACAGCCGAGCAATTCATCGGCAGCCATCAGCTCACATGCAGATGCATAGGTGAAGGGCTTAAGCATTTCACTCTAATAGTGCTCCTGTGTAGTATAATTATCTCCTGTACCATCATCACCTTGAATCTGTCCCAGTCATTCAATACATAAGACACAATGTTCCTCCGGATATCAAGAGTGAGCCTGATATGGCCGTGCAATATGTAACACAGAGAATGGAAAAGGTAGGTGCCATCTCCGGGCATGGAAACCACTTGGTAAGTGACAGTTCTTTGATCGATGGTGATCACCTCGATAGACATGTTAATGGGGGTACGGTTGGAACAATAAAGGAAATAGGTACCTGAACAATGTAAAGTATGTCTAAAATATTTACACAATAACTATAATCGTAATAAACGAACAATAAAACAGCCGAGAAGCTGTGGATTAAATAAAAAGGCTGTAGTTATCAGCAGGGAGACGTGAATCCCGTGGCGAAGCAAGGAAGGGAATGTAGAGACTGGAGTGACGGACGGCCTTATATGGGCAGGCAGCCAACAACGTGGGAGGCGTTGGGATGGGGGACCCAACGCCGCCTCATATGGTGACCGAGCTGCAGGCTATGGACGTATATATGTACGTAAGTAGGATTCAAATAGCGTTGGGAACCCGCGTACCAAATTTCTTGAAGATGGGCCCATAAGTAACAAAGACCATTGGGAAGTTCAATATGGCGGCCGACAGTGGCGTTATACCACAGAAATAAGTACGTATATTGGTTTTGGTTAGCGCAGGGAAGCCGCCTACCAAATTTCGTGAAGATGGGGCCATAAATAAGAAAGTTCAACATGGCGGACGTTGTCAACCGTTATGACCAGTACGTGTAGAATTTCGAAATGAAACCTGCTTAACTTTTGTAAGTAAGCTGTAAGGAATGAGCCTGCCAAATTTCAGCCTTCTACCTACACGGTAAGTTGGAGAATTAGTGATAAGTCAGTGAGTGAGTCAGTGAGGGCTTTGCCTTTTATTAGTATAGATGTTAAAATAAGTCAGATTTAAAGCGTGACAAAAAACGTAACATAAAAAGTCACATAAAATCGTTGCACAAAATTGTTGCACTTTTAGGCTTAGGATTTTATATCTATAGAGTAGATTTAGAGAGCATCTGTTACACATGTAAATACAGGCAATCAGTAACCACTATGAGCTTGCTCTGTAAATGCAAGGCATGTGCCAGTTTCAGGTACTAATGGTGTACCATGTAGACAGAGAAAGATCTTTATTTTCTGGGATGAACTCCACATGACACTCCCAGGAATGTTGGAGGGCAGCAAGCAGTCCTAATCATGCGCTGGTTACTTCAGACAGTTTTATAAAAGTCAGCAGTTCAGCAAGTGTGCAGGCTGGCGTAATATCTGAAGGAAGATAAAGAGTTTACATAAAATCAGTGGAAAAAAACATCTGAGACAATACGTCAAGTCATTTTCTCACTGGCTTAATTCAGACCATGGTTGCGGTAAGTGCTGGAGCCTATCCCAGCTAGCATAGGGCGCAAGGAAGGAGCAAACCCTGGACAGGGCACCCAGTCCATTGCAGTTTGAGAAAATATAATGTACATGAATTAATTCCATTACTCAGAGATTAAATATATGGCCCTCCACATTTTTATATATAATGGCCACCATTACATCACATATCTAGTCACCGTTAAAGCAGTGTTACCTGACATAAATTGATAACACATATAATAAATTCTGATAAAACAATCAAGTCATCTTATAGTTTACTGGACATTTCTATTGTGATAGCACTTTAACTTTTGCTCTTGCTCCTTTTAGTCAGTAATGAACAGTGTTTTCCTGTAGTGCTGTAAGAAATTCAGACAAATGTTCTTAAGAAAAGGTTAAACATTGTGTCTGGCTCACCCACTGAGGCTGAGTATTGTAGCACCCTGCTGTAAACCAGAAAACCAAATGCTTCTTATAAACCACTAACCAAAAAAATGATTCCTGATCCCAATAAAGATAGCTGCCGAGTCTTCTAGTGTAGCTCTTCAGCCACTGTCTTCAAATGAGGTTAGTGCCTCTAGACAGTTTAACTTTGTTAAGAGTTATGATTGGAAGTCAAATGTTGTTAGCTTTTACTCTCAATGTAGACTTGGCAGGTTGTTCCAGAAATCAGCTGCCTTGAACCCCTGAAACTTCATCTGTGAACAAGAATATGATTAACTATTGCTGTGTGAGCAAGAATACTCTGTGATCTGAAGAGGCACCTATAGGTTTGCTGTGTTATCATGAATAGATAGATAGATAGATAGATAGATAGATAGATAGATAGATAGATAGATAGATAGATAGATAGATAGATAGATAGATAGATAGATAGATAGATAGATAGATAGATAGATAGATAGATAGATAGATAGATTTTGTTTTGTCTTTCATTTTTCAATTAAAGATTGTCACACACGCATGTTTAGGAGACAACTAAAGCGCTTGAGTACATGTAATTCCATGCCAGACCAGGGGGTGGTGATATGCACTAATTCTCTCTCTCAATCTCTTGCAGACCATTCTAGGGAAATCCCACCTGGCTCTGGGGCAGCCAATGACGTCACTTCCGGTTCTTAATTGTCCTTGTGTTGAGTGGTATGTGACACAATGCGGGGTTCTAAATAAATAATTGGCCTCGTTATTTTCTTACCTTTACTGTTCTGAACTTGAAATATAGTGTGAGAATGCAAGCATTAAAAGTATCTTTTAAGCACCACAGTACCCTCAATGGGGGCAATATATATTGTTGGAGCCATATGAGATTTTAGTCCATAGTTCATATGAATGCCTTTATGAACAATGTTGCTCACCCTCTTTCTGATACTCTAACATTGAGTTCTTTCTGCCAACGAATTATTTAGCAGAACTGTGAAAAGAATTGGGGGCTCCTTTATACTAATGGCAATATGCCTTTATAATGCCTCACTGTGACTGCTCTTTTTACTTTTAGAAATGTCATTATTTTTCTTTCTTTTCTTTTTTTAAAGAAAGTGTGTATTTGAGAGGGGAGTTGTTGTTTGTCATAATAATATTTATTTATTTATTTGTTTGTTCATTTATTCATTGAGCTTTGCGTCAGTTCTTCCATACTAATCCATAAATATCCATCCATCCATTTTCTAACCCGCTGAATCTGAATACAGGGTCACGGGGGTCTGCTGGAGCCAAACCCAACCAACACAGGGCACAAGGCAGGAACCAATCCAGGGCAGGGTGCCAACCCACTGCAGGACACACACAAACACACCCACACACCAAGCACACACTAGGGCCAATTTAGAATTGCCAATCCACCTAACCTGCATGTCTTTGGATTGTGGGAGGAAACCGAGCGCCCGGAGGAAACCCACGCAGACACGGGGAGAACATGCAAACTCCATGCAGGGAGGACCCGGGAAGTGAACCCAGGTCTCCTAATTGCGAGGCAGCAGCGCTACCACTGCACCCCCATCCATAAATATGTGGAGGTTACAAAATCCTAATTAATAAATCCAATAAAACAAGGTTAAAATCCAGAGAATATGAGCCCCAATGCTTCCTTCTACAACCTGGCGTCACCTCCACCTATCCAGACCTTGCAACCGTAGGAGCCACCCGCCGACAGTTGCAGTCAACCATTAATACATGGCTCAGGACCCTATTGCCAGACCTTCGGCTTCCAGGAGTCGCCATGCTGAGCTACACACATGTCTGCCTCCACCAGTAATTTGGGCATCACTCAATAGCAGTATCCATTCCTCAGCCACAGGCTCCTCTTCCTGCGGCTCACAACCGACCACCAAATTCATTCCTCTTTAGCATTGACTCTTCCAATCCTGCTTTTCACTCTTTCTGTCTTTCTCATTCTCCTTGGTTCTTTCTTTTTTGATCTATCTGTCTTTCTGACTATTGTCTCCTTCTTCTCTCTCTCTGCCATACAGGATCCTTCATACAGCCTGATCGGATGCAGAAGTGACCCACTGCCCACTCCAAGATGTGAATGAGGCACCTGACTGATGTGCTTGCATTTGCACATGAGTGCGCAGTCTGACAAGCACCGTAATCAACCTTGGAGTGGAGCCATCATTTGAACAACCTTACCCATCTGGCAATTATTTATTTAGAATCCCGCATTGTGTCACATACCACACATCATGAGGACAATTAAGCATCTATCTATCTATCTATCTATCTATCTATCTATCTATCTATCTATCTATCTATCTATCTATCTATCTATCTATCTATCTATCTATCTGCCTGCCTGCCTGCCTGCCTGCCTGCCTGCCTGCCTGCCTGCCTGCCTGTCTGTCTGTCTGTCTGTCTGTCTGTCTATCTATCTATCTATCTATCTATCTATCTATCTATCTATCTATCTTTAATTCAAGTGAATCTTTTTAAGAATAAATGCCTCTTTAAAATCTCAATAAACATCTTGAGGTATAGTCTTGTTTGTAAAGTCATTCTGATTTCTGATATATTTTTTTATGGAACATGCATTTTTGATTACAGAGTGGTAGGAAAACAAGTGTAATTAAAATGAGAGGTCATGTACAGTAAATTTGGGAATTGCCCTTAATTAAGAAGTTATTTAGAGGGAAAGCCACTGTACTTGAGGATGTTTCTGCAGTTTTATTGCTTTATAATTAAGTTAGCATGAATGTTTTATTTTTTGTGTTGTTCCAAAAACTGTTCATCACATTGAATAAAGAAAACTTGCAGGCTAGAATAGAAACAAAAGAGTATTGTTGTTCAAACAATGCACTAGTGTGGTATCTTTCAGACTACCGTGGGCAGTTCTGATCAGCCAAAAAGAAAACAGAAATGTTAGAATCTACACAAGGAAGAGAAACCAGGTATCTGCATCATTAGGCTAAAGGGAAATTCCCTCCTCTAGCAGTCTAACAAAGCTCAGTATCTCTGTTTCTCAGTTTTGAGCAATCAAAACTTCCAAGAATCTAAACCTAGGTACCCAAAATACATCAAAGTGGCAGAACCCAATGCATTTCTTTTTCACAATGTATATTGACTGAATAACTTCTTTTTCACTATGCATGTATGATCTTTCTCTTCGTCTTCATCTTTTCCCACTTCTTTGTTTGTCGATGTGCTTGACCTTCTCCAAAGCCTTCTCCAAAAAGCTCAGTCCTACACCTCCTTGCCAGCCAAGCACTTTTCCTTCGTCTTCTTTTACTTTACCCATCAATGTTACGTTCTTCACCCTGTTATGAAACCAGACCACCCTGGGCCACTAGCAAATGCTCAGCCTTAAGCTAGATCAGGCAAGAAATGGACTAGAGAGGCTCAGATAACAAAATGCTCTGGTCAGATTTTTAAGATGTGGCTGTTAATTTAGGGAACAAGGGAATTTTAAAGTCAGTTAAAGATCAGCTGCCTTGTGAAGTACAGCACAGGGATCTAACCTTTCAACTGTCGCTTGACAAATGCAACACAGGAAACTGATCTCTTGAACTGCTACATTACGAAATAACTCACTAAATATTTATTTAATATTAAACACATAACACAGGGAAATTAGAAGTAAGGAAACATTACTTATGTAAAAAAATGTATATTTTAATTATGTCTTAAGGATGTAACAAGAAACCAGAAGGGAAAGTCTGGAGTGGGACAAAAATGAATGAATAAATTGGAGGATCTGGGTATAAATGCACAAAAATATTTTTTGTATAAACAGAATAAAATTTGTAATAAAAGCAGATCATCTTTAACACAGACAGGAAGGTCTGAATCTGTGTCATCACTGCCAAACTGCTGTAAAAATATTGTCACACACAAGTGCTTAGGAGGCAGCCAACAAGTCCTTAGGTGAGTGAAATATCGTGAGACAAGGGGTTGATATCGAGTATTAACGCCTCTCTCCTTCTTTCACCAGAGTTGTGGAAGAAAAATCATAAAATAACTCACTCACCTCCAGCAGTCCTGGATTCCCAAAATGGCGTACATTCCACAACATCACTTCCACTTCCAGCTCCCAAAGATCACATCACTTCTGGTCGCCTCCTGATGACGTCACTTCTGTCGTCCAATTATAACGTCACTTCCATCAGTACTTCCTTCCGGTCGCCATTTTCTATATAAAGTCGCAAACAACTCCTGTTTGCTATCAATTTTTATGTTTTTGATCAATTTTTTCACTTATTTTTTGCAAGATCTCTGGACATTATAAGGGGACAATTCCCCAACTCTTTTTTGAGTTTTTTTGTTGATTTATTTACCCACTATATATATATATATTTTTTTTTTCTATTACTTATATTTTGCATTTAATCTTTTGATTTAATAAATATGGTAAATGCTTTTAATATTAATTTGGTATAGATTCTCACATTTTTCTGGTCTCATAGGTTAAGGTGTTGGGGAGTGTCATCTTAGGGGTTTCATTGCAGTGCTTAGTTGGGTTAAGGATGTTACATACATGGAGACAATGGCCTCCAACAAGTAGCCAAACTTGTTAAAGTCCCAACATGAGTTACTAGGAGCATAGATGTGGAACTGCAAGGTGAATCTTAAGGGCCCTAAGGTCACAGTTGCCTCCATATCTCTCACCCCTTAGCCTTGGAAAGAAAGACAGATAACCTGGGTATTCCTCCTCCGATCCTGGATCTTGACACCCTCATTAGCTGTAGTTACATATTCTTGTATCATTTTCTCAAATCCACTCTCTTTACAGAGTAACTATCAGCAAGGTTTACTCTTTTCCCACTTCCTGTCTGCCTTTTCTGTTAAACCATTGGCAATGTGAATTTGCCCTTCAGACCTAAGCTCCACATCACAGTGAGGAATTCCCACTACTCTGTTTCATTATATACTGGCGTTCTTCTATCCTCAAATAACGCTCATGCACGCAGGTTATTGGTCCTAATATAATTTAATATTTTTATTCTGTCTCCAGCTGTTAGATTGAATCAGTGTTTAACATTCTAAGGGTTTTTCAGGCACTGGTAGTCTTCCATGTTATATTTAATTCTGTTTTATTTCTCAACTGCAAATGTATTTCTTGTGAAATGGATAACTCTTTATGTTTCTAATTCCAACTGCATCTCTGCAGTATGTGATTCAGCTCTGAAAATGAATATAGCCTCCCATTTCAATTTTGTTAGGTCAATTATTCCATTTCCCCCATCTGTATCCTACTCGACAAAAGTTGGATTTCTAATACACCTGCCTAATCTGCTCCAGTGCATCTAGATTTCCAGTTCCATCATTAGGCATTCAATTTGTACCTCATTCAACTCTGAGTTCATTTCTGCTTTCTCCAAATTCGTTTCCCATTGTCCCCCATTTGTCCTGTCAAGTATACTTGTTTAGAAACCCTGCTATGTAATACTTAAGATCCACTTAGACCTGCCTTATCCTAAACAATTTTTGGATGAAAGTAAGATTAGCTAGAGGTTAAAATGTTGAACTTGAAATGGCCTAAGTAGACTCTGTTCTTTAATAATGTGCACTCTGTGCCTGCAGCCCATCTTACAAATTTCTATCCTAGGTCAATAGTGAGATATTTTTACTCCCACTGTAGGTGTAACCACATTCTTACAATTAAAATTCCAGTTTGATATTCCTACTTCATACTTTAACTTCTACTTCCAGCTGCACTAAAGTTTAAAATATCTTCCCACTTCTACAGGGTTTTGTTTCTGCTGCTTACCCATAGTTTTGTTAATTCTTCATATACTGTAAATCTCTTTTCGGTATCAATATGCAGTGGAGATGATTGACCTTCACATTCCAAATGCATTTTAAAATTTTTAAACGTTGATTTTATTTTCAAGAATATTACTCATGAGTCAGGAATCATAACCATTTATTCACACAGCTACTAATAGTGCCGCTCACCACACAGGTTATTTACAATGAGTCTGTCCCTTATGTATCAAGATCACTTTTATTCCAGAGGTCCATCCAGTACTTTTCTTCACATGCTTTGGTTTTACTCCTATGGTATTTCTCATCTTTCCAGCTTGATGTGTACAATATTTTATTCTGTCTTCTACTTTTTTCATTTTCTCAAGACTGTCAACAATTTTTTCCTTCTGGACACTATTAATCTTTCTCTGTCCTTTTACCATAGGATGGTCTTTTTTCCTGAGCACCTTGGCTACTAAATGCCCACTTGCCTCAAAATGAAAACTCTTGTTATTGGTATTTTTTTAACATGATACTTGAGGCCTATACAGCAAGAATTAACAGTGTCAGTGTCTCATTTATTGAGTCATGGGAGAAGCCACACTCTTCATTACCAAGGCCAACAAGGTAATTTAAATTTGAATATTCTTGTACTTTGTATTTATGAATTAATGCGTACAAATACGTTTATGGATGCCTAAATAGGTGCATAGGTATAAGTATATTTATATTGGGCTGCCCAAGGGAAAGGAATTGAGGGTGTCTGCTGTGTTCCCATTATGTTACCTGGTATTGAATTATAAATAAAATTTGAAAAAATATGAATTTTTTGTTTCACCATTTAATGTCATGGGGATTATCCAGCTGAAAGGAAGTTATTGAGGGCAAAGTGTAAAATCAAGGATTGAAAAGGGTAGTAAGACAAAGAAAGAAAAAGGTCACACTGGCTTAACAGGAAAGATTCTACTGATGCCAAATCGGAAGCCCTTTAAGAGCAACAGAAGGCACAATGGTGTAGAGGCAGCAAGTGCCACTGGGAATTCTATAACTCATGAATTCTTAGTGCTCCCTAGAGTTTGTGGAGCAAATGTCTGCTCATTGTTGATCGTGGGAGTGATTTGTAGAGGTGTCCATAGGATGGAGTTTTAAACCACTTCTCATAGGTTGAAGGATGGATGAAGGCCACAACTCTGATCCTGGTGGCCTGTAGTGGCTGCTGGTTTTCATCCTTACTCTTTTCTTAATTAGTGACAGGTTTTGCTGCTAATTAATTTATTCATTTTAATTGACTTGCTATCTAAGACTCAGACCCAGACCCCTTAATTGCAGCATTATTTCTTAATTAGAATCCAAGCAAGATTGAGATTCGAAGTGAGCTAACACATGAACAGCTAACCTGTGGCCATTATACAATATTAAAAAATTAAAAAAGATGAAGGTCTTAGTAATGTTGTATGGAAGCCGAGAGAGGACGTGCAATATCGTTATTTCTTTAAATTATTTCCTCGAGATAACGGACTAATTTTATCGAGATCTCGAGAAAACAAAAAAATCTTGTTTTCTTGAAATTATGAAATGATTGTATCTAACGTTTAATGTTTAGCTTATTAAAGCCATGTCCTGTTTGAAATGGCAGAAGAGCAGAACTGTATTGATCAGCGCATCACATTTTTGTTCAATCAAGGGCTCATGCAGGCTGAAATATGTTTATGCCTTAGTTTAGAAAATAATAACGTTGGTGTCCGTCATTTAAGAAGACAGCAAGACTTTAGCTGTATAGGCGTTGCAATCTAAGTGAGCCTGATGCCAGGAGCAAAGGTTAAGTTTTGTTTTCTCGAGATTACGATAAAATTATTCCGTTATCTCAAGAAAACAAATTTTGATTGTCTTGACATCTCCATAAAATGATTCCGTTATCTAGAGAAAACAAAGTTCATTTTCTCGAGATATCGATAAAATTAGTCTGATTATCTGGAGGAGACCATTTAAAAAAATAACGATATTGCACGTCCTCTCTCGGCTTCCGTAATGTTGACCTGTTCAGATTACTAAAACATTTTGACAGTGCTCATATAAAAAAGAAAATCCACCATTTTGGAAACGTCTGCTGTGGCAGAATGAGAACACCAACAAGCCATGGAATTAAATAACGGGTTTAATTAACAACAAGTACCTGCTTCTTATTGCGAAAATGGTTAGAGTGGACTTGGTTGGAGTCTGAGGTCCTGAGTTAGCTGGTCATCTTTTGGCTCATTTCACATCTCCTTTCTGTTTGGCTGCCATTCAAGGAAGGAGGAAGCAATTCAGAGAACTTAGTCTTTAAAAATCAAGGCAATTAAAGTGAAGGGGAAAGAAGTCAATTAAAAGTAGAAATGGGTTAAGCAAGTGCAAGGAAAGAAAAGCCCTCCAGGATTGGAGTAGAACACCTCTGGCACAGAGGAAGAAGAATGGGCAAACAGGAATCAAGCAAAGATGCTGACATCTGGGTGATACTGAAATAAAATCAGGATGTGGTGAGGGGGAGAGATTGGGTGTGGCATTGTGTTAGACAAACATCTACAATGGACTGACAAGGGTTCAAAACCTGGAAAGCCAGGCCCAAAGGGGTAATAGTTTTTCTCTTGCTTATTTTGTGTTTGGTGTTGTCTATTGTATTCTTATTGTTCACAGACTAGTTGCATAGGGACAAACAGTCAGAAATAATAAAAAAAGTCAATAAAATAATAAAAAAAAACTTTAATATGTATTTGAGCTATGATATTTTTCATTTTTTACTAAATACCTTTTTCACATTATCTTACAAAAAAGAGAAACAAAATTTCCAGTCATCTAGTTCTGTGTTAACCATTCTTTTACTGAAGTTTTATCCACTGGACCTTTTTCACAATTTCTGTTATTTCCCAAAAGCATCTACCAATGAGTAAAGTGTATTTTTATCTACCCAGTAACTATGGTAGAATCATGCAACAAGAACTGCTATCATGAACAACAGGGTGTTTGCAACAGTTTCCTCAAGCACAAGGAGGTCAAGAAAATGATGGGTTGATTTGATAAGTAATAAAGAAATGTCTTTCTTTACAGTACACCGTGCCAGTGACATGTATCACTCATACTACTTATGTGAAAAGGCACCTAAAGTATAGAGCTTCCCAAACCTTTTTGTGCAAATTTTCTTAGAATCAGCATTTGATAGGGAAACTGGTCTCCTCATAACTTTGGTTAGTCTATTTGGAATATCATTACTTAGATACAAAATGAGATATGCCTTTCTAACAAATAATCTATTTCTGGTAATGTGCCCCATTTGTCCCTTTTTGAATATTTCCATTATTCTCTGTTTCCACAATAAGCACACAATGCTAATGGAACATCTGCAACATATGAGTATTTATATTTACAGAAGTTTCAAGTAAAGCAAGAATTAATTTAAAATTTTAAAATCTCCTATTGATTGTTTCATGATATGCTGTTTCTCAGCCTTACTGGTACTATGGCCCATTTTTTCCTATTGAAACGTGTTTGCAACCCTTTGAACTGAGTACAATTATGAGAGTAAAGGTGGGGGTTTGCCTGAGTAAACTGAGCGCAGTCATGGGACGAGGAGGTAACATATGCGATTGTCAGAAATACAACCCACTACCACTATAATCTATAGCAACTCGCGACCTAAAAGTGTGACTTGACCATGTGGTTGAGAAACCCTGCACTGTAGCATCTTTATATACTATAATGCTAATTTTGCACAATAAGAATGTTCAATTTGAATTTACATACCTATAAATATATGCTGAATATAGATTACTGTAATGAAAGAGGCAAAGTGTAACGTGGATGAGAGAAACAAAATTTCCAGTCTTTTAGTTCTGTGTTAACCATTCTTTTACTCTACTGCAGAATAGGCATTTCTCCCTTAGCTTCTTTGGTTGAAAGGATACTTTGTAAACCCAAGTCCCACCACTGCTGTCTTCAGTGTTATGTGCAGCTGAGAGGAAGGATTTCTCTGAGTGAATTCCTGAGCAGAGGCGTTTACTTGCATTGGCACATCCATCCATCTATTATCCAACCCGCTATATCCTAACTACAGGGTCACAGGGGTCTGCTGGAGCCAATCCCAGCAGGTTACAAACCACAGGCAGGGTGCCAGCCCACCGCAGGGCACACACACACGCACACTCACACACGAAGCAGCTACACTAGGGACTTTTTAGAATCGCCAATGCACCTTGGACAGTGGGAGGAAACTGAAGCACGCAGACACGGGGAGAACATGCAAACTCCATGCAGGGAGGACCCGGGAAGCAAACCCAGGTCTTCTTATTGCGAGGCAGAAGCACTACCACTGCACCACTGTGCTGCCGCATTGGCACATATTTACAATTTTGGATGGATTATGTTTGTAACATTTTTAAAAAATAAGAAAAAGAGGTAAGAAGGCTACTTGCTTGATATCCATGGTTACCTCTCTGCCACAATTACTGTTCTTATTAAATTTTGGCACAAGAATACCACAGTTAACTTTATCAGCATTGCCTGCTGCACATATCCTCCCAACCTGTGAATCACCTTCTGTCCATATCTGAGGAAAGCTTGATCTCCACCTCTTCAACACATTCAAAATTAGGCACAAGGATGTGTGAACCCTTTCTTCCTTGTAGTAGTACAATCATGTGCCACTCTCTAACTTAAAATCCAGTTCTCCTCATGATGTTTATTTGTATTTGAGGTATTTTGCTGAAAATACATGTACACCTTCTGAAGCCCCAGTTTCAGATTTTGTGAAAAGGGTCCATGTAAAATATTTTTTTGTTGACTATATACAGTACATTACTATTTTGCTTGCTGAAACAGTAAAAAAATATAGGAAACAAGCATAGCAAACCTGAGCAAAATTGTTAACAAGAGAAACTGTCCTCTTACACGATACCTGTTTTATATAAAGGCAAACTGACAAAAGTCCCAATATTTGTGTAGCATATTCATCAGGGAGTAAGGCAGTGTTTGTCTTTACTGCCACTTTTGTAACAGCAGAAACCTGACTTTGACAGTTACACTAAACACTTGCTAAATGTATTTTCTTGACTTAACATGCTTACATAATTCATGGATTTAACAAAACAAATGTAAGATTGAGAAAAGCCTCGCCCTGTAAATACATATGTCATTCTGTAAACCGGACACTTTTAAAGCATAGACATTGTGCATATCCTGGAAGGATGCCTGCTGTCTGTGTAATGTACGCCCAAAGTGTTTTTATGACTGTAATTTTATTTATTTATTAACAGATGTTGGGAGTTTTCTTCTTTTAAATTCTGAAATAATGGAGTAGCTGATGGGATCACTTGGCATCATTAAAGCAATTCTGTTGAATTTAGCAGTTCATAGGCAAAGGTAGACAAACCAGTGTACATTGTGTTTTCAGGCTGTTATTAACTGAGAAATATGTTAAATAAAAATAAATGGCTGCAATTACACCTCAATACAGTATACTGACACATACTATTGGTTAGCTTGTAATCAATCCATTGAATGGTAACAGTGGTAGAAGAAGATTTATAGCAGAACAGATAAAAATGGATTTGTCTGTCCATAAGAACAAGGGATAAATTTCTCTAAATGGATTCATATTTTCTGAGAGGCAAAGACAGAATAAAAAATACAAAAAAAAAATCATAGTTAATGGACAGCAATTCTTAAGAAATGATCCTACAGGCATCATGAATTCAAATGTTAGGAAAAATACAAAGATAACAGCGACTGGTGAGCAATTTTCAGAAATTCTTAAATTAGGCTCTTACTTTAATTTGATTTGTCGGAAAGGAGTCTTTCCTGATTTAAAGTTTAGTCAAGTAGCAAAAGCTTTATCTTCCTTAACATTTGAAGCAACAGAAACCACACTCTGACAATCAAAAAGACGTCATATCCTTTAGCCCAAAATTTGAAAAAATAACAAAACAACAAATTAAATTAATAATTAAAAAAGCTAGCATCAAAAATTAAGGAATACCATATAAGTGATGTTTGAAATGTCCAATGCCTGGACAATCCTTTTTCATTTGCAGTAGTGTGCCATGCAGTTCATTCTCTTTTAACAATTAGTTGATGATAATCAAAAGAGAGTCAAAATGTGGGTTCGTATGTAGTCTGCCTTAATGTGCATACTTCAGCCTACAGTACTTCAGTAAAAGTACTCGTCGTCAGCGGACCATCAACTGTAGATAAAAAGAAACTGATTGGCTGATGGAAGACAAGAGCTGCATTTGGCAGAAGTAATCCACTAGGGTACTAATGATAAATGTGTTCAAGATCAATCCATCCATCCATCTTCCTAATCTGCCTATCCAGGGCAGCTGGAGCCTATCGCAGTAATTATAGAGCGCAAGGCAGGAATAATCCCTGGACAGGGCACCAGGACATCACAGCGTGTACACACACACTTTGGCAAAGCCAGTTCACCTAACCTCCATGACTTTGAAGTGAGGTAGGAAACCAGAGCACCAACAGAAAAAAAAGTGTGGACACGGGGTGCACATTCAAACTTCATACGGGGAGCACTGATCTCTTTAGTGCAGTGATACCACTGCTTGACATCTATGTAAGTCTACATGTATAAATATATATAGCATACATATTTATTTGTTTAAAAGTCTCAATGGAGTACTTGGGTCTTTCAATTCAGCAGTTAACAAAGGAGAAATGAAGTTGTTATCACTTGCAAGTCATAAAGAGGAAGTATGGACTAGAGGACTCTAATGGCAGAATGAAATTCAAAACATGCAGCATGGACAACATTTTGTACTTCATATTTTCAAAACATTGAAGTCCTGCAGACTGTGATTTCCAGATTGAATGTCAGGGACAAATGCAGCATATTTCCTACTTTTGCTATCGTTTCAATATAAACTAAAATTTGGAATTAATATTACAATGTAAAATAATACTTTTTTAATGAGCAGACTTTTGTCACTGTCCTGCTCGACTGACAGACTGAGGAGATCGTTCCTCCCCCACACTATGCGACTCTTCAATTCCACCCGGGGGAGTAAATGCGAACATTAATTTTATTTTAATTCTTTTCATTTTTATTACTATTTAATTTAATATTGTTTCTTTGTATCAGTATACTGCTGCTGGATTATGTGAATTTCCCCTTGGGATTAATAAAGTATCTATCTATCTATCTATCTATCTATCTATCTATCTATCTATCTATCTATCTATCTATCTATCTATCTATCTATCTATCTATCTATCTATCTATCTATTTGTGCACCTATTCTGTGAATAATGATTACTGGCATTCAAATGTGTGGCAGGAAATGACAATGAAGCAATTCTTCAGTTATGACTGCTTGTCTGAGGGGAAATTATAAGATGAAAAGCTCTAAATAAATGTATCTAGGTGAATGAAGGACTAAAGCAAGAATGTAGGATTAATATCATAAATATATACAGTAAATATATATATATTTTTTAAAGTACTACTCTGTCAATATTAGCATATAACTTTAATGATATCTTTTGCTTTTCTTTGTGTGCTACATGCTCCACAGATTTTACTTATAGCTCAGTCTTCTAAGCAGTCCAGCACAGATTTAGTATGTTAGGACCTTAATATAATGAAAATATCAGTCCAGCTATTTACTGCTTTAATGAAGAAGGACGTATTGGTAAAGAAAAGGATAAGATGCATGAAGGACTATCATTCCACCATTGTGAAATATGTCATTATCGGATGTGACCCTTGGATGATGGCGAGTAACTGTTCTGCATAATAAAATAAAATTAGCCACCTTTGCCTGTTTTGCTTAAAAAACCTGTCAAAGCAGAATATTTTTTTTCTTCACAGAAGACTTTTCTCTATAAAAATAGTAAGCGTCCAATGCACTTTGACAGTGGAAGCATCCATATTGTCCAATAACCATATTGCTTGTAGAAGGGATACTTTTTGCCAAGAAAGAAAAAGACTGTAGTGAAGAGCAGCCAGTGGCGTTACTTCAGTAGACCCTGAGATGAAGATTCTGGAAGGTGCCTGATGACATCGTAGATTGCTGTGTGCAAATCCTGAGCTTGAACAGAATCGGGTTCTGATAGCGATTTGCTGGACAACTGGGAAAAAACACAAAAACACTGTTAAGATTTAATCAAAATCTTTTGACATGCAGGTTATAAAAATACTTTAGCAAAGTTTCAGATATAATGAAATTAAAATTAGAATTAATTAGAAGCCTTTATTGTCATTATACCATGTATAACAAAATTACAGAGCAGCCACTCCTTCAGATTCAGTGAAAAAAATGAAAACAATTATTTTTTACAGTAACTTTAAAGTACTACATATAAAACTGCTAAATACGCATACAAAGAATATATAAAAAAATACTAATTAGTTGGTAATAATGTGGTATTGATAGATAGATAGATAGATAGATAGATAGATAGATAGATAGATAGATAGATAGATAGATAGATAGATAGATATGAGTAACTCTAAGACATATATGTAGATAGATATGAATAACTGTAAGGCAGATAGATAGATAGATAGATAGATAGATAGATAGATAGATAGATAGATAGATAGATAGATAGATAGATAGATAGATAGATACTTTATTAATCCCAAGGGGAAATTCACATAATCCAGCAGCAGTATACTGATACAAAAAACAATATTAAATTAAAGAGTATTAAAAATGCATGTAAAAGCAGACAATAACTGAATAATGTTAGCGTAGTATGCAACAAATGTGGCATAACTAAACAAGAAATATTACTGGTCAAGTAGGTATTGCACAATGAATTACCCATGATATGAATATTACACGTCCTGCGGTGGGTTGGCACCCTGCCCAGGATTGGTTCCTGCCTTGTGCCCTGTGTTGGCTGGGATTGGCTCCAGCAGACCCCGTGACTATTGGATTCAGCGGGTTAGGAAATGGATGGATGGATGGATGAATATTACACAAAGAATACTAATAACTAAAGTATTGCACGCAGAACAAATAGATCAATATTGCACAATACTGTGATCATTACACAGAATATTATTGCACATCCAAAACAAAAGGTGAGCTTGAGAGAAAATGTGAGCGAAGGGGAGAGAGAAAAGAGAGAGGGACAGAGACAGAGAGGGAGATGCCCTGTGCACGCTGAGATTCAATTTAGTTATATAAATAATGAAAGCATTTTTCTGCTACTATGGTTTGAACAATAAAAAAACCGAGAAAGCAAAATATTAGGTAAATATCACAATTGTGGAATATATAAAAATTCAATATGTGGCATTCCAACAGAAATATAATTTCTCTTGATATTGGCAAAGGCTTCAGTGCTCTGTGATCTTGAAAAGCATTAAGAAAGCATTGACAATAACAAAAAAAAACACAAAACATATCAGTGAGATCTACTAGCATCTGCAGTACAGGAGGATAGAAGAAATCAAATTATTTACAACATTTTATTTTATTTTAAAACCACAAGCTTCAGAGAAAATGTAACCCATTTAAAAACAGTTGCATCCTGTTGAATTGCCACCAGTGTTAAACGGCACCAATTCTACAATGTTCCATTTACGACAGAATCTGATCTGCGTTTGTCCTGAGCAGGCCTCATAATTTTGCTTGTTTGCTGTTGCACAATGACTGCAATGTTATGCTCTGCAGGAGAGTTCTCAGGTCAAGTACAGGTTGTGTAATCTTTTATCCAATGGATTTTTTTTTAGTTCTAGTGTCAAATCAGGATTTTTATACCAGGTGGCCAAATTAAATGTAGGCAAGCTTACTGAAATACAAGATAACAAAATGGAGGCAACAATGTAGACTGCATAATTTGGGGATAATCAGCTGTGACAGTTGTGAACAATGAGTAGTTTATATAACTCTATCCAAAGTAAAAAGTAAGTCACTTAAGCCTATTTTTTATTATTTCTTATCACTGCAGTCCTCATTCTTTGTTTCTCTTACAGCAAGTATAATGAATGCTATAGGTGGGTCATCTCTATCTCTCTATCTCTTTCTCTTTTTCTGTCTCCATTACATAACTTATCACCCTTAAATCTGTGCAATCACATTCTGGATCATGAGGGGCTGTAGTGTATCTTTGTAGCATTTGAGTGCAAGGTAGAAACCAGCCCTGGACAGGTCACCAGTCCATTGTAAAATCCATCCAAGCTTAGGATTCTTAAATAACTACTACCAATGTAAGACAGACTGGCAATAGCCATTTTGCTATGCCTGTAACACAAGTCCTTGGCTTAAAAATCCACTGCCAGACACTCTTAATATAAGCTTTTTCTTGACTGAGCCTCTCTTTTAAATGCAGCTTCTGCACTTTATGTGATAAAATGATCAATCAAAAACAATAAAATGACATCCCAGAGAGAGTTCTTTGAGGCACTATCTAAATACCCAAGCCCAAACAAAGAGCCATAACTCAACTATTGGCAACCTTGATGGACAAAACTGTGCTCTAATACTTATCTGCAACCAAGATATTAATAGCACGATGTCTATTCCTTCCTTTAAAAACTTTCACACACCAAATCTGGGCTCTTAATATCAAGCTCACTGTTGTCAATCTGGCTATAACTTCTGCTCTCTACAGTGGAGACCTGTTGCCTAAAGGTGGCCAAAACAAAGGCCAAACAAAGCAATCTGGTGCAGGTCTGGAAGGGTGTAAGACTTACCTGTATTGGAGTTGAACAAGGGAACCACATGTCCAAACCTTGTTAAGGAAAGCAAATACACAAGCAAGAGAGAGACTTGCATAAAAGCCATGTTCGTCTCACTAACAACAGGAAATAAAAAATAACTAGCTGCTCCAGCAGAATTAACTTTGCTAGCAACTACAGACATTACATGTAAAGACCTCAAAGAGAAAACTGCAATACAGTGTGCAACCAGAAGGTGTGTTCAAGGTGGAGAAGCAGAAGAGCTCCTGAACAAAGAAACAAAAGCAGGCTGAACATCCTTCCATGTGTGAGGAGAAAGCCAACCAGGAAAGGAAAAAAGCATTACTTACACCAAGCCATGAATCAGATAACTATTAATTGTAACTTAATAGTTAAGATAAAGCTAGCTAAGTTATTATGGTGTTTGCATCACTTTAACTAAACAGTAGTAACTTCTGTGAAGGATACATCTTTAGCTATTGTAAGGTTCTTCTTAAATCCTGAAGAGAAGTTCAGAGCAGCATCACACACACACACATGCACATGTGAGCAAATTAACATCTCACTACAGGCACTAGGAATTTTATAACTACTTATTGTAAAGAATGTATCCATCTTCACTACATGAAATGAAAGATCAGAATTTATTAGTCTTTTTCTATAGGAGAGAACAAGTTAAACTTAGCTGTCATAATTTGATGTTTTGTGTTATTGGTTTTTGTCTATACAGTATACCATCTATCTATCTATCTATCTATCTATCTATCTATCTATCTATCTATCTATCTATCTATCTATCTATCTATCTATCTATCTATCTAAATATATTCTTGTATATATTCAACTTCTAATATCCTTATGTTTTAAATAAACTGTTATAGATGTCAAGGTGAATGGACTGGCATCCCGACTGGGATGTAAAGTGAACCATTACCCAGCTGGGAGGCTATAACGGAAGGACAGCATGAAGGACCTGCATCCCAGCTGGGGTGGTTGGTGATCTTTATCCCAGTCAGGTTAAAATGCTAATGGATGAACTGGGCAAACATGGATGCCAGAGGCAGTTCATTCTCCCACTCGGTAGGTTCCAGTATCCCTCCAGGATCCTTGGGTGCCACAAGAGGGTGTTGTCGGGGAAGACTGCCCTGGTTTCTGTATGACCTGGAAGTGCTCTGGATGACCACTGCAGCAACACTGGAAGCATTCCCGGGTAGGATTTAAAAGAAGCCCACTACATCTCTTGAGGGAGTCAGAGTTGGGAGGTAGTGGGTGACACTTATCAGGAGGATGGAAGGAGGAAGAGAGTCTGTGGTTATATTTGTGTATTTTGGCTGGTGCTTAATTGAAAAAGTGTTGGTTGTATTTGAACCTGGAATTGTGTTGGGTGATACTGTCTGTGATTTGGGGTTCAGTGGCATTCCCTTGTGATTACATTTTATTATTTGGTTTATTACAACAAGCATTTTGGGTTAGTTGTTAAAAATATGTCTATTGTCAAAACCAAACTACAGCAGAGAAAGTGAAAATATGTAATGTAAACTTTGGCCGATCATAGACTTTGCTCATAAATTGTATCAATCTCTTCACATTTCACATGGCTGAAAGGTGAAACAGAAGGGTGAGCAGAACTTAAAATCCTCACATACAATACATTAATTTGGGGCTACTGGGGAAGTGTCTTACATTTTTTTTCATTAATCACTGGTATTGCTGAAGGTAACACTGATAACTAATTCATTGATTGATTAACATCAAACATATCAATTCTTGTTCTCACACCATACAAATTTCCTATATCAGTTACTCCAGAGCTATGAGAGAGCATTGCAGGACCCACATACACACTCCTTCACTGCCATTCACCAAATAACCTAACCTGATTTTGCTGGTGGTTATTTTACCTTTTCAACTTTTTCCTCCTTGATAATGATCTTTATGACTAAGACTTTGGATTTTGTTTTGGCTCTGATTCTTGATTTTCAATAAGCCTATTTTTGATGTTTCTTTTGCCTCATCCCCTCATTCCCCCCGTTCCCCTGTTACTGCCTTACTGGGACAAGCCTGCTTTTTGCTCATCATAAACAATACAGAGGAAGTCAAAAAAGACAAAACACATCCTTACACTAAAGTATCTTTTAATTTCCTCTGCCTTTAAGGTGAATTGTAATGCAAATAATTAAACTGAAAGCAGTGGTACTAAGATATATGCACTGCCATTTTCTATAGGTGAGCCATGATGACACGTGGCAATTAACATGCATGTCTTATGCACTTTGGGCATAGCAAAAGTAAACAATGCCCCGTGGCCATGAAAAACACACACAAAATGGTGGCATCTGGAAAACAAAAAAAGTCATGCTGACTCAAATATAGATTAAAAAAAATTCAAAATAACAATTAAAAATGACCAGAAATCCACATCTTGAGCAAATGACAGCCCAGAAAGGCAGATCAAGACACAGTGGAGTGCTAGAGACAAGATTGAGAAGGATTAAGCTAACACATAACAGAAGACAACACCCATTTACTTGTTAAAACATATGAAGCTATATGACAATAATTTAGTAAAGTCAAATACAGTACCCGATTCAGAATAATAAATATACAGTAAGATAGCAATGATGAATGATTAAAATGTACAATAAAATAAAAAAAACAAAACTCCAATGACAACAAAAAATCCATGACTGAGAAAGCTCTGTACTATCTTCTAAATCTTTCAATAATATTTACCTGGGCAGTTTCTGAAGTACCAGGTATGACAATAAATTCATAAATTCCAAAGTCTTCCTTTGCATCTTCATGACCTGTGAAGGGAATGAAAGAGTTTCAGAAATTTGTTTATTAGATGAGTAAATACAGTTGTATGATATCAGAGCAGAGCAACACCAGTACTAGTGCTTATCTTTACATTGTATCATAGACTGGCAAGATTGATCCATATTCCTTTTAAATGTAAAATTATTTAAACTACTTTATGTCTTTCTGATATAAATTAAAGTAGATTCAAACTCAAGTATACAGTAACTGAGCATTGTGTAAGAAAACCCCAACAATCTATTGAGTTTTGTTCATACATCCTTATGATGTGGATTCTTAGCCATTTGGAAGTCATGTTTGAGTCTATGATTGCTTGAAGATTTCAGCGTTCCAAAGATTTGAACTAGAACCGATCTAAATTATTCTCAAAATCTACTAAGTACCCTCATTCATGTAATTATTTCTTTTTTCCACAATGCCATGCCAGAATCATGTCAAAGTTGCTCTGCCTCCTGTGTTCTAAATGCTCTGTTGTGTTCATTTTGTGATATTGTCATGAATAAAGTTATGCAGTCTGGTCAGATCTTGGAGGTCATCCTCTATAACATCTCATGAGCTGTGAGTAATGTTTTTTTTGGACTTGAGAACAATCATCGCCATTAATGACAGTGCATTGATTAATCAAGTCTTAACAACTGTAATACAAGCCAGGATGTGGCTAAAAAATTGATAAGGGTCAGTACACAAGAGAACAAAAGTAAGGATGCAAGAGTGGTAAAATTAATTAATAGGTCTCAGGTTCACATAGAGTAAAGCAGAGTGTGTATCTATGAAATACTGCTAACAAAAAGATCCTGCAATAAAATGAAACAACCTACACAGGAAAAATTGTTTTTTTATTACAGGTAAGCATTTTGGGCAAAAATAAACAGCAACTTTTAAATATGTAAACTAATAATTGTCTTATAAGAGAATGCAAATAAAGCGGGAGATCATTTGTTGAATTGTCCTGCAGCCAGCACACAATTTAAATATACTCAAACTCACTGATATTGCATTTCATTGTTATGGTCTTGAAAATGACTAATTTAAGCCAAATGATCGCCACATTTTCACACTCTATTGTCATGCAGATCAACATTCATAAATAGGATTTGGATCACAGTATTTGTAAGGGATTCACATGGCAATATAAAGGTTTAGATAGAGAATCACTGCTTTCTGAAGCTCATGTCAGAAGGGGATTGTCATGAAAAAAGAGGAAGGTGCAGAGGTAGAATCAAGAATGATAATTTATTGAGAGAGAAAGAGAGAGATTTGGAATGTATTTTCAGTTGAGGAATCCGGGTACTGCAATATAATGTCTGTACCCAACCATGTCAAGAAGTCAAAAGTTTACCTGCTCTTTAAATTTGATGACACCACAACGTCCTGTTCACGGTAGTTCTCAACACTAAGAGTGTGATTAAATTAATGAACTTTAAAATTCTGTACCTGAACGATGAGGTCTCCTGTTTTCAGACATTGGCCTAGAAATAAGAAAGATAATCAGCTTGCTTTATTGAATTACAAAGATGGAACTGAAAGAGATATTGATATAAATAGTTTTCCAACTCACCTTCTATATATCTGCTTTATTACTGAAAAACAAATAAAAAATGTCAGTTATCAGGAATAACGGATGAAGACATACTGTCTCTTCATATATTCTGAAGAATTTCAAGATACTTTCCAATGAATTATTTGTTTTACCTTAAATGAGTGGTACAGTGGTGTTTATTAAAAGAAAGTAGGCTAAGTCAAGTCAAGTCAAGTTGGGGAGCATGCACCGGTAGTGTGTTGCCACACCCACTACACGACGAAACAACTCGGGATCTCGGTTTGCAACCCCCCAGGGAAACATGCGGTCTAGTCCCACCCTCCGGAAATGACCCTCCATCTGTTGCAGCCAGGTGTTACGTGGGCGATCCCTTGGCCTGGTCCAGCCACTTGAGTCCCCAACAATGAGGATCTTACAAGCCGGATCACCCTTGGGGAAACGCGTCACATGGCTGTAGTGCCGTAACTGATGCTACCTCACAATTTAGGTAATGTGCCTCATTCGGGACTCCATGAGCAACCGCTCATTCGACACAAAGTCAAACCAACAGTACCCAAGGATTCTCCAAAGAGACACAGTACCAAAGGAGTCCAGTCTTCATCTCAGGTCACTGGATAGCGTCCATGTCTCACAACCATATACCAAGTCAGAAAGCACCAGGACTCTAAAGACTTGGACCTTCGTTCTTTTGCATAGATATCGGGAGCGCCACACACCCCTTTCCAGTAACCTCATGACCCCCCATGCTCTCCCAATCCATCTACTGACTTCATAAGAAGAGTCACCAGAGACATGAATGTCACTGCCGAGGTAAGTAAACCTCTCAACAAGGTCGACACTCTGTCCGCAAACAGACACACTGCTGATGACTGTGCCCAAGAAGTCATTAAAGGCCTGGATCTTGGTTTTCATCCAGGACACTTGCAAGCCCAGACATTCAGACTCCTCACTCAGTCTCTCGAGCATCCCAATCAGAGCCTCCATTGACTCCGCAAAGATCACAGTATCATCAGCAAAGTCAAGATCCATGAATCTTTCTTCACCAACAGATGCCCCACAGTCATTGGACCCCACGACCTTGCCCAACACCCAGTTCATACAAGCACTGAACAGAGTAAGAGCAAGAACACACCCCTGATCAACCCCAGAATCAACTGGGAAAAACGCAGAGGTGATCCTGTGAACCCTCAGGATGTCCCACAGGGCAGCTAGATCAATTGAGTTGAACGCTTTGCGAAAATCGACAAAGGCTGCAAAGAAACTCTGCCAATATTTGCGTTTGCGCTGCATGAGAACTCTCAGTGCCAAGACACGGTCAATGGTAGACTTCTTAGGTGTAAAACCAGACTGTTCCGGTCACTGGTAGGTGAGCAAGTGATCACGGATCCTATTGAGGATGACCCTAGCAAGGACCTTACCCGGCGCTGAGAGCAGCGTTATCCCCCTGTAGTTGCTGCAATCTGGGCCATCACCCTTCCCTTTCCAGATAGGAAAGTCCAGCAAGTCCAGTTTTCCAGTCAGTTGGGATGATGCCAGCAAAGCAAAGATTGCTTGCAATGCCAGGAGGACAGCCTTACCAACAGCCTGGAGAAGTTCACCCCGGATACTACAGATCCTTGCAGCCTTTCCTACCCTCAGCTGGTTTACCACCTGCGCAATCTCAGTGAGATTGGGTGGTTCACAGCTAATTGGAGGATCAGCCTCAAGGACCGTGGACCCAGAGATATCCAACGTCCTAGCCGGAGGATTAGCTTTGAACAACTGCTCAAAGTAGCCAGCCCAGCGGGTCACAACTGCAGTGTCATCCGTAAGGAATGTTCCATCAGCTGCCCTGACTGCAACTCTCTGAGGAACAGATTCAGATGTGCGTAATGCTTCGATTCCTCTGTAAGCAGGACGTGGGTTGCTAGACCACAAATGGTGTGTCACTTGCTCACAGATTCCTCTAACAAACGCCTCCTTATCTGCCCTCAGAGCCCTTGTAGCCGTCCATCTCTGTTCCCAGTACAGACCAGAGCTGCCATTGAGCCATGTGCTTTGACTCCTCTCAATGATATCCAGGGTGCCCTGCATAGGCTAAGCACAAAACAATTAAAAATATCATTTGAAACCATCATTATCACTTGAAATAAGAATTTAACCCTTCAAGATTATTTGTGTGACCTTCATAGTGCAGTCTCTGAGCCACAGAGTTGGACAGTGGACAGAATTAGTGTGAGCTTAAACACAACAGGGGCCTGATTCAAGAACCAAAAGATGTGGCCAGAGGGACAAGCTAGTGAGGCAAACACCATCAAAAGGTAAGAACAAACTGAAAGTCACAAACAGAGTAGAAGTCAAATCCAAAATGAAACCCAGTGTGAGGGTTACTGCTATCACTAAGAAGTTTGGGATATCCACAGAGGGATACTGAACACACCACATGCCATTAATATCGGAAGTCCTTGTGATGTCACTTCGCAAAGTTCCAGAAAAATAGAACATAATGACACACGGAAAAAATGACATCTAGTAAAATAAAAAAAATAAAGAAGTTAACAAAAATCAACACCTTTGAAATAAAAACTTAAGTAAAAACTAGTGTTGGAAAAAAATGTTTACATATAAAAACCCTGAATTAGACAAAAACACACATATAAAATTAATCAAATAATACATTTAGGTTCTGTTTGGGAAAGTTCCTGAAAATCTGTGTTCATCTCGGTCTTCTTTTATTGTTGCATTTTGTCTTCCTTATTTTAGCATGCATGGCCAGCACCCATCCATGCAAGTTTGCACCCAATATAAATTCTTAAAAAGCATTTATGTACCGTATGTGGTTTAATAAATGTGTTGTACCTAATAAAAATGAAATGAATACAAATTGCTAGTTGTCAAAATATGTAAAATGCAACAGCATTGACAGCAATGCATAGCAATTTCAAATACAGGAGTTCAGTAGCAATTCAACTCTCAAACTAATGAAATTCAACTCTTCTAATGGTGAGTTCAGTGGTTTAACCCCAGCATATCATGCATCAGCCTTGGAGCTATTTTACTCTATTTACGGTGAAGTAAACATCTAAACCTAACTAAATTTTAAGCCATTAGTACATTAATGGTCTTATTTTAATAGGTCTGTTAGCTGCATACAGTATTAGAGTAAATGGGGGGTTCCCAAATGTTTTATGCCATGGACAACCAAAATATTGTTAAACCAAATACTACAAAGCGGAGCATGATCTTCCATCTTGGGTACAGCTAACAGTAGTCTCACAGTCTAATTTGCATAATAGAAGACTTACAGTATTAATCAAGTAACCAATGTTTTTTTCATTTTTAATAAATCTCCTTATATTGTTATCTAAATATACCAATGACTCCCTGTAAAACAAAATCATTTACATTCAAATTCCAATAAATATATAATTTTTGCTTCTATTTATACAGTAATCATGTCAAATTATTGTTACATTTAAAGACATTTAAGCTATAAGTAAATTGATATACGCCTACTATTATGCAACATTAACATTTGAGGCACATTTATGTTATGTTTATTTAGGCACTATAAAAAGTTATCTAAAGACCATCTTTAAATCATAATAATTTATTTTAGAATGTCATCTTCTCCAGTACTGTTGTGACTGACCAAAGCTCTGATTTATTTTATGATGTTCTATTGCACCAAACAGTATTCAGTGCTGTGTGGTGGATGTTCTGCTGCATGTTTAAGCCCATGCCCTTTCAGGTGACACCTTGTTTGACAGATACAAGCTCTGCTTGGCTTGTGGGCTTGTTGAGCACCTGTGTGAATCTGTAGTGTTGCATCGTGTAGGATATCCTTCTGTAAGCCGTAGTCGGGTGCATATGTACTCTTAAGTCTGTTCGTTACTTGCAACTTCAAGTTACTTTTGCAACTTGAAAATGCTGTGGGTTTTATTTGTACAGCATTCATGCATTATACCCCCATGAAACCCAAATGCCCCCCTGCAAAATTTGTTCTGCTGCTGACCCTGCACAGAGGTCGTTATTCTGAAAGTGACCTGCCACTTGGTGAAACAAATAATGTGGTAAAAGAAACTTTGAAAATAAAGGTTTACATTTAAATGGTGAGCAGCCCAACTAAAAAAGTTCAAATTTTAGGGGGAACATTCTGTACTCCATGGAAAGAAATTACCAAAAAAGACAATTCTCCCCTTATATCTTAGAAACAGCTCCAAGTGGGGCATGCTTATATTATTTATGTTGACTTTCAGAAAGCACTTAATAAAGTAACACATAAGAGGTTGGGCATCAAACTAAAAAAAGTGGGAGATCAGGATGTCGTTTGTAGTGACACAGGAAGCAGAGGGTTATGGTGTGAGAAACTTCATCAGAATTGGCAGATGTTAAGAGTGGTGTTTCGCAGGGGTCAGTGCTAGGGCCGCATTTATAAATGATTTGGATAGGAATTTAGGTAACAAGATGGTTAAGTTTGTAGATGATACAAAAATAGGTGGATTGCAGATAATCTGGAATTTGTTAAATCATTACAGAAGGACTTGGACAGCATACAGGCTTGGGCAGGTTTGTGGCAGATGAAGTTTAATGTCAGTATTACAGTAAGTATTACACATAGGAAGTAAAAATGTTAGGTTTGAATACGCAATGGGAGGTCAGAAAATCAAAAGTAAACCTTATAAGAAGGATTCAGGAGTTGTAGTGGACTTGACACTATCAACTTCCAGACAGTGTTCAGAAACCATTAAGAAGGCTAACAGAATGTCAAACTATATAGCACAATGTGTGGAGTACAAGTCCAAGGAGGTTTTATTCAAGGTTTAAGACACATTGGTGAGTCCTTACCTAGAGTGCTATGTACAGTTTTGGTCACCGGTTCTACAAAAGGATTTAGAAGTACTAGAAAAAAGTCCAGAGAAGAGTAACTAGCTCAATTTCAGGTCTACAGGGGATGAATTATGGGGATCGATTAAACAAGATGAGCCTTTTCAGTTTAAGCAAAAGAAGATTAAGAGGAGACATGATTGAAATGTTTAAAATTATGAAGGGAATTAGTACAGTTGATCAAGACTGTTATTTTAAAATGAGTTCATCAAGAATATGGGTGCACAGATGGAAACTTGTTAAGGGTGGATTTCACACAAAAACCCAAGTTTTCCTTTGCACAGAGAACCATAGACACTTGGAATAAGTTGCCAAGTGGTACAACAGACTTGATGTTATTTTGGAAGAATTAAGTGGATAGCACTGGCAAGCCTTGTTGTTCTAATATTTTAAATTTTATGCAGATTAGTAGGACAGGAATCAGTGTATGAAAGACTAATTTAGTTATGTAAGAACTGCACCAGACATTAGATAAGGGATTCTACTTTCCCATTCTCTTGTATGGATACAAACTTTGTACATTGAACAAAAGAATGAGATTATGGATTTGATCACACCACATATGGTTCCTCCTCAGTGTAGCAAGTTTCCCTTCTGTGATAGTGTAAAAGTGTTGAAAAGGCTTGAAGCAAACTTATTGTGGCCCTGGACCAAGAGAACCCAGTTGAGACAACAAGGCATCTAGCAGGTACACCACCTGAGCATCTCCAAGGAGATGCTGAGGAGCAACCATGATTTGCTGAAGTGGTTATATACCTCAGCTGCCATGTAGTAACCTGAGAAAATGTGGCCTGCTTTCAACAGCCTTTTCATAGTGACTTCCACAAACACAGTACAATACAATTGCACTTTGGAAAATTATAATTGAATATTAGTTATTCCATTTTTTTAAGACAATGTTTTCATTCTTACCTGTTCGTGGATGACATGTTTTCCAGAAGAACACAACAAGCATACTCAAAATTATAAAGACAGAGATTACTGTCAGCACTTCTAAAGACGACACTAGCTTTTCTTTCTGGGCCATTTTTTCTTTATCTGTTGTAAAAAATAAAAAAGATTGGATTTGTTTAGCAAGAATTTCAATCTAAGCAATTGCAGCATGGTGACAACTCCAAGCCATGTGTAGCCCTTACATTAGGAGAAATGAAGATATGGAGAAGTCACCATCACAACGTTGAGGAGAAAGTTTTTTTTACAGTTCTCAGGGAAATTGATTTGTCATGAGTAGTTTTTTGTTTATGTTTTTTATGCTTTGTTGTGCTTCTTTTGAACCATTTTGTCTTTTTACAGTATATGTAATATCCTCATTGCCAAATCAAAATGTGTGATGTAAACACAGGAAGTAGGTTTTAAGCTCATGAAGATGACAATGAGAGATAACAGGACAGGGAAGAGAGTTATTTTATTACAAAAATACAGTGGTCCTAAACTGCTAGACTGGTAGTTGTCGGCCGACATTTGAAAGTACAGAGTATATTGCACAACAATTCAGGAGCCTGGAATTTTGTGTGAGGTTACATTAGAAGTCCTGCTGTCTAATAGCATTAATCACTAACCAAGGAAGCATGCTAGAACTTTTAACTTTGTATCTGAGTTCAGGATGGGACCAGAACTTAGTGGTAAGCCTCAGACTGATATCAGCCAGGAAATCAGAGGAGTAAAGAAACACATGGTCATCATTATGCTGAGGTCATTGATTTGTAGATCTGAAACACAGAAGGGCAGAAATCTTCATGAGAGAGACAACATGTAAAAGGAGAGGTGGTAGTTCTTTGGATTAAAACCAAGGCATATAAGCATCAAACCAGGCAACAGTTACTGTTGCTGTGAAGTAGAGGATGGCTTGCACAAGGAGGGCAACTTTTTTTATATTTAATGTATATAGACACTCTATTAACTCATAATAAAATAACTTTATATATACTGTAGTAATGTGTATATACTCTATTTAGTGTGTATATATTTCTGATTCTGGGTGATCTTGAAAAGTGCCCTGTGTATCACAGTGCATGTAAATTGTAACCTGACTCCTTCTATTCATTTTAATTTGACTACAGGATAACAGTTTGATCTTTTTTAATAAGAAGAAAGGCCATCTTAGTGGCACACAGGTGTAATGGTGTTAGAGTTTGACTGTGCCTGTGTGATACCCTATACAGAGTTGATTCCTGCTATGTATCCGATGTTGCTAGAATTAGATGTAACCCTCACATACCTGAATTGGGCAAAGTGGATACAAATGATAGATGAATAAAACAAAATAATCTCCATATATAGGTTGAGGTTTACAGTATATACTAGGGGGCTTTGCCCCCTGCTTGCTTTGCTCACCAACCCCCCGGCCTGCGTTATGCACCAGCCACTTCATGTCTCTGCTGCTCGAGTATGTGGATTTCACTTTCACCAAACAACAAATCTTTTAATTCTCGCAGATACGCCTCTTTTGGGAAGAAACACTAATTTTCCCTGATGGCAATACCAATTAGACTATCTACAAGTCTCGGACTTAAAGTTTAAATCCGAACAATATATTCAAAATCTTTTCGCTATTCCGTTATTTCACCAAGTAATAATTTACATTTGTTTGCGCTAATGAGATCTTTACTACCATTTTTTTGAGACTTTCGAGTTTTAGTACTTTCATTATCTCTAACCTGCTCTGCATCTGTATCATGCCAACTTTTTGGAAGCTCTTTATGATGTTCTACTTTGTCATCTACTCTTTATCTTTTATTTCTGGCCCCTGGCGTGGTTAAATCTCTTGGCACAAAGTTTCGTCTCATGGGACTTAACAGTAACTCTCTGAAAAAGTCACAACTCATCCCAGGCTAAACGTCTTGTCTCATCCCAGGTTTTTTTTTTATATAATAAAGAGATATATATGTCACGAAAAAACAGGATGTACTGCCCAAATCCAGATAAGCTAAGCTTCTTCAGACTTATCCACGAAGACTCCAAGCTGTAACTGTTGGCAAAGGGGCTTCTACAAAGTACTGAATTAAGGGCATGAACAGTTATATGAATGAGAGATTTCAGTTATTGATTTCAATTAAATTTACAAACCTTCCTGAAAACATTTTTTCATTTTCTGTCATTATGGATGGTGGAGTGTAGACTATTGGACAAAAATGACAAATGTGTCCATTTAAGTTAAATCTGCAACATACCGTATATACTTGCGTTCACGTTCTCCCACAGATAAGTCGGGGCTTGATTTTACTATATAATTTCCAGTATTTTATAATGTTGGTTGTATAAGTCGAATGCGGAAATCTCACACTATTGATCCAAGATTATGATATGCCAATGCCCACCTGAGAGAGTAACCACAGAGCCCACTGCCTTTTGTTTCTATGTATTGTGCCTACGTGACCACACGGTAATACCCAAACTATTCTGAAGCGACGTTTGCACTGTTTTGTGTTTTTTGTATCTCACACCCTCATATACCTTTATCCTCATAGCATCCGTTATCTACGATGGAGCATTCGATCAGAAGAAAATATGAAGCCGGTTTTAAATTAAAAGTAGTTGGAGGGACGAAAGAAATTGGTAACTGCGCTGCTGCAACAAAATTCGATGTGTCTGAGAAACTGGTGCGAGTTTAGAGGAAGCAAGAAGATGTAAAAAAAAAAATTAAGTGCCGCATTTTTGAACGAGCGTATAAGTCGGGGTTTTATGATCGATTTTTCGACTTATCTGCGAGTATATACGGTACTTACAATTTCAGAAAGTGAAGTGATCTGACTACTTTTGGAATCTACTGTACATGTACACATCCTTAAAGTTACATACGTTTTTAATGAGTATCACAAGTGCTGGTAAGATTGCTGTACATCACAAATAAAAAAGCTCCAGAGATAAGTTATGACAACTGAGCTGTCTCATGAAGGCCTGGGCTTCACTCCTGGAAACCCACCTGACAGGGCGGTGAGGTCAGGTCACTTCTAAAATAGTGCTGAATAATGTATATTTTATTCATAATTGTACAGTCATTTATGAGCTTCTTTTTTAATACAGTATATCTTGTGTGATTTATTGCATGCATTATTTGTTTTATAAGCCTTATATACACTATGGGTAATGATAGATATGACATGTACTATATTCTTTTTAAATTTTACATCTTTGAAAGGTATTATTATGTATTACATTATATATATTACATGTTTACTTGCTTTACTGAGGTGTGTGTGAAAACATAATTCTGCTATCTTTGTGGCACACAACAATAAGCAATAAACTGACAAATGTTGCAATGTGGGACATATCTCTTAGTTCATTTCTGACCGTATATTCTAATAGAGCAGCGCTAAAGAGACTGATGACAAAAGTGCCTTTTTAACTTTGACTGTTATGGCAGTTATATGATACAGGCGACCTAGTTGGTAATGTTGTGTCACTATTTTTCTATACATCATGGTGAAACACTAATATACATAATATGGAAGCTTATCTGGCTTTGTCATTCATGTTCAGGCTCCAGTTTCACTTTCCTAGTAAAAGAAAAACCCCAAGATTCAACTGGATATGTTAATTTGTAATTTGTAAATTGTAGTGGCTTTTCTACCAAGATGACGCAATGGTGGCTGGGTTTGATTTCTTTAGGGAGTGCACATTCTCCAGATATTTGAATTGGATTCCTCCAGATACTCTTATTTTTTTCGTCTCCATATCTTAAAGAAATCATCATGACTCTAAAGTGGAGCAGTGTACATTTTTTTGTGCATGTGAGTATGTTCTTTGGTGGAATGGTGTCTATTTTAATATGTGCTTTATATATGTTTTTGTGGAATTTAGAAATGGCAAACTGGATACATTTTGTATCGCATATATGTAAGGATGGGAAGGTAAGGGTGTGTTAGTTTTTCTCACATATGTTTTGCTTAGCTGAAATAGTTCAATAAAGAATGAGTTTTTCAATAGTGGACTTTAATTCTCAAATAAGCAATTTGTTAGGCACATTAGATGTATTCAAGTTAATTAGCGGCACTGGACTCAATAATCCTAACTTGTTTTTCACTGGAATCACCAACTGATGTTTCATTAAGGACAACTCAATTCTCTGTTCTGGTAAATCAGTTCTTCTCAGTATCAAGATGACGTGTGGCATCTCAATGAACCTCTTGTCTCCTGTGAAACACTGTTGCTCTGTGTATGCTATTTTATTTGTACTGTATAAACAATCACTGGGTATTATTAGTAGGTCAACAGCAACTCTGTTCTAGAGTTCACTCCTAAAGAGTTCCAGTTGAGTTCTGCACAGAGCACAGAAGAGAGTTTCTGAATCCCAGAAAGCAGCACGTTTTTAGATTGCTTACTAAGAGCAGGACACATTATTATATGGGATGAGAGACAACCAGTACCTAGTCTGATATCAGTGCGGTAGGATATCCCTGCTTAACTGGTTTGAGGCACATTAACACTGCTGTGTGTAGATGGAGGTCTAAATTAAGTGTCATCTAAGAACTTAAGGGAAAGAGTGGACCCTGTTGGTTTAGAAGCAAAGGGTCAGAAATTAAATAGTATTCTATCCCTAGGCCTTCCTTTAACATGATATATAAATCTACACCCCCACGCACAACCTCCCGCTCTTTAATATTATTGGAATACAACACTCAATTTTTCAATTAGTCCAAAACCCACCCCACCAAACCCACCACACCTTCTCTTTGATTGAAAGCTACTATATCACCATATACAGAATACCGTCAGTAATTTGTGTAACTGGTGGTGTTACTCTACATTAGTATTGTGTATCATTGTGCCTCTGCAACAGCCATCACTTTTCAGTTCCATTTGTGATTTATGTGCAAATGTTTTTTGGACTCTTGTGTTTTAACCCTTTTGCTTCAGCTTGTTTTGGATTACAATTTCCTTTGGTGTTTTGTTTGCTTTTGAAAATCTAGTTTATAACTTTATATGTTTTTTGACACTGCCTTTGCCTACTGCTTTTTTATTGCCTTCACTTTAATCTTTAATCACTCCCTGTATATTATCCTCTGTCTGTTCTGCGAGATATTTATTTGGATCTTTCCAGCTGGTAAGCCCCTTTCACAGGAAATCCAGCAATGAGGGGCTGTGCTACACATAGTCCTGTTTCTGTGGGAGTGTCTGGTCACCTCCATAACATGAGGATTGTAAAATAATCAAAATACTTTTTTATAAGCAATACATTGCAGTATGAATATGCCTTTTAATTATAATCAGATTCTGCATAACATATTATTAAAGAAGTGCTTTGCATCAGTGAGGAAAAAATGAAATAGACCTGACTCATAGGCAATAAGAAACAAATAGTCTTTAGTCATCTATCTATCTATCTATCTATCTATCTATCTATCTATCTATCTATCTATCTATCTATCTATCTATCTATCTATCTATCTATCTATCTATCTATCTATTGTGGGGTATGGCCGGGGCCCTTGCCTGGCTGGGATGCCTCCACGCTGGTAGGACCGGAGGAGGGAGTGTATTCAGAGCAGTACCTCCCCAGGAGCACTAGATGGCGACCCCCCCATCCCCCCGGGATGCAGCGGTGCCTTAGACCCCCGCAGGGCTCCATGGGAGTTGGAATTGGTCCTTTTGTGATCCGTGCATGCCGCTAGGTGGTGCTGCAGCAGTTGCTGTGCCCTTATGGGCAGTTCTTCTGCCACAACTGGAAGTACTGCCGGAAATGGAACAACAAGCACCTGGAGAACTTCCGGGTGCCTTAAAAAAGGAGCCAGCAGCCACTACTCTGGGAGCCAGAGTCGGGAGGAGGGAGACAAAGCTTGACTGGAGGAGTGGAGGAGGAAAAAGAGAAAGAGAAAAGGAAGAAATTGTCTTTTGCTTGCTTCGACTGTGTTGTGCTTGTGGGAAGTCATTTCCCATGAGGGAAAAAATAAAAATTAAAACATGTGTGCCTCAAACTTGTGTCCCACGACTGCCTGTGTCATGTTGAGGCAGAGGTGCCTACCTGGTGGTCCACACTATCCATCTATACTTTTTTATAAGCAATTCATTACAGTATGAATATGCATTTTAATTATAATCAGATTCTGCAAAACATATTACTAAAGAAGTACGTTGCATCAGTGAGGAAAAAATTAATAGACCTGACTCATAGGCAATAAGAAACAAATAGTCTTCTATCTATCTATCTATCTATCTATCTATCTATCTATCTATCTATCTATCTATCTATCTATCTATCTATCTATCTATCTGTCTGTCTGTCTGTCTGTCTGTCTGTCTGTCTGTCTGTGTCTTCCTTCACTGACAGAACTCATTAATGTTGTTCTTAACTCCCTGGTAGATTATGGCAGAATTTGTTACTCAATAATAGTAACTTTCACCAGTGTAGGTCCTTCCACGTCCTAGTTCTTGCTCCTGAAAGGCCCAATCAAAGGTTTTATTGTTAAGTCTTTTGTAACCAAGGAGATATGGTCAGAGCTGATTACAGTAAAACAGTGTCAACAAATGGCACCTGCTGTCTGTTGTTGATTTAACAGCAGATCTTCGAACCCACCATATGGATGGAGGTGACGTGCAAAACAGCTGAAGACTTAGATATCAGAGATATCTACTCCATTTAAAGCCCCATTTTATTTCTTTAGGCAAACAGACAACACCAATGATGGATTTGTTGTTGTGAAAATTCACATTTCTCAGGCTTTTCTAGTAATTAGAGAATTATGTAAAAGGTCTGTGGTCATCTGAACTCTATCTAGATGTTGTTATTTCACAGCATCACAGTAACTAGAATAAACAGTTTATTCCTCAACTGTCTTTTTGGACTTAACATTAAAAACACAGTGCTTTCTTAATGTAAAGTATATTAATAAAATAAATCATTATTTAAATTTACAAAACTTAGATATGTATTTTTATTTTCAAATATTAAATTGGAATAGCACCTTATAATGTTGCTGATTCTCTCCTCCAGGGTGCTGGGAGGTGCTGGTGCTTCAGTTTCATTCCAAGACAGACTTATTATGTTAACCAACAACCTTAAGATGGTGGTACTAGCAAAGGACAAATAATAACTACATGGGCCAGTGCATCAGTTCTGGCATCCTTCCAAGGGCTAGCATTGAAGCCACAGTCCTGCAGATCCCACATCTCTGCACAGGACATAATAATTGAATGCCTGACTCTTATCTCCTCAGACAAGTTCTAATTTCCCAGTTGAGCCAAGGTCAGAGAGCCTACATCCTTGAATTGCATAAGCAGGTTTGAAAAAGGATGGACAGATCAATTAAGTAAAAAGAGCCACTGCTTTCTAAAGTTATGCAAGCATCTTGTTAGGGCAAAACATAGTTGCATGGAGACGTTTACAGCTCAGGGAAAATAACCAGGAAATGGTTGAAGGACATAAGAATGGGCAGAAACATAATCTAATAAGTTTGCAAGAGTCATAAAACCAAATAAAGTTGTCTAAGCCAAAAACACAAAGCTAAAAATTGTAGTTGAGGAAACAAATTGAAGTCGTTAAACAGGTTTGTTGTATTTGCCCCTAACTAAAACTAATGCTTGCCAAATGTTTTTAAAGAAATGATCTTACTTTTAGATGTGAGGAGTATGTTTGCTGGACTGGCAAAGGACATAGTGACCATAAACAACATGGCTGTGGCCAATTAAAAACATTCATGAAATGGCAGTACCTGAAACAAATGGTCATTCACAATGGTGCAAAACTGACATCATTGTCAGAAAAATTCAAATGGAGAACAACTCGTTAAATAAATCCAAAAATGATACCAAATGATTCAAAGAAAACCTAAACATTGATTCGCTCCTTATCTGTCTTTTCCTGTGTTTTATTAATCTTATATTTTTCAACAAAAATTATGTCACTGAAATTTTGGTAGATATAATAAATAAATAAAAAGAAGAGTTTAAAGCAAATATTATCTATGTAGTTCGACACATGGAATCTAAACGCAAGATTGAAATGCTGGTTTACAAAAAGCAAACTCCAAATTGAATGTTGGGTTTATTGTTCTGCCTGCTGTGGTCAGAAGGCAGTTGTTTTTGGACCAGAAGGTGAAATGTACTAATAACAGGTCGACTTCAGTAACCAGGAAGACAAGTGCATCAAATAACTAAGACAAATCACTAAACTAGAATTGTATTCAAAAGGAGAAAGCACTATAATCTTTTATTAGAAAGTTAACACAAAGAAACGCACTTGCACAGTCTTTTGAAGAATCCGTAATCTTGGATAACCAGAATGTGCACAGCATTGATTTTAATACCATTGTGATGTGGATGTCACACACACACTGCTCTATGGCAACTGCTTCTCAAAATAGCAGTATCCATGGGAAAACAAAATAGCATTGGAAAAGATGCAATTTATCTGAAGAAAATAAAACTTCATATTAATATAAAAAATGGATGCAATAACCCAAAAAGCATCTTCCATTAGACAAAAAATAAAATAATACACAATTCATTACAATAATGTTGGCACAACATTCTCATCATCTAAGCAATGTGCAGTAGCACCTAAAATGTGTTTGAAATGCTAGCTCACATTGTAAAAGCTGTAGGGTATGAATTATGGGACATTACCCTCCCTTAATGGATTCCATTAGTCAAACCATATTTCATATCAAGTGTGCAGTTGTGGTTTTTATGCAATCAAAAAGAGAAAACAGAATAAACAAGTCACGCAGAGAGTATTAATAAAGTGCACTGCTAGTCTAAAGAGGATGCCCCATGCTTAAAGATTCTTGGAACAAACGTTACACGTGGACTGAACCAGGTTTTCAAACACAAAGGAATCAATATAGCTGATTTACAAATGAAGTAAGCTAGAAGTCTTGGTTTATAGAAAATGTTAAAATACTGGAAGAATCGATCAGAAACACAACTATCAAAACTAGAAATGTTAAACTAAATGTCATCATAAGAATACAATTAAATTAACAAAAACATTAAGTCTAATTATTTCAAAAAATAATATATACAGTATTTTGGATGCTAAATGCCCAGATTCATTACATGAGGCCGTTGTCTGGTTGGCACGACCCACTTACTGTGGCCTCTTCTGTGTTGAATCCAAGCAGACTACAGAAAGATTCATTGTTGTGCCTTTGCGAGTAGTTCAATCAAAAAAGGTGTTGCATATCTACAGTATATGAGGACTATGGAAAGGAACCATGGAAAAGCTAGAGACAGAAAATTGGCACACTACAGAGGCAAGAGAAGAGGGAAGATAAGCAGAGGTCTACAATTATGTATTTCCACCCAATTCATACACCAAAGTCTTAAAAATCAAGCCCAAAATTTTCAAGGACCATGCATTAACATCCATTTATTAAAAACATTCATTAAAAAAGTTTTTAGATGGAATCCGCAAGATTAGATATTTTTGAGCCTAAACACCACCTGAACTACGTCTGTGCCTATGACATTATGTAGATAGATAGATAGATAGATAGATAGATAGATAGATAGATAGATAGATAGATAGATAGATAGATAGATAGATAGAAAGATAGTTTATTAATCCCCAAGGGGAAATTCACATACTCCAGCAGCAGCATACTGATAAAAACAATATTAATTAAAGAGCAATAAAAGCGCAGTGCAAATAAAAAAAAAAAGCAAGGTGGAGAGTACAAGGCAGGTATAACAGTCAATAATCTTGTGTATTGTTAACGTTTACCCCCCCCGGGTGGAATTGAAGAGTCACATAGTGTGGGGGAAATGTAGACACATTCCTAGCGATAGACGCCTGAGTCTTAGCAAAATAGTGACGCCCTCTAAAAATAAAATTGTGTCACTAGAGAGAAGAAAATATAATGATAAAAATAAACTACAAGTCCTCTCACAAAACTAAAGCATAAAATGAAAATAATAAAAATATAAACTGCATGATCCAATACCTAGGAAAACATGTGGGGTCAGTTGCAGTGTGTTGTGAGTTGGGGATGATCCTGTGCTCATCTGGTCTCAGTAAGTACGTAAGGTAACAGGGTTAACCATCGAGTTTAGCACTGTGGCAGTGTGGCTCAGAGTTGTGGACTAATAGAGAACCAAGACCAAGATCAAGACTAAGGCTAACTGCAGTTGCAGTGTGCTTCTTGGAGTTGGAAAAAGGGGTAATGTTATAAAATTCTGCACGCATCAGAAAGATTATTATGGACATGAAAAAGCACAAATATACTATTAAAACATGGAAAACATATTTTCTATTTATATTTGGACTGATGTATAATGTGACACTGAATCAGATATATTTATCTCAGTGCGATAGAAAAAGACAAGGGATACATTGAAATATTCATATTATGTGATAATAAGGAACTAGCCAGGCAGCCTGTCAAACACAGGTAATAGAATAACTTAAAAATATTTGCTATTTCTTGCCCTATGTGTATATTTGGCATCTTTCCTTTTTATTCATGTGTGTGATGTTCCATTTCTCAAATGTTTTCCCGTAAAGCCTCCTTCTCAAATTCTGTCACTGTTTTTGAGGCCCCTTTCTCGCCTCCTATCCTCCCATCCTTGAGGGTGACTTTCTCAGCATGCCTCCTACTCCTTTATTCCTCCTTGTGTGTCTCAGGCCAAATTGACCAATCAAACTGCTCTAAGGGACTGGACATACACAACAACAACAACGTTTATTTCACTTATATAGCACATTTTCATGCAACAATGTAGCTCAAAACACTTTACAAAATGATAAAAATGAAAGTTACAAGAAAAGAAAAACAATTGAGATTAGGCAATAATATTAAATAAGTAACAACAAAACATGTTAAGGTTAGATGGCCAGGAGGACAGAAAAAAACAAAAAAACTCCAGTTAGGCTGGCGAAAAAAAAAACAAAATCTGCAGGGGTCCCAAGGCCAAAGGTCCGCCCAGCCCCCACACAGACGTTAGTGTTTTATTATATAGTAGATAGAACAATATGGATGAACACACATCACTGCCAATGGCTCATTCAATTGGAATGTATACACTTGGGAGCAACAGCACCTGCCATTTTCTAATGCCTTGTAATTGCAATTCTGCAATTCATCTGCTTTAATACAATATTTAGTTGTGCAGCGCTGCTTGGCCACCAGCTCAGAAAGTGTGCTTTGAAAGTTGCAGCCAGTTCCTCCAAAGTGTTGTGCAGATGTATGCTACAACTGGGAATCCCAAATCATGAAGTCCCTAAAAGCACTTCCAAAAACAATACTCACTAGACGGGGCTATACCAAAAACCCTTGCTAGATAAACAGGTAAACACAGAAATGTTATACAAATAAAAAGGGTTTGTTTTCTCAAAAGATGCTCTGTAATCCTATGAAGTGAGTACAATAGCAAAATAGAGTTGACTAAACCGCAAGGCAATCCAAGCAAACTAAGTCCGAAATCCAGAGAGTGGCCAAAAACAGAGAAAAAGAGAATCAAAAATTCATAAACTAAGAAAAGCACAGCAAAACAAAAGAACTCACCAAAATTCGCTAGCTCATTTGAAATGAACTGTGAGGAACTATGGGAGATCCTTCAGATTTATAGGGTGGTGGGTATCTCCTGGTGGTGATTGGAACCTCTTGGGGGACTACCCACAAAACACTGAAAACATAACCCAGGCAGCATACATACATAAACACAGTCAAAAGCAAAGAATTAGAAATATATAAACGAAAGACCTGTGTGTGTGTATGGAGCAGTCTGCTCGGCTCACACTCAACCACAGCCACTAAGTGGCACATGCATGCATGCACCATAGTAAATCTGCAAGGGATTCTTTGGGTTATTTTTTGCCCTGAAGACCATACACTGCTAGTATTAACATAAATAAAAGAATCAGAAATGAACAAAACAGACCAAAAACATGAATTTGAACCCTAGCCTTTGGGGCGACCACGGCTGAAACACTACAGTGTTGCTGTGTGTGTCCCTTAGATCTGATACAAAATCTCCCATAATGCATTTTATAGAGCTTTTACTCTACTGTGAAGTTGGTGATGTGATGAGACATTCTTTACAAATACTGTTCAGCCACTGACTAGGTATTCTATACACTTTGGTCACTTTTGGATTCATTTAGTTATAAAGTAAAACTGGGCAAATAATGAATGACAAAGATAAACTCTTCTATATTATGTATATAACTGAGAAATGAGTTACTGAGGGGTGACTGTGTTTGAGATACAATTGTCTTAATTTGTACCTCTCATCATCATTTCTCTATAGGGATTTCAGGACCATTTCATATGCTTAAAATTAATGTGAAGACCAGGACCACCAGATTACATAAAAGTCCATACTGCCAAGCATTCAGGTATATGAATTTATTTATTTTAATTTGATGAACATACCTCAGAATTGTTTTGGTTAAACTGTTTGTTTGGATGGTGTTGGAGAATGTCTACTGTTTGCCTTGTGTTTTATGTTTAAATTGATGTTTTATTTCCATCCATCCATCCATCCATTATCCAACACACTACATCCTAATTACAGGGTCAACGGGTCTGCTGGAGCCAATCCCAGCCAACACAGGGCGCAAGGCAGGAAACAAACCCCGGGCAGGGCGCCAGCCCACCGCAGTGATGTTTTATTTGTAGGACATTAATCAAATAGAACTTGAGTTATATTGCTGTAAGTTGTCACAGACAGCCAGGGTCTTCACTGAGAGGACCAGGGGAGAAAGCGTGGCCATAACAGTTCCTCCCCTGGGATGCTAGATGGCAGCCCCCATGGGTTGCAGTGGTGCCTCGGACTCCTGCAGGGCTTCATTGGAGATGGAGTTGGATGGACACCACCAGGGGGTACTGCAGCTGCTGCTGAGCCTTGGAGAGCAGCTCTTCCGCCACACCCTGAAGTGCTGCCAGAATTAGGTCAATGAGCACCTGGAGCACTTCCGGGTGCCTTGTAAAAGGAGCCAGCAGCCACTACTCGGTGAGCCAGAGTCAGGAGGAGGGAGACAAACTTTGCAGAGGAGGAAGAGTGGAGGAGAAAGACAAAGGAGAAAGAAAGGAAAGTGTTGTGTTGTGCTTGGACTGTGTTGTGGGCTTGTGGGAACAGGGAAGACATTCCCCACAGGGGAAGAAAAAGGAAAATAAAAGCTTTTGCTTTTATAAGTATGCCTCCTGCGCCTGTCTGGTATAGCGGCATCTATTGTCACAAACTATAATTTTAAATATTCTTGTTTTTTCTAATTAATCTAAAAAATAATAAATTAATCTACGTAGGACCTGTTCAAGTATTAGAAATTTTTTAAATCTAAAATGTATTGATATTTTTTATACACCCTCACCCTGAGTACCCCTGACATTATGGCCGAGTACAGGACAGGGGTCTTTACGCAAAATAGACCTGAAATAAAAATGTATGTATGCAAACCAAAGCCTCCTTAACTCCTAAACCCCAAACCCCAGTGGCAGTGGCTCATTGGAAGTCATGCCCATTTTGGTAATAACTGCTCCCAAAACCAAAATGAGAGGGGAAAAAATTCAACATTAAATCATCAGCTTACTTACTGTGCAATAATGTCTGAATGGAACCCTGTAAAATAGCATGGCTTTACAGTATGCATTTGTAAAAATGAGACCTAAGGAACCATTTGGTATTACTAACTGTAATTGCTTAGTAACAGCATCTGTGTTAATGAAGGAGGAAAAACAAGTAGTGCTAAAATAAAACAAAAAGTGCATCCATTATTGCAGTGCAACTCAACGAGTTGCTAAGATCATTGTGTGAATGAGTAATCAAGACCAGTCAATTCTGTGGTAACCAGGAAATACAAATTCCAGCATTAGCAAAGTAATTTGCAGTTAGGTAAGAGTAATGAGCTGTGTATTGTAGCAAAGAAAGATTCTGGCTCTGTCCCACAAAAACAAAAAACAAAAATGCAGAAACCTTATAATTAAGCATGGATAGGAATAATTTTACAGAGTGATAGCTGTTCTCAATTCAGATTCTACAGACAATGACCAGAATTGCAGCCAGCAGCATTAGCCACTGTATTACCATTCTGTCCAATGGGTGGGCTTTTAATATGATCAGTTTTGTCACAAAAGGGGCCTTACACTTCTGAATCTGCATGAAATTATGTAATAACTAACATTGTTCAAAAGTTCTCTTTGTTTCATGTAAAAGTATTTCATATGTGCTGAATTCAAGTCCAATCATCTCCTTTCTATATCCCCTAGTTCACACAAACCTGCTCTGATTTTGTTTCATGCTCTGTATCAGACTTTCAGTGATTCTGATCCATATGTATATGCAACTTGGGTGTTTGGTCACCCTTTAGCAAAAAAGAGTGTGTGTGTGTGTGTGTGTGTGTGTGTGTGTGTTGGGCTGAGCATTTCCTGCTTTAGACAAGCATCATGTACAGACCTGTCTGACAGTCCTTGGTGCTGAAAGACACTCTGGCACCCTGTGAAGGAATAAAAGACATAGGATAGAAAACAAATAAAATAATGGCAATGCACATAACCATGCCATGAGCATTTTTGGGAAAAAGTGAAGCATTCTCATTTTAAATGGGTAGTATGAGGAAAAGAGATTTGTTTTTCAAGAGCCTAATCTTAAAAGAAAGTTCTTCTCTCTCCCTATCTGGCAGGAGGTGGGCTATAGAGGTATGCTGTGGCAGCTGGTGCACAGAGCTAGTGTCTTAGCAGGGCCAGATTGACATATTAGGTGTGAAAGCTGCAGTTTTATATATATATACTTTAAAATCACCTGTAGCTCACAAACTATTTGAACTATTAACCTGCAATTTGGTGCATATACTGTATACTACGTGACGTCTACTATCCGCTGTGTGATGATTGACCTCCAAGGTTATTCCTCTTTTTATTTTTATTATATTTTATTGTAGAATGAACTTTTGGCAGCAGCCAGCAGGGCAGCCGTGCGGCGTATGCATACTGGTCATCCCTACCACCTTTGCGGTCACTTCTTCTTCCTCTTCATATCTTAAATCATTCCTGAGGCAGATTGAAGACTTAAGTGCCAGCTTAAGTGAACAATTAGGAAAAATGGACTAAGTAATTGCAACACAAATACTGACTTAATTTATTTTAACGAAAAGATGCGAGGAAAGAAGAGAAGAAGCGGCCACTAGGGTGGAGAAAAAACAGCTGCTCAGTAAGCAGCAAGCACATCAACCTCTGAGCAAACGAATGCTAAACATACAGAGAAAGAGGATGAAAACTATGAATTCTCAAGTACCATGGGGCCCACCAGAGGACGCTGCATGGAGGCTCAAGGACTTACATGTGACGTATAACCCGGAACTGCGTCTTAATTACCGCGACAGAGGAAATGATGCACTTCCGGGATGAAGAAGGAGAGCTTTCATCCGACCCGGAAGTGCTAAGGAGTCACATGGACAAGGGTCAGGAGATATAAAAGGACCATGGGAAATCACAGACACTGAGCTGAGCTGGGAGGAAGGGTGGCTAAGTGTCTGGGAGAGGAGGATTGTGGATTATTAAGTATTGTATGTGTAGTGTGGATTGGTGGGTGCTTGGTGCATGTAATTTTGATAATAAAAATAATAATTATTGGACTTTTACCTGGTGTTTGGCGTGGTACCTAAACGTTCAAGGGAGCAATAGCGCCCCCTACTGCTACAATATACAGAGGTATATTTATAATGTATGATGTTATTTTTAATTAAATGTGTTTTTAAATTAGATTATAACTATAAATATTCCTGTGACCCTAATATGGATTAAGTGGGCATGACAATGAATTAGCTGCTGGACATTTGTAAAGATAATTTAAATTTAATTAATTTTGAAGTCAAAATGCAAATAAATACTTACCCATAAAAACAATTATAAGAGTAAACTGAGCTTGCTCTTCCTTCTTGGTGACATTATTGTAAGCATGACACATGTATTCCTCCTTTTGTGCAATGTCATGTGAATTTACGAGAAAATTGGGTCCAGTTTTAATTTTCTCAGTTTCATTGTTTTGTTTGCGAATCCACACGTAGGTGTTTGGTGGGTTTGAATCAGCAGAGCAATGAAACAAAGTGGGCTCTCCAGCATGAACTGTAAATACTTTATCCGTTTTCAGACCCTTATCAGAGTTCACAGTTAGGTTATAGGGTCCATCTAAAAAACATACAAAATGCATATATAGTTATATGTATATATAAACTTTCCATCTTGTTTACAATTAAAAGTATAAAAGTGTATACAGTAATGTAATTTATACACTTAATGCAAGGCAAGATAAATTAACACAGAAATGAGGTTAAACATAATCAATGGGGTTAATACAATACATTATATAGTATGAGTACCTAAAGTGTTCTTGTTTTTTTTAAGGAAATATATATATATATATTTATGGCGTACTGCAATTATGCACATACACAAAATGACAGAGTCAAAGGAAAACAAAAGTTCAATGATAGCACTGAAACTTTGACATCGCCATAACAGTACAATAATTAACAGTCACAAACACAAATGAAAACTTTTCAAGTGTGAAACGGACTGAATCAGAAGGAGCCAATAACCAGGATTTATTACAACTTCTGCAACACAACTCTAAAGTCTTCAGGTCATACTCTATGTTCTTCCATGTCAAAATGAATCTTCTCCCATGACATTTGCCTTAGGCGTCTTAGGTTAACTGGCACCTCTAAAGTCTCCACATGTGAGTGATTGTACTCCTTAGTCTGACTTGCAAAAGAATGGCTGTTTTTATCGCGATAAGAACCTGGACACAAATAGAAGAACATACACAGGCTTGGACCGCAATAGAAGTAAAATCCTGCAGTACTTCTTGGTATTCCTTGCTCTGTGTTCCAATAAACACACGTTATCGGCAATACACTAATAACCCAATTGTGCTCCACTCACTTAGAATATGGAACCAATGTAGAAAGCATTTTAAGACGGAGAAGCTTTTATCTGTGGCACCTCTGCAAGAGAAGCACCTCTTTCAACCTTCACAAACATATGCAGTTTTTAATATCTGGAAAAAATGTGGAATTAACTTGCTTAGAGATCTTTATATAGACAACGTCTTTGCATCCTATGAACAATTACATTCCAAATTTAACATTCCAGCTACACATTTCTTTCACAATCTTCAAATCAGGAACTTTGTTAAACAGAACCTTCCAGATTTTTCTCATCTTGCACCCTCATCCATGCTGGAAAAAATATTGCTCAATCTCAAGGACTCAGACACCATCTCTGCAATATATAAAATCATTTTACAATCCCTTCCTTTCAAAGATCCAAGAGGACACTGGGAAAAAGATCTCTCAATTAATATATCAGAAAAGGATTGGAAAATAGCAATACAGAGAATTCACTCGAGCTCCATATGCGCAAAGCATACAATTATACAACTCAAAATTATATATCGAGCACATCTGTCTCGACTAAAACTCTCCAAAATGTTTCCAGGGCATGATCCAACCTGCGAACGTTGCAACCAAGCCCCAGCCTCAACAGGTCACATGTTCTGGGCCTGCACCAAATTAACATTATTCTGGACAAAAATTTTTAATTACCTGTCAGACAGCCTTGGACTCACAATCCCTCCTAACCCATTAACAGCTGTGTTTGGGGTTCTTCCAGAGGGGCTTAAAGTGGAGAAGACAAACAAATTGTGATTGCATTCACTACACTGTTGGCACGCAGACTTATTCTGATAAACTGGAAGAACCCAAACTCTCCTCTTTTAAGTCAGTGGGAAACCAATGTGTTATATTATTTGAAATTGGAAAAAATCAAATACTCAGTTAGAGGATCTGTACAGACTTTTTTCAAAACATGGCAGGATCTAATCAGTAATATTTTAAAATAAGCTCTTAAAGCAAAGAGGAAGCAATTATTTCCGTATTTCTTTGTCTTCTGCATTCATCTCTATTTGCTTATCAAATTTATTAATTTAGGTATGTTTACAAGCGGGCGGCACAGTGGCGCAGTGGTGGCGCAGTGGTAGCGCTGCTGCCTCGCAGTTAGGAGACCGGGTTCGCTTCCCGGGTCCTCCCTGTGTGGAGTTTTCATGTTCTCCCTGTGTCTGCGTGGGTTTCCTCTGGGTGCTCTGGTTTCCTCCCACAATCCAAAGACATGCAGGTTAGGTGGATTGGTGATTCTAAATTGGCCCTAGTGTGTGCTTGGTGTGTTTGTGTGTGTCCTGCGGTGGGTTGGCACCCTGCCCAGGATTGGTTCTTGCCCTGTGCTGGCTGAGATTGGCTCCAGCAGACCCCCGTGACCCTGTATTCGGATTCAGTGGGTTAGAAAATGGATGGATGTTTACAAGCCTTAAATTTCATGCCGTTTGCCTTGCTCTCTCTCTCAGGTGTGGGGATCGATTTGTCCTTAACTCAATTTTTCTTAATGTAAAAAATTGATTGATTTGTATGGATTGCAATAAAATTAATAAAACTTCAAAGGAAAAAATTATATAAAAGCTGCTATTATCAAATGAAAAGTTTATTTTATGTACAATAAAATACGGTTGTAATGCAAAAAAAAAAAAGAATGGCTGTTTTTTTTGGAGCTGGAGACAGATTTTCATCAGATTTTCTTGGATAGGCTCTGGCCCTAATCACCCTACAACTGGAATAATAAGATGTAATAAATGGTGAGATGGATATTTTTTATATATGCTGGTCTGCTACATCTCTATTGTATTTCCCAATCTCATGAACATGCAACATGTCTACTTCTTTAATGTGAAAGGAAAAATGTTCTGCTCATGGACAGTTTGCTGAAGCATTAAAAAGTGCAGAATGGCAGATTCAAAGTCTCAATATGCAGGTTATCCTTGTCATGGAAAACCTAATACTACATGCCAATACAGTAAGCTCTGGCAGTACCATCAATAAATGCTCCTGTGTGCCTTAATTAAAATTGAGACTTATTTTCCAGACACACTGTTTCAATTCAAACTTGCAGGAAGCCATTTAGAAATGTTAAACAATTTTCTGAACTAATAATAATAATAATTAAGGGGCTGGTATGGAGATGGTATAGAATAAAGAGTATAGAGAATGTGGGGTGTAGGAGGAAGATGGTTTGGTGCCTAGTTATTATAGATTTCACTACAATTGTCTATTTAAATACCAATTTATAAAATGCAGTAAAGTAAAAGTAGAAGTAAAAAAAGTAAAATGTAATAAAATACAATAAATACAAAATTAAATTATGTTAATGCTTCATTAAAAACAATATTATGAAATACCGTATCCTCCTTGCATATTGTTTGGGATATTTTTCTCTTTTTATTGGACTATTCTCTTTGTTCTTGATTTTTATTATATGCAGCCCTTTTTTGTTCATTTTCTTTTTTTCAGTGTTTTTTATCAGCTCTTGCTGGTCTTTTGCGATCTAAAATTCGACATTCTTGAATGGATAATTTGCTTTTCTACATTGCCACTATAACCGACTGCATTGAAGGGAGAGTGTCACTACTCAGAATGCTTTACATAGTGCGTGGGAGGCCACTTCATCCACCAGTAATGTGTAGCATCCACCTGGATAATTTAATGGCAAAGACTTTTGCACCAGTACGCTCACTACATATTTGCTGTTAAGTGCTAAAGTGGTGACAGAGATAGCCAATTAGATGGCGATGGTGACTAAGGGCCAGAATGAGTAGGCCTTGGAGGGAAATTTAGCCTGGGCATTGGAATATGCCCAATTCTACAGTGCGCAATTTTCTGCTCTTTATGATGGATGCCCAAGGATCTTCTATGATCACAAAGAGTCAGGACCTCGGTTTAACATCTCATCCAAAGAACAGTGCCATTTTTATAGCATAGTGTCCCCATCACTTCACTCGGGCATTGGGATTCACATTCACACCACAGGGTAAATGCTGGCCTCACCAACATATCTCCCAGCAGTAACCCAGGCTTTTTTCTAGATGATCTCCCATCTCAGGGAGCACTAAGTGACAGACCCCCTGGATTGTGGCAGTGCCACAGTTTCCATAGGGCTAAATGGGAATTGGAGTTCTGTGACTCAGCCCTGTTGGGTGAGGGGCTGCTGCTGGAATTGGGGAGCCCTATTTCGTGTTGGTGAATCCTTACCCAGAAGTGCTCCTAGGGCCAAGCCTTCATAATACCGGATGTACTTCTAGAGATCATTTACAACCCCAATTCCAATGAAGTTGGGACGTTGTGTAAAACGTAAATAAAAACAGAATACAATGATTTGAAAATCCTTTTCAACCTATATTCAATTGAATACACTACGAAAACAAGATATCTAATGTTCAAACTGGTAAACTTTATTGTTGTTTTGCAAATCTTCACTCATTTTGAATTTGATGCCTGCAACACGTTCCAAAAAAGCTGGGACAGGGGCAGCAAAAGACTGAGAACGTTGAGGAATGTTCAAAAAACACCTGTTTGGTTAACTGGAAACAGGTGTTTGTCATGATTGGGTATAAAAGGAGCATCCCCAAAAGTCTCAGTCGTTCACAAGCAAGGATGGGGCGAGGTTCACCACTTTGTGAACAACTGCATGGGCAAATAGTCCAGCAGTTTAAGAACAACGTTTCTCAACGTACAATTGCAAGGAATCTAGGGAGTTCATCATCTACTGTCCATAATATCATCAAAAGATTCAGAGAATCTGGAGAAATCTCTGTACATAAGCGGCAAGGCCGAATACCAACACTGGATGACCGTGACCTTCGATTGCTCAGGCGGCACTGCATTAAAAACCGACATCACTCTGTAAAGGATATTACCACGTGGGCTCGGAAATACTTCAGAAAACCATTGTCAGTTAACACAGTTCATCACTACATCTACAACTGCAAGTTAAAACTCTACCATGCAAAGCGAAAGCCATATATCAACAACACCCAGAAACGCCACTGGCTTCTCTGGGCCCAGGCTCATCTGAGATGGACTGACACAAAGTGGAAAAGTGTGCTGTGGTCTGACGAGTCCACATTTCAAATTGCTTTTGGAAATCATGGATGTCGTGTCCTCCGGGCCAAAGAGGAAAAGGACCATCCGGATTGTTATCAGCGCAAAGTTCAAAAGCCAGCATCTGTGATGGTATGGGGGTGTGTTAGTGCCCATGGCATGAGTAACTTGCACATCTGTGAAGGCATCATTAATGCTGAAAGGTACATGCAGGTTTTGGAGCAACATATGCTGCCATCCAAGCGACGTCTTTTTCAGGGACGTCCCTGCTTATTTCAACAGGACAATGTGAAGTCACATTCTGCATGTGTTACAACAATGTGGCTTCGTAGTAAAAGAGTGTGGGTACTAGACTGGCCTGCCTGCAGTCCAGACCTGTCTCCCTTTGAAAATGTGTGGCGCATTATGAAGCGCAAAATACGACAACGGAGACCCCGGACTGTTGAGCAGCAAGAATGGGAAACAATTCCACCTACACAGCTTCAACAATTAGTGTCCTCAGTTCCCAAACGCTTATTGAGTGTTGTTAAAAGGAAAGGTGATATAACTCAGTGGTAAACATGCCCCGTCCCAGCTTTTTTGGAACGTGTTGCAGGCATCAAATTCAAAATAAGTGAAGATTTACAAAACAACAATAAAGTTTATCAGTTTGAACATTCGATATCTTGTCTTTTTAGTGTATTCAATTGAATATAGGTTGAAAAGGATTTGCAAATCATTGTACAGTATTCTGTTTTTATTTACGTTTTACACAAAGTCCCAACTTTATTGGAATTGGGGTTGTAAAAGGAGCTCCCTGCTACTACTCCAGGAGCCAGAGTTGGGAGGTGGAGGATGAAGCTTTATCGGGGAGACAAAGAGAGAGAGAGAAGAGAATTGCTGTACTGGTGCTTTGACTGTGCATATTGTGCTTATTTTACTGTGCTTGGTGCAGCATTGGGGTTAGACGATTTTGCAAGCATTTCCTAATGAAATAAAGCCCCTGCGTGTTGCTGAACTTGTGCCTGGGATCTGTTTGTGTTGGGTTTGGGTGGCTGATGCGCCCCATATTATATATTTATACTGTATACACACAGTAATATATGCAGATGTAACAGAATGAATTATTAAACATAATAAAAAGGAAAGAATGTAACTCAAGGGTTAACTAAATGTAACTTAATCCTGAAAAGGCAAGAGGTCTCTGCCTTGCCTAGAGAAGCTACACATGTAATTTTCCAGGGTTAGGACAAAATAAATGAGTAACGAACACCACTCCAGAAAGTGAGGATAAACTGATAGGAAAGCCCATCCTATGAAGCGGTGCTAAGATTAATGGGAAATTCTTCTAAACACCTCTCTTAATGAAGCAGTGTTCAGAATAATGGGAGAATTATCATGAGTCAGAAACTACTGGTGGCATTAGGTGATTAGAAGAGGTGATAAAGTTCTGCATATTAAGAACCAGATGACTTGATGTATTAGATAAGGTGATGGAATTAGAAAAAAATAAAAAGAGGAGATGAATTGTTTAATTGTTGCTCACTCCATGGACTGAGACATTTGTGCATAACTCTATAAATAAAGAATTATTCTGCATTCTCATCTGGACTTCGTAACTGCCTTCTTTGAAGATAGGGAAAAGTTTTTTCCATGGCACTGTTCACTCATACTTTTAAATCTAAACATACGCTATCGCTCCCATTCTTTTCAAGTTACGCTGCCTACCTATTATCGCTCATATTCAATGTAAATTCCTCATTATGGGCATTGTCACTTTTTTCTTTCTAATGTTCTTCTACCTTATTCACCAGCTCATTCCCTCAGTTTTTCTGACACCCGTCTTCTCTCTGTTGCCTACTTATAATTGTCTGTAGTCCGTGTAGGGTCATTTCATTTGGCTACTCTCAAACTGAAGAACACTCTTCCTCAAATCTCTCCACAGCAGCACAAGTCTTTCCTCTTTGAAGTCCAGTTTAAAAAAGTATCTATTCACCCAATATCATCACACCTTGATTAAGATCTAACAGTTATTTTTACAGTTATTTTTCTATTTGCAGTCTTACTGCTTTATAGTTTACCTGTAAATCTCGACTCTAATTTTTACGTTGTTATATTTGTGTTATCTAAAATATTTTTGCTTTACTTTTACAGGCTCTGTCAGGCATGTGATAACTCTCCGGGATAGGAGGAGGCACTATTACTAACATTGTCCTTCTCTCCCTGTAGCACTGAGAAACCGCCCATTGAGGGCACCTGACTCTGCCCCCTCTCTTTTGCCATCCATAAGAATCCTTGAAGGACGTGTCATTTGACTCCAAGACGAGCTGCTAGACGGAACTCGTCTTACAAACTGACCTCTCAATGAGAAGAAGATTCTTTTGTTATTTTGGCTTGAGATATAGGGCAACCATGCCAGGATGGGCATTACTTTTGTTTATTTTATTTTTTTTCATATTAAGTGAGATGACCTGGTTGGCTCCCCAGATTTTGATCAGTCAGTCTGTTGTTCCTGCACCCGGCCACAAGCACTATATAAATTGTATTTTTAATAATAATAATAATAATAATAGTAATAATAAAACAGGATTGTTTCTTTTTTGGTTTGAAAAGCAAAGCATTCAAGATTCATATTAAACAACAAAAGTAGGTGAAGTTTCCTTCCTTACTGGGTGAGCAATATGTAGTTAATTGTTCTACCTTTAATTATTAAATCATATTGTATCAATTAAATTTAAATCCACTGTAGTATTTTATTCTATTACATTATGGAGGTGCTTATTCATTTTCTCTTCTTGACTACATGACCGTCACAATTCCATTTTAAATAATAAAAGACATGATTCCCTAATTACAGAACACCTATTTGTCAAAATACAGAAAAAAAAATTAAACCACTTTTTTTTTTGGTTGTAAAGCAATCAGACCATCTGTTGCTCATATTTGAGTCAGGCTGGGAGCAAAAAGATAAAGTGTTTGATAACATTTACCTCGTTACTATTGTTCGTTTATGCCTAGCGCACGCTCGCTTTACTTGTTTCCAAGCAGATGGTGGTTTTTTCATTGTGGGTGATCTGCTATCAAAGACCAATCTGAAAACTGGTGACATCTGGTGAGCAAGAGCCACTTAACTGCTTGTATTGTAAGAAAAGAAATGGACAAGCGAAGAGGCCAAGCTCATTAATATTTTACTTAAATGGTATTTTACAGAGAAAGAGTACCTCTTAGTAAGATACGCCTTCATGAATACATTATCTGTCCTCTCTCACTTTACTGCAATGAAGAATAAAGCTAAATGTGTGCAGATCTCTTAAGCTTAACAGCTAATTTTCAAAAACATTTACGATGCTCTATCTTCTTACTTTTTATTATGTTCAACTAAAATTAATCAATTGGTCAATCATTCTAATATGTGACACAGCATAAAAGTACTCAGAACATAATGATATAAGTGTTTCCACAGTTTTCAAGAGTTCAGGAAAAAATCAAAAATACATTAAAGACGGTCAATCGTTAACACAGCAAAACCGATCTTCAGTATCAGTGCATGTTAATTAGTGGACTTCGAACATTCCCTACTTGGCATCACTAAACCTACATATTTATCACTCTCGGTTCATGTAGTTAAATAAACTGAAATGTGAACAGAATAGAATACAAAAGGCTATGAAGTAAAAATAAATGAGAACATGATGATCAGTGCAAGTAATATTTAACTTGAAATGTGAATGGGTGAAAGTATAAACTGATTCAAACATAACATGGAAGCGTAAATGTAAAGTTCAATTATTTAAGTTATTTTTAGTTGGACAACTTGGTGGTACAGTAATAGCACCATGTACTGTACAGTTTCCATGGCAGAAGAAATATAATATAAAGTATTATATATGAAAAGTAAAAATTATAGATTTAAATGCATAGTAGGAGGTGTGCAACTGAAAAGTAGACCTGGAGCCAGAAGTCACAATGGACTCATCACTATCTACATAAAGACTGTGAACAGAAGTGATGCTGAAGGCTGATAGGATTTTAGGTCATATAGCACAAGGTATACAGAACAAATCAAGGAAGGTTATTCTAATAATATATAATAGTAGTGTGTGTGGTTTTGGTCTCAATTTTACAAAAAAAAAGCATAACTCACTAGATAAAATCTAGAGATGAAATACTAAGTTGATTCCAAGACTGAGATATACTGTGTGAGCCATTAGGAGAAAATGAAGAGGTAAAACAAACAGACATTAAGAATTCACAATAGAAGGATTCAAAATTATGAAAGGAACCAATACGGTGGATCCCAACAGTTTCTTTGAAATAAGATCTTCAACAAGAATAAATGGTCATAGATGGAAATTGGTTAAGGATCAATTTTGTGTACACATTACATCAAAGTGGGCTCTCCTGCATGAACTGTAAATACTTTATCCGTTTACAGCCCCTTATCAGAGTTCACAGTTAGGTTATAGGGCCCATCTAAAAAACATACAAAAATGCATATATAGTTATATGTATATATAAACTTTCCATCTTGTTTACAATTAAAAGTATAAAAGTGTATACAGCAATGGAATTTATAGACTTAATGCAAGGCAAGATAAATTAACACAGAAATGAGGTTAAACATCATCAATGGGGTTAATACAATACATTATATAGTATGACTACCTAACTGTTCTTGTTTTTTTAAGGAAATATATCTATTTATGGTGTACTGCTCTTACACTATTACAAAATAATGTTTAAACCTTTGAGACAAATAAAAAAAAAAAAAATATTTGATTTTTTTTTAGTTAGACAGTATGGTGGTGCAGGGTCCTAGCGATAATTCCCAGCCTAGGCTCTTATAGTATTTGCTCATTTTCCTGTACGCACTTTTGTCCCCTTCAACCTTTGCATATTTCATTAATTGATAACAGTTGTTTTTCCCACTATGTCAGAATGCGTATGTGTGTAAATGCATTCTGTGATGGGCTGGTGTCCCATTCAGGCTTGGTTTTTGATGACAGAGCAGTTTCCAGTGTTCTGTGACCATTTACTGGAAAATGCTGATACATTAAAAACGGATGCATAAAAATCCAGACTTCTTCTTCTTCTGCAGCTAGTCCCATTTTTATATGGGGGCCACTATTGATTATAAGACTTCTCCAATATAGACATGAGCCATAATAAAACCAAAATTGTTTTTTTTTCTTAGTTATATGGCATGGTAGTACAATAGGAGGTCCCAAAGCCTGTGTTTGGTGCTCAACCTGGTCACACTACAATAACTAATAACTCAAATTTATCCCATTGTGTGTGAGAATTTTTGTGTTTCTGAGAGTGTCTTGTGATAGACTAGCTTCCCATCCAGGGTTACTTCCTAATGGTTCAATGATGTTAAGTGAGGTTCTAGCTCTGTTTCAAGATGGAGGTCTATCCAGGTAACATTGGGAGCAAAATGAGAAGCAAACCCAAGGCATCAGCCCACTGCACATCTCTGGAATGTGAGTTGTAAAGACAAACCTTAAATGTCCATCTACTCCTTTTCTGGAGCTTCTTGTGCTAATAGAGGATTGTGGGAACTGGGAAGCTATAGCCTGTTCCAACAGCAACCACACTTAGATGGGATGACACTTAAACTCTCAAATAGACACCAATGTTCATTCCCAATCCACAACCACTAATCAAACTAATCCCTCTGGTTTTCTGAAACCTTACACAAGCAGTGACCAAACAGACTGAATTCACAACAGTGAAGCTTAGGGACCGTACCACAAACCACTATGTCACCCTACTCTAAGCTCTTTCATTTTGCACTATTGTATGAATATCAAAAACATGTCAAATCTATCAAGTAGTGCAGATCCATCAAAGTTACCAGAAAACCATAACCATGGGACACTTGACAAAACTGAAGTTTGGTCTCTAACTAGGATTTACTTTTCATAGAGACTGAAGATCACAGAACTCTGATGCCTTTGTTTCAAAATAATATCAAATGAGTTATACTTGAACTCTCTCCAACTGTTTCACTTGCCAAGAAATGTTTAAGGAAAATTTTGTTTCCTGTACAATTTTAGGTGAAACCAATAGAGTTGTACACACTTGAACATAAATATACATTTGTACATTCTGTATCACACAGGGTTTTCAAGAAAACTGCAATTACATATTTAATATTGTAATGTCTCCAGTGGCATAGGCCTATGCTATGATATCGCAATGTAAGCAACATGAGAGAAAACTACAAATGTTTTGGCGCAGATTTTTGTGTTTAGTCATTGTCCTAATTGTCATTGCTCTGGAGAAGAGAGGAATCAAGGTCACTAGGAACAAGACAGAATACATGTGTGTAAATGAGAGGGAGGTCAGTGGAATGGTGAGGATGCAGGGAGTAGAGCTGACGAAAGTGGATCAATTTAAATACTGGGGATCAACAGTACAGAGTAATGGGGATTGCGGAAGAGAGGTGAAAAAGAGAGTGCAGGCAGGGTGGAATGGGTGGAGAAGAGTGTCAGGAGAGATTTGTGACAGACAGATATCAGCAAGAGTGAAAGGGAAGGTCTACAGGACGATAGTGAGACCAGGTATGTTATGGAGATGGTGGCGCTGACCAGAAAGCAGGAGACAGAGCTGGAGGTAGCAGAGTTAAAGATGCTAAGATTTGCATTGGGTGTGAACAAGATGAACAGAATTAGAAATGAGGACATTAGAGGGTCAGCTCAAGTTGGACAAGTGGGAGACAAAGTCAGACAGGCGAGATTGCGTTGGTTTGGACATGTGCAGTAGAGATATGCTGAGTATATTGGAAGAAGGATGCTAAGGATAGAGCTGCCAGGGAAGAGGAAACGAGGAGGGCATAAGAGAAGGTTTATGGATGTGGTGAGAGAGGACATGCAGGTGATGGGTGTAACAGAACAAGATGCAGAGGACAGAAAGATATGGAAGAAGATAATCAGCCGAATGAAGAAGAAGATTGTCCGATTTTTCGTGCATCAGTGTCCAACAATCATCTCTCAGCACTGACGGACTCCACTTTCCCTGGTAGCATTTTGCCATATTGGTAATATCTTGCTGAAACCGTTCTCCATTTTCTTTACTGACAGCACCAAGGTTGGCTGGAAAGAAGTCCAACTGGTAATGAAGAAAATGTATCTTCAGTGACATGTTGCACTTTATCGACTTGTATGCCTGGAGCAGATTTTCAACCTGTTTGACGTAGTTTGGTGACTTATACTCACCCAGAAAGTCAGAAACAACATTCTTGAAGGCAGTCTATGTGACACGTTTGGCACCCTGCAGAAGGCCATCAAAGTGACCATCCTTCATCACCTCTGAGATCTGTTGGCCAATGAAAATACCTTCCTTTATCTTGGCATCACTTACACTTGGAAACATCTGTTGCAAGTATGCCAAGGCTTCCCTTTACTTACTTGTTGTCTTAACAAAGTTTTTCATTAGCCCAAGCTGATGTGCAAAGGTAGAAGAAATATGTTGTTCAGATCGACCAGTGGGTCATGTGCAGAGCCGGATTAAGGTGGGTGCTATTGATGTTGCAGCATTAGGCCCATTCCTGAAATAGGCCCAAATGAAAACAGACGATAATTTTCCGGAAGCTGAACAGTTTTCCTTTGCTATATTAACCTCAAAATAATTCTTAGAATGAAATTTGGAGTCCGACTTTTGAACACCTAGACACAGCGTTACTTATACAGTTACTATTGTTCTTTGCGCTGTGACATAACCATAACGTTGTTGCGTTTATTGTTAACCAAAGATTTCAAGTTAATGCTATCAATTTTACGTTAAACAGTTTACTTAGTAATTTAGCTGCTTTTTTACAATATCTTGGGGATTCTTGCCACTTTATTATTGTTCGGTAAGTGCCACGTAAGTAAATTTTTCACCTTGAAAGTTAGTTGTACAGTAAAAATCAATGGCTATTTAAATGGTTATCTGTAAAGGTAAAACTAAAAGCCGGCCCGCAGGCCTGGCATGGATGTTTAGAATTTTTAAAATCCTCGACAGGATTGAGGTCATTTATGAAATTTAAATTGTGGACAAATTTTACCCTCAAGAGCCTGAACTGAGTCACTTTGACCCAATGTCTCTGAAAATTCATTTTTTCTTACTCTGTTTTGTAAGAGAATTGCGAAATTTTGTGTATTTCATTGTTATGTTTTCTGCATTAAGTGCACTTTTCAGACAGTTGATATTGAATGTTGATGTTACATAGTTTGATGTTAATCTCGAGTTGTTACGATACTATGTCGTTATTATTATTCATGTTCAATAAAGGCTGGCTGGTTGCGTCACAAGCAATTAAGGCTCCTTGGTTGGTCTGAGTGTGCATGTACGGTGAATGTCGAATGCACATGCACCAATGGTGAGAAAAAATAGGCCTTTTTTGCGCTGCAGCATCAGGCCCAATTTTGTCCTAATCCAGCCCTGGTCATGTGCAACATTCTTCTGCCCTGGAGACAGTTTTCGTGAAGTGGCCAGTCCATTATCGCATAATCTAAATCTCTTGCTCAGGTGTCCCACTCACAAAGAAAACAACATCATCCAAGCTGCAAACTGAGTAACATTGCAACCACCTTCAGATCGCCGCATAATATTCCAGTTGTACCTCAAGTACTGAATCTGTTTCAGCAGCAGCTGCAAGTTCGCATACGTTTCCTTCATTTAAATGGCATATCTGACAGGTTTGGAAGGGTTGATATTACCATTGTGCAGCAAAGCAGCCTTCAAAGTTAACAATGATGACTCAATAAACAGTTCTGTTGGATCATGTTCACATCTGAGAGCAGAAAGCATTCCTTCGATGTAACTGCAAAAATTCAGACTGTCAGATCTTCATGACAGCGGCAAAATACTGAATTTTTTGTACCTGGTGATAAAAGGTTCTATCCTTGCAATCTTAATCCAAGACGTTCCGCCTGATTCTTCAATAAATCCAAATCTCTGACAAGATTGTTGAGCTCTGCTTGAGAAGCTGAATGAGATTTTCTTGCAGTATTTTAGCTAAGCGAGTCTCTAGTATAAATTTCTTTAGTAATGGCTGTAAAATATATAAAGTTTTTGACCTAAGCAGATCATGAGCTACTGCCAGGCAGCTAAAACCTGAGCACCCATGACTATATGAAACACCCAGATTTTAAAATTTCATAATTTTTATTACAAAATTAGCTGTTTCTCTAAAATCTTGCATGATGGGAATATTTTAAAGTTATTTCTGTGATCAGCATCTCAGCACCTATCTGGCACACATTTATGATTATGAAGGAAATGAAAACCTTGTAAATCAGTGAGTTGGTTAAGATGCAAATTATTTGGATTCTGTGTCTCATTTGTGCCACTGTTTTAACTTATGCAGACACTGGCTTTTACTGTCAGAGAAATACAAAACATGAGCGATCAGCACTAAATCTGATTACTGGCGAATCAAATGGCAGTCTTTTAGGTAACGATACTCACTGGTAAAATGTTAAGAATATAGTAAAGCTAGTAAATGGTTGAATTGTATCTGGAGAATTGCAATACGCAATGAGTGAATTTAGTTTGCGTTTTACTTTTAAAGAAAAAAAAAAGAGAGAGATAGTTTTTCATGTGGACCAAGCAGGAAATCAGTTGTGACTTGTGCTTCTCCCTCAATGATGACCAAAAATTCACATGAACACAATTAAATGGAAGCAGTGGCATAGCTAGCTTGATGAAGGCCTCTGTGCAGCGCCCTGAGGTGGGTCCTTCCTGTCTAGCATAACTGTTAGTAATTTATTCACAACTGTCCTAGGGCCGGCTGGGCAGTGGCGTGCACAACCGCGTCACTATCTGATCACACACTGGTGACAAACAAACTGGCTCTCTAAATGGAATTTGTAATAACTTTTTAATCACTTTATTACAACAGCTGTAAGTTAGCAAAAATATAATAAATTATGAAAATGGAATGTAGGAGGTGTGGGTAGTAATAGTAGTACATAAATATATGTAAGACGTGGACCCACTTATTTTTCCAAGACAACTTTGTGAAGGAAGATGATTAAAATGTAATGTAAGCTAGAAAGTAGAAACTGTTCTGTGCTGTAAAATGAAGCAATTTCAGTTTGTAACAAATTAAAACAACAACACCAGCTGACAGGATACTACTAAACAATTTACCTGTTTTGCACAAGTTCTGAGAAAATGGACATCATAAATTGAGGTGTCAATGGTTCCAAGAAATTTGCTTTGTTGGTAGGAAATTGCGTTGTCATATATATTGTTTTTTTGTCCATTTTTAACGGTTTTAGCAGATAGCACCTGATCTGAAACACTTGTATCTCTACTTTTGGACTCGGTTGTTGCAACCATTTCACTCAATGCACTGTCTGCATAATCTGCTTGTGGCCGTTGCGACAATTTACCAGCATCAGCATTCTCATTTACTACCGCTGGTCCTTGCTCAGTTTTGAGAAAGGTGGAAATCTTGGTAAGGTTAGCGTTTTTCCTGTTGCAGGTGTGCCTTACGTTTAGGAGCACCACTATTATAATGTTTGCTGGATGCACTGCTACTGGCTGACATGGTGTCATATGACGAGAGCATAAAAAGTGTTAAATTGTTCAAATGTTCAGCGTTTGCCGACTAATGGGGAACATAACTTAACAACAGAATTGCTATGATTTACCGTTTACGGGTTTGAACTTTGAAAACTGTTGACATCAAATCAAAGTACAAATGTAACAATCATTTACAATAATAATGTATATTTACATTATTCATGTGACGTCCTTCAAAACTTCTTTCATTCATGTCTAGTAGGGCATACCAAAGGTCGCCAAATTTAGGAATATGCACTTCTCTGTAAGGCAGACTAGGTTGTGTTGTGCCTCTGATTAGGCTCCGAACTCTCGAAGTCTAAATTCATGTAAACTGTAGGCCTGCCGAATACGTAATATTATCATGAATTGAACTGGACTTGCCTGGTGATGGTGCAAACATGTCACTGAAACTGTGAAGTATTAACGCAATGAACTGTGCAAGTGATTTAAGTTATTCAAGCTCGTAGGCCCTTGTGCTTTGCACATTCTGCACAATCCATTGCTACGCCACAGAGTGGAAAGGTGAGACATCCAAAGTGGAAACTCCAAAACATCTCATAGCTCATGATTGACGCATTTTACATCAGGAAACAGGAACATGATGTCCAGAGGTTAGTCACTTCGCTTATTGATGTTTAGCTTTAAATAACAACAAATATGAAGACATTTTGAGCTACTGAGAGAAATTACACTAAAAAATTGTGCTAAAAGAGTGAGGCACAGATATAGGCTTTAATGTTGAATGGGTTCTAATTTGGTGTTGCGCAGGAGCGGTCTAGCTATAGGGTACTAAACTATCATTTTTTTGTACAATCAACAGAAATAATAACATTTGCAGGCATTATAACAGGGCCCTAGATCGAGTTGTAATGTTCGAAGATTGAGAGTATGAAGAAGCTAAAGAATTTTATTTTTGTTGTTCCAGCTGCTGCCTTTCTATACTTTTCTTAATCCATTGTTCACATTAGTTGATATTTATTGATCTTTTATAGAGTAGTTTAATGATAAGAACAATGGGTTTTTATTGTTTAATAATTTTTACTTTGAATATAAGTTTAATGTTTCCTAATGGCAGTGTTAAAAACAGATGTTTTAAGGTTAAATAGACATGCTCAATAATTATTGTGCCGGAGAGTAATGAAATGTTGCATATTGATTAGCACAGACAAGTTAAAATTTCACTGTACTCTGCACATGTAACAGTAATGACCTAAGTATATAATGTAGACTAACACTTATAATATGTGGCATTAATTTTACATTTTTAGTAGCCATCTCATGATTTCATTGGGTAGGGTTCAAAGTTTCATTCTGTAATTGGTGAATATCATTCTCTCATGTTACTCTTTTGGGGTGGCACAGCGAGATCAGGGTTTACATCCTGGGTCCTCCCTGCGTGGAGTTTGCATGTTCTCCCCATGTATGTGTGGGTTTCACTGGGTGCTCTGATTCCTCTAGAGACATGCATGTTGGGTGAATTGGTGACACTAAATTGTCCTTAGTGTGTGTTTGGGGTGTGCGTGCACGCGTGTGTGCGTGTGTTCATAATATGTAATATTATCTCAATCCTGTAATGGACTGAGAACCCCTGTCCCCTGTCCCAGTCCAGTTTGTTCCTGCCTTGCACCGCATGCTAGTTGGGACAGGCTCCAATACCTGACGTGACCCTGGTCTGGATTAGGCTGGTTAGAAAATGACATGACTTGAGAAATTATTTCTTTTTGTAGAAGTAAACAAACAATAACAACATGCGTAATGTACAGTCCTGTGCCAAAAGGCATCGCAAAAGTGTTGGCACAGGCAAAAGCTGCAGTGTGCAATCCATAAACAGCAAACACCACATAGTCTGAAACACACCATGTAATTCTGCTGCATGCTAACACATCCATGATTGGCCACAGCTTTATTTAAAGTTAGAAATCATTTTTATTTTATTCATTTGCTTTCTGCAGCCATACAGAGTAGATGTCCACAATAATATTAGGAAGTGTGTAAAGCTTTTTCCACATTTAATATTTTAAACAATTTATTTAGTCTCACTGCTAAAACTTGCAGCCAGTATATGCATCTATAGGGCAGCATATTTCGTTTGCTTTTGTAGTCTGTTTTTGGCATGAAATTCTGAAGTATAATTAAAAAAAAAGATTTTGGTTCCTGATTTTTTTCATATCTTGGATATTTTTAGAACATTAGAACAATCTAGATGAGAACAGGCCATTCAGCCCAACAAAGCTCACCAGTCCTATCCACTTAATTCTTCCAATATAACATCAACTGAGGATTGAAAGTCCCTAAAGTCCAATTGTCTACCGCACTACTTGGTAGCTTATTCCAAATGTTTGTGGTTTTCTGTGTGAAGAAAAATCTCCTAATGTTTGTATGAAATGTACCCTTAACAAGTTTCCAACTTTGTTCTTGATGAACCCATTTTAAAATAACAGTCTCTATCCACTGCTCTAATTCCCTTCATAATTTAATCTTCTTTTGTTTAAACTGTATAGGCTCAGCTCTTTTAATCTTTCCTCATAATTCAACCCCTGTAGCCCTGGAATCAGCCTAGTCGCTCTTCTCTGGACCTTTTCTAGCACTGCTATTTTCCTTTTTGTAGCCTGGAGACCAAAACTGTACACAGTATTCCAGATGAGGCCTCACCAGTGCATTATAAAGGTTGAGCATAACCTCCTTGGACTTGTACTCCACACATCGTGCTGTATAACCTAACATTCTGTTAGCCTTCTTAATGGCTTCTGAACACTGTCGGGAAGTCGATAGCTTAGAGTCCACTATGACTCCTAAATCCTTCTCATAAGGTGTACTCTCGATTTTCGGCTACTGATAGGTACCCTTTATCATCACTGATACCCTCAAGCCCCCTCTCTATATGTGAACCTTCGTATCTGCAGTTCCTTCCTGTGTTTTGTTTCCCCATGGTACTCGTTGTACCTTTGGAGAACAAAAGTAGGATGTGCAGCGACATGAGCTTTTATGCTTTATACAGACATCAGGTGAATTCATTCTAACTAGATTAAGTCCAGAACTCTTATTTATGACTGAAAGAGCTGAATCTTACCAGGCTATTTTAAATAAAACCTCACAGTTTCTAGTTTAGGGAATGGAATAAAAGAAGTTGATAAGAGATATTAATGTGAAATAGGTACTGCAAGCAGAAGCGGCATTGAAATTAATGAAGCAAACATTTTCAGAAAGACAATTGTAAATAATTTATAAAGTCCAAGGGTGGCATGGTGGCGCAGTGGGTACCGCTGCTGCCTCGCAGTAAGGAGACCTGGGTTCGCTTCCCGGGTCCTCCCTGCGTGGAGTTTGCATGTTCTCCCTGTGTTTGGGCAGGTTTGCCCGGGGTTTGTTTCCTACCTTGCGCCCTGGGATTGGCTACAGCAGACCCCCGTGGCCCTATAGTTAGGATATAGCAGGTTGGATAATGGATGGATATAAAATCCAATATCCTAAGAGTGTTCATGGGGGAGATTGTGATATTTATAACGTATGTTGTAACATGATAATTTTTTAGAAAGGCTAATTGAATGGTAGTTGTCATACATGTATTCAAATGAGTGGTTTTTGTTTTATGTTTTTATTGGATAACTCATTACAAGTTATTTATTATTCTTCAAGGAATTACATTGTATTTTGTTTGCATAGTGCTTTAGACATTCATCATCAATAGTGGCAAGAACATTCTCATTGTTTTGTTGAAAATACAGTTAGATCAAATGGAAAATAGCACACTGCTAAACAACATTGATAGACTTTAGATATACTGTACAGCATATCTGCAGCCTACCATGTCCTTAACTATCTATCTATTAACTATCTGTCCTAGATCGATCTATCTATCTATCTATCTATCTATCTATCTATCTATCTATCTATCTATCTATCTATCTATCTATCTATCTATCTATCTATTTAATTTTTTAATACTGTGTGTCTAAGACTAAAAGTTAGGGCTTACAAGAAAGTTTGCTATGGCTCCAGCGTTTTAGAATTGAAAGTTGGCTAATGTGTATCATGTGTTATTCATACTTTACCTCCAGCTGTTAGAATTTCAAAATCCTCCTTGTTGCATGCGATTGTCCCTGAGGGTTGAGCAAGTACATCATTTGATAAAATGTATAGTTTGTGGTGTGTATAGTGCTTTAGGCATTCATCATCACTAGTGATATGAACGTTCTTATTTTTTGTTACAGTTTTTTAAAGAGAACTTTGAAAATGAAGTTTGATCAAATGGAAGATAGCACACTGCAAAATAATTTTGATAGACTTTAGATATACAGCACATCAGCAGCCTACAATGTCTTTAACTTCCATAAAAACGTAGGCATTTACCAAATAAGTACAAAAATAAAAATATCACGTAAGAGCAACATCAACAGTCTATCTATCTATCTATCTATCTATCTATCTATCTATCTATCTATCTATCTATCTATCTATCTATCTATGTTTGTTATACAGTGTCCAGTGCTATTATATTTTTATCATGAAAGTGTACTCTGCAAAATAAACAGAGTAGATATGCACTCATCAAGAAAACTCTCTAAAATAACCAGGGTGTTAACATGCAAATCAAGTTTTCATGCAAATACAAAAACTTGTTTGACTTTCTTTTTGCTTTGTATGTCAAGACAACAATGTTTGTTTGACTCATACTTAAAAACAATTCTATACTCAAAGTATTGTTAACTCTAGGCAGTTCCCATTTTCACATTTAATTTCAAGTCTCTGAATGCACAATGTATTGTACAGAGCAAAATGTACTGAGTTCCGGAAAGGTTCTAAAGTGTAATGTAACGTTCTTTTCAAACAATTAACAAAACATCATAAACAGTTTACCTGTCATAACAATTCACTGCATTTAGTAAACAGCAGAAATACTCTAAACGCAATAAAGTTATAAGAAAAAAGAATTGTTGAAAATATTACATCAGTGTTTTGGTGTGAAAACAAAAAACATTATTGTTTTGTAAATCAGCCTTCAGAAGGGTCGGAGATTTGTTGTGACTCTACAAAATATTTTAAGCATGGCAAACCCTGCTAAAGTTTTATATTCTCCGTAGTTCACATCTGTTTTGTTTTTTGTTAATTGAAATCAAACTAGAAATAAGAATAGGAACAGTGAAACCCAGCATTTACCAAAATTACAATAAAAATAGGTGAAAAAAGAATATGTCAAACCCTGTGTCCATGACCACTTCAAACACACTACTCTTCCCTACCTTAGCCCTGTAAAAAGGGTCTCTAGAAGATGCAGAGTCATTGAAGCCTGTGAAAATCCAAGAGGGAAGTAGAACAGACAAGAAGAAGAAGAAGAAGAAGAGACAAAAAAGATCAGAGACTACAAAAAAAGATTAGAGACTGAGATTGAAATTGCTGCCAGCAAGCTCACAATTAGTTACACAGCAGACTGCTACTTGTCTATACTGCCTCAGGATGATCTTTGGATCTGTGCCTCAGAAAGCTCAAGAAAAGCTAAATTAGGCAAAGAGACTTTCCAGAAATTAAAGATGATAAAGAGAGAGAAAGAGCGAGAGAGAAAAAGAGAGTGAGAGAGAGAAATTAAGGAAGTATGTTGGTGATGTGCATCTACCAAGGCGTAAGTAAGAATTTCCCTGTATCTGTACAAATGTCAATACTACTGTGACTACGATGACAGCTGCTAAGGATTTCAAATATGAGGCCAGCACTAATTTAGTAGAAATCTTATTCAGAGACAAAAGTGCCAAAAAGAGCAAAGACGCGGAGAAAAAATAAATTTATGCAAGAGTAATATAAATGACAACAATCAAAGACAAATTGTTGAGAGAGATCAGATAAGAAAGTAAAAACTGGAGAAACATCCCAAGGCATGTAAAGTAAAGTGTCAGAGGTATTTAAGGAACAATGATAACAGTTGCTTAACCAAAGGATATCAGTCTGTTTTGACACTTTTTAAATTTGTTTCTGTTATTGTTATAAATGTTTATCATAGTTAATAATGTTTATCATTATGACAGTGATGCTATTGTCTTGCCATTTTGTGATTATGTTTTGGGACAATCATCACCATGTTGTTTGTGAATATGGGCTCTGTTTCTAGTCATGAGTGTGATGGTACGATGCTGACACTTACAAAGACAGCAGTGCTTGTTCTCTTGCATCCAAACTTTGGAAGGAATATCAAAATAATCAATAAATCTCTTGCGTGCTTTTGGTTACTTAGGGAAAGTTGCTTTAGACATGGAACTCGAGTTTGATTTCTGATTAGTAAATTAGGTCCTTAATATTTTATTATTGATAGGTTTTCTCAAGTTATTTTTGGCATAGAGCTCAGGCCGTTTACAGATAACAATTCATGGAAAGCTCGCCTAATATAATCTGCGTGCAACTAGCTCATTCGAGGTACTTATTTGCTCAAATTACCTCAATAGTCATAATAGTGACAGCTGGGTTCAATAACCAAATGTATTGGTTAAAGTACATAAAAAGTAAGGTATAGATAGTGCACACATTTTAAATGAATATGCTGATAGTTTAGGTTTTTAAGCAATGATGGAATGTTGTTAAAGATGGCTCTCTCTTAGATGGTGAGAGAACAAGACTTAAAGTAGTGATAAGGGCATAGAAAACACCTTATACAGGATAGGAGGGAGATGAATCTGTTAAAAAAGTGGAAGATGTCATGTACATATAGAGAAATTTTATGATAGGAGTCTTAAGAAGCAAAAGGAGTAATCAAGATTGCAAAAAGCAATGGCAAGGGACTCAAAGGATAGGTTAAAAAGTAGGGGTGATAGGGAACAGTCTTTTCTATCACTTTTAGGATTCTGAAAGGTTTGTGAGGTAACCAAGTTGGAGAGAATTTCTGGAACACGTTATGAAGTATAGTATCTTAATATTATGCTATTTTAACAATTCTTACTCTATACCAAGTTAATAAAAGATCACGATGACAATAAGAGGGTGGCGCAGTGGTAGCGCTGCTGCCTTGCAGTTAGGAGACCTGGGTTCACTTCCCGGGTCCTCCCTGCGTGGAGTTTGTATGTTCTCCCCGTGTCTGCATGGGTTTCCTCCCACACTCCAAAGACATGCAGGTTAGGTGGATTGGCGATTCTAAATTGGCCTGTTTGTTTGTGTCCTGCAGTGGGTTGGCACCCTGCCCAGGATTGGTTCCTGCCTTGTGCCCTGTGTTGGCTGGGATTGGCTCCAGCAGACCCCTGTGTTCAGATTCAGCGGGTTGGAAAATGGATGGATGACAATAAGATGGTGTCTATATGTTTGCAAATGCATCCAGCCATCCATTTCCCAACCCGCTGAATCTAAACACAGGGTCACGGGGTTCTGCTGGAGCCAATCCCAGCCAACACAGGGCACAAGGCAGGAACCAATCCTGGGCAGGGTGCCAACCCTGCAGGACACACACAAACAAACCAAGCACACACTAGGGCCAATTTAGATACGCCAGTCCAACTAACCTGCATGTCTTTGGACTGTGGGAGGAAACCGGAGCACCCGGAGGAAACCCACGCAGACACAGGGAGAACATGCAAACTCCACACAAGGAGGACCAGGGAAGCAAACCTGGGTCTCCTTACTGTGAGGCAGCAGTGCTACCACTGCGCCACCGTGCTGCCCTTTCAAATGCGATATATTTAAAATAGAAAACATGTTCAATGAAGTATAAAATCATTAAATTTATATAAAGATAAATTTTTACTATTCAGTACTAAAGAAGTAGATAGTGACAACTGTAAAGTATTTTATATACTCACAGAAAACATTAACTGCAGTTGGATCGCTTTGGTTTTGGCTGATCGCGTTCTTCACCATACAAATGTAGTTACCAATGTCTTCTTTTTTAACAGGAGATATATAAAGCACACTATTATTTTCATAAAAGTTGTGGCGATGATTTCCTTGAAGAACTCTCCCATCATGTAGCCATTGATACTCTATATTTGTCCCAAACTCAACAGAGCAGCGTAATGTTACATTATGTAGGTCCTCGACTATTTCAGACATTGGTATAATTTGAATAACTGGTTTCGATGCAGGCACTGAAATAAAAAGCAAAGAACATGCCAAAAATTAGTACTTCAGACAATTTCATTCATTTCATTTATTCATTTCATTTTTCACTTTCCCTAACAACTGTATTCTTTAGTTCTTTCAATAGTAATAGTGCATAACTTGCACTTTTTTAGGTTTTCTTGATTTTCTACTTTATAAGTTTGCCGGTTTCAAGTTACTTTTACATCAAACTACATTTCCTATATTCTGACTTGCCTTTTCAGTGTTGTCTTTGTTAATTTCATGCATCTTTACGATATTAGAATTGTTTTTTTTATAATTTTAAGTCATATTTTTATTGCTTTGTACAAAATGCTAATATTGCTCAGTAAAAATTGACGAGAATGCAATCCACAACACAAAAATAATTAATGTTAACGCATACCTGCAGTGTGAATCAGTGCTTAGCGGCGCCATCTAAAAACATTATTGTAAGAATGTCATGCCCAGTGGGCGGCACGGTGGCGCAGTGGTAGCGCTGCTGCCTCGCAGTTAGGAGACCCGGGTTCGCTTACTGGGTCCTCCCTGCGTGGAGTTTGCATGTTCTCCCCGTGTCTGCGTGGGTTTCCTCCGGGCGCTCCGGTTTCCTCCCACAATCCAAAGACGTGCAGGTTAGGTGGATTGGCAATTCTAAATTGGCCCTAGTGTGTGCTTGGTGTGTGGGTGTGTGTTTGTGTATGTCCTGCGGTAGGTTGGCACCCTGCCCAGGATTGGTTCCTGCCTTGTGCCCTGTGTTGGCTGGGATTGGCTCCAGCAGACCCCCCGTGACCCTGTATTAGAAAATGGATGGCTGGATGTCATGCCCAGTGGTTGTCTGTGGAGTCTTGCTTCAGCCACTTTAGTTTCTTCCCTTTCCTATAGATGTGAATGTTAAGTTAAGCGGCACCTCTAATTTGATAGAGGGAGTATGCGTGAACTGGAACTGTGATGGACTGGAACCCTTTTCAAAGCTACTTAGTGCCATGTACCTAATTCTGCTGGCATAGGCTCCAGTCTGCCATGAACCTAATTTTGTTTGAGCAAGTTATGTATGCTTATTGCTTCAATATGTTTGCATATTTACACATTATTATATTTAAATATTAAACTAAATAATCAGTTCTGTCATATGTGAAGTCTCATTTGATTGACTTTAGTTCACATGCTGTGCATGTGTTAGTATCTAGTGGGCATGAGATAGCATCTGGTATGTACGCAATAGTATTTGTTACATAACAGATTTTTTCCCAGGAAAATAATTACTGTTTATACTCGAGTTTAAGTACTCCTGCGTATAAGTTAGGGCTTATTTTTACTGTATAATTTCTTGTATTTTATAATGTCAGTCATCTAAGTTGAATGCGGAAAACTAACCCTATTGGCCCAAGAGATTATGATATGCTAATGCCCACCTGAGAAAGTAACCACGGAGCACACTGCCTTTGTTTTTCTATGTATTGTGCCTACGTGTCCACACGGTAATACACAAACTATTCCGAAGCGACGTTTGCACTGATTTGTGTTTTTTGTGTCTCACACCCTCATACACCTTTATCGTAAGAGCATCCCTTATCTACAATGGAATGTTCAATCAGAAGAAAATATGAAGTTGGTTTTAAATTAAAAGTCATTGAAGTGGCAAAAGAAATTGGTAACTGCGCTGCTGCAACAAAATTCGATATGTGTGAGAAACTGGTGCGAGATTGGAGGAGGGAAGAAGATGTAAAAAAATTTAAGTGTTGTATTTTTGAATGGGCGTATAAGTCGGGGTCTGATTTTATGATCGATTTTTCAGGTTTCAAGACCCGACTTATATGCGAGTATATACGGTACATCATCCCCTCGTAAGTTCCATAGTTCCATATAAGTGCAACAGGTAAAGGGCATTATTGGATACAAGTAAACCTAATAGTAGACAAGTTTAATTGAGACACACTATGTGAATGCTAGTTTTACATCAGTTTAATTCTGCAGTTATTTTGTATCTTAGTTTTGTTTTTTGATATGCTGATTTTTTTGATTGTTATTTTCTTGATGTCACTTCTTCACCATTTTGGGTTGCTAATGATGATGTCTCAGTGCGATGATGTCTCGGCAATTCTGTCTCTTATCCACTGATTGATTCCAACCACATTGAACACATAGCCTGCATTTTTATTTTTCAGTTCAGGGAGAACAAGACACATAGGGGGAAACATGTTTATAGTTATATGAAACATGTTTTCTGAAAGATATTTTAATGAATCAATTTATTAAATACACCTGTATGTACACTATTTAGGGCAGCACAGGTTAAAAAAACACTAATGGAGCACTTGCCGTGAGCAATATGCCAAGCCACTCAATGTTGCATAATGAAGTCTTATGGAAATTTGGGATTACTATATTAAAAAAAACATTTGGAAAAACAAATTCAATTTCTCAGAGTGAGGGTTCAAATCAGGACAAAGACGCTGTGAGACAGCAGTATGCCGGTACTCTCACTAAAGTAAAACGTCATATGTGTTGTGGCGAGGGGCTGGGGCTGCTACCCAGCCGGGACGCCCAGGAGGACCGGGAGGTGGCATGTACGTCCTCCCGGCCACAAGGGGGCAACCGCCCTGGATCATGGGAGAAGAGCAAGGAGGCTCAAGCCATCTGGAGCCCGTGGCCACCATCAGGGGGCGCCCCGAATCTCAGTGGGCCCGGGAACTATCTACTTCCGCCACACCCGCAAAGATGGAGGAGGATCCCTCCAGGTGTTTCCGAGTGCTCTCCCGACACTTCCGCCACACCAGGAAGTGTCGTCAGAGGGAGAACCTGGAGCACATCCGGGTGAGAATAAAAGGGCCCACCTTCCTATAGTCTGGGAGCTGGAGTCGGGAGTGGGAGCAGGACGAGGCTCCTGTGGAGGGAGGAAAGGCGGTCCACGGACATTAAAGGGTGAAGCCCGAAGGAAAGGTGATTGGGGCGAGGAGCCCAGTGTGTTGTGTACAGGACTATTGAAAATAAACCTACTTTTGTATAAAGATGCGGTGCCTGTCTTATGGTGTTCGGGCATGTCTCACAGTGTATATTTTATGTTTAAATCCAAGCATGCTGTGTTTGTGGCAGTAAAACTTATGCTGTACATAGTAGTCAAAGCGTTTGATCAAAGGACAGGAGCCAACAACCATCAGTCCATTGTAAGGAAACATACACACACACATCCATATTCACGTAGATTTGGCCAATTTATGGTTGTTCCTGTAAGATGTTTACTGTACATGTGACAATGTTCCATGTTTATAGGACCAGAGTTTATTTCACTGTTTTGGGCACAAGGTAGAAAACAGGTCAGGGTGTGAAAGCAGGGCACCCCGTGGCACATTCACATAACACCCACGCTCACGTAGGGCCAATTGGGAATCATCAGTAAACTTAACATACATGGTTTCGGCATTGCAGATGAACATATGGAATTTGAAACCTGCAATTTGTTTAAAATGTTGCTTTTGAAGCTAACCGTGCAGGGTGGTAGAGGATTCAGCAAGCAGAAAGTGCAGGAAAGATTGCCTGAAGGTTTAATTAAGAATAATGCAGCTCTGCAGTCTAAAAGGAAGGGACCTGAATTAAAGGACAAGTGCTCAGGTTTTCCGCTCATACACATAAATTCACCTTTCATCAATACAAAAAAGGAAATCACTCCATTAGCACAACAGCACATTAATATACCAATGTAACCGCCTTGTTTCTAGGTGAAAAATATTCTGAGTAAGAACAATGTTTTTTTTTTTAAATCAGTTTCATAAACTGAGCATATTACTGGAAAATCAAGATCATGTGATTAAAAGCCTTCTTCTGCTTGTTCTCCTAGCCTAATACTTCCCATTGCTGATGACAATGAGCTTATTTATAACAACATGCTGAGCAATCTGACAGCCCCAGACAGAGCCATCTTAACACCATCCTAGGCCTCCAGGCAAAGTTTTCATAGCCAAACAGAAACATATATAGGCATCAGAAACATCGTGGGCCCCCAGCCAGTGCCCATACGTGGCACCAGACCCAGGAAGAAAAAAAGATATGCAGTTTTTTAATAGAAATACGTATATAAAAAACATTGGGGTCTCAAAATGCTTCATTATTAACAGTATAACAGTTTTCCCATTTTTTCACTCATGGTCACATGACAAAGATAAGATTTTTTAGAAAGTACGATTAGCAAAAAATGACAGGATCAAACCTTTTTCAGAAAGAATTTACATGGCTCTTGTAACAACTATATTTGCATCCAAACCACCCACATTGCTCTCATCAGTCCCGTCTCTTGTTTCTATGTACAGAATACTGGCTCAGATAAATGTGCCCAAACCAACAGCTCTGATCTTTCATTTTTTGATTCTTGAGGTGACAAGTTTGCACACATCCTGCACTGAAATGGTGTAGTGTAGAGCAGCAGCCAACATCTTTTAGTTTGCATTTGTCTGCCAAAGTTACTTTATTCATTTTGTGCATATGGAGCACATTCGAGATAGACAGTCAAAAATACAAACAAACGATGTAAAAATCGGAATAGAGGAAATCAGGATTGAGTTTCTTTTAGCTACTGTGTGAACAAAGCCGAGACCCCGCTCCTTCAGACAAGAGCTTTTTATTTCAACGACATCCATCCATCCATTATCCACCCTGCTATATCCTAACACAGGGTCACGGGAGTCTGCTGGAGCCAATCACAGCCAGCACAGGGCGCAAGGCAGGAACAAATCCTGGGCAGGACACCAGCCCACCGCAGATGTCAACGACAGCATCTAAAAAATGTTATAATGTGTGAAAATACTAAATATGGGAGCACTGAATTAGGGCTCTATTGTACATTCTTTTTTCAGGGGCCCCCTACCGCTGTCTGTGCTATGCCATTGCACCTACACACATCACTGTCCTCCAGACCATACGTCATGGGATAGCTGACAAGAATTTTGCTTAAATTACACACACAAAGCCTGGAGTCAAACTTCATTCCCTTTCTGATGTACCCAAAAGTACATTTTTTGTTTAGAATATTTTATTTATAAGTGACAAGCTGGAGCAGGTAACGTTGAAACCATAACTTTTCAGGAATTGGAATTCAGTTCCCAGAACAGCTAATATTCTTCTGAAGTTTTCATGTGAGACTTCTCTGACTGCTCTGCTCAATATTCTCAATATGTGTATATTAGGTTGATTACCTGCTATCTATCCTTTATTGAAACTGTTAATTCCAATTGATGGACACAAGAACTGGAGGCTATCCCAGCAATATCGTGTATAAAGGAAGTATCAGTCCTGAGGACATGCACATCGGAGCACTCACTTACTCATACACCCACATACTGAACCAATTAACCTAAGATGTGTGTCTTTGAGAGATGAGAGGAAAACCAAAGGCTCCTTAGAAAAACCCACACAGACATGGAATGTGTAAACTTGGGCTGGGATTTGAGCCCAGGACTCTGTAGCTGAATGGAAACGAGACTAATCAGCACATGGCCAGGTCAGTTTTGAGAGTGAGTTCTACCTAAGTAGGTTGTACATTCGTTGCTGCCACATGTCCAGTTGTCAATACAGCTATGATAATACTCAATGTTCTTCACACAATACACTATATCTGTACTTTTATGTCAACATGTTGTGAATGCTAGGAATCTTTCTGGAACATTAGCTATAATCATACCACTCTCCTCCCTGAACTATTCATCGCAATATTGAATAAAAATTTGGAATTTTGCAACTCACCGTTCACAGTAACTTGGATCATTTTCTCATCTGTCACCATGGCCTTCATTTGAACATTCACTGTTATCTTGTATTCCCCTTCCTCCATAGTGTCCAAGTCTGTAATCAGTAAGGACGCATTCGGGGGGTGAAGTTTAAATTTCTTTTTGAACTCCATGCACATATCATAAATGAACAGGTCATTTCGGAATGTCACCAAATGCTTGTAGTGGTTGTCATTCAGTTTCTTGAACTCCCAGTTACCCTGAATGTCATCAACTTTAGACCTAACATCATATTCCACAGGTATTACCAGAGACTGCCCTTTAATCCCATGTATGATGTGGTTGGGCACCTTTAAAAATGCAGAACTAGTACCTGTATAAAAAGAAAAAAAAGATTAATATTAATGACAAGAAAACATATCTATTCTCTGCATATCACCTAATAATGAAGTTTAATAAGAATATTCATAAACATTACCATGCAAGAGTATATAACAATCTAAAATTTTAAATTACAAATTATAAACTGCAAACATTGAGTCTTATTTTGTATAACAGAAAACTACAAGAAAATTATAACACAAAATGTGCCCCTTTATAATTTAACCATCAAACATAGAATAGACCCAGATGTGCACATTCAGACATACTCATAATATACACAAGATCCCGTAATATATAAAAAGTAACCTTTATTGACACTTTCAGCTCTTCATCCATTTTAAGGTGCAACATTCTCTCCCAATGCCCTGCACAGCCCTTTATATCATGTCAGCAGTTACCAAATATGATTTTCCGTCCATACATATGTTCCTTTATTTTCTAAATGTGCTTTATTTGGTCAGTAATGGTCAAGTCAAGTCAAACATTATTTACAAAGCACATTTACAACAGCCGAAACTGAACAAATGTGCTGTACAACAAAAGGTGAAAGAAGCAGTTAAAATGCATATACTGTATACACATCACAGATATGCGGAATTACTCAACCGTTACATAAATCCTAAACCCAAGATACACACTCCCATGCATACATATTTATAATCATGAGTGTACATGAGCCAACATAGACAAACATAAAGTCACCCTCTTACGGGGTCAGAAATAAGACTTTTATGATGACTTAAAAATGGCCAATGTTGGGACAGACCTAATATAATAATGCAAACCATTCCAAAGAAAAGGAGCAGCCACTGTAAAAGCCCGATCCTCCTTTACTTCAACCTCAATTTCAGCACAACTAAGAGCATCTGGCTAGCAGACCACAGTGCTGTTGTTGGCAAACACAAGCAAAGAAGTTCCGAGAGGTAACTTCAAACACTTAAAAATAAATAATGGAGTTTTAAAATCAATTGTGAAGCGGACTGGAAGCTAATGGAGCGAGGTCAGTATTGGTGAAATATGGCTACACTTACGAGAGACAATCAATAAACAAGCAACAGTGTTCCGGACCAATTGTAGGCTTCGTAACGAGGCCTGATCAACATCTACATACAAAGATTTGCAAGAGTCCAAATGAGATGTTATAAAATCATGGATAGCCTTTTCAAGATTACTAAAAGAAAGAAAAGCCTTTACCTTAGATAAAGTCTTAGCATTTAACCACCAAATTTATCTGTTTGTCGAGTTTGAATGAGCTGCCAAAAATCATGCCTAGGTTCCTGACTGAAGCTTTATGATATATGGGAAGAGGCCCAAGAGCACTATCTATATATATAATTTACTAAGGCAAGACAAACATGGAAAGCATGCCGGAAGGGGCGTGGATTCACTAAGCCGCCGACAAGTGAGACACCTATGGCGCACACAGGAAGGAGCCACGCCTACCAACTCCAATACCATTGGATACGACGACAACTCACAGAGCCATGCCCACCAACTCAGACACGACAACACAGAAAAACTGGCGTCATTTATATTCGTCTGTCGTACAGGTCACATGCAGCTCCAACCCACATTGACTGTTAATAGACGCATGTTTCTCGCGGAGGTGAATCGCCATGTGCGGCATGTAAAACTGTTTGCGAGGGGTATCCCATCGGATCCTTAAAAAGTTCCTTTACAACTGAGGTTAAAACTGAAGTGAACAGTCTTTAAAAAACGAGTTTTCGGTTACGAAGCATGACTGCATGCACTATAGCAAACTGTTTTACATGCTACATACAGCAATTCGCATCCGCGACAAACATGCGTCTTCTTAGATACTCCTGCACTTTGTACACACCCCCCTCCCACCGTGGTCGGGTGTCTTGGTGGATTATATATAGAAAGGCAGCCAAAACCGCACAGAGCAATGAAAAGTCTACGTGAGTCACAGGTGCATCTGGACTGTACAAAGACGACAACGACTCGAGTGATGAGTTGGAGGTGGGCACATGGGCAGGCAGTGTATACTGAACGAGAAATCAGCAGACTAGCATGACGGAGAGAGCGGAGTGGATGTCCTTCTCCTCTCCTCCTGTTCCACCCTGAGCACCGCACGGACGATTGTGAGTTGGTTCGTTCCATGCATTGGTTAAAACCCAATGAAGGAAGCAGTCTTTAAAAACCAATAAGCCCTGTGCCTCTGTTTCATTACCGTCTCACCTGCTTCACCAATGCAGGCCCCGCAACAGGCGATTCCCATGACCTGCCGGGCAGCCAACCGGGTAACCAAAGTCTTTGGGTTCAGGGGGGGAGTATGGTTACAAAGCTGAAACTTAAAGGAATTGAAGGAAGGGCACCACCAGGTGTGGAGCCTTTCGCTTCATTTGACTCAACACAGGAAACCTCACCTGGCCCGGACACGGACAGGATTGACAGATTGATAGCTCTTTCTCGATTCTGTGGGTGGTGGTGCATGGCAGTTCTTAGTTGGTGGAGCGATTTGGCTGGTTATTTCCAAAACGAACAAGACTCCCGCCTGCTAAATAGTTACCGCGACCCAACAGCGGTCGGCGTCCAAATTCTTAGAGGGACAAGTGGCTTTCAGCCACGTGAGATTGAGCATTAACAGGTCTGTGATGCAATTGTATATCCGGTACTGCATGCGCGCTACACTAAATGGATCAACGTGTGTCTACCCGGCGTGGGGAGGCGTGGGTAAGCCGTTGAACCCCATTCGTGATGGAGACCGTGGCTTCCAATTGTTCCCCACGAACGAGAAATTCCCAGTACGTGCAGGTCATACGCTCGCACTGATTACGTCCCTGCCCTTTGTAAAGCCCCCCATGGTCAGGTGACTTGGTGGATTATATATATAAAAAAAAGCAGCCGGAACCGCAAAGAACAATGAAAAATCAAGTGGAAACCGACTGAGGCGGTGTTTGGAAAATTAACAGTCAACGTGACTCACAGGTGCGTGTGGACTGTACACAGACGAAAGCGACTCAGGTAGGGAGTTGGGGGCGGGCACATAAGCGGGCAGTGCGTACTGAACGAGCGACGTTCAACCCCATCCTTCGTTTTGGAAGGAGAAAGCGCAATGGCGCTCCTCTGGTTTTCAGTCACGGACAATTGTATGTTGGTTCGTAGCGTGCATTGTTGCAATGTTACTTTTCTTGGTGGTTTATTAAATTACGGATTTTTCAAATGTTTATTTTTTCCTCTGTGCTTAAAAATCATTTAAAAAGCGGCCTGAATATGCGACGTATACTACGCCGCGGGTTGGCTAGTACAGTATATTATGCACTGGGCAACCAGCTGTGGCAACAAATCTTGCATACCCCTCAGAATCTTATTCCATGTCTCATTCAGTTTATGCGACTCTAAATAGATACATTCTGATAAATTATTGGATTTTTATTGAATAAGATCCTCATTTCCATTACTGGTGTCACATTAATAATTATTTCCTGTCTTGCATGCAGTGCTGCTAGGATACCTTCTGGCTCCCATGTGGGCCTGAATTTGATTAAATTAATTTGATTAGGTTTGAAAACTGATAAATCCATAGTCAAAATGTGTAATTGTTTAAAACGGTGCACTCTTCCTGAGTTTAGTGTTTGGGGGCGAAGATTTAAATTCTAGATCCCCAGAATAAAGAAAGCACCAGCTTATAGCTTTGTTAAAAGTATTTGTTTTTATGTGATTTTTTTCATGCCAGTCTTCTTTGTAAATGCTCTTGTTTGTATACTATATATATCTTAATATTTATGAATTTGCAATGTTACTTTGTAATATTATAATCTAATTTTGTTAGTAACGTGTGCACTATATAATTTAACTAATTTCACTTTATTCATATAGTCCCATTTCTCTAAAAACATTTCAAGAGTAAACTACAAAAACATTCAAACTTACATACATGTAAACAAACAAATGTGTTTAAAGTTACAAAAATAAACAGAATTATAAATTTTTTATCACCCACTCCCCAAATTAGAACGAGAAAAGGCTGATTCAATAAAAGCAGAACAATTTAATAATATTAGAGAAACAACATTAGCAGAACGTTATGTTTTGATAGTAGAGAAGTAACGAGTTCTACGCACAATCCAAAAAAATGAAATCTCTTGGGGTCCACAGTCCTTGTAGGCTCCAACTTCCATGGTTCTTTATAGCATATGTGCCCACACTATATTCAATTTAGGTTAAAACAGAAAGTAAGCCCATTTCCTCTCTGTATTAACTGGTTGTCCCCTATTTTTAAACTTGTCATGCAAAACTATACATATAAATTTATATGTTTTTACTAGATGTACATTTTTAAGTTTTTACTAGAGACACGGAGACAAACATGTCTGAAAACAGTATGTATTATATAAAGATCTAATCTCAAAAATTAGAAGTTAAAAGATGGCCATATGGTATATGTAAAGTTTAATTCACATCTTGACTCTACACAGGCAGCATGAGTGCCTACCTACGTTAACTATCACCTAACAGAAAAAATATTACAGTACAGTGATCCCTCTCTATATCGCGCTTCGACTTTCGCGGCTTCACTCCATCACGGATTTTAAATGTAAGCATATCTAAATATATATCACAGATTTTTCGCTGGTTCGCGGATTTCTGCATACAATGGGTCTTTTAATTTATGGTACATGCTTCCTCAGTTTGTTTGCCCAGTTGATTTCATACAAGGGACGCTATTGGCGGATGGCTTAGAAGCTGCCCAATCAGAGCATGTATTACGTATTAAATAAAACTCCTCAATGATATACAATATGCTTCCTGCACGGTGCTTGATTGTTTGCTTTTCTATGTCTCTCTCACTCTCTCTGCCTGACGGAGGGGTGTGAGCAGAGGGGCTGTTTGCACAGAGGCTGTTTGCCTAGAGGATATGGACGCTCCTCTAAAAAATGCCGCTTTATTGCAGTGCTTTGGCATACTTAAAAGCACAAAAGCACTTATTGATTTTTTTTATTGTTTGCTTTTCTTAGCGAGCGCTCTCTCTCTCTCTGAAATTCTCTGCTCCTGACGCGCGCACTCCTTTGAAGAGAAGATATATATGCATTCTTTTAATTGTGAGAAAGAACTGTCATCTCTGTCTTGTCATAGAGGACAGTTTAAACTTATGACTAAAGGGTGTTATTTCATATCTAGAGGGCTCTAATAATGTTAACAGTGTGGGAGAGTTTATAAAGGCTTAAAATACATAAAAATAACCATACAAACATATGGTTTCTACTTTGCGGATTTTCATCTATCGCGGGGGGTTCTGGAACGCAACCCCCGCGATCGAGGAGGGATTACTGTACTGATAATTTTTGGATGTTTTTTTAAATTTCTCTGGGTCCATTTGGCACATTTTCTTAATTTTTTATACTTTAAATAGGGTTTTGAACTTGGTGTCAAATCATTCAGACAGTTTCTGAATTATTTCATTTTTTGACCTGCTGCCATCTTGGTTTTGTTGTGGGTTCCTCAATTTTGGTTAGAGCTTTGTTAATAATATGTGACAAATGAATGTGTGATGTCACCATTGTAACAGTATAAAGGTCAGCGCTGTGCACTTCCTGATTGCTCAAGATACTGGTTAACATGTAAAAGAAGTTTGGTGGTGTTAGGAATGTGTTTTTGACTCTGAGCTTTGAAACTTTTTGCGTGTTTTTTTTCAACTCAGTTTTGGTATTATGTATTGGATGTTTGTTTCCTTCAGAATATAGTATTTCTGCAATGAGCCCTGTTTGTTATTTTAATTATGACTTTTGGGACATCCGTCTCCTGCTCAGTGTTAGAATACTTTCTCTGACTATTTCCATCACTGGCAGAACAAGTTCAGCAATGTAACGGTGTGGGTCCTGCTCCATACTCCCTCCTCCAATTTTGGGAGCTTCATGAACCCAACACCATCAGTAATGTAACCGGATGATCTGTGCAAATGGGGACAAAACATTCTTGGTGTAATCAGAAGGTGCAAAGTGCTTTTATTAAAAAAACCAAAAGTGTCTAAATAAATAGTGCAGATCTCCATAGTTCCATAAATAAATAATCCATATAAATGAGGTGAAAAAAGTGGAAGTTAAAATCAATAAATAATCCTTTAAAACAAGGTTAAAATCAATGGGCTGGTAGAAATTCTTTATAAAAACCTGGTGCCTTCTCCTTTAACTGGTGGCTCTCCTGCTTCTCCCATGTGGGTCTTGCAACAGGGGAGTCACCCTATCCGCAGGTGCAGCTGACTCTCCTACTGGTCTGTTAGCCTTCCGTCCCCTGGCTATGTACAACCCACTCACTAGGTTCCCCCAACAGCCAGGGTGCTCATCCTGGGGCTGTCCATGCCAGGCCTCCTCGACTCCCGCTGCCTTTTCGGCCATACGTGGCAAGGTGTCCTTACTCCCGGTCACTCCAGCTCTTTGGAACCACTCAGCTGGAGCAACTGCTTCCTACAGCTCCCACCGAGTGTCAGCCAAGCACTCCTTCCGGGGCTCTACTCCCAGCTGCCTGCATTCACCAGCGAGCCTGCTCGCTCGCTTGCTCCCGCACTGGCTGTTACAGCCTCCTGCCTTTTTCTCTTCTTAACCTCCATCTTCTGTTGTTTTTCCTTTCCTTTCCCTCTCTTGTGCCAGCCTGTACTCTGTGCACACAGTATCTCAATCACACACCACAGGAAGTCAATGAAGCAATTGAGAACAATCACACCTTCACTTGCAGTTGTGTCTCGCCCCAATTACCTCATCAACTCACCATGGATGTGCAGGAGCACCCACGGAGACTTGACATGGCCAATGGATTATTTAAAAGCCATTCTTTCGGAGCTGCGGGCCCACTATGCCACAAGCAAAAGAAAAAATCACAAAATGATCGCAAAAATAAAATGTTCTCAAAAATAATGAACAGAATGATCACTTACAGAGAGAAAAATTCAAACACTTCAGGAACACATCAGCTTCCTTGTATTTGATTTCTGAATATTATTATTTTTTATTTTCATACTTGATATATTTTGTTCTTACCACAGTGAAGTCATTGTATTGCTATTTCAAGTTTGTTTGCTATGGGCACTGCCATTCTAGTGGTTGTTTTTATGGCAGCTGAGGCCTTGTTGAAACAAATTGCATCTATCGCCAGTCACGTACATTGAGTGCTTCCTGACTCATGATGTTGCCTGATATAAAAGAAGGTTGAGCAATGAAAGATAGTCCAAAATTAAAAACTTTTAAAAGAGGAGTTTGTTGCTGCCCTGCCGGAAACAATCTATGCAATAAGGGGGGCAAAGTTCGCAGTCACACACTCACAGTGGACCAAAACACAATAAACGTAATGAGCACATCTTTAGAATAAGAGACAGAACCAAAGGAAACCTGTGCAGACATGAAACAAAAGTGAAAACTCAACACAAATGGTGGATTCATGGACTTATGAGAGACCACAGGATAGGGTTGTATATATATATATATATATATTGTCACATACGTGTGTTTAGGAGACAGCTAAAGGGCTTGAATACATGTAATTCCATGCCAGACCAGGGGTGGCGAAGTGCACCAATTTTCCTCTCAATCTTTGCAGACCATTCTAGGGAAATCCCACCTGGCTCTGGGGCAGTCAATGACGTCACTTCCGGTTCCGGTATTGATGACATCACTTCCTGTACTGGCCTTTAAAGCCACCATCTTGTCTCCAGAGAATCAGTTCTGTTTTGAACTCTGTTGAATGAACATGTCTTTGCTATTTAATCAGTTTTGTAGCCGGGAAAAATTATACAGGTGGCTGCCGCAAACCTTCTTAATGCTTGATGGTCATTTTTTATGACAATCTATACAGTATATATATATATATATATATATATATATGTCACGCACGCAGTAGGAGGTCATGGATTGATTCGATAGCACCTGGGAAACCACTCGCCCAGGGAATGGTGGGGTATTAACTTTCTCCCTCTGCTTCCTCATAGAAAGAAAGACCTTCCTGCACCATAGGCCTGCTCACCTGCTTCACCAATGCAGGCCCGCAACAGGCGATTCCCATGACCTGCCGGGCAGCCAACCGGGTAACCAAAGTCTTTGGGTTCAGGGGGGGAGTATGGTTACAAAGCTGAAACTTAAAGGAATTGAAGGAAGGGCACCACCAGGTGTGGAGCCTTTCGCTTCATTTGACTCAACACAGGAAACCTCACCTGGCCCGGACACGGACAGGATTGACAGATTGATAGCTCTTTCTCGATTCTGTGGGTGGTGGTGCATGGCAGTTCTTAGTTGGTGGAGCGATTTGGCTGGTTATTTCCGAAAACGAACAAGACTCCCGCCTGCTAAATAGTTACACGACCCAACAGCGGTCGGCGTCCAAATTCTTAGAGGGACAAGTGGCTTTCAGCCACGTGAGATTGAGCATTAACAGGTCTGTGATGCAATTGTATATCCGGTACTGCATGCGCGCTACACTAAATGGATCAGCGTGTGTCTACCCGGCGGGGGCGTGGGTAAGCCGTTGAACCCCATTCGTGATGGAGACCGTGGCTTCCAATTGTTCCCCCGAACGAGAAATTCCCAGTACGTGCAGGTCATACGCTCGCACTGATTACGTCCCTGCCCTTTGTAAAGCCCCCCATGGTCAGGTGACTTGGTGGATTATATATATAAAAAGCAGCGGAACCGCAAAGAACAATGAAAAATCAAGTGGAAACCGACTGAGGCGGTGTTTGGAAAATTAACAGTCAACGTGACTCACAGGTGCGTGTGGACTGTACACAGCGAGCGACTCAGGTAGGGAGTTGGGGGCGGGCACATAAGCGGGCAGTGCGTACTGAACGAGCGACGTTCAACCCCATCCTTCGTTTTGGAAGGAGAAAGCGCAATGGCGCTCCTCTGGTTTTCAGTCACGGACAATTGTATGTTGGTTCGTAGCGTGCATTGTTGCAATGTTACTTTTCTTGGTGGTTTATTAAATTACGGATTTTTCAAATGTTTATTTTTTCCTCTGTGCTTAAAAATCATTTAAAAAGCGGCCTGAATATGCGACGTATACTACGCCGCGGGTTGGCTAGTACAGTATATTATGCACTGGGCAACCAGCTGTGGCAACAAATCTTGCATACCCCTCAGAATCTTATTCCATGTCTCATTCAGTTTATGCGACTCTAAATAGATACATTCTGATAAATTATTGGATTTTTATTGAATAAGATCCTCATTTCCATTACTGGTGTCACATTAATAATTATTTCCTGTCTTGCATGCAGTGCTGCTAGGATACCTTCTGGCTCCCATGTGGGCCTGAATTTGATTAAATTAATTTGATTAGGTTTGAAAACTGATAAATCCATAGTCAAAATGTGTAATTGTTTAAAACGGTGCACTCTTCCTGAGTTTAGTGTTTGGGGCTTAAGATTTAAATTCTAGATCCCCAGAATAAAGAAAGCACCAGCTTATAGCTTTGTTAAAAGTATTTGTTTTTATGTGATTTTTTTCATGCCAGTCTTCTTTGTAAATGCTCTTGTTTGTATACTATATATATCTTAATATTTATGAATTTGCAATGTTACTTTGTAATATTATAATCTAATTTTGTTAGTAACGTGTGCACTATATAATTTAACTAATTTCACTTTATTCATATAGTCCCATTTCTCTAAAAACATTTCAAGAGTAAACTACAAAAACATTCAAACTTACATACATGTAAACAAACAAATGTGTTTAAAGTTACAAAAATAAACAGAATTATAAATTTTTTATCACCCACTCCCCAAATTAGAACGAGAAAAGGCTGATTCAATAAAAGCAGAACAATTTAATAATATTAGAGAAACAACATTAGCAGAACGTTATGTTTTGATAGTAGAGAAGTAACGAGTTCTACGCACAATCCAAAAAAATGAAATCTCTTGGGGTCCACAGTCCTTGTAGGCTCCAACTTCCATGGTTCTTTATAGCATATGTGCCCACACTATATTCAATTTAGGTTAAAACAGAAAGTAAGCCCATTTCCTCTCTGTATTAACTGGTTGTCCCCTATTTTTAAACTTGTCATGCAAAACTATACATATAAATTTATATGTTTTACTAGATGTACATTTTTAAGTTTTTACTAGAGACACGGAGACAAACATGTCTGAAAACAGTATGTATTATATAAAGATCTAATCTCAAAAATTAGAAGTTAAAAGATGGCCATATGGTATATGTAAAGTTTAATTCACATCTTGACTCTACACAGGCAGCATGAGTGCCTACCTACGTTAACTATCACCTAACAGAAAAAAATATTACAGTACAGTGATCCCTCTCTATATCGCTTCGACTTTCGCGGCTTCACTCCATCACGGATTTTAAATGTAAGCATATCTAAATATATATCACAGATTTTTCGCTGGTTCGCGGATTTCTGCATACAATGGGTCTTTTAATTTATGGTACATGCTTCCTCAGTTTGTTTGCCCAGTTGATTTCATACAAGGGACGCTATTGGCGGATGGCTTAGAAGCTGCCCAATCAGAGCATGTATTACGTATTAAATAAAACTCCTCAATGATATACAATATGCTTCCTGCACGGTGCTTGATTGTTTGCTTTTCTATGTCTCTCTCACTCTCTCTGCCTGACGGAGGGGGTGTGAGCAGAGGGGCTGTTTGCACAGAGGCTGTTTGCCTAGAGGATATGGACGCTCCTCTAAAAAATGCCGCTTTATTGCAGTGCTTTGGCATACTTAAAAGCACAAAAGCACTTATTGATTTTTTTTATTGTTTGCTTTTCTGAGCGCTCTCTCTCTCTCTGAAATTCTCTGCTCCTGACGCGCGCACTCCTTTGAAGAGAAGATATATATGCATTCTTTTAATTGTGAGAAAGAACTGTCATCTCTGTCTTGTCATAGAGGACAGTTTAAACTTATGACTAAAGGGTGTTATTTCATATCTAGAGGGCTCTAATAATGTTAACAGTGTGGGAGAGTTTATAAAGGCTTAAAATACATAAAAATAACCATACAAACATATGGTTTCTACTTTGCGGATTTTCATCTATCGCGGGGGGTTCTGGAACGCAACCCCCGCGATCGAGGAGGGATTACTGTACTGATAATTTTTGGATGTTTTTTTAAATTTCTCTGGGTCCATTTGGCACATTTTCTTAATTTTTTATACTTTAAATAGGGTTTTGAACTTGGTGTCAAATCATTCAGACAGTTTCTGAATTATTTCATTTTTTGACCTGCTGCCATCTTGGTTTTGTTGTGGGTTCCTCAATTTTGGTTAGAGCTTTGTTAATAATATGTGACAAATGAATGTGTGATGTCACCATTGTAACAGTATAAAGGTCAGCGCTGTGCACTTCCTGATTGCTCAAGATACTGGTTAACATGTAAAAGAAGTTTGGTGGTGTTAGGAATGTGTTTTTGACTCTGAGCTTTGAAACTTTTTGCGTGTTTTTTCAACTCAGTTTTGGTATTATGTATTGGATGTTTGTTTCCTTCAGAATATAGTATTTCTGCAATGAGCCCTGTTTGTTATTTTAATTATGACTTTTGGGACATCCGTCTCCTGCTCAGTGTTAGAATACTTTCTCTGACTATTTCCATCACTGGCAGAACAAGTTCAGCAATGTAACGGTGTGGGTCCTGCTCCATACTCCCTCCTCCAATTTTGGGAGCTTCATGAACCCAACACCATCAGTAATGTAACCGGATGATCTGTGCAAATGGGGACAAAACATTCTTGGTGTAATCAGAAGGTGCAAAGTGCTTTTATTAAAAAAACCAAAAGTGTCTAAATAAATAGTGCAGATCTCCATAGTTCCATAAATAAATAATCCATATAAATGAGGTGAAAAAAGTGGAAGTTAAAAATCAATAAATAATCCTTTAAAACAAGGTTAAAATCAATGGGCTGGTAGAAATTCTTTATAAAAACCTGGTGCCTTCTCCTTTTAACTGGTGGCTCTCCTGCTTCTCCCATGTGGGTCTTGCAACAGGGGAGTCACCCTATCCGCAGGTGCAGCTGACTCTCCTACTGGTCTGTTAGCCTTCCGTCCCCTGGCTATGTACAACCCACTCACTAGGTTCCCCCAACAGCCAGGGTGCTCATCCTGGGGCTGTCCATGCCAGGCCTCCTCGACTCGCTGCCTTTTCGGCCATACGTGGCAAGGTGTCCTTACTCCCGGTCACTCCAGCTCTTTGGAACCACTCAGCTGGAGCAACTGCTTCCTACAGCTCCCACCGAGTGTCAGCCAAGCACTCCTTCCGGGGCTCTACTCCCAGCTGCCTGCATTCACCAGCGAGCCTGCTCGCTCGCTTGCTCCCGCACTGGCTGTTACAGCCTCCTGCCTTTTTCTCTTCTTAACCTCCATCTTCTGTTGTTTTTCCTTTCCTTTCCCTCTCTTGTGCCAGCCTGTACTCTGTGCACACAGTATCTCAATCACACACCACAGGAAGTCAATGAAGCAATTGAGAACAATCACACCTTCACTTGCAGTTGTGTCTCGCCCCAATTACCTCATCAACTCACCATGGATGTGCAGGAGCACCCACGGAGACTTGACATGGCCAATGGATTATTTAAAAGCCATTCTTTCGGAGCTGCGGGCCCACTATGCCACAAGCAAAAGAAAAAATCACAAAATGATCGCAAAAATAAAATGTTCTCAAAAATAATGAACAGAATGATCACTTACAGAGAGAAAAATTCAAACACTTCAGGAACACATCAGCTTCCTTGTATTTGATTTCTGAATATTATTATTTTTTATTTTCATACTTGATATATTTTGTTCTTACCACAGTGAAGTCATTGTATTGCTATTTCAAGTTTGTTTGCTATGGGCACTGCCATTCTAGTGGTTGTTTTATGGCAGCTGAGGCCTTGTTGAAACAAATTGCATCTATCGCCAGTCATTACATTGAGTGCTTCCTGACTCATGATGTTGCCTGATATAAAAGAAGGTTGAGCAATGAAAGATAGTCCAAAATTAAAAACTTTTAAAAGAGGAGTTTGTTGCTGCCCTGCGGAAACAATCTATGCAATAAAGGGGCAAAGTTCGCAGTCACACACTCACAGTGGACCAAAACACAATAAGCGTAATGAGCACATCTTTAGAATAAGAGACAGAACCAAAGGAAACCTGTGCAGACATGAAACAAAAGTGAAAACTCAACACAAATGGTGGATTCATGGACTTATGAGAGACCACAGGATAGGGTTGTATATATATATATATATATATTGTCACATACGTGTGTTTAGGAGACAGCTAAAGGGCTTGAATACATGTAATTCCATGCCAGACCAGGGGGTGGCGAAGTGCACCAATTTTCCCTCTCAATCTTTTGCAGACCATTCTAGGGAAATCCCACCTGGCTCTGGGGCAGTCAATGACGTCACTTCCGGTTCCGGTATTGATGACATCACTTCCTGTACTGGCCTTTAAAGCCACCATCTTGTCTCCAGAGAATCAGTTCTGTTTTGAACTCTGTTGAATGAACATGTCTTTGCTATTTAATCAGTTTTGTAGCCGGGAAAAATTATACAGGTGGCTGCCGAACCTTCCTAATGCTTGATGGTCATTTTTATGACAATCTATACAGTATATATATATATATATATATATATATATATATATATATAAATCAATGCAGGTATGTTACCTATTGAATTCATTAAGAACAGGAACCAGAAATATCTGTGAGCTTATGGGAGAACAATTAATGCAGGGTTGTTCTTTTGCTAGAAATTCCTATACGGAATATCATTTTTCTTGCCCTCAAAAGAGCCATAGTTTTCCTATTTTGAATTGCCTTAAATAATGGGTAATAAGATAGTGTAAGGTGTGTCATTATTTAAGTAAGACAATAATAAGCTTGAAACAATCCACCTCAACAACATGCTGCTTGCAAAACATTCCATTCTGGCTCCATAAACACACAATAATTATTTACTCCTCTCGGCTTCCAAAGCCGACTATTGCTTTACTGCACGTCTGTATAATCCCTCTTGTGCCACAGGGCATCCATCTGTTCAGTTCCTTTTACAGGGTCAGAGGGAGTTATAACCGACTCCAGCAACATCAACACTGAGGAAGGGATCTGCCCTGGACAGAATGCATGTTTTTGCAAGAAAACTTAACGCATACTGCGACACTGAGCCAGTTGTGCTTATTCAATATGGGGTCATTAGGAGCTTGGGACCTTCCCCATTTTTTTGTAGGACACATAAGAACTTTTTAACTCTCTAAATAATTTACCTCTAACACAATCTTAGGTGAAAGGATATTATAAAGATGTTGATTTGTAAAATGGATTGCAGTCGGCTGCTAATAACATCAGCAGTGTTTCTGTCATATTTGCCTATAAAAAATAAAAGAAAATCATGGTGTTGATTATACAGTGTACTTGCTGTAGGTGTTCCTTCAACTTTCCATCCAATTTTGAATCTGCTTAATACATGCAGGGTTGCTAAAGGCCAGAGCCTTAAATGGAAACATTAGGGGAAAGGTGAGAACAAACTATGGACACATTCAGCTATACAGGGCTTATTTAGCCTAACATGTATTTGGTGTTTTCTACCAGTACACAGGAAGAATATGCCAATTTTGTATAGACAGATCAGATGAGGACTCACACTGTATATGGACACATAAGTTCTCTCTAGTGTGATTCTTGTACCCAAAACACCAAAACAGTCCAAGAAAATACTAGGAAGGGCAGTTTATTGAATAACACAAGTTACAAAGGAGATTAAGGTAGGAGAATTAAACACACAAAAGAACAAAGTCTAGGGTCCTTCTGGCCCTGCCTACATTCCTCAGGACTGTCTACCCCACTACATAAGTATAACTGACTTTCCTCCCTTCCAGACTTCCTCTTTAATAATGCGCTGGCCTCTTTTTCCTCCCTGCCAGAAGCTCCTCTCCCAACTCCAAGCTTATCCAGGGGTAGAGGGCCTTATAAGGTTCATCCAAGGATAACCCCATATATTTCAGGGTCACCTCTACTTCCACAGAGAATGCACTTCCCATGAGCCTCTGTGGGTACCTGAATCATGACAGCAAATTAATACTGTTGACCACTAGCACCCTGTTCATTTACTGCTCTATTACAGTCCATTCCCACATGAAGACCTCTTTCCATGGCATCCTGGATGAGTTCTAATGTCATGTCCAGGATGTGAGCAGTTCTTACTGCCATACAGCTTAATATAAACATTGTGAACTGGTGCCAAGTGAAGACCAGGGCTGTAGTGAAGAGAGGCCTGGTAAAATGAAAGAGAAGTGGGTAAGTGCATTTCTATAGGAAATAGGAGGACAACCCCCCAAGACATTCAGTAGGTATTTCTGACCTCTTTGCTTTTATGGACAACTGTTTAAGGCTTAAAAGTCCCTCCAATCATTGCACTTGAGGTCAAATGCTGAGTAGGAGAAGGCTTCAGCTGGTTCAAGGAAGAGTTTCAGCGCCGTGTGTGAGAAATGTGAAAGGGGGATTGAGGAAGGGTCCTATTGTGTTCTAAGGGGGAAGGGCAACTCTGGCAAGTATCAGGCATGCAAATCTAATAGAAAGGCCCAGTTGGGCACCCAGGATTTTGTTTTTTAAGTAACACTCCTTGTATTGTCTCCTTCCTTATGATTTTTATTTTTTTAATCAGCTCCTTGTTTCTTACACACTGACCAGTTTGGCATTGTTTCTGGGCTTGGAAATGGCACAAGCACACCCGTATTGCTCACAATACAATTCAATTTTGAATTCTAGGAAATTTTACGATTATTTATACTCATTCCATTATGTTCTGTCTTTTTTGGCAACTGTATTCACAAATACAAGATGGCTTCTTTTTGTAATTTTCCAATTCACAAGTAATTGACATTACCAGATGCATTTCAGTTGTCCTGATTAGCTATTTAAAATTCACCTAACTTGCAAGTTTTGGAGGATTGGTGGAAAGTACGATAGGCCTCCTGACTTGTACATCTTGCTTTTTTGACATTCCTTGTTCCCTACCAACCAGATGCTTCTTTCTAATTTGGTTAAGATACAGAATTTGATAAATTAAATATATAATTGAACAGGACTTACCTTTCTTTTATTGGCTCATCATTTTATTATGGCCATAATTTTGTAAGACAGAGTTTGTCAAAAGTATTTCTGTTTAGTAATAAAAAGTTAGATATGCTGCTATTATAAAATTGGCATATTCTTTTAATAGTTTAGAAATATAAACTTGATAACTCATCTCTCTCTATATAAAATCCAATGTCTGTCCGTCTGTCTGTTCGCTTTTCATGAGAGAACTACTTAACGGATTTAGATCGGGGGTTTTTTTTGTAAAATTTGCTTGAACATTCTGGTTGATTTTGCAACCTCTCTCATTGCGCTATATATCATAGTTCGTGGTACCGATTTATTTGCATGAATCCGAGAGAGACACAGCGGGCCGAGGAAAGGAGGGCAGTGACCTCCTTACTCACACACCAGCCTAGGGGTGTACCTTACCTCCGCTTAGCTAGCAAATGAGAGAACTACTTAACGAATTTAGATCAGGTTTTTATTATAATTTGCTTAAACATTCTTTTTGATTTTGCGACATCTCTCATCGCGCTAAGAATCATAGTTCGCTTGCAGGAGTGATATATTCACTTGATTATAGTAAGGCAGCTTCAAGTTGAACATAAATATAATTTCAGATGGACTGTATCAAAATGGAATTTGGAGACTTTTATTGAATTTAGTTTGTTTAATCACTTAGTTATGCTAGCACATAACTTTAGTTCAATTGAGCTAAAATGTTTTACTGCTTATTTTCATTTGTACTCAGAATTTGATGCTTCTTGTTTCAGTGCCCAACAATAGTTGAGGATCATTGATGGATTCTACTTGCCCTGACAATGCTTTTCCTGCATTGCATTGTCGATGAGACCTTTCACTATGTTCAACTGTACTATGATAAGCAGGGAAGAAGTTCAAGTGTGAATACAGAAAACAAATCTTTAGTGACATGTTGCACTTCATGGCTTTGTATTCCTGCAGCAGGTTGTCAGCTAGCTGGACGCAGTTTGCTGCTCTGTAGATACCAAGAACATTCTCAACAACATCATTACATGCCTTCCATATGATTTACTCTGGTCCCACTGGTAGACCTCCACATCACTTGTCGTTGATGATGTGTCTGATCTGTGGACCAATGAAAATGCCTTCCTTAATCTTGTCATCAGTTATCTGATGTATCAAAATCCCACACCTTCCCTCTTAATCTCATTCATGAATTATTTTATCAGTCCAAATTTTAGATGAAAAGGAGTGGTTTATGAAGCCACATGTTTTTGCGCTTGAATAAAATGCACATTGAGCAGCCAGTTCTTTTATATGTAATGAGACACTTTAGCATGGCTGTCCCATTCATAAATTTGCTAGCTGCATTCTTAATAGCAGTGCCACTGCTTTTAAGTCACCACAGATGTTTCAGTTGCAGTTGTTGTACTATGTAATATATACTTAAAATATGACAGGAAATCACAAAAATAGGTGATTGTAATAAAACAGTACATGGTAAGGAAACTTAAAGATGATTCTTTTGTGACCAGCAGGACAAAATCCATAAAGTCCACCTAAAAGTGTTCAAAAGTCAAACTCATTGTTGTCCATTTAGCAAATGCAGTTGTCCTTCTTCAAATTTCAGTTGAATTAATTTCAACAATTTGTAACAAATCTGCCTGCCACGCCAAAACGGGTTGATCGTTACCGCTAACCTGTCCTACTTTAAAGCAGATGATAAAAGGCTAGGTCAATATCGCACCCTGCAGTGCACCCTCGTACACACCTTTTTTAAATGTTCAGTTCAAACTGAGCATTTACAGTACGAGAGAAAAAAAATAGCTAGTGGTCAATATCCATAAACAGGAGGAGAAAAGAACAATAACAATCACTTTCATCTGTCCCCACCAACCCAAAAATAACCCTTATACATGCTGATACAATATATATATATATACTAGCAAAATACCCGCGCTTCGCAGCGGAGAAGTAGTGTGTTAAAGAAGCAATGAAAAAGAAAAGGAAACATTTTGAAAATAACGTAACATGATTGTCAATGTTATTGTTTTGTCACTGTTGTGAGTGATGAGTGTTGTTGTCATATATATATATATATAAATATAAATATAAATATATATATTATATATATATTTACACACACACACAAACATATATATATACATATCTATACATATACACATACATATACATACACACATACATACATACACACATACATACATACACACACATATATACACACAAATACATATATATATATACATACACACACACATATATAAACATATATATACATATACATACATATCTACATATATACACACACAGCTATTTCAGGATATTAAAACGGATGACTCCGCTCTTACTAAGTCTGCGTGGATATTATGAACTATCGTATTTGTTCAAGTTCTATTTAAATTTTAAATAGAAGGAATTTTTATTTAGTCGACAGAAATATCTTTGGTAGGAATGGTAAAAACAGACAGGAATATTATTCCTGAATAAATCAACTCAAACCTTAAACAACTTATAATATTTTGCTCTCCATAAAAATATATCCTGTCTAAATTATACAAGTTAGAAATAAAGTAAACATTAAAAGAACAAACATTCAAATTTCTTTACTCTTATGTAATTTTATATTTTATAAAAATAAACTTAGATTTTAAATATCCCAAAAGATTTTGCTCTCCATAAAAATATATCCTGTCAAAATTATACAAATTCAAATATGAACATGCTGCATAACAAAACCTAGAAATATAAATAAAATGTGTTCCTTTCAGCAATAACAAATCAAATCATTCAGTTGTCTTTGCTCATATGTCATTTTAGAGCTGGACGCCTGGCATCTTTTTTTGGCAACAGGTTCGTTTCTGTTTGGTGTGAGGTTCTGTGTTGTGGAGATTCTCAGGATGGATTGCAGGTGCTCATCAGTGAGGCGACTCCTGTGTGCTGTTTTGTTAGTCTTTATCACTGAGAAGAGCTTCTCACACAGATATGTGCTACCAAACATGCACAAGGTTCGAGCCGCATGTAGACGGACTTTTTGTTCTTCAAAGTCACCAAAGCGCCGTGCAAACTCAGTGCGCTCAGTTTATCAGCAAAGTGCGATTTGGGAACACCGTAGTGACGACTTGGTTTAACATTACTTGGCAACAGGGAAAGTGGGGCAAGTGGTTGTGTCTCCCATAAAAGCAGCCTCAATTGAAATCACTTTGTGATTGTGCACGGTAAAAACGTCCGCTGAAGTGTCAGATTCTTATTTAATTCTTCTGCTTTCTGTATCTTCTGCATTGCATTCAGGTCTTTCAGGTTACCCTGATGTTTTGTTTTATAGTGCCGTCTTAGATTAAATTCTGTAATTACAGCCACATTAGCTCCACAAATGAGACACACGGGTTCAGTAAACATATACTCAGCCTCCCATCGGTTTTAAAGGCTCTATTTTCAGAATCAACTTTTCTCTTCAGCATCGTGTGAGCTAGCTTCGCAATAACTTGCAGCATCTTAAGGTAGACTTGATTAACGCGTAACTGTTCGGCAAGGCAGCTGAAGCGCTGCATTATGGGATCTGTAGTTTATTGTGTTACCAGCGCTTCATATACCCGGCTTTAATAACAATAATACAGTATATAAAATGATCTCGGGCGGATATAATTACGCCGGGCGGATGTGGCCCGCCCCTTGAGTTTGACACATATGGACTAAATAGAACTTGAAAAGATATATTTTTTCAAATGTGATCGCGCAATTCAGATAGAGTTGACCAAGCACTACAGCCTGCATGCCTCAATAAGTCATCCTCCCTCGCCTTACTTTTTCCCGTTCATCTAATGAATACACTGAGTATGGCTTTACCAAAACAATCATTGATGGCGAATAAAGTATCCATTATTCGAGTATGTAGATCGGGATATATATATATATACATATATATATACCCGCGTATCAGCGGAGAAGTAGTGTGTTAAAAAGCTAGAAAAGAAAAGGGAACATTTTAAAAATAACGTAACATGACTGTCAATATACAGTATTTGTTTTGTGAGTGTTACTGAGTGTTGCTGTCATCAAGGATTTGATTATCATTATTTCTTTCAATCAGGTTCGTATTTGTAGGATGTGTTGTGTTCAAGTTACATTCCGTGTTTGTCAATCGTTGTAAAGATGACAGGTTTCATTCATCGATTCGTTTCTTACTGCATCAATAAACAGCTCGCCTTCTTCTTTATCTGAGACCTGACACACTGCATGCACGGGTTTTTTTTACACTGTCTTCCTTTAGCGGACATTGACTTTTTCCAACGTGTGCTTTGTTTCCGCAGTAGTTGGATTTATGAATATGCTTGTATGTATGAGACGCTTCATATTTTTTGCTGCCTTTTCAATTGTGTAATTCGGTTTTGTTCAGCTCTTTGGAACTGTTGCCTTTTATCTGTGCACTGCGCCAGTTCACGTGAGCCGCCGGTGTACATGCATCGAAGGTTCCCAGCTGTGCTGGTGCCATCTCGTGCTATGTCCATGGCTGTATTTAATGTTACCTTAGTCCTGGCACTTAAAACTTTCTCTCGTTTCGCTGAGTTTGTGTCAAACACCACCCTGACCATCTCATCTTCCTCTCCATAAACACAGTCCTTCACCCGTGAATATTTAGTGGAGTTTGCTATTGGATTGCCGCTGACGGACGGCCTTATATGGGCAGGCACTAAATTACAAATGCCAGCGGCAGCCTGTCTATGAACTTAATTTAAAGTGTAGGGTTTACATCGTGCTTTGTTTCAAGTAGCAGAACTCATGAATATGGTTGTATATGTCACTCGCCGCTTCTTATTGTTTCGCTGCCTTCTCAATTATATAATGCATGTTTTCTTCAGCGCTTTTTTGAGGTCTTCCTGGTTTTCTATGTACTGCGTGATTACGTGGGAGGCGTGATGATGTCACACGAAACTCCGCCCCCACGGCGTTGAAGCTCATCTCCATTACAGTAAATGGAGAAAAACTGCTTCCAGTTATGACCATTACGCGTAGAATTTCGATATAAAACCTGCCCAACTTTTGTAAGGAAGCTGTAAGGAATGAACCTGCCAAATTTCAGCCTTCCACCCACACGGGAAGTTGGAGAATTAGTGATGAGTCAGTGAGTGAGTGAGTGAGTGAGTGAGTGAGTGAGGGCTTTGCCTTTTATTAGTATAGATATATATATACTAGCTGGAGTACCCGGCGTTGCCTGGGAATCTATAACCGGTGAATTTACCAAATGAAAGAAACAGAACATAGAAATAGAACAAAAAAAATTTGTGGATTAAATTTTATCATAATAGGTAATATAAGTGGTTATTCCAGAGCCTTTGGATACAGTATATTTTTTGTTTTGCCTTGTGGTGCGAAAATGAACAAATTCTGAGGATTGCCCACACTAGAACATGATACATGGAGTTGTGCGTGTGAAAAGCATGGATTTTCATGGTTTGTTTCAATTACGACAGTATTTGCAGGACTTGTGTTGAAGTGAAATTCGGCATCTGTCAAGCGTTGTAAGCATACAACCGTTTTCATCAATAACTTCACATACAGCTTTTGAGAGTTTAAACATTTATAAACATCAAAGTGTCCACTACTGAAATCGTCATCTGTGAATCTAAGATGTTTAAGAGGCATTGGCGGTTGTCGAAAGGTATAAAATATTTGGCCATTTCGGTACAAATGAAAGCGACAACCGAACAATTCAGCGGCAGCCATCAACTCACATGCAGAACCATAGGTGAAGGGCTTAAGTATTTCACTCTTATAGTGCCCCTGTGTAGTATAATTATCTCCTGTACCGTCATCAGTCCACACCTTGAACATGTCCCAGTCATTCAATACATAAGACGCAATGTTCCTCTGGATATCAAGAGTGAGCCTGATATGGCCGTGCAATATGTAACAAAGAGAATGGAAAAGGCAGGCGCAATCTCCGGGCATAGAAACCACTCGGTAAGTGACAGTTCTTTGATCGATGGTGATCACCTCGATAGACATGCTAATGGGGGTACGGTTAGAATGATAAAGGACATGGGTACCTGAACAATGTAAAGTAAGTCTAAAATACCTACACAATAATTATAATCGTAATAAACGAACAATAAAACAGCGGAGAAGCCGTGGATTAAATAAAAAGGCTGTAGTTATCAGCAGGGAGACGTGAATCCCATGGTGAAGCAAGGAAGGGAATGTAGAGACCGGAGCAACGGACGGCCTTATATAGGCAGGCAGCCAACAACATGGGAGGCATTGGGACTGCAGGAATGAGCCTGTCAAATTTCAGTCTTCTACCTACACGGGAAGTTGGAGAATTAGTGACTTTGGAAAGTTCAATATGGCGGCCAACAGTGGCGTCATACCACTGAAATAAGTACGTACATCTGTTTCGGTTAGCGCAGGGAAGCCGCCTACCAAATTTCGTAAAGATGGGGCCATAAATAAGAAAGTTCAACATGGCGAACGTTGTCGACCGTTATGACCGTTACGTGTAGAATTTCGAAATGAAACCTGCCTAACTTTTGTAAGTAAGCTGTAAGGAATGAGCCTGCCAAATTTCAGCCTTCTACCTACAAAGGAAGTTGGAGAATTAGTGATGAGTGAGTGAGTGAGTGAGTCAGTGAGGGCTTTGCCTTTTATTAGTATAGATATATATATATATATATATATATATTGTGGCATCCGGCCGGGGCGCCCAAGTGCCTGTAGAAACCTGGAGCCCAGCACTTCCGCCACACCAGGAAGTGCTGGGGGGTATAAGACAGGGGACACCCGGAGGGCTTCTGGGTGCGCAGCCAGCACTTCCGCCACACTGGGGCGTGTCTGCGGAGGAATGCCGGGAAGCAGCTGGAGCCCATCCGGGTTCCTATATAAGGGGCCGCCTCCCTTCATTCAGTAGCGGAAGTTGGGTGGAAGAAAGACGGAGCTGGAGAGAGGACTGGAGGTGGCCAGAAGGCTATTGGACTGTGTGCCCTGGACATTGGAGGAACGGTGCAAGAGGCACTGGGGAGTGCACGAACTGTAAATATTACTGTAAATAAACGTGTGTTGGGTGAACATACGATGTCCGTCTGTGTGTGTCCGGGCCGTCTTCCACAATATATTTACAGTACATATACAGTAAGAATATCACTCCTCCAGTTCCCCTTCCGAAGCTCACATGTAAGGAGAGAAAACAGCCTAGAAGAAGACAGGAAAATCAAATGAAGCAGATCAGCATCTGCCTGGGCCATGTGAAGAAGTCCTGGAGCTTCTAAAGACCTGACTGTTAGGTGGAAGTTGATGATTCTCTTTTGATTTGTGAATTGGCGTTCCACTATTTCCCACGGACTCAGGTGAGCTTCACGAAGACCTTATTGTTCTTTATCATGGCGCTGGCTGACTGTATAGTTTCTTACAGTTAAGACTTTCGCTGCTTGGGGTCGACATCCATTTATACTCTTCGTTTCACCTGCTGCCAACAGGGGCTGGAACTTTGGACTTACATGTGAGCTTGGGGAAGTGATGATATTCATACTGTGTATATATATATATTTTTTTTTTGTATCGGCATGTATAAGGGTTATTTTTGGGTTTAGGGGGACAGATGAAAGGGATTGTTATTGTTTTTTTCTCCTCCTGTCTTTTACTGTGATATAATATATTTCTCCGTGTTTATGGATATTGACCACTAGCTATATTTTTTCTCTTGTACTGTAAATGCTCACTTAGCAGGCATTTTACAGGGACGTACTGCAGGGTGTGATATTGGCCTAGCCTTTTATCATCTGCCTTAAAGTAGGACAGGTTAGCAGTAACGATCAACCCGTTTGGGCATGTCGGGCAGAATTGTTACAAGTTTGTTTATGTAGTATATAACTTGAAGAAAAGTGTGCTGTATTAAGATTTAAGCCCTGAGGGCCTAACTGGATGTAACATGGCCACACTCCTTGCCTGCCGACATCAGTGGTATACTTTCAAACTCCACAAAAGTGAAGAGCTGCGTTTTATGATTTATCTGTTATCAAAATCAAGGTTTAGTCAAACATAAAGTAATATTCCTAAGCATGCTGAATCTAATTCATTGTCATGGGGGCTGCTGTCTCTCCTCGTAGCACTGCACACAAGGCAGGAACTAACCCGCATAGGTTACCAGGCCATCACAGATTCATTTAAACATGCTTTATTTTAAAAAAAAAACTTTCTACAAAATAAACTAAAAGGCTGAATGACCACAGTGATGCAAAGTTACATTTTTGAGCAAAGAATTTTAGGGTTTTTTTTTTATGCCATCAAGTTAAAAATTGGAGTTAAGGGGTGGAAGTGTCAAACACTTGAAAGTAGCCAAAAATATTATGTTTCTTTAATAAATAATTCTAGAGTTATTATTGCTTGGCTCTTTAAATTTTGAACAATTATTGAAAATCACCTAATCAGTCAAATTGTATTATATAGTATTTTCTCTAACAGGCACAATCAAACATGTGCAGTCAAAAGACAAATATGACTTGTGAGACGTGTTTAGGTTTCCCCTAAGTAAGTACTGCATTAACAAAATGATATAAGAATACAAACAAAAAAATATATAAATGAATTAAATAAAATAAACAGCATTAGCTATTTCTATCAAATGTTTTCATTTTCAAACCTAATTTCTCCAAAACAGAATCTGCTGGTAGGATCAACCTAATACTAAGGCAGTTTTGGAGTCACCAAGCAATGTAATCTTTATTTGAACCCAGAGAGAATGAGTAAACTCTACTAGACAATGCCCAGTTCAGGACCTCAACCTACGACTGGACTCTGGGAACTGCACCACCATGCTGCCTTTTCGTGGTAAATCTATATGAATAAAGTTAAGAATGTTGGCCTGTATTTCCAGGCATCACCTGAGAATGGCTCGAATGGTTTACATGAAATTTGACTATGTATATGTATTTATCTTGGTCACGGTCAGAGTACAGACTACATTTTTTCCTCCCTGACTCTACTGGTAGCTTCTTCGAGAAATTTTGCTATGTGGCACATTATTTTCTTACATTTTTAAGTCCCAAATCAAGGATGCATAGAAAAAGATTGTAATGAAAGTTTAGGGGTAAATTAAAGGTAGACCCACTTCAATGTGTACACATCACCTTGGTACTGCCCTCAGGGGCAAACTAGTGGACTTCGACAGTTAAAGAGTTTCAACGAGGATATAACCTGTTGGATCTCGTCATTCACATTCTGGGGAATAAACTCAATATTTTTTCAATTTCTTTTTTATCCATATTCAAATAATATGCCTTCTAGAACGAGAACCAATTTAAATACAAGAAAAGTTGATGTCAGAAGAAAGTGTCTGATGTGGAATTCTGAAAGCCAAGAGCAGCGAAACAACTGTGTAGCTGCCAACCGCCAGAGGAATGCTCAAGAAAGAGAGGCGAAAAGCCAAGAGGAATGATAACTGCACCAAGTTTCAAATGGAGAATGTCATATACAAAAAAGAGGACAAGAAAGCTACAAGGGATGCTCACAGCGCGTGGATACTGATCAGGAGATGCACACTTGGGCAAGGCAGGCAGAGATTCTAGAGGAAGAGTCCCAGCAGCTGGAAACTGGCTCTGTGACACACACCTGAATCAGGGAGGACGAGAGTGTAGAAGAACGCACACTGATCAACCAAGACATTTGGAGTTAAGACAAGCAGAGTCCACTCAGAGTGTGTTCATCTGGTTTGGTTAAAAAGTGAAGGACAAAGAATTACTCGTGTGTTTAAGGCCTCAAGTCATTTGGATCATTAGGAAATATAAGAATGACCTGACATGACGGAGTTAAAACACTAATATGCCATAAAATTAAATAAGCTGTAATATTGAAAAGGACTGGTTTTTAATTATGCATTTGGGTTGTAACAAAAGCCTGCGGCCACTGTGGTCCTAAAGGGGCGGATGTTACTTACCACTGGTGTAAGGCGTGTCCAACATTTAGTGTCTGCTTGAGAAGTAAATGTCTTCAGCTATAACTCTCTATATGATTATGCTTCTGCATCAGACATTGGTTTCATGGACCAAATTTGCCAGAACAATTGGTTGACACCATTTTTATAAATAGCAGTATAACTATTATCTCAATATAAAAAATGTTTACAAATTTCTGTAAAAATAATATTAATATTCATACGTTATAAGCTGGAATACTTATTAATTATTCAAGAAATTAAATCAAATGCTGTTTATTCTCCCTACAGTTTTTGAAGTTGTAATCTGTCCATTATTGAAGGGTAACTCAGTTAGCAAGCATTATAAGGAAAGAAAGCACTGAGGTGGATAGGATTTTAAGAGTGCACTGCCTGAATTGCAAAAAATATTAATGGTCTGATACCTTTTTATCCTAATATACTTAGTAATTCTTATTTCTCCTCCAAACTCCGCCATCCTTTTCAGGTCCACAACCACTCTCATCAGCCATCTAAAGTGAGCTTTGTTGCTTCAATTCTTACAACACCTTCAGTGCAACATACTAAAGGTAACAGTTTGATGTCAAAGGAACCCAGAGATTCACTGCGTCCTCATGATATGATAAAGTCACACGAATCTGTAGAAAATGTAAGGTTAGTAAAAAGTATAAGGATTATCCATTTATTGTTTATTGAAGTACTAGGGTGTTAGCCATTTTGGATGTAGTGAGAAGTCAAGCAAAATGACACATTTTATTGGCTAACTAAAAAGATTACAATATGCAAGCTTTGAAAGCAACTCAGGCCCCTTCCTCAGGCAAGACGTAATACAGAAACTGGAGTTCCCTATGTTTATATGGACACCAGGACAGATACAACATTGGGAAACCTTTAAGTGAGGCATCTTAAATGTAAAAAATTAATAGACCTCTTCAGGCTGGTTCATTAAGCAAGAGAGGAGAACAATATATAGGCAAGATCTCTGGATAAGATAACTAACTGTCCAACAAAATATTCTGAAGTTTCTGATGAGATTTTCAGTACAATGTGGGTCTGTAGTCAGGTTGTCTGGGTCAGTCTGAGAGATGCAAACAATCCTCCTATCTGGCCATAAAACCCTTGTCTCCATTCAAACCATGTTGTAATGTATTAAATTTTAGCATGAGTTTCACTTCCCATTATTTTCTCTCTTGCTGTGTTCTAAAGTTGCCCATAAGCACTGTGACTTTAAAGTCCCTCTCACAGTGTCCATGGCCGCTACAGGAACATCTGTGTTTCCATGCTTGATGTGGAACCTGTGTAAATTCATTCTCTGGCGGAGTGTTTGTCCAGTTTCTCCCACAAAGAGTGCAGTGTCAGGACATTTCATACAGAGAATGAGGTAGACCACATTAGATGATCTGCAGGAAAATGATCCTTTTATGCGATGTTCTAGTCGGCAGTGTGGTATAACTATACGGTCTGTATTATAAATGTGAGCACATGTTTTCCATCTTTTCTGTAGGCAGGGCAATGTGTTTATTGAAGAAGCTGAATGGTGCTAATTTCTATGTCAGCTTTTGAATGTGTACTAGTGTTTGATGTGTAAGTGTATAAAAATGGAGTGACAGCATGTATCTTGCAGATAACAGCATTCCTTGTTTATAAGTTCTGAATTCCTGTTTAGAATGGTCACAACATACTTGTATAATGGAGAAAAGAAGGAACTTAATCCATTGCTGCAATATTTGTTTTGGACTTTGACAATCGTCAGGCAAATCTAATCATGTCATCTTTCTAATTCTCTCTTGACTGGCCAACACCTAAAACACTCTGTGTTTGGTATGAAAACATAATGGAACTAATTGCATATGACTTGTTTTATCATTAGAAGCAGTTCAGACCTGATAAAACCAGAAGATCAAAGTGGCTTGTGGTAAACATCTAGAATGACCGCTTACAAATGCATTGGGTACAGTATGTTTATGTGTAGATTTAGTCTTAAAAAGTCTAGTGTTTTTCATTAATCCTGTAAATCTTTTCTAATATCAAGAAATTATATTCTTACTGTATCAGCTATCTCCATTTGAGTTCATAATTGCTGTGCTCAGATTGTTATTTAAGTGTCTCTCTTGACTATTTGACTCTGAGAATTTACAGTTGATTCTTCTCCTTATAATTTAATGCATTTGATTTAGATTTAGGATTTGGGAAAGCCAGAGCCTTTAGATCAAAAGCTAATTTTGGATGGGATACCATGACATCCATCACCAAGCATATGCTTATATAGCAGAAGCCCTGGTTTTGCAGGTGAGAGATGGAGGCACAAATGCTGAATTGAGCTAATATTCTTCATAACAGTTTATTATTATTAACTTATATGGCTGACTCCTTTATCCAAGGTGGCTTATGACATTTCAGATACAATTCACTACGTTTCTTTTGTTTCTTCTACTGAAACACAGGGACTTGATTAGGGGCACACAGTGTCAGTAATGTGATTTGAACCCACAACCACAAGGTTTGAGGTCCAAAGTCCAAAGCTTTACCCACTCTGCCATACTTTTCATGCTACAACATTACCTGATTTTCACTTCCTGTGCTTCCCCCAACTTTTTCTTGCACCCCTGACACAACCTGGTGTATCAAATAAACTTCCCCATCAAGGTAAATCTGTTTTTTAAAAACACAGATTATTCACAGCTTTAAAAGAGCTTCATCTTATTCTGTTCATAAGAATTATTTATGAATGTCTAGATACCACTTTAGTTTTTTTTGTCCGGTACCCCCTGACTCACTGGTACGAGAAAACCCTCACAAATGATATACGACTAAATTCATCAAGCTTTTTTTGGGTAAGCCCGTATTTTTGGTCCTCTAGACCTGAAAACCTCTCATTTTTAGGTCATTTGTAAACTATATTTCGTGCAGAGAATTACACCCTTATGATAAAGGTGTCTTCAGCAAAAACGATCAGAAGGAGTTGAAGTATTTCATGCCACATTAGCTTACTGCAGGGAATTGTCCCCTAATGGGATACGAGAGATCAGAGTTACTCCTTTTCACAAAACATAAATAATGAGGATCAATAATATAGGCATCCATCCTCTAACCCACTGAATCCGAATACAGGGTCACAGGGGTCTGCTGAAGCCAATCCCAGCCAGCACAGGGCACAAGGCAGGAACCAATCCTGGGCAGGGTGCCAACACAAACAGGACACACACAAACACCAAGCCCAATTTAGAATCGCCAATCCACCTAACCTGCATGTCTTTGGATTGTGGGAGGAAACCGGAGCACGGACACGGGGAGAACATGCAAACTCCACGCAGGGAGGACCCGGAAGCGAACCCGGGTCTCCTAACTGCGAGGCAGCAGCGCTGCCACCGTGCCGCCCTAATATAGGCATGTGGAGTGTCAATTTGTGCTGTTTTGTGGTTGTTGGTCACATATTTTTGATATCTGATTCTTTATCGGTGGCCCTAGCCTTTTAAGAGCCAATGTTAAAACTGACAAATTTTAAACATATGCATGCAGGATATCATTTTTGAACTATTGCAATCGAGAATATTTGGACTTTAAACATTTAAATTGAAGCACAAATATTAATATTTCAAATATTTGATGCAACTGTTCTTGTTTATTATGTATGTCTACCTTCTGAAGTAAATCATTACACTTATGAACACTCTGAATTATGGTGGCTAATGGTAATTGAGACTTTTTAATCTTAGAAATCTGTAATTACTAACTATATTATTTACTTAAAGTAACAGTTTGTTTTTAAATATAATCAATCCCACAATATGAATACACACTAATGGAACTGTGCACACTTGACAGAAGTGTCATTAACCAGCTAAGAAACAAACAAATGTGGAGAAAACAAGCAAGCAAATTCCACTCACAGTGAATTAGAACCCACATTTCAGTGAACATCATACGAAAAGTTAGTTAAAAAAATCAAATAAAAATAAGCAATTTAATTAAGCAGACCTTGGATTGTCTAGACTGTGTTCATGCCCTTCCAAAAATGTTTAACCTCTTTTCATACCTAATTTTCAACAGATGGAAGAGATATGAAAAGTTGTACGCCGTGTGTTTACTTGTGCTGTTGGTGAGAACGTTTTTTTGTTTAGTAATTGATTATAATGGTCTGAGTCTTTTGGCCATATGACGTCCTGAGGAGAGAGTGGGAGTATCGAGAACAGCACATGCTGTACGCATTGCATGATATTTGTGGAAAAAGCATAAGGAGGTGCTTTTGAGTGTTCCTTTGTGGAAGAACAATTTTAGGATAATATAGCATTCATCATGAAGAAATAGCATAAAGGGTTAATAAATGTCAGAACGAGATAAAGATCAAGTGAACAACAAAATGTACACTGAAATATAAGAACTGGTTTAAGAAAAATACTGAGATGGTCAAGTAAATAAATAATTTACCAGAAGAAAGGTTGATGTAATAAACAAAATGTCCTGAAGGATGACTAAGAAATCAGCAAATGACCCATAACGAGAAAGGACAGTTGTTATATGCACAAAAATTTCAACTCAAAGGTATAAGAAGAACCAGAATATAATATAATGGACTTTTATTTTATATAAATCAATTGAGTGTAAACCAATGAACCAACCAGAGTAAAATATATTCATTGATTGACATTGTACGTAAATGTAATAGTTTATAAAATGAACCTGTATTCTTTGTTTCTCTGACCATTCAGACCATGCTGTACCAGACTGCTTTTCACGAATGCTCTATCTAAGACATTTTGCTGAGGAGTAATTAAAAGATACAATGAACAGCTTTTCTCCTGCCTGATTACTGATTCGTCCTGTTAGAGGACGTTTCTTTTTTTAATGAGATGTTAAATTTCGACCACACCTTCTGTCTTTTTCTGAAAAGATAAGTTTGGTATTTTTCAAGTTGAAGTTATTTCTTCACAATCATGGTATATGTTAATTTGCCACATAAGATTGTTTCTAAAGCAACAAATATCTTAAAAATGTAAAAAAATACCTAGCCTGGTTCTGCACATTTTTAGACTCAAGGTGAAGAGTACCTGGGTCAAAACATGAAAACAAAAGCCTTGAAACTTACTGAATACAGTCATGTGCTGATTTACGGCCTACCGAGTGAAGGTGATTCATACTTATGGCCGAGGGCCATAGGAAAACAATAGTGTAATAATGTTTAAGAAATTGCCAGAACCAGCTGTAATAATAAATCTTTCATCATCCATCCATCCATCCATCCATTATCCAACCCGCTATATATCCTAACTACAGGGTCATGGGGGCCTGCTGGAGCAAATCCCAGCCAACACAGGTACAAGGCAGGAAACAAACCCCGGGCAGGGCACCAGCCCAACGCAGGGCACACACACACACACACACACCAAGCACACACTAGGGATCATTTAGGATCGCTAATGCACCTAACCTGCATGTCTTTGGACAGTGGGAGGAAACCGGAGTACCCGGAGGAAAACCACGTAGACACGGGGAGAACATGCAAACTCCACGCAGGGAGGACCCGGGAAATCATCATCATCCATCCATTATCCAACCCGTTATATATCCTAACTACAGGGTCACGGGGGCCTGCTGGAGCAAATCCCAGCCAACACAGGTACAAGGCAGGAAACAAACCCCGGGCAGGGCGCCAGCCCACCGCAGGGCACACACACACACACACACACACACACACACACACACACACACACCAAGCACACACTTGGGACAATTTAGAATGGCCAATGCACCTAACCTGCATGTCTTTGGACAGTGGGAGGAAACCGGAGTACCTGGAGAACCCACGGGGAGAACATGCAAACTCCACGCAGGGAGGACCCGGGAAATCATTACTATTATTATTATTATTATTCTTTCAAAGGGTGTTATATTTTTTCTGACTCTTGTGGGGTAATTTTTATGTATTCAGCTCACACCACCACAACTGTTATGGTCCTGCACCTCAGTTTTGCCTTTTCAAATTTGTTGACAACCCATTAGCAGCAAATGTAAACCGTCCCCTTGGTGAAACAAGCTCATTTAGAAATGAGGAAACATCAATAAGTGCTGCTGATTGCTTAGGTGTCCCACCATTACCCACTTGTGAACCAACGATGGCAAACTGCAACCCACCAGTGGATGAGAAACACTGCCTTACACAGACTCATCATGCGGCCGCAAGATACAAAGATCACTTTGTTCCACTCCATAGTGGCAGTTAAAGTATTCCTACTGGTGACCCACACTGGACCCACAAAGCCTCAATTGCAATGATCTGTATACTTTGCGACCGACATATGAACAGTTTGACATAAGGCCAAATGACCAGTCCAAAATGGAGCCATAAATTGGTCCATGACTATATAAGCACTATGAAGCAACAACGGATTCCATTTTGTGCCTTACACATTTCTGAGGCATGACTTCAACAAAAAAAATAGATAGTACTTTTTATCACAGATTCTAGGTAATATTTTCTCTGGGAAAGGATACATTTCCTATTTACTTGTCTGCTTGTGAGTAGAGTTTTGCCATTCCCCACCCCTAATGCTAGCACACATACTGAATCATATGGAAGCTTATTCCTGCTACTCAAAACAAAAAATGTATTACATTATTTTGCAAGGTTATTGCTGTTATTATTGTGCAAGCTTTTGCTTCGGAAGTCTAGTAACAGTTGGTGAGAAAAATTGAGCACAGTGCACTTTCTCACTGAAGAAACTTTGCTTTTAGGAACCAATGGGTTCCTGTACAATGTAGGACCTGGGCCACCAGTAGTTCCTGGCCACTTTCATGTGTTGTGTTCCCACCGCACAAAAGGGCCTGGGGTTTGTTTCCTGCCTTGTGCCCTGTGTTGGCTAGGATTGGCTCCAGCAGACCCCCGTGACCCTGTAGTTAGGATATAGCGGGTTGGATAATGAATGGAAGGATGGATGAATACTTCATTATAAGACCTGTGAATCCTTCATATTCCTAAGTAATTTTACCAGCATATAAACAGAGGTGAATAACCACCTTACTGATACTTCATATCCATGATTAAGAGTAAAATAACCCTTTGTTAAGGTCTTGTTCCATAAGAGTAAATTAGTAATAGAGACATTTTTGTAGTACCCAAACTAAAGTGTTACCAAGGAGTGATGCAATGGAAAGTGCTGCGCGATCAGAGAAGTTCACAAGGAAGATTATTACTTCAATGTGGTGCATGGTGTGGCACACCACGGGGGTGGCAATGAAGAGTGATATGAGGTACAAAGTGCAGAGCATTCAGAAGATCACGTGGGGCCTTACTGCTTTTATGCGGTGCATGGCACAAAACACACCAGGGAGGCGGCTTTGAAGAGTGAAATGAGGTGAAGTGTGGTGCTCCATCTTCTCCAATAACTCCCCAATAACTCCCTAAAGTTGAAACTATTAACTGATTGGTAAGATGGTGCCAGTGCTTGTGGTCAACCAATCAACCCATGTAATCGGCCAAACTCCACTCATGATAGTTCCTAGTTGAACAAAAAGTACATATTCTGGAGTATGAGCTAAAAAAAAGAACCAGGAACTGCCTACCAGGAACTACAAATGGCCTGAGCTTCTGCGGTGAAAGTGCTACAAAGGTCCCTGAGTTTCTTACAATGTTCCATTTAGCTTTAAGCAGGTTAAGCTTTGTAAGTTTAGTGCAGATGGTATGTGCATAGAAGTACACAACACTTAGATTGTGACTTAGCCAGAAATAAAACCCTGACACTTGGAGCTGTGATACACAAACTTTGTCCCTATAAATTATTTAAATCTAATAACATTACATAGACAAATAACAATCTCTATGGTTATCATATGACCCTGAATCCAGTACTGAGTTTGCAAATGAAATGAATGACTAAAAACTAGTTAAATTAAAAACGAGGGTGACTTAGGTCCTTGATGTATGTATAAATAGTACCCACTACCAATCATACAGCCAGTTTATAATCCATTTGTTTTTCACCAACTGATCAAATTAACAGCCACAGGACACTAATAAAGGCAAAGTACCAGCTATGAACAGAATTTAAAAATGAAAATTAAGAGTTGAACTTTGAAGTTTACAGCACTGAAGGCAATGAATTAGTGTTTGGTTAGTTTCCCTACATCGAGGAAAGTGGACAGTACAATGTGCTCCTCCATGACACCCTTGCTCATGTCCTTACCAATTTCCTAAAAATGAACAATTTAAAAGAAAATGATTTCTGAAATAATATTTAACTGCCTAGAAAGGATGTCCTTTTTAAAATTTCATTTTATTTGGTATTCATGATCAATTTAGTCTAGAAAACAGAACAATGTATGACATTGTAATTGCCTTTCTTACAGTGCTACAACCAAGAGGGACATCATATCATGTCATGTCATTTTCTAACCTGCTTAGTCCAGACCAGAGTCATGGGACATTAAGAAAGAGTAATGTGTTTGTGGTTTAGCGGATCCACAGCTCATGTCAAAGGCCACTTTTTAAAATAAATAATCGCCATACTCATGGCTTAGTGAGGGGCCGTGGTGGTGTGTGGCTGAAGTTGCTCCCGGGGTGATTTGTGATGAGAGCGGTCCTTGCTTAAGTGCACAGGGGAGCAGTTGTCCGCATCCGTAATTGTTCACAGGAGCTGCTGATTGCCACAGCTGATCCACGTCCCCGTGATATATAGAAGCGCGAGGCGGCTAGTAGGAGAGAAAAGGCTCGCAGGCAGCTGGAGAGTGAGCCCTAGCGGGGTGTTTGGCCGACACCTAGGGCAGTTGGTAGTGGTCGCTCACGCAGAGCATTTTATGGAGGAGAGGCAGTGACCGGAAGAAGGATGGCTGGCTGCATAAGGCCGAGAAGGCAGCGGGAGTCGGGAGGGTTGGAAGGTGGATAACCAGCGTGAGCGTCCTGGCCGTTGGGGGGGGAAACCAAGTCTCGGTATGGAGAGTGCTGAACCGAAGCCAGGGATCGGGAAGCCTCCAGATCAGAAGGTAGAAGAAGGTTTGCTGCAGCTAGGGTGAGTCCCCTGTTGCGGGGCTCGTTTGGGAGCTGTTGCGGGGCTTTGTTTTAAAGAGCCTGCTTCAAGCCATTGTTTTAACCTCATTGTTTTTAAAAGTTTTTTTTTTCTAATGGACTTTAACCTCCACCCTTTCACCTGTTTTATGGATTATTTATTTGAAGGCATTTGATACACTGCACTTTATTTAATTTGGACACTTTGTTTTTGTTTGCTATTTTAATAAAAGCACTTGACACTTTTTTTACACCATCCCCTTTCTTCATTGTTTGTGCCTCACTGCCAAACTCATCGGTGACATTACCGACGGTGTCATGTTCAAGGGCTCCCAGAAGGAAAATGGGAGCGTGGAGCAGAACCCGCATCGTCAGTGTTGGATGCTAAGTTCATTTAAATAGTCTAGAAATTCTTTAAAGTTGTGTGGAAATAATATGACATGTCAGAGATAAAATGTGGAAAATGTGTCAGTGGTGTAATGGCTGGTCTGTGCTGTACAAATTGCAGCTACTCCATTCTTGAAGTTTCTAAAGTTCACCACGTAGTCTTTCTTGGGCAATGAAGGCCATTTTACCAGCAACAAGTTAAGAATTGTCAGTCAGTCATTATCCAACCCGCTATATCCTAACACAGGATCACGGGGGTCTGCTGGAGCCAATCCCAGCCAACACAGGGCGCAAGGCAGGAACAAATCCCGGGCAGGACGCCAACCCACCACAGAGTTAAGAATTATTTTGTAGAATTTAGGATGCATTATTTATTTATTTTTGTATTTTTAATTGCTAGGCTAATCATATCATCCTGTCGTCATTTTGTATACTCATTTATCATGGGCACTGACATTTTGTGGGTTTATTACCATGAGTGTCGCCATTTTGTTTTTAAGGTGCTGTATGTTGCTGAACATTGGTCATGCACTTTGTAATATACATGACATTGAGGAAAATGTGGCTGCACACAGGAAACTGCATCCCAACGTCAAATAATTACAGGAAAAACCTCGCCAGACACTTGTGCTCAAGCATTAACAGGTGATAAACTGGAGTTGAACTTCACTGCTGAAATGTACAGTGCTGAAGTGCAAGATGAGACCTTGACATCAAACATTTGAAAAAGTAAGTGAAAGAAAAGACTTTTCTGTAGCTTTTTGCTAAAGTGTTTTTTGTAGGATCCTGCCTAGACTGGAAGTGACTAGTAGCTAGGGCACGTCTTGGATGAGACAATCCCTGAGAGACACACTGCAGTAAGGCACTTCTTCTCTTTGTGGATTTTGCTTGCATTTCCTTTATTTTGTTCTGAAGACTGTGGTTTTCTCTTTTGTAACTAGCAACTCTAAATTGGCCTAGACCTTTATCTCCATATACAGTAGATGGTAACTTATTTTGATGGTGAAGATACAAACAGCTCTAATTAGGCTGACTATATTTCCATATACATCTAAGAGCACTAGATAGAAGATGAGTTCTCATGTGTGCTTATCAAATGATCAGTCGCTTGACAGCGGAACATTTTATTCCATTCAAATTTTTAAACATGACGCAATGAATAAAAATGGGACTGTCCTGGGAAAATTGGAACATCATGTCACCCTAGGTGTAATATGGCATTGGTACAGGAAACAAATCTTTCTTACTGACTGCACATTACAGTCAATATTATCACAAGTTGCTATACAAGTGTTCCTTTTCTTCAAGCACTGCTTTGTTGTTGTCCCTCAAATTTTGGGATTTCCACCTGATATGGCTACCCTCTCATGCTTTATGCATCTCACCTCTTGATGTTCTGCTGCTTGCATTTTAGAACCACCCTAATGCACCTGACCTCATACTAAAATTGTTTAAAATAGTAATAGTAAAGTATTTGGAAACAATCATTGAAAATGTCAAGCTCAGGATAGGACAAAGCTGTTTTACTTATTAATTACATCCATTCGTCCATCCATCCATCCATTGATTGGCAAAGACATCACAAAGACACTGTGAACCCAAAATATACACCATCTGCTGTATGTGACATTGTGATGCACTGTGATATGTAGCCACTTTGTTCTCATTTTAATTGTACATCTTTCTTTCCACTAGGAACTTTTAATACCTTGTCACCCTTACCTTGCGGGAACACCTTCATAAAGGAAGGACCAGGGGAAAGAACATGCACAGGGCATTATCTCCCCCGGAATTCTAGATGGCAGCCCCCTTGGGTTGCAGTGATGCCTTGAATCCGCACAGGGTTTCATGGGAGTTGGGGTTCGGTACAGCCCAGTTGGGTTCCATGGGTGCTGCCAGGGGGTGCAGCAGGGACTGCGGAGACCTATTTGTTTGGGCTTCTGGACCACGCTAATGGACCACAGGAAGTGCTCCCGGGTGCAGGATAAAAGGAGCCAGCCACCACTGCTCCAGGAGCCAGAATTGGGAGGGAGAAGATGAAGGTCACTGGAGGAGGAGTGGAGGCAGAAGCAGAGAGAAGACGAGAGAAAGAAAAGAATCTGTCTGTGTCGGGTGTTGGGGAGCTGAACACCCCTGCAGGCCAAAACCTCCAATTGTTCAAATACATTTTGTTAAAGTTGATTGAAATAATGAGATCGACTAAGTGTACCTATGTGTTCCATCTGTGGTTCGTTCCTTTTTTCTTATGCTACTTGGGTCGTTTTTGGATTTTTAGAGTGGAATAAGCAGACTTGGAAAGGAGATGAATACCTTCAGTGGTATAAGGATGAAAGTATTGAAAACGGCAATAATAGTATCAGACGATTTTTTTTCATGTGACTTACATGAAAAAATCTTCTATATGGAATTTGGAACTACAGTTACCAAAAAAGGGGAACATGAACCAAAGTAGGTGTTTTCACGGTACTTCCCAAACTTTCTAATACATGTTCAGTTAACTCATTGAATGCCACTGCAATAATAGGTAAGTTTGTTCCTGACCACCTTGTAAAATCAGGGTGTTGTTTTACTATTCTAATTAAATGCAGTTTGTTACTGAGCAAAACTCACAATAAAAGGTATTATCTCTAAAATTCGAGTTATATTGTAGTTGACACTTGGAACAGAAAACTTTTTCCTACTCATAATTGGCAATCAATGTGTTAAACATTATTTTAGGAACTATTTCCTTCAATATTTGTTCCATGTGACAGAAGTAACAGTGACAGAAGTTAGTTAACAGTGGATTAGGGAAACAGTTTTGGTTTAGAAAAAGAAAAGCTTGAAGATCTGATTGACAGAATTCTGTTTAATGGCTGAGACTCCATAAACTTCCCAGGGATAAAATAAAAGGATGAATGGAGAGAATAAGACTGTGGCAGGAATGAGTCAGGGACATGCGGTCAGGGGAGGCAGAGCCTCACCTGTCATCATAAAAAGTAAAAAAAAAACTAATAATCCATTCATCCATTATCCAACCCGCTATACCCTAACTACAGGGTCACGGGGGTCTGCTGGAGCCAATCCCAGCCAACAAAGCGCGCAAGGCAGGAAACAAACCCCAGGCAGGGTGCCAGCCCACCACACAAAACTAATAATGACAACAATAAAATAAATTTGTCCACTGGTCTGTGCTATAAATTTGTTTTCTGTACGATTCCAATTATTTTGATCATTTTTATAGACAAAATTGCCATTTATATGAGCCATAATATAGCACTATAACATACTGTAACATTGTTAAAGCCACATTTTCCAATTCAGGGCTGAAGGGATCAGAATCTTTGGGGATTAAGGAGTATAACTAAAGAACCATGAGGAAAACCAACATGGAGAGGAAGTGCAAACTCCACACCGGCAGCGATCAGGAGGTGAGATCTGAAGCCAGTATTTGTGAAGTAGCAGTATTAAGCACTACACTACACTACCTTGCCTGCCCTTATATGAGCACAAGCTAACTGGAAAGGAAGACAGCATTTTTAAAAAAAGACTACAATGACTGCATAGATCTTTATTGCAATGAGCATGAGCTATTTGAAGAATATCATCTTCCTTTTCACTGTGAAAAACCCTGGGTCAAGTGCAATGAAAGTGCAGTCTTTCCAGTTCTCTCTATATACTGCATATACCACCTTAAAATCCTTTCCTGTTATCAATATAATGAGTTTGAAGTTGAGAAGTTAGCAAGGGCTCAACTGGCATGTAAGTGGAAGAGAAAGGTGAAGAAGGTACGGTTATGATTCCATTGGTGAAGAGAACAGACCAAAATGAGAAGATGGTACTTTTTTAATTAAGATTTAGAATAAGGAAGTGATGGGTTTTCAGGAAGAATAACCATTAAGCAGGCAGGGGTCTCAGCAAATTTAAACAAGAATACCCATCAAAACTAACATGGATATACAAATTGATATAACTGGAACTTTTTTTTAGTAAAATAAGATCCCAAAAAAGTGGGAATATAAACCTGAATGAGAGACTTGGTGCTTTATTTAATGGAGCGTCCTCTAGTGCTCACAACAGAAACTGGCTGAAGGTGGCACACACAACAAGCAGATTTGCAAAGCCAATTCATGTTTATTAAAGTGAGCACAAGAGTCAGAAACAGAAGCTACACAGCAAACACACATTAGAGACTGAACACTTGACTTGGAACAACTTCAAGACTGACTAAATTAAAAAAACAGCAGGTGCCTTGAGTTTATTCCGAGAATAGTTACCTGGCAGGAAGAGACACTATTTGTTCAAAATGGGTGGGACACAAGCAAACCCACTGCCATGAAATGTAGGCAGACAGGTCATCACATTGGACATCAGGACACAGTGGACCACAAGAACTCACTGCAGCCTGGTGTTACATGCAGTCAGACCCCGGAAGTAGAGGATATGTAGTCAGAATATGCAAACGTATGCAGATGAAGATGGCAGTGCCATTTCAGGCAAAGCTAAATTGTTGTTTATGATAGCAAACAATGTCAGTAATATGTAAAAATGTAGAGAATACAAAAGAAGACAATTGAACATAAAAATGGTGGACCTCTGAGCCGGTCTACAAACCAAGACCAAGGTATCTTGCTTATATGCTAACACTTTGGGTGTACAGAAACCAGATAAACCAGTACTTGCAAATGAACCATGCTGCTTCTTAAAAGAAGTCTGGCTTTGGGAATCCTGGCACACAGTTTTGTCTTTTTAATATACTGTTTAAAAATCAGTTCACCTTGACATTAGTTCATTTGATTAATCAAAGGTTGAAATTCCTATTAAATCGCGAAAGTTGTGGTATTGTCACAGTTAACAGTTTAAATAAGAGTTGAATATTTATTTAATGTTTATATGTGTAATCCACTATACTATTACGCTAAACAGTCATACTGATTTGCAGGTATACCATACCATTTTGTAAGCCCACTTAATCCTGAGCAGGGTCGTAGGGGGCTGGAGCCTGTCTCGACAAGCAAAGGGAACAAGGCAGGAACTGTCCCTTAACAGGCGGCAGTCCATCACAGAGAGAACACTCACACACACACACTCACGCACACACACCCACACACACACACACACACACACACACACACATGCACGCATGTCTTTGCATTGTGGAAGTAAACCAAAGCACCCGATGGAAACCCACATAGACATGGAGAGAACATGCAAATTCCACGCAGAGGGCTTGGGGCATGAACCCTGGTCTGTCTCCTTATCGTGCCCCATACTGATTTGTATAGTAATTAATAAATCCCTTCAATCATCAAATTATGATTTCCCATTTGTACTGGAGAAAACTGTCGTTAATGTTTTGTTTCTGAGTTTTCATTTTTATTAGCACCTGTGCTATATTAGGGAATTGTCTCTGGAAGAGCATTTTTGGGGTGTAGCGGAGATATGCAAAGTTACTCTCCATGGTGGGTTTAGTTATTAAAATTTTGATGTGCTGCCACATTATTTATCCCCTGGGGAATTTATTTAATGACCTTACAGTACCTGCAGTTTATTCCACATTAGGCAGCATCGGGTACCCTTGGTAGTATAAAATAAGCCTTATTGTAGATGGTATGAGAGGCACAGTGACTTGGCCACTGTCCGTGTGGAGGTCCTCACTCTCCCTATGGGTGTTTGTGGAACTTGTGTGCTAGACTTGCTTGCCTAGTATGAGTGAGTCTAGGTATGGGTGTGTTCTACAATGGACTGCTGCCAAGGCCGAGGCCGCCTCCTGCCTTTGCCAAATTCCCCTTCACCCTGAAATTAGACTGAGTTTGCTACAAAAATGGATGGAATCAACATACAGTATATACAGTACTTAATGAGGAACTTTTCAGTAATTATAGATTCTGGTGTGTAAACCTAATCTACTGACTTTATGATCCTAAGCAAACCACTTTACATGCCAATGCTCACATGGAAATATTAAACCAATTGTACGACAGGTCCATATTTCTGATAGCACTTGCAATTGAATGGTTTTATGTGAAATAAAGTGTGATTGTTCATTTTGCCCAGCCTTTATCTATTATTTTAAACAGGCAATATTGTAAGGCAGCAGATATTAAAAAATGATTGTTTTGGTAATGTTGGTATTAGTGTTACTGACACCTTAAAATATAAAAAAGCAAAAGGAGTTTTTTTTTGCTTTGCTATACTTTAAAAGTATCTCACTTTTGGAGTTATGCCTCTGCCTATCCAATGACAGTCATGTTCTGCAACTAATGTTCACACTTCCTATCCTAACAATCAACACAATTCCTTTAGGGAAGCAATACAGTCATTTTTCGCTCAAAATACAGTACATTTCATAAATCTATCTATCTATCTATCTATCTATCTATCTATCTATCTATCTATCTATCTATCTGTCTATCTGTCTATCTGTCTATCTGTCTATCTATCTATCTATCTATCTGTCTATCTGTCTATCTATCTATCTATCTATCTATCTATCTATCTATCTATCTATCTATCTATCTATCTATCTAATGCAACTGTCCATTTAAAGGGTGCAGTGTGTAAATTTCATACATTTTTTTCTGTTAAATGGAAGGGGATAGTTTGCAGTGGATTGTTTGTAAACCATATTGCATTTATAAATATCACGTCACCTTCCAGCCCCAAGTTCATTCAGCTTCAATTGTTTTACGGAAGCAAATAGTTTATCAGTTTATCTGTCTCTAAGTCTTCTGTCAGCACCTGTTGTTTAAAGAAACATACAACATCTCATATCTGAGTTTCAGTTTATTTGTCTATTCCATCGGCAGGCCGTGTTAATTGTAATTGTTATGGTGTATTAAAGCTACAGGGAAACATATGGTTTCAGCATGTTGAAAGTATAAATAATTTAGCGAATCGTTCAGCTTTAAGAAGTAAGTTGAATTTAATTTAAATTAAGTTTCTCTTTGTTAACATGGAACAAGGTTCATATTTTGTTGTGTTATATAGCAGGATAATTGTTCCCTTGTACTGTATATATATATATATATATATATACACACACACACATATATATATTTAAATATATATATATATATATATATATATATATATATATATATATATATATATATATATATATATATATATATATATATATATATATATATATAAATAAGCTGTAAATCTTGCATGGTTTGACAGATGCATTTATTAGATCACAGTAACTGAAATGTTTTGACACACTGTAAAGTTCTGCTTTTTCACTCTTTTACCACCCATTAAAAACTGAACCTCACACAGAGGTTTGCCATCCAGCAAGTATAATCCTTACATAGATTTTTATTGGTAAAGAAAATTTTAACAATCTAATATAAATAATTAAATAAATAAATAGTTGCTTACCAATGAGAACAATTAGAGTTTCGTACAGAAGAAAATAGACCGTGCTTTGGAAAGGATCCATGAATGCATATGATTCCATCTGAACAGCTTCTTTCTTGTTTAGGCTGACTTCTGAGAAACTGATAACTGCATTTGCCAGTGAAATTAGAAGAGCCAGCCCAACCCTCCCATGTGACGAGGAAGATTACACCTGATATACGGATCTCCAGCAACATCCACCTCTGCAACCCAAATGCGCAGCCGATTGTGCTCCTGATAGGACTCGTCCCACGAATGCTGTTAGCATTTATATGGTGCTGCCCTGAACTACAGTAAGAGTGCTCTGTTCAGCTCTCTGGTATTATTTTGAGCTTTTATTTTTTTTACACTTTCCATATTCTTTCACTCAGTGGCCTTTTTTATTTTATTTTTTTTACTATAATTATGAGCTAGAGCAAGAACCGAGTCATGTTTTTAAGCCGTGTCATCTCATTTCAGTCTCTCCCATTGTTCCCATTGTACAGCACCAACAGCTTTTATGAATGCATCTGTTCATTTAAATTTGACAGGCAGCTTTGTTACTTTTTTCTGTTTAAATTGTTCTGTTTACTGGCTTAAAATGAACTTAATTTATGTTATACACATTGCAGTTCAACAGCTAACATCATATCAGATGAAATTATCTGACATTATCAATTATACTGGAGCTTTTTGTTTGATGAATTACTTTTTCCATTTGCACTTTTAAGCAGTATTAAATAATATAATGCTATTCTCAAATGTTTTATTTTAATTTAATTAAATATAACAATTGGCAAAATAGAATTAAACAAATAAATTAGTAAAATGCAAGTTAAATACTTCAAAACAGCTCTCAGGTTTTTTAAACAATATGAAAATAGAAAGGTTTAGGCTTCCTGTACCAATATGAAGAAAGATCCAGTTGTAATTGCCTCTATGTTAAGGAAAGCTGTCTTTAAATAAGCCTGCCCATCTATTTTAAATACTGAAGTTCTGCCAATAATTAATTAAGACAGGAACAAACGCAAGGTCTTTTAGCTTTTGCAGACCAATGTCAAATAAGCAGTTGTCTATTTCTCATCCTCAACAACAAACACAGAAGCATACTTGCTTTGCGCTTCGACCTCTGCCTGTTGTGCCGTCTGCTGCTTGTTGTGCCGTCTTAAGTGTTGTGCCTAACAACAGCAGGTGAGGGAGTGTAGCCAGGAGTCACAGTGACACCCATTATTTGTGCATAGCAGGGCAGCGTTTGAATTAGAACCTGCTTTGGCGCTGCCCTCACCATATCCACCTGTTCCAGTTTGCTCGCTCCTAAATGATTAGTTGCCTGCTATTGTAGAACTTAGTAAAGACAAAAGAGGTAAAAAAATACAAATTTTCCCATTCAATTCTATTTCATATAAACTTTTATTAGAAAGAGGGTTTTCCATACATAATAAATAAGTTAAGAAAGACCACACAAAGTAAATCCTACAAAATAGAGAAAAATGAAACAGACGTGTCACAGAGGATTTGGGTGAATGTAAGAATGAATTATTCCAGATCCTTTCTCTCATGACAAATTCAGCATTCAATATGAGGAAGAACCTGAACCCCTCAGAGACAACTGATTAGTCAGCAGAGGGGAAAATGGAGAGGTGGGTAAGCAGTAACATATGGTGGTGCGGGGCCATGCTGCATCTCTGATCTGGTGGACAGCATACAAATTGTTCTTCCTGGGTGTAAAAACAGCTGTATTACAGGTTATTGTCTGATCTCACTCCTCTTTGAACCGTCACCTTATCGTGGTGGAGGGGTTTGCGTGTCCCAATGATCCTAGGAGCTATGTTGTCCGGGGCTTTATGCCCCTGGTAGGGCCACCCAAGGCAAACTGGTCCTAGGTGAGGGATGAGACAAAGAGCGGTTCAATAAACCTCCAATGAAAATAAAACTGTGGACGACGCTTTCCCTTGCCCGACGCTGGTCACCGGGCCCCCTCTGGAGCCAGGCCTGGAGGTGGGGCTCGATGGCGCGCCTGGTGGCCGGGCCTGCACCCATGGGCTCGGCCGGGCACAGCCCGAAGAGGTAACGTGGGTCCTCCTCCCCATGGGCTCACCACCTATGGGAGGGGCCAAGGAGGTTGGGTGCAATGTGAGTTGGGTGGTGGCGAGGCGGGACCTTGGCGGTCTGATCCTCGGCTACAGAAACTGGCTCTTGGGACGTGGAATGTCACCTCTCTGAAGGGGAAGGAGCCTGAGCTAGTGCGCGAGGTCGAGAGGTTCCGCTAGATATAGTCGGACTCACCTCGACGCACAGCTTGGACTCTGGAACCAATCTCCTTGAGAGGGGCTGGACTCTCTACCACTCTGGAGTTGCCCCCGGTGAGAGGCCGAGCAGGTGTGGGCATACTTATTGCCCCCACTGGAGCCTGTGCATTGGGGTTTACCCCGTGGACGAGAGGGTGGCCTCCCTCCGCCGGGTGGGGAAGGGTCCTGACTGTTGTTTGTGCGTATGCCAACAGCAGTTTGGAGTATCCACCCTTTTGGAGTCTCTGGAGGGTTGCTAGAGGGCATACCTTCTGGGGATTCCCTCGTTTTGCTGGGAGACTTCAATGCTCACGGGCAATGACAGTGAGACCTGGAAGGGCGTGATTGGGAGGAATGGCCCCGATCTGAACCCGGCGGTGTTTTGTTATTGGACTTCTGTGCTCGCGGATTGTCCATAACGAACACCATGTTCAAGCATAAGGGTGTTCATATGTGCACTTGGCACCAGGACACCCTAGGCCTCAGGTCGATGATCGACTTTGTGGTCGTGTCGCCGGACTTGCGCCATATGTCTTGGACACTCGGGTGAAGAGAGGGGCGGAGCTGTCAACTGATCACCACCTGGTGGTGAGTTGGCTTCGATGGTGGGGGAAGATGCCGGTCAGACCTGGTAGGCCCAAACGTGTTGTGAGGGTCTGCTGGGAACGGCTGGCAGAGTCCCCCCGTAGAAGTAGCTTCAACTCCCACCTCCGCAGAACTTCAACCACGCCCCGAGGGAGGTGGGGACATTGAGTCCAATGGGCCATGTTCCGCGCCTCTATTGTTGAGGCGGCTGACCGGAGCTGTGGCCGCAAGGTGGTCGGTGCCTGTCGTGGCGGCAATCCCCAACCCGTTGGTGGACACCGGCGTGAGGGATGCCGTCAAGCTGAAGAAGGAGTCCTATAGGACTTTTTGTCCTGTGGGTCTCTGGAGGCAGCTGATAGGTACCGCAGGCCAAGCGAACGCTGCTTCGGTTGTTGCTGAGGCAAAACTCGGGCATGGGAGGAGTTTGAGAGGCCATGGAGAACGACTTTCGGACGGCTTCGAGGAGATTCTGGTCCACCGTCCGCGTCTCAGGAGGGGAAGCAGTGCAGTGTCAACACCGTATATGGTGGGGATGGTGCGCTGCTGACCTCGACTTCGACGCTGTGGGTCGGTGGGGGGAGTACTTCGAAGACCTCCTCAATCCCACTAACATGCCTTCCAATGAGGAAGCAGAGCCTGGGGACTCTGAGGTGGGCTCTCCCATCTCTGGGACTGAAGTCACCGAGGTGGTCAAAAAACTCCTTGGTGGCAGGGCCCCGGGGTGGATGAGATACCGAGTTCCTTAAGGCTCTGGATGTTGTAGGACTGTCTTGGTTGACACGCCTCTGCAACATCGCATGGACATCGGGACAGTGCCTCTGGATTGGCAGACCGGGGTGGTGGTCCCCCTCTTTAAAAAGGGGGACCGGAGGGTGTGTTCCAACTATAGAGGGATCACACTCCTCAGCCTCCCTGGAAAAGTCTATTCGGGGGTTCTGGAGAGGAGGGTCCGTCGGATAGTCGAACCTCGGATTCAGGAGGAACAGTGTGGTTTTCGTCCTGGTCGCGAACAGTGGACCAGCTCTTCACCCTTAGCAGAGTCCTGGAGGGTGCATGGGAGTTTGCCCGACCGGTCTACATGTGTTTTGTGGACTTGGAAAAGGCATTCGACCGTGTCCCTCGGGGAGTCCTGTGGGGGATGCTCCGGGAGTATGGGGTACCGGACCCCTGATAAGAGCTGTTCGGTCTCTGTACAACCGTGTCAGAGCTTGGTCCGCATTGCCGGCAGTAAGTCGAGCCCGCTTCCAGTGAGAGTTGGACTCCGCCAGGGCTGCCCTTTGTCACCGATTCTGTTCATAACTTTTATGGACAGAATTTCTAGGCGCAGCCAGGGTGTTGAAGGGGTCCGGTTTGGTGGACTCAGGATTGGGTCACTGCTTTTTGCAGATGATGTTGTCCTGTTTGCTTCATCAGGCCGTGATCTTCAGCTCTCTGGATCGGTTCGCAGCTGAGTGTGAAGCGGCTGGGATGAGAATCAGCACCTCCAAATCCGAGAGCATGGTCCTCAGCCGGAAAAGGGTGGAGTGCCCTCTCAGGGTTGGGGGAGAGATCCTGCCCCAAGTGGAGGAGTTCAAGTATCTCGGGTCTTGTTCACGAGTGAGGGAAGAATGGAGCGTGAGATCGACAGGCGGATCGGTGCGGCATCCGCAGTGATGCGGGCTCTGCATCGGTCTGTCGTGGTGAAAAAGGAGCTGAGCTGTAAGGCAAAGCTCTCAATTTACCAGTCGATCTACCTTCCTACCCTCACCTATGGTCATGAGCTATGGGTAGTGACCGAAAGAAGGAGATCGCGAATACAAGCGGCTGAAATGAGTTTCCTCCGCAGGGTGTCTGGGCTTTCCCTTAAAGATAGGGTGAGAAGCTCAGTCATCCGGGAGGGGCTCAGAGTAGAGCCGCTGCTCCTCCGCATCGAGAGGAGTCAGATGAGGTGGCTCGGGCATCTGATCAGGATGCCTCCTGGACGCCTCCCTGGTGAGGTGTTCCGGGCACGTCCAACCGGGAGGAGGCCCCGGGGAAGACCCAGGACACGCTGGAGGGACTATGTCTCCCGGCTGGGCTGGGGACGCCTTTGGGATTCTCCCGAAGAGCTGGAAGAAGTGGCCGGGAGAGGAAAGTCTGGGCCTCTCTGCTTAAGCTGCTACCCCCGCGACCCGACCTCGGATAAGCAGAAGAGGATGGATGGATGGATGGATGGATGGATGTCTGGTCTCAGCCATACACATGAGCTCCATCTTGGCGATTCCACCAAGCCCACCTTTAAGGTGCTTTCACGTGTTTATTGAATATACTCATGATCAGGATTGTATGCCTAGGCAATATATAGAATTCCTGGTGTTTTGGGGCAAAGTATGAGATATCTGAATTATTTTAATATTATATATACTTTCCCTAGGCATTGTATGTTATATCTAGGCATTATATAGACTGACAAATGCTATTTAGGCAAAGTATTAAAAGAGAATAGGCACTCACACAGTAGCTTCCAAAGAAGCAAAGGGAAATTTCTTGTCAGAATTCATTTTAATTTTTTTGGCCTGTATTTCCAGATTGAATTTATAATTAATTTTACCTTCAACAGCATTCTTAATTTTGAAGCAATGAGTGCACAAAATATCCATCATCTTTACTGGCATGGCCACAAAATCTATGAAATTTTTGACGACACTTTCTGCATGCATGTGCATCACTGGTTTCCTTTAAACACACACAACAGGTAGCAGAAATGGAAGCCTCTTCGGTAAACATGTCTTCATCACCATATCACCAAATGGGGAATTCTCCTTCTGAGGCGAGCATTGAAAGCCACGTGACATTAGAAACATCATTAGAGGGAGTATTTTATACTTTGCCGGTTTGTCTTTTGGCAATGCATAGAATGCCTAGGAAATGTGTGAAATTTTAATCATTTCATACTTTGGCGTCCAATTTTCGGCATTCTATATATTGCCTAGCCATTCTATACAATGCCTGCCTTTCATACATTGCCAGTAACATACTGTATACAGTATATTGTTTCAGAGGTCAAAGAATTTAATAGTCAGGTTGATTTAGAATGCTTTTGGTGTTGTGATTTTGTCAGTCAGTCATTTTCTAACCCGCTTCCTCCTGAATAGGTTTGCAGGGGTCTGCTGGAGCCTATCCCAGCCTGCATATGGAGCAAAGCAGGAACAAACCTCGGACAGGGTGCCAGTTCATCCGAAGGTGAGCACACACACCCACATACTCCAACCACATCCAAGAGCCAATTTAGGATCAAGAATTTACTTAACTACATGTCTTTGGACTGTGGGAGGAAACTGCAGCACCTAAACGAAATCCAGGCAGACACAGGGAGAACGTGCAAACTCCACACAGGGAGGACGCGGGACATGAATGCTGGTCTCCTTACTGTGAGGCAGCAGCGCTACCACTGCAGCACCGTGCCATCCTTGTTATTTTGTTTTCATACAAATTATGACAATTTATGAACAATGTTGCATATCCTCTCTCTGACACACTAACACTAAAAACTTTCAGCCGATGTGGCGTTCAGCAGAAGTGTGTCAAGAAACGATACTGGGGCTCCTTTATACTAATGATTCTATGCCTGCAGAATGCCTCATTGGGTCTGGGACTGCCAACTCAGAAGTTTTCTTTTTAATTTTCTTGCTTTATAGTCACTATGGTGTGTTTTTGGATCATAGTGTGTGTATTTAATTATTTATTTATTTAAAGAGCTTCTGTAAAAAGCCAAATTTCCCTCTGGGGACAAATAAAGTTCTGTCTATCTTTTGTAACAGATGGCCGGGGTTCTTATCCAAATAAGTGTGTAGTTGTGCCTCCTGTGACTGTCTGTGTCGCCTTTGTTATAATATCTATCTATCTATCTATTTTTAACAGAGATTTTTACACATTCCCTTCATTTTTCTGAAATATTCCTTGAAAATGATTAATGATTATGTTAAGCTAGAGCTTCCCTTTTTTGTACCTTGTCACACACGTGCGCTTAGGAGAGAGTCAACAAGCCCAGAGGTGAGCGATTTAATAACAGATGAAGGGTTGTTTGATGGTATTGATGCCTCTCTCTCTAATTTTCCAGAACCAAAGAAGATAAATAATCACTCACCTACAACAGTCCGCATTCCAGAAAATGGCTTCCCATGCACTTCCTCACCTTCTACGTCACTTCCGGCTTCCAATGATGACATCACTTCCAGTCCTCCATTGATGACATCACTTCCTGTATAATCATTCCAGTGGCCATTTTCTATATAAAAGCATCCCTCGTCCCTCTGTATTTTGTCAAATGTTTGGATTTTTTTCACTTTTGACCAGAACAAATTGCACCAAAGCAATATACGGGGCCAATCCCCAACACTTTGAAGTTGTCCTTGTGTTGACTTATCACAGCCTTTATTTTTGGAAAAGCTCATTTACAAATATAGGCCTCGGTCTAGCCAGGGATAGATTTAAGAGGCATGCTCTCTTCTGAGTTTTTTAGAGTTAAAGGCAGTGAGGTAAACAGGAAAGACCATTTACGTTATGCCTCATATTTTGTATTTTTGTGCATTTTTAGTCATTTAAGAGCCAGAGTAATCACAACACTTGGACATATGGCACCTAGCAAATGTTTCTAAGTATAAAAAGATGTAATTAAAAACAAATAACTAAATCCAATAGCTTTCTGCCTTTCTACTTCATTATTCATTTACTGAAGCCATTTAAGGATTTTCCATAATTTACCAGTTGCTTCATTTGTGTTTAAAAGAGCTACAAAGTGTAACCACATCAGTTGTCATTAAAATGTAATATCTTTTTTGATTTCCCAAGAACTGTTTGCTGTGTTCTGCGGTGGGCTGGCACCCTGCCCGGGGTTTGTTTCCTGCCTTGCGCCCTGTGTTGGCTAGGATTGGCTCAAGCAGACCCCTGTGACCCTGTAGTTAGGATATAGCGGGTTGGATTATAGATGGATGGATGTCTGTAGTGTTTAGTCTTCAAACTTAATTGCACTTTCAATAGTACTTGCATATATTTTATAAATGTTTGATCTGAGGTGCGCACACAGCATAGAGAACAACCTAGGCGATCTGAAAAATCAAATTTGTTCTGTTATTGAAATATTAACAGTGATCTTATTATGGGTTGGAGCTTAGATGGATATTCATTTTCAATTTTTAGAAGAGAAACTCCCTTACTTCCTGACTAAATCTCTGTGATCTTGGAGCACTACAATGGGAGGGTAAAGTTAAAGCACAGCCTGAGTTTGGATTAGGAGTTGTTACAGAAACTCCTTGGATGTGATCGATCTGCAAATTTTCATATCCGTACATTTTAACAAACTAACCAACCAGCACCAACATTTCTCATGGAGGACACCATAGACTTTGCATTGGAATCACAGTATAAGAAATAGATAGTCTGACACCTCAGAAAATATCGTTAAACTCTTTTAACACTGGCTTTACTTTTATAGCTGGAGTTTGGAAAAGATAACAGAACCATATCTAATATGCTTTCAGGCTGTGCAGTGGAGGTGCATAAGCATCTCAGAGTAAAAATCCAAAACCCGGCACTGAGCACATTTACATGTTCTTTAATAACCTGGTTTCTAAAATGCCATGTAAACCCTTAGTTCGGTTTCTGAGGCTGGTCTCTGAGAAACCTGGTTAACAGACATTGATTTCTTCACAAGCAACCAGGTTAATTGTCAATATAAACATTTAGCCGGGTTATGGATTTTGTAGTTTAGCAAACACTTTCAGAAGCCATAGGGAGAAGCATCCACAAGATAAATTTCCTGAGGCAAATTCGCACATTATTCCTTGCCCTGGTTGAAATAATCTGTCTCATTACTTCAGAAATTACTAAATTTACATTGATGAGCTGAATATACAGGCTAAATTCAACAGCACAATCTCAAGAACAGTGTTGCAGGTAACATTCTAAAAGTAACAGTCCAATTACTTTTTAAAGTAATAAGTAAACTAACACAACACATATTTTATCAAAGTAAAATATCTGCATTATTATTATCATGTGGTGCGTTGGTCCTTTGTCATTCACACAGCCAAGCAGAAAAGAGTGTGCTGCATGCAATCTCGTGAAAGGAACATGTAAGTCAAGTATCAGTTTAGTTTTCATCCAGCCATTGGCGGTAGATATGTTGAAACAGTGTGATAGGGTGGCGCAGCTACCTTTGTTCATGCCCCAAAGCATCGTTGGATGTTGAAAGGGGATGGATGCATTTTACTCAGAGCACATGAAGGACTAAAACTACTAAAAATATTTAACTACCAGGGTGTTGTACCAGGCTAGCCATTATGAATGTAGAGAAGAGCCAAGCAAAATGACACCTTTTATTGGCTAATTAAAAAGATTACAATATGCAAGCTTTCGAGGCAACTCAGGTCCCTTCTTCAGGCAAGATGTGGTAAAGAGACTGGAGTCCTCTGTGTTTGTATGGACGCTAGGATGGATACAGCATTGGAGGGCCTTTGAGGGAGACATCTTAAATGTGGGGAGTTGATGGACCTCTTCAGACTGGGGTTCGTTTGGCAGGAGAGGACAGCAGTGTATGGTAAAGATCTTTGGATAAGATAACACTTATTCAAAGATCTTGACTATACATTGTTCTCCTCTCTTGCTAAATGAATCTTAGCGTGAAGAGGGCTATTCATTTTTTACATTTAAGAAGTTTTTTCAATGTTGTTATTTGTCCTAGTGTGTATATAAACATAGGGAACTCCAGTTTCTGTATTACATCTTGCCTGAAGAAGGGGCCTGAGTTGCCGTAAAAGCTTGCAAATTGTAATCTTTTTAGTTAGCCAATAAAAGGTGCTTGACTTCTCACTAAAAATATTTCATAAAGATAAAAAAGGAGAACTCAACAAACCTACTTGAAGTAAACAAATGTGTTTTAAGAAACCATGTTTCTGCTTTAGCCAGATTACTCACCTTATTCCGGTTTTGTGGGTGCATGGAGACTCACTTATTGTCTTTTTATTTGCATTTATCATGAAGGTACCATTTCATTCAACATTGTGCTGTACATGTTGACTGTAATGCATTTTCACTGTTCAAGCTGTTGTATACATTGAGAGGAATGATTTTGACTCAAACCTATATTCAGTTTGAATGCATACACTTGGGCAGCACGGTGGTGCAGTGGTAGCGCTGTTGCCTCGCAGCTAGGAGACCCAGGTTTCCCGGGTCCTCCCTGTGTGGAGTTTGCATGTTCTCCCAGTGTTTGCATGGGTTTCCTCCGGGTACTCCGGTTTCCTCCCACAGTCCAAAGACATGCAGGTTAGGTGGATTGGTGATTCTAAATTGGCCCGGGTGTGTTTGTGTGTGTCCTGCGGTGGGTTGGCACCCTGCCCAGGATTAGTTCCTGCCTTGTGCCCTGTGTTGGCTGGGATTGGCTCCAGCAGACCCCTATGTTCAGATTCAGCGGGTTGGATAATGGATGGATGGATGTATACACTTTTCTCTGTGTTAAATGCTTAGTCTTTGTCAGAAGCGTTTTTGCTCATAGATGACTCCTACAGTTTGTACTTGTCGTAATTTGTGAGTTTTTGGAGTTCAGAATGCAAGTCTGTACACACGTTTTTCTTTTGACTTTTATAAGTGCTGCTGTTTCTTAATCTTTGATTTTTTACGACTGCTGTACTTCTTTGTTTCTCATGGGTGTCATCTTTTTGTCAATCAGAGAACTTCTTATATTTACGTTTACATTTATTTGCTTAGCAGGGGCTTTTATCAAAAGCGACTTACAAGAGAGGTCAGCCTAATCGGGGACTGTTTGGGAACAGGTGTAACAAGACAAAGGTACAAAACCGATCATCACAAATGAAAAGTTCAGAACAGAAATGCAAACGAGTTACGATTCCTCCATTACAAAACCTAAGTTAGACAGAAATTCCCTAAACAAAAGAGTCTTCAAACACTTCTTAAACAGACTGAGGGAGTCAGAATTCTGAATGGAGTTGGGCAATTCATTCCACCAGCTAGGAGCTACATATGAAAAGAGTCTGAGCTAAGATTTAATACCACGCAGAGATGACATCACCAGACGACGTTCACCAGCAGGCCTCACAGGGCAAGAAGGAGCATAAGACCTCCCAAATGCCTCTGTATATAAAGGTGCTGATCTGTAGGCAAGCATCGAGGAGGAAGCCGATGTAGTGATCTGAAAAGAGGAGTGTTATGTGCCTCCCAAAGCAAATTGAACACCAGACATGCTGTCGCATTTTGGATCATCTGTAGCAGCTTGGAGACATTTGCCAGTACTGCTGCCAGCAGAGAACTGCAGTAGTCCAAACGGGACCAGATCAGAGGCCTCATGTATAAATGTTGCGTACGTCCGTTTCCACGCTCACAACCTCATTGCCCTGAGCTTATCTTTACATCTACCAATGTGAAAACTAAAGGTCTTGCAACATTTGCCAGGATAGAGGCAGGAAAAAAAGTGACAGGGCAGGATGTCCAAAGCCTTTAATACTATAATTTGTCATTCTAAGGCAGAGAGTGATGCATATTGTATATTCTGAAAAGAAAGTAGGTGTGTATCAGTATTTTTGGGATGCAAGTCTTTTGGAGTGAAGTGAAATCATTGTTATTTTATGAAAACTCCTGAGGTTTCTACAGACAGTCTAATAAACAACTAATTAAATGTTAGAATCTTAGGATTCCAAGGCTCCCACTGTCTCTGTGTCACTTCCCATTAGTAATTGGTGATTCACAATTTTTTTTTAAGGTGTACACCACTTCACTAGGCTCCATCTTCCAATCCCATGGGTTCTCTTATCAGTGCTATGCAGTTGATACCCAGCTGTATCTGTCATTCCCTCCAGAGAACAATATCAGCTAGAGTCTCTGCATGTCTTACTGATATCTCAACCTCAATGAAGGACCACCGCTTAACCAGCTCAACCAACCAAAAACCAAGTTTATTGTGATCTCAGCCAGCCAATCTGTTCAACTCCTCATCTCCATACAGCTTGGCTCACTGTCGCTAACACCTGACAGGTCAGTACGTAATCTTGGGGTGGTGATTGATGAGCAGCTATCTTTATCTGACCACATTTCTACTGTTTCTTGTTCATGCAGGTACAACCTCTCCAAGATCAGACCTTATCTGACAGTGTAGGCAGCATAATTTCTGGATCAGGCTTTGGTCTTGTTGCATCTAGACTACTACAACTCGCTTCTGGCAGGAGAACCTGCATGTGTTATCAAGCTGCTGCAGATGGTCAGAATGCAGTGGCCAATCTTGTATTTAACCAGCTGAGATGAGCACATGACACTCCTCTCATCAGGTTACTTCATTGGCTCCCTGTAGTAGCATTAAGTTCAAGTCTCTAATGCTTGACTACAGTGTAGTCAGTGGGTGGGCACCTGAGTAGTGCTGGGCGGTATGACTAAAATTCTATATCATGGCATTTCTCAAAATTATACCAGTTTCATGGTATTTTTTTCCCCATGCATAAATGTGGATGTTTTCTACTGCAATTACTGCAGTAGACTGGCTAAGAATAACCTATTCCACTGTCATTAGAATTGTACAAAAAACATTTTAATGTGCACACAAGTATTAATTCAGGTTTGCATGGCCCCATAAAGTGATAGTTTTCAAGGGGGTGGCACTAATGAACAAATTTTGCAAACAACTTAAACTATAATTTTGACAACATATTTTCAACCATCCAAAGAGGCATTTAGACTTAGTAAAATATCCAGAGGTGCTTGTCAAAGGTTGTATTGCACTGAACATGTCTTAGAAAAGGAATAAATAGTAAATATGTTTTGCAAACCAACTACACTTTCTGTTAATGTTAAAAATCTCTGTCCACTGACACGTTAGCTATCTGGATTGTAATGGCGTTGGTTATCTCGATCCACAACTTGCTCTTTTTGTTGTAGGCAGTACCTCTAGCAAACGCGTCTAGAAGTGACATCTGACTCGAGTGTCCTGTAGCTTTTTTAGTTTAACCTGAGGATGTGGAGAGTGCCAATCTTAGTTCTATACATTCAAAGCATTTTTGCGGCTAAGGTGGTGCAGCAAATTGCTCGTGTTGACAACTTTACCTCGACAGCATTTGCAGTAAATAGTTGTTTGGTCCACATCCGACCTTTTAAAACCAAAGTATCTCCAGACAACAGACATCTCCTTTTTTTAGCAAAAGGTCTTCATGTGCCATCATGTTCGACTTTATCATCTGCTACAGCTTCACTTTCTGAATGTTCTCTGTTCATTTTCACCGCTCAATACCTCCACTAAAGCATGTACTCCATTGCATGCGTGTTTAGCTGTGTAGCAGCGAAAAAGATCCCCCCTTAAACAGTTTCCCACTGTGCCACGTTGTTTAGGCTATTTAAACCGGTATTGCAGTATAAGAAAAATCCATATCATAACATAAATAAAAAACGGTTTTCGGTATGAACCGGTATACCTCCCAGCACTACACCTGAGTATATGGAAATTTCTGGTGAGGTCCTATGCCCCTTCTCGCCCACTCGAGTCTGCCAGGGAACAGCGTCTGTTGAGGCCGTCTCTACGTGGTCTCAATGCTGTGTAGTTCCTAGTTGTTAGAATGAGCTGCCAACCTCCATCTGAACTGCTGACTCCCTTAATGTATTCAAGAAGCAATTGAAAACTCATCTGTTCTATGAATATCTGTCTAAATGACTGACAAAAAAAACTTTGCTCTGTGATCTTTTATATTGTTGTTACATTAAGTTTAATTGCTTTACAGATTGTAATCAGTGATAGTAAATTTATTAGTTATTACATCTTTTTCACTTGTGACAATCAACTTTTTGTTACTTGTCCTACTCCACTTGCTGAACAAACAGGCCCCGGCCTAATGCTACTCGATGATGTTTACCTCTTTTCTAAGTTACTTTCAATAAAAGCATATGCCAAGCAAATAAATGTAAATGTATCACATGAATCAATTCATGAGCACAAACAAATCGATAAGGCAGAGTTCAACAGAAGTGCCCATCACAACTTCTTTGCCCAGTGGCACAACATGATACAAAGAAGAGAAAGAAAACAGAGGAAATGCAGTAAGAGCTCGTAATGATGACTGCATTTGTGTTTTTGCTAAAATGATTAAAAAAGATACAGTAAAACTTGCTGATCAGCTACTCTAATAACGGGATACTAAACGAAAGTAGGGAACCTTTAGGTTGGCTTTAAATAATGCAGCTGGCTTGACAGCCTGTAGGTCAGGGATCCCCAACTCTGGTCCTGGAGGGCCCCAGTGGCTGCAGGTTTTCATTCTTATACTTTTCTTAATTTAGTGCACTGTTTTTGCTGCTAATTAATTTCTTTTGAATTAATTTTAATTGACTTGTTTTTTGAAATTTGTTCCCCTGAATTTCTTCTTTGTTCCTCTGAATTGCTTCATTTCTTTCCTTAAATGGCACCCAAACAGAAATTAAATGTGAAATAAGTGAGCCAACAGAAGACCAACTAAGTCAGGGCATGAAACTCCAACCAACTGCTTAATTAGGTTCTGATTCTTGTTGCTAATTAAACTTGTTCTTCAATTCCATGGCTCGTTGCTGCTTTCATTGTACAATGGCATACATGTCTGAAATTGTCGATTTTCTCTTTTCTAAGAGCACTGTTATAATGTTTTGGGGACCTGAGCAGATCAGCATTCCTGAGACCTCCACCTTTCCTTATTTTCAGATATTGTATGATCGACAGACACAGTCTGCTTTTGTTCATTTTGCGTCTCATTATTGTTTGGCTGCTAATTGAGGAAAAAGAAACAATTAAGGCATCTTAATTCATCAAGACCAAGTGAAATAAAATTAATTTAAAAGTTAATTAGCAGAAAAAACAGGTCACTAATTAAGAAAAAGGGTTAAAATGAAAACCTGCAGCCACTGGGCCAGGACCGGAGTTGGGGACCCCTGCTGTAGATCAGTGATTCTTATTTTTTTTTCTACACCCAACACCCCTTGGATTTGGTTTTGCACCACCAAGAATAATTATTAATGTTTTAGGGCAATTCAAGACCTAAAGGCTGAGTTCATTTTATAATTCGACTGTATGCAAATATGCTACAATTCACCTCAGATAATAATGCAGCTTTGGGGCTCAGATGAAACAGGACACTGTAAAATGTTAGCAGCTCAAAACTGAGACGCTGCCACTGAGTGCAATAAAACTATAGCAGAGGAAAAGGTCAAAAGCTAGAGAAGACAAAGTGTGTGGCATCTGGGCTGACAGGCACAGTGGAGCCGCTGCTCCTCCAGCTCATGGAAGTTCTGTCTGATCAAGACTGGTGAAGGGTTGGGTCTGTGTGTTTCTATTACTCTTCCACAGAAGACACAGCAATTGCCCGCTATCATCCAACCAATTGTTGACATCACTAGAATGGTCAGTAATGTAACGAATTTCTATAATTTCATTAATGTTGCTGATTAAATGTGTATTCTTTAAACATATTTGGAACAATACCCTAGAAAAGGGGTCTTGTGTGCACCCAGGGTTAAGAACAATTTATTCTACAACTTTTGGGGGTTGTGAGAGTAGAGGGCGCTGTCGCTCGTCCAGACCCACAGACAACACATCCAGACACCAGGTAAAAGTCCCAGAAATAATTTTAATTTCTTATATAATGTGCACAAAGCACCTTCATCTTCACAATACACAATAATAAATACAATATCAATACAATAAATCCACCTCTCCACATAGCAGCTCCATTACACTTCCTCCCAACTCCGGCTCAGCTTGCTGGGTTTCCCACAGTCCTTGACCCGGAAGCGCTCCTGTTCTTCAGTTCACGTGATCCAATAGCACTTCCGGGTCAGACGAAGATTTATATTTTCCTTCAGCCCGGAAGTACTTCTGTCTTTCCGTCCCGATGACTTGGGAGTACTTCCGGGTTATAATCGAAACAATAATCTTCGTGTCTCCCTCCTGCATCCTCTGGTGGCCCCCACGGTTTCCAGCAGGGCTGTGAAGCCGAACTCCATTTTCCATGATGCCCTGCAGGAATCTGGGGCACCTCCATGTTGCAGGGAGGACTCCATCTAGCAGCCTGGATGTATTGACCGGGATAAGTTGCCAGCCATCTCTCACAGGGTCCTTGAGCTAAAAGCTCAGCTTTCCAGTTGGAAAGTTCTGGTAACGTTCACTAAGGTGAAGCTGGATATTAATTAAGAAGAGAAGAACATCTCTTTTATGTAAAAATGTGGTGTATTGTTTTAAAAGTAAATTAACTCTATGTGATAAAATACTGAACAAGCAGTATAATGAAAATTGTAAGGGTTAAATTTTCAAAAAGCAATCAAAATGTGCTTGATTGTTTGGATTTTTTAATATTTTACTGATATAAGCAAGTTGAGTCCAAGTAGTTATTCATTTTGGTTTAGAAAAAGCAGTCTAGATCAGAAAACGTAGAATGCTGCATAGTATGTCCTATAGTAATAGAGTCATATTTAAAGCCAAAGCCATCCATCCATCCATTATCCACCCCGCTATATCCTAACTACATGGTCACAGGGGTCTGCTGGAGCCAAGGCAGGAAACAAACCCCGGGCAGCAGCCCACTGCAGCAAATTTAAAGCCAATCCTTAATTTTACAGTACACTATAATTCCCTGTGACCAATTCATTCAATATGTTTTTGTTATATTTTAGTCAGTATAGTCAAGTAATTGTTAACCTGTGCCTACCTCGACTGTCAATTGTTGTCACAACACCCAACCAAATAAATTCTAACATGGCTGTCCAATGCAGGTAGCATTTCATCAGGGTAATAGTTATAAATAAGGGTGCTAAGCCCTTTCACCTACTCTTCTAAAACAAAAACACAAATACAATTATTAAACATCTTCTTCCCCTTCTATTACAATTTGCAGCAAGGTCAGGTAGAAGCCGATTACCAAACTTAAAAGATCTTTTCCTGCATCATATGAGTTGTTTAAAACAAATAGGAATGAGCGGATTCACAGTTAAAAATTAGAAAGAGTTGAAATTGTTTTATCCAAAAAGGGTAGGCATTTATTTGTAGCCTAAAAAAGAAAGAAAGAAAGAATTGCTACTCAGTTTACAGGTGCCACCTACTGGTTTGTTTAAGTACTGTAGCCAGCCGTCGGTATTTGAATGTTGCAGGAGTTCCAGAATTAAACTGATTTGAAAGCACTGTGCTGCATTTTTGTGTAATTTGTGGTTTGTTTCATTTTTGCTTGCAGCAGTTCAGTACTTTTGCAGAAATGAAATGTAATCTTTGATGATGTTACATTTTTGTTTTTTAATTTAAATTGAGCTTGCTATCAAAAGGAGTGCAAGCTGTTGAGAAGGGATCTGGGTCCCTGCAGCTCTACCCTTAAAAAAGTATTCAGAAATGGAAAGGAAGACGGATGAAATTCTCTCCACACTGATGTACACATGCCACCTCAATTTCTGCAACATTAAATGGGGTGCACAGGAAGGGTCCAGTCACAACTTAAGCCGTATATTACTATATGCTGTTCAAGACTGGAGCCAAGCTGTAAGACATCCAAGCCAAATTTATGTTGGCAGCTCTTGGTGAGATAGTATGTTCTCAATAATTATGTAAGATGCCCCAGCAAAATTAGTGAGAAGAGAGGTGTCAGTGGGTAGTGGTGTGCACCATGAGTAGGAAGATGGGATAGTGCTGTTATACCTTTCCGTAAGAAAGGTGGACTGAGAAATGGGGATAATCAGAAGAGAAAATGAAAACCAAAAGCAAAGTCAAAACCAGAGGTCTTTCCTATCTTTCACTGGTACCAAAGTGCAAATCAGAGAATTGTAGTAAGAAGACAAAGCAAAGAGTCAGAAGCCAAACAATCTAAAGCACAACAACTAAACACACACTCATGTGAGATTGTTTTCTGAGGATATCCACAATCTTGGATTATGATGTATCTTATCCATCCATCCATCCTCTTCCGCTTATCTAAGGTTGGGTCGCGGGGGCAGCAGCTTGAGCAGAGAGACCCAGACTTCCCTCTCCCCGGCCACTTCTTCTAGCTCTTCCGGGGGAATCCCAAAGCATTCCCAGGCCAGCCGGGAGACATAGTCCCTCCAACGTGTCCTGGGTCTTCCCGCCTCCTCCCGTTGGACGTGCCGGAACACCTCACCAGGAGGCGTCCAGGAGGCATCCTGATCAGATGCCCGAGCCACCTCATCTGACTCCTCTCGATGCGGAGGAGCAGCGGCTCTACTCTGAGCCCCTCCCGGATGACTGAGCTTCTCACCCTATCTTTAAGGGAAAGCCCAGACACCCTGCGGAGGAAACTCATTTCAGCCGCTTGTATTCTCGATCTCGTTCTTTCGGTCACTACCCATAGCTCATGACCATAGGTGAGGGTAGGAATGTAGATCGACTGGTAAATTGAGAGCTTTTTTATTAAAACCAATATTTAAGTGTAAGATGGTGCTCACAAAATTTTAGAATGTAGAGAATCACAGTAAGTGGACACTTGGCCCGGTGTTTTCTGAACCTTTACCAGTCAGAGTGGTATCTTATAAAGTTCGAAAAGTGAAAGAAGTAGCTCAGGTGGAAGAATGCTGGGCTACATAGAAGAGTGCAGCAGGAGCTTCCCCAGTGTGGATGGTTGCAACTGTAAGCTTGGTTTTATTCATGGTTTTCTTCAACACATAATAATGGGAAGAGTTACTTGGCTTTTAAATAAGACATGGAGTCTAAAATTGCAAGGGCCCTTCATACCCCAAGATGTAGTGTTTCATAGATAACCCCAGGAATTTCATAGGCCAGTCTTGACCTTGGGCATTATTCCTGAGTCACCTTGAATGAAGCTCCTTGGCAGGGACTTATAGGCTACTTCAGCCAGGCCAAGGTTGAACATGGAGTCGGGTGGTGAGTAGGACAAAGGTCTGATTGGCAGGAGGAAGAAAGGCCTAGGTGAAAGAGGTAGAAATGTAGAATGTTTTACGGTCTTTCTGGCATTACTGTTGATTCAAGCGCACCTATTGAGTGTCCATTATCACTAACAATGGATAATAAATTATTCATCCTCAACATTTTCTCTGTGCTTATCCTGATCAGAGGTCACGGTAGAAACCAAACTGTACTGACTAGTCCTCTTAAATCTCAGCAGCTTCTATCACCACCTCCTGGAGAATTCCCAGACACATCGAAGACAGCTCAGAGATACAATTCCTCCATTATATCAAGGTTCTTCCCCTGGGTCCTATCCCAGTGAGCTAAGTCTGGTGCACCTGACAAGGGAAGCACCCAGGAGTATCCTAACTACATGCCAAAATCACCTTCTGTCAATGTAGAGAAGCAGCAGTACTACTCCAAGGTCCCTCTGTATTGTCTAGCTTTGCTCCCTGGTACACTGATCAGTAAATCAAAAGCTCCTACTCTCCCACAATATTATGGTACAACATCCACAAAACTGTTGAAGCTGCAACAGCTCAATGGTCAGTCTCACAATCACGTCTACCATCCGCATAAACAAGACTTAGTGGTACGTGAAATCCTTTTCTTGGGGCAATTGCTTACTCCTTACCTATGAGATCAAGTTGCTCTTTTTTTTCTGGAGAGGATAATGACCTGATTTTGACGTACTGCCTCTCATTCCAAACACATCACACTCCGGTGTAGAATGTTTCATAGTTTTAGCCTGATGAAGACAATAGGACAAACTCATGTCCAAATAGGCAAAGATGCAATCTTTACGTTTAGTCTGGGTAATCTCTCATCGGTCAACTGCGCCATACTACCCATGCTATAAATATCATGAATAGATAGGATGCACCCTTTGTTGGGATCAATGTCCATACTGAACAGACTTGAGTCAACACCAGATACTCAAACAAAACTCTTACTCTGCAAATACAAGGACAGCATGCCAAATATCCGCACCTCCAACAAAATACTATTGGATACAGTCATAAGCATTTCCAAAATATACAAGGCACTTGTAGACATTATTGTCAAATCTCACAAATACCACCAATATTTGTGCTCGGGAAAAGAGTTGGTTTTTAAGCTAGCATGGATCCGCATCTCTCCTCAAGGACCTAAGATTAAACTTTTAGATGAAGTCTCCATTTCAGTTATCTGGTATAGGCTTTCAAAGAGTCGATGAGGAGTATTATCCCACCTTAAATGAAACACATGCTCTTGTCCCATCTTTTTTAAAATGGGGGCTGCTACTCTTGTCTTCCATGCTTGAGGCACTATTCCTGCCTTCCACATTGTAATGAGAATGCATGTTAGCAAAAACACTTCCACAATATGCAATGCTTTCAGCATTTCTGGTCAAATATAATCCATCCCTGCGGCCTTGCTGCTCTGGAGCTCATTAATTACTATAGCAATGTCAGCAACAGAGCTGGGCCCAGCACCAAAAAATGCTTTTGACGCTGCCTTGACTAAGTAGGGTGTATTCACTGGGTTTAGGAACTCATCAAAATGCTAATTCCACCTCTCGACAATATTCTCTGTTGAAGTTAATATTTCTCCACCCCAGGGGAGAACAGTCTGGGCACCATTCCACCTTCAGTTCCTTGAGTCATCATATGGTTGCCAGAACTTCTTAAAAGTTGTTCAAAAGTCATTCTTCACAGTCTCATAAAAACTCCACTTACACACGTGCTTTCACTTCAGCCACTGCTGTAGCTGCTGCCTTTTTCACTTGCCCATACCTCTCAGTCAAATCTGAAGCTGTATCTTCTAAAATGGAAGGCTGTTTTCTTCAACTTGACATGTCTACCAACATGAAATACGCCAATAAACGTCCTCCAATACTGAGGTACTGAATGCAGAGCATTCAGACTCTGTGCAGCCAAACTATCCTGAGATTTAGTAGAAGATCTTCTAGAGATGAAAGCTGAGCCTCTCCTTGTCTTGCTCCACCAGGTATTTGTATTGTTTTCCAAATAACCACTGAAGTCATTCAGTAAGACTAAAGAGTTTTTAACTGCTGCCTTTTCCAGTGGCAAATTTAATGTCTGTATAAAGGATGAAGATTCTGGATAGTTGTTAGGCACGTACAAACAAACTGCAGTAAAAGTTCTTCTTTCTATAGCAAATATTCCTTATGAGATAACCTTCTTCAACTACCAGAAGTGTACAGCACCTTGTCAGGTTTTTAATAAGGAGGAGAACGACAGACCACACTGGTGCAGTGGCTATCATCCTGATTCCATGTGTTGTCTTTGTGGAATTTGTACCTTCACCCTGTGTCTTAGGGAATATTACTCTGGCTACCTGGAACAGTGGTCATGAGACCAAACAGGGATAGCAAAAAGGTTGGAAGTGAAGGTGAGGCTGCAGCAAGGATGTGCTCTAAGTTTGTTGGTGGTCATGGTAGTGATGGAGGTGGTGACCAGAGAAGAGCATGAAGGCTCTTATATACTGATGAAGTAATTTTGATTGAGAAAAGTAAGGCGGAACTGAAAGACAAGAGACTGAAATGGAAAGCTTGTTTGGAGGTGAAACATCTCAAGGTAAATGCAGGAGAGACAAGGTGATGGTAAGAGGTGAAGGGTCAGAAGGTGGGTGGATGTGTGGGTGGTAGAGATATTGGTCAGAAGTAGGTGCATAAAAGATGTATTGGTGTGAAGAGTAGTCTGGAAGAAGAAAGTGCAAATTTATTTGTAGAAAGTGTGTTAAGGGATGCAGAATGCACAAATGGTACATGCAATTTTAGATATCAGCAACTGAGTTTTGAAGAGAGTAAGGGTGTTCTGCTACATAGATTATATGTTGATTGCAGACGAAGGTGCAGGCACCACAGTGAGAGCCAGCATGAGACCGAGGAGAGAACAAATTCTGGGCGATGTCTCCCACTCAGACTTCTAAAGGAGTTGCTGTCTGAAATTGATGGGTAGTGCTTTTGAGTAATAAGAAAAGTGCCACATAAACATAAAGCATTATTATTATTATTATTATTATTATTATTATTATTATTATTATTAAAGCTTATAAAAGCAGTAAGAGGAATATTCTGCACCATGGGAGTGAGGCATGGCTGATGAAAGTGTAAGATGAAGCAAAGCTGGAAAGAACACAGATGAGAATGATCAGCTGGGTGTATTGATTGCCAAGGAAAGAGAGTAAGACAAATGCTGATTTAAGAAAAAGACTTGATGTGAAGGAGATCAGTGTTGCAATGAGGAGTAACAGACTGAGCTGGCTTGAGATAGTGGAAAAAAACACAAGAGGGTATTTGGGTGAAGAGGTGCGCTAAGATGGAGGCTGAGGGACGAGGCTATGAGGTAAGGCCAAAACACACATGGTCTGAGGTGGGATCAGATGATATGAAAAGAATTGGTCTCTCCCCAAAGGATGCTTAGTACTGTGGAGTGTGGAGGAAAAAGATTTGGGGATCAGGAAGCTAACATGTTAAAAAATGGGAAATGACCATTAAATCATGATGATACACCGACTTTAAAACTAAATCACAAAACGTGCTTGTTAGGGTAACTAGTAATTATATGACCAGTACGGCCTTTTTCATTGTGATAGAAGTTTAACTTTCTACTGTACTAAATAGAATTCCACTGATTACCATTTTAAGGTTACAATTAATTGTAAACATTTAAATTTTGAATATAAAAGTAACTTATGCACTAAAATCTATGTTTTGTGCACAATACCTCATTTAGTTAGGGACACTGATTATTATAACACATAACATTAAATTCTCAATCCTGAGTCATCCACTCCACTGACATATTTAAGCAAGCCATAATACCCACACTTTATAAAGTACATAATTAACACATAATAGAAGTCAAAATTTAGAGTGAGGCACAAGGAGTGTGGCACTTTAGATAACACCCTGTCAAATATACAACTTGTCCAGTTATTTTCAGAGGCAGTCTTCATTTAAATAATCGCAGCATATTCAGTGAATTACATATTTTCATGTCTCCATCCTCTGACGTGTGCTTTTCAATCACCTCTTCATGGAATCGCTTGGTGTGTTCTTTTGTCTTCATTGTTTAGGTTAGACCACAATACCTTCTCGCCACAAGTTAGACGTTCCAGCCAACCGAACTCCTTTGAATACAGACAAGTGATCTCCACTGAACTAATGATGAGTCTTCTGAAACCAATGGGATGATGATTTAGGTGTGTCAGATTAAAGGGAGTGAATACTTACACGACCAATTACTTTGTATTTTAGATTTGTAATTAACGTAGACCATGTTGCAGAGATCTGTTTCTTTATATCCAGGGAAACAAAACATACCTTACCAAAAATGAGTGCCAGGTTGGAACAACTGTACCTCCGGGAAGTCCACCACTTTTCAAAGGGCACATATCTGCTGCTCACATATATTTAGAATATTAACGCTACCCGCTCAGTCAGCAGATAAAGTAAACTTGGCCACTGACTGAGAAAAGGGTAGTGAAGGGCAGGTTAGTTCAGAATAGGAAAACAACCAAGAGTACTTTGTATTTATTTCTTTATTCACAACATAAAACACCAACATGATGAACACACTCCTAAAAGAATATCCCCCTATCCAACTGTTCATTCTCTAAGCCTGTTATTTCCATTTCAGGGCTGTACAGGAAGAGACCCTCTCTGAGTAGCATCACACTTAATGCAGGATCCAGTCCTGGATGTGGCATTCATTTATGGTATGGCACATTTATGCAGATGGCTACACTGCTAACACTGGTCCACTGTAGGCACTGGTAAACCTAATCTGCATATCTTTCAGAGAAAACCCACATGGACAAGGGAATATTTGTAAATTCTACACAGATGGCAACCTCTGAGCCCAGGTCTCTATAGCTAAGAGACATCAACACCAACCACTGTACCACTGTGTCCCTCATCAAAAACAATCTTAGAGAAATATCAATAATAGAATAACAGTTGTTTTAACTTGGAAAAGATGGAACATCTTGAGCAATATATTGATTTTCTGGTATTAAAACGCAGTTTTTGGGTTATTCTCATTGTGTTGTAGTAGTACTATGTAGAGATAAAATTAGTTATGGTATATTTGAAGATCCAGTTGTGATGTTTTTACTGGTTGTACTTAAAATCAGTTCTACTAAACTCTCCTTGTGCTCAGTGCTGCTGAAAAAAGCTCCAGCCCCTCCTTCAAACCTATAATGGGATACATCTACTCAAAGAAAGGATTTATAATAAAATGAACATTTTTCAAATTAGATTTGAGCCAATTCCAGATTGAATATATTTAAAATTAGTCCTATGCCAATTCTGATTTCAGCAATGTTTGTCCTTATGGTTTCTCTCGTATAATGCTGTGATTCAGCTGCATTTACTATAATTATTTTTCATCTTTCCTCGCACATCTTGTTTTGTAGAGTTTACAAAATGACTGATAAGAATGGCATATATCAGCAGGTGTGCAAAGCACAAGGTTTGTGGAGCAAATGAAGGAAGGAGAGATGTGCCGTGTAGTACATGGGGTGCAGCTGATAAGAGCTGTGAAAGCAAACAGTCGCTCAGGATGGATGCCAGCTAGTGCTTACATCATTTGAGTCTTTCGGCACAAATATTACATTATTGTCCTATTTAAAGATTTTGTAGCATTACTTTTTTTTTTTATTATTAATTTTATTACAATCCATACAAAGCAATCAAGTTTTTACAAAAAGAAAAATTGAGTTAAGAACAGATCGATCCCCACCCTGAGAGAGAGAGCAAGCCAAGCGTTAAATTTAAGGCTTGTAAACATACCTAAATTAATAAATTCTCTGTGCTTTATGAACTTATTTTAAAATATTACTGATTAGATCCTGCCATGTTTTGAAAAAAGTCTGTACAGATCCTCTAACTGAGTATTTGATTTTTCCAATAATAATATAACACATCAGTTTCCCACTGACTTAAAGAGGAGAGTTTGGGTTCTTCCAGTTTATCAGAATAAGTCTGCGTGCCAAAGTGTAGTGAATGCAATCACAATTTGTTTGTCTTTCTCCACTTTAAGCCCCTCTGGAAGAACCCCAAACACAGCTGTTAATGGGTTAGGAGGGATTGTGAGTCCAAGGTTGTCTGAGAGGTAATTAAAATTTTTGTCCAGAATGATGTTAATTTGGTGCAGGCCCAGAACATGTGACCCAGTGAGGCTGGGACTTGGTTGCAACGTTCACAGGTTGGATCATGCCCTGGAAACATTTTGGAGAGTTTTAGTCGAGACAGATGTGCTCGATATATAATTTTGAGCTGTATAATTGTATGCTATGCGCATATGGAGCTCGAGTGAATTCTCTTCATTGCTACTTTCCACTCCTTTTCTGATATATTAATTGAGAGATCTTTTTCCCAGTGTCCTCTTGGATCTTTGAAAGGAAGGGATTGTAAAATGATTTTATATATTGTAGAGATGGAGTCTAAGTCCTTGAGATTGAGCAATATTTTTTCCAGCATGGATGAGGGTGCAAGATGAGGAAAATCTGGAAGGTTCTGTTTAACAAAGTTCCTGATTTGAAGATAGTGAAAGAAATGTGTAGCTGGAATGTTAAATTTGGAATGTAATTGTTCATAGGATGCAAAGACGTTGTCTATATAAAGATCTCTAAGCAAGTTAATTCCAAATTTTTCCAGATATTAAAACTGCATATGTTTGTGAAGGTTGAAAGAGGTGGTTCTCTTGCAGAGGTGCCACAGATAGAAGCTTCTCCGTCTTAAAATGCTTTCTACATTGGTTCCAGATTCTAAGTGAGTGGAGCACAATTGGGTTATTAGTGTATTGCCGATAACGTGTGTTTATTGGAGCACAGAGCAAGGAATACAAAGAAGTACTGCAGGATTTTACTTCTATTGCGGTCCAAGCCTGTGTATGTTCTTCTATTTGTGTCCAGGTTCTTATCGCCTGTATATTTGCTGCCCAGTAATAAAACTGGAAGTTAGGTAGAGCCATGCCGCCTTCTGCCTTTTGTCTTTGTAGGGTCGCTTTTGATGCGTGGATGTTTTGAATTCCAAATAAATGAGGTTATTGTTGAATCTAATTGCTTAAAGAATGATTTATTAATGTATATTGGATGTTTTGAAATAAAAAGGAGCTTAGGAAGAATATTCATCTTAACAGTGTTAATTCTTCCAGCTAGTGTGAGATGAAGGGTTGACCATCTATGCAAGTCTTGTTTAATTTTTTCCATGCAGACGCAAATTTTGTTGATAAAGAGCTTTATGTTTACTTGTGATGTTTACCCTAGGTATTTAAACTGTTCTGCAATGATAAAAGGTAGGGTGTCTAATCTAATATTATATGCTTGAGAATTCACTGGAAAGAGTACACTTTTATTCAGATTAATTCTGAGACCAGAGATCTTTTGAAATTCTGTGAGTGCTGCTAAGACTGCAGGCACAGAATTTTCTGGGTCCGATATATACAGTACCATATCATCTGCATATAATGAGATTTTCTGTTCCAGTCCTTCTCTGCTAATCCCCTTTATCTGATCAGTATTTCGACAATGTATTGCCAGTGGTTCAATGGCAATGCAAACAGCAGCGGTGACAAGGGCATCCTTGTCTAGTGCCACGTTCTAGTTTAAAGTAGTCTGAGCAAATGTTGTTGATGCAAACTGAAGCTTCTGGGTTAGTATACAGTAATTTAATCCATGCACAAATGTTCGGGCCAAACCCAAACTTCTCCAATGTAGTAAAAAGGTATTTCCATTCAATCATGTCAATGCTTTTTCTGCATCCAATGATAATAATATTTCTGGGGTGTTTGATTTAGTTGGTGAGTATATTACATTAAACAGGCGTGAAGATTTGAAGATAAGTGTCGGCCCCTAATAAATCCAGTTTGGTCTTGTGATATTACGAGGGAGCACTTTCTCCATCCTTCTAGCTATGATTTTAGAGAGTATTTTAACGTGTTATTCAGAAGTGAAATTGGTCTGTATGCTGCACATTGTAATAAGTCCTTATTTTGTTTTGGAAAGACAGTGATTAGTGCTTGGCGAAAGGTTTGTGGAAGAGATTGGTTATCTCTGGCTTCTGTAAATGTTGCTAATAGGAGGGAGCTAGCTGAGCGGAGAATTTCTTGTAAAACTCTGCAGGGTAGCCATCAGGGCCTGCTGCTTTTCCACCTTGGAGTGACTTTATAGCATCTAGTAATTCTGATAATGCCAGAGGTTTATCAAGTTCCTCCACACTAGAAGCGTCTATTTGTGGTATCTGTAATGTATCCAGAAATGCATTAGATTGTGTATTGTCTTCTTTAAACTCAGTAGTATATAGGGATTTATAGTAGTCTCTGAAAGTGTGCATTATATTTTTGTGTTCGATGATTTTATCTCCGTTCGTGTTAGTGATTACCGAGATTGCGTATGCACTTCTTGCTTGTGAATTTGTTGTGCTAAAAGCTTATTAGCTTTCTCTCCATGTTCATAGTGATGATGTCTGGATTTGTAAATTAGTTGTTCAGTTTCTTTAGTTGTCAAGAGATTTAATTCTGAATGTAGAGCCTGCCTCCTTCTATGTAGAGTCTCGCTTGGTAGTCTGGCATGTTCTTCATCTATTTTTGTAATTTCGCTTTTTATCTCTGCTACTTTCTTGGCTTCGGATTTAAGTGGGAAAGATATGAGATAATCTGTCCTCTTAAGAAGGCCTTAAGAGTTTCCCATAATATTCCTGCAGAGATCTCGGGGGATGTATTTGTCTCTAGAAAGAATTTGATTTGTTTGGATATAAATTCTGTACAATTCCCGTCAGCTAATAGAAGCGGGTTGAGGCGCCATCTGCGGGGTGAGTGTATGGGGCTTAGTAATTTCAGCTCCAAGATCATAGGTGCATGATTTAATCTTAGGCAAGAAGTTATTGTCTATAAAGAAGTAATCAATCCTTGTGTAGCAATGATGTACTGGTGAGTAGAAAGAATATGTTCTTGAATTTGGGTTTAAAAACCTCCAGGGATCTGATAAGTTGTGATCAGTTATAAACTTTGTAATTATCTTTGCAGTGTTAGATGCCGTTCCCCCTGTGGAGGAAGTCCTATCTAAAAGTGGATTTAAAACACAATTAAAGTCCCCAGCCATTATAACTTTATGAGTGTTCAGATTGGGAATGGATGCAAATAAATTTTGTAGCATTACTTTATTACAACAGAACATTAGAAGGATCTAGATGAGAACAGGCCATTCAGCCCAGCAAAGCTCACCAGTCCTATCCACTTAGTTCTTCTATAAAAACATTGAGTCGAGTTTTGAAAGTCCCTAAAATCCTGTTGTCTACCACACTACTTAGTAGCTTATTCCTGTGGTCTCTAAAAAGAAAATTGTTCTGTTTGTGAGAAATGTACCCTTAAAAAGTTTCCAACAGTGTCCCTGTGTTTTTGATAAACTTGTTTTAAAACTTGTTTTGATCCATTGTACTAATTCCGTTCATAATTTTAAACATTTCAATTGTCTCCTCTTAATCTACTTTTATTTAAACTGAAAAGGCTCAGCTCTTTTAATCTTTCTCCTTTATCCCCGCTAGCCCTGGAATGAGCCTTGTCGCTCTTCTCTGTACCTTTTCTAGTGCTGCCACGTCCTTTTGTAGCCTAGAGACCAAAACTGCACACAGTACTCAAAATGAGGCCTCACCAGTCCATTATAAAGGCTGAGCATAACATCCTTGGACTTGTACTCCACACATCATGCTACATATCCTAACATTCTGTTAGCCTTCTTAATGGCTTCTGAACAATGTCTGGAAATTAATAGTGTTGAGTCCAGTATGACTCCTAAACCCTTTCTGAGTGCTATGCTAGACCCTTGCCCAGCCGGGATGCAGTAATGGAAGGATGGTATGGAGGGGGTCATGAATCAGCTGAGATGGAACTGAAGCAACATCCCTTACAAAGGGATAACTTAATCGATAAGGAGGGACAATTGTATCCTGGGCAGTTCCTCCTCCAGTATGATAGAAGGCATTGTTCCACTGTTGTGGATCTGGGGATTTATGGAAGTTGCAGTCCTAAGGGACAACCCTGTCATGTTTCTTGGGTACAGCTGGATGATGCAACAAGGAGAGGGACTCACTGCTTCAGGGGTCTTCCATCTGAACCATAAGTGCTTCCATCGGGATTTGCCCCGGTACAGAAAGTACTCCTAGGTCTAACATAAAAGTGAGCCGCCCAGCCTCCTCCAGGGACTCAGAGTTAGGAGGCAGAAGGCAAAGCTCACCTGGAGGAGGAAAAGGAGGATTGAATATTGAAAGGCTGTGGATTAACCAGTAATAAGGTATTTTGTGAAAATTAAACTGTTTATTTTGCCCGTGGGACTGTCTGGGGTTTTGGGGCTCAGTAAAATCCACAGTCTTTTACACCTTTTCATAAGCAGTACTTTTAGACTTCCCATTGTGTATTCAAATCTAACATTTTACTTCTTATGTGTAATACTTTATATTTACTGACATTAAATTTAATCTGCCAAAATCTGCTAAAGCCTGTATGCTATCCAAGTCCTTCTGTAGCGATTCACTGGATTCCAGATTATCTGCCAATCCTCCTATCTTGGTATCATCTGCAAACTTAACCAGCTTGTTACTTATATTCCTATCCAAATCATTTATATATATATATACATATATATATATATATATATATATATATATATATTAAAAATAGCAGCGGCCCTAGCACTGACCCCTGTGGAACACCACTCTTTACATCAGCCAATTCTGATGAGGTTTCTGGCACCATTACCCTCTGCTTCCTTTCTCCGAGCCAATTCTGCACCCATCTAAAAACATCACCCTGAACTCCCATTTCTTTTAACTTGATGCCCAACCTCTCATGTGCACCTTATCAAATGCTTTCTGAAGGTCAAGATAAATAATATCATAAGCTCCACTTTGATCGTATCCTTTTGTTGCCTCCTCATAGAATTCCAACATGTTAGTAAAACACGACCTCCCTCTTCTGAACCCATGCTGACTGTTCAGAATAACTCCTGTCCTTGCCATGTGTTGCTCAATCTTAGCCTTAATAATTCCTTCCATTAATTTTCCTGTGATGCACGTTAAGCTTACTGGCCTATAGCTGCTTGGACCTGCTTATTCACCTTTTATTATAATGGGATAATAAATATTATTATTTGCCATTTTCCAGTCCTCCAGAATCTCTCCAGTGTGCAGTGACTTCCTAAAAATATGTGTCAAGGGCTTATATACTGTATGTACTCACAAGCCTCCTTAAGAACTTGGTAAATATTATCTGGTTCTGGTGATTTGATTTCAGCTCATTTAATCTGAGCAGCACTCCTTCTCCCTCTGCAATTTCTAAATCACTCAGGACCTCCTTAGTTGTGCCATTTACCTCTGGAAGGTTATCACTTGCTCACTTGTGAAGACCTTAGAAAAATGTGAGTTTAGGTAATCCGCTCTTTCACTGTCTGTATCTTTTAATTCCCCTTTACTATTCCTGATGCACTTCACCTCCTCCTTCACTGTTGTTTTACTACTAAAATACCGAAAGAATCTCTTTGGGTCATCTTTCACCTTATCTGCTATATTCCTTTCCAGCTATCTTCTAATATCCTTTTATTGGTTGCCCTCATATGCCCTACAATTCACTTTGGAGTTATTGGTCTTACACACCTTATACAGCTGCCTTTTTCCTTTGCAGCTTCTTTTCAACTTTTTATTACCCACTGCTGATTTTTTTTTTGTTATAAATTTCCTACTGATTCCAAATGTAGGTATGTGCATGTCTTGCATTAATATAAAACATTTTTAAACCTGTTTCTCTGTTCCTCGACTGTCTTCATGTTTAAAAGCTTATGCCAGTTTATCCTTGTTAGGCTTTCCTGCATCTGCTCAAAATCTGCTCTACCAAAGTTAATCTTAACAGTTTTAGTCTTTGCATTTGCATGCTTCCAAAACAATGAGATCTGTGGTTCAGTCACCTCTAAGCCCTCAATTCTATCTTGATTATTACAAAATATTAAATCCAGACAGGCTTTGCACCATGTTGGTGCTTTAATATACTGTGTTAAAAAACAGTCACTGATTACTTCTAAAAACTCTTGTGCTCTGGTATTTGCAAAGTTATCCCAGTTAATATTTGGGTAAAGACCCCGATGACTGTAATATCCCCCTGTAAACTTCCCTTTTTAATATTACTGAAAAGATGTGCATTGAAATTACTGTCTGCATTGGACACACTCCTAAAAAGAGACCTCTTTCCCTAAAGCTTTCCAGATGAAGCCACATGTTCTGTAAAATGGGACTCATTGTCCAACTGAATAGGACTTGGGTTTAAATTCTGTTTGACATCAACAGCAACAGCACCTCCTTTTCTATTCTGTTTATCCTTCCTAAAAATGTGTATCCCTCTGTGTTATACACATTTCAATCTTTATTTAGCCAGGGTTTTGTTACCTCTATAATATCATAATTCTGTTCCTCTACATACAACTCCTACACACTTGTTTTATTTTTGATACTTCTAGCATTAAGGCAAGCTATTTGTGTGTTTCTGATTTTACTTTTATATTTAAACATTGGTTTAGAATTTACATTATTATGCATTTTAATTTTTACATTATTGTTTGTTTTTCCATGTACAGTTCTAAACCTGGCCTGTCCTACACTCCTTGCCCTCCATACCCTAGTTTAAACAATTCTCGACTAACCTGCTCATATGCCAACACAACACACCTTGAAGCCACTGGAAGTGAGCATTAATTTGAGTTCAGTCCGATAATCTGATACTTTTATGTTCCCTGCTTTGCCTTTCAGATCTATCTATCTATCTATCTATCTATCTATCTATCTATCTATCTATCTATCTATCTATCTATCTATCTATCTATCTATCTATCTATTGTCATACATGTACGTCTGAAAATCCCCATCCAAGCTCTTCCCAGATATGTAGTACAACCCAGTGCTGAGAGGGGGTACAGCTACTAAAAGACTTGTTATGTTCTTCCTCTACAGCCAGAAGAAAGGGTCCAGTGAGGGCAACTGACCCTGTTCCTTCTGGTCCCAGAACTTCAGAAGGATGACCAGGCAGAAGGAGGCACCATTGACCAAGGAGACAACCTTGTGAGAAGAGCACCTAGTGAGAGAATAATTCATGAAATTAATGTACAGAGGCCACTTGGCTAGGTGGCATTTGCTTTGTTCTCATTTCCACACCATTGACAACATTTTTAAGCGTTATTCAAGCATTGGATCTTGTAGTCTTTGCAGTGGTTACATTTCTTCTTATAAAAAGCCACAGAAGTGCTGCAAGGTCTCCTTATTTTATCAGTCAATCATTGCGCAGAATACCACAATCTTAGCACCCATGGGTACAGCAAATACAAAACACTGAACAGATATCCATAGTTTGAAAAGACTGCCCTTAGCTTGCACATGCCAAGACACACACTTTCCTTCTTTCCTTGCACTGCTGTTGTCATTCACTATTTGTGGCCATTTTTATGCCTTGTAGTTCTGGTGACTGCACGCTGACCTTTTACTGTCACAGACACAACAGCCTTCCACTATGACTTGCAACTTGCTACAAATAAATTAAACTAAACTGATTTGTCATTGGGGGGTCACAGAGAAAATTCAGACAGAGTTTTATAAGAGTCATCTAAGTCACTGGGCGGGGGTCGCAATACACGTACGCCTCAAATGTCTGCAACTCATTCTAATTTCCTTAAGATTATGAAAATGAAGACAGAATGCATTTTTACTTTATTTAACATGGACTGTGTCACAGCTGCTTATTGGGATAATATTTACAGGTGATGTATGATTATTTCATCTAATAAACAGCCATGGATGGGTAGAAGTTTAAATTTACTGTATTTCAAAACTTTTTGGAGGTAGTAGATCAGATAATGTGTCATCCTGGAAATATCTAGTGGAAGGCAGGAACCAACCTGATAAAACAACATGATAAAAACACAAAAGTAAAAAGGTACATCACTCTGTCTGAGTCTTTCTAATCAAAATCAAAATATATGATGATCTTACTTTGTCATTAGGTATATTCATATAAGAAAATGGAATGTCAACCATAAAGAGTGAAACTGAGAATGCGACAGTTTCATAAAAAAACAGGAGGTGCAAGAGTGAGGCTGGTCAAAAAACAAATCAAGGGTCCAAAAGCCAGTAAAACAAAACAATATGGATTGCCAAATCTCAAAACATAACCAGAAACCAAAGCCACAATTACATATGTGAAAAGTCATGATGCTCTAAACTGATTTTGAAATAACTAATAGGTGATAAGTCTTTTAGAATATCCAGTAACCTGGGTGAAGTATGTAGCGGAACATCATCTTAAAAGGTTGTGATGTTGTAGCAGTGCTACCATTAGTTAGAACTGTATCTCCCAGCAGTCCTTTCAGGGGCTGTTGGGGCCAAAGGTGGCCAGAGGGGTTTAAAAGGAGGGCAGGGGTCGAAGAGAGAAAAAAAAAGTTTGTTTTGTTTGTTTGGTGCTTGTATTTATCTGTTGAATTGCCTGCCATTTTTCTGCCATACATCTTTGTGTCCTGGATTGTATTGTTTGTTGGGGTCTGGAATCATTTGTCTACCTGTCTACTGTTTACTGAGGATGGTGTCTGGATTCATTGGCTTTCCCGGAAGAAGGAGCGCTCCTGAACCATTCATCTGTCATCATATTTCAGCAGTTACTGGTAGGACTGTGTTTTTCCATTTCCCTCTCTTCATGCAAATCGCTGGACTTAACTTCACCGCTGCTCATTTCATACATGGACTTTACTGCATGTTTGTCGTCTTTATCTGTTAAATGTAATATCGCCAAAGGGATCAGGGATGGTATTATTGTTTTCATTTAGTTAATTTAATTTCATTATACTTTTTTATCGTTTAAATTCCCAGCGTGTTTTTCTTTGGTGTCTCTGTAGTGTGTGTGTGTCATGCCAAGGCTGGGGTTGTCCCTGATAATCCTCGAGTAAAATAAATAAATCACCGTCACGCACGACGGTGTGAATCTTAGCGGCTTCTGACCGCTACAGTGTCACACATTGCCTCTTCCAATCATCACGTGACAAACGACCACAGCATCTAGGTTAAACTCAAAATGGTGACAATATACAATACACAAAAATAGCAACTTGTCAAAATCCTAATAGAGAAAGATCTTTGTAATCATAAAAATGATTTTTAAAAAGTCTAAAGAAAAGAACTGTGCATGGAAAATACCCAGAAAGTTTCAAAAGGCTGAAATCATGACACATGGCCATCTTAGATTTTATGAGAAAGTAAAAAATGAATGTTATATTTTTCATGGAAAATCACGAAAGACAAAACATTAAAACACTTAATGATTTAACCCATGTTTAGAAACTGAATTATTGGATAAAGGTTGAAAATCCTCTCAAAACATATACACTAAGATAATATACTATGTGCAGCACACACTTTTCTGCAGTAGTATTTTTTGTTTTTAACAAAAATCTACTTAATCTGACTTACTTAAACTCTGCACTGCTGCATGCAAAACCAGCAGGTGTTTCTCCTTATCTTTATCTAAAAGTGTAATTTTTGTCGCTTGCTTGTTCAAATATTGCATTTCCTTCTTGTTTGCTGTGAACTCAGACACTTTCCTCAAATGTTTGCTGTTGATGGTATCAGAGATCTCAAATGTAAATATATCAGCACACATCAAACTCTTTGTTTTTATTTAAAACAAAAAAACTCAACTACCTCATCACATGTCATTTTCTCTCCTGTGGCCAGATGATGATTATGTTCCCTGCTGTTTTAATATTTAATTAACCGATAGATAATAAACTGCTTTAAAAATGTTCAAAATAGTGCCTAGTTTAGTCTGATGCAGCTGGACATAAAACCAATTCCGAGAACATGATCTCTTCAGACATCAGAGTGTCCAACTGAGATCTTTGGCTTTGTTCTTGTTGTCTAACGGTTTAATTTTACTGATGAATCTGAACATAGTTTAGTGTTCAGGGTAACTTCTTGCATTGTGTCTGATGCTACGTGTAATCATAACTGGATTGATAAAAACAGAAAAGCGGATGCCGTCTACATTTTTAAACACTGCATACTGTAAGTTTTTTTTGTCCATATAAATAGTTGTAAGCTTGGCATTGCCCTTATTTATTAAATTATTATTCTTCCCTGCTTTTACAGTTTGGTCTAAATAGAGACAACAATATAATGTTTTCAATACCAGTCATTTAAAACTGCTTACCTTTGTTTTAGTTTTCGACAATGGCTCAATAAACATAACACATACTGACATTCACCATAAGGTGGCGGTATTGCCACATTGACGAATAGCTGAATTGTCAGTGTCATCCATTACTTTCTCCAAGGACTAATAAAAGTAAAGTATTAAGCTATAATGAGAGCAGTAAATGGTGTTTTTTACAAATATTCTAAATCTTTGAGTTTAAGGAAAGATTTCAGGTATGTAATGTTAAGCAAAAGGATTATAATCAATAATTAAATATAAGTAAACACAACAAATCAGTAGAGAGCTGAAGGGGAAAAAGTGGCATGAGATCATAAGAAAGTTTTGAAAATCAGCGGGGATTTTTTTAGTCCATTAGCTTGTCTGGTTTGCTACTAGATAAGTTGTTCTAATATTTTATATAGACATTTTCAAAATGTCTGTACTTTACCAATTTGTTTTTGTAATAAATGCAAAATTTCAAAGACATTTTCAGTGAATGCGTGTGGCATGTTTTCCCTTAATTTGATGTCCTCTATGGAAGCCAAATTAACGTTGGATTATCTCATCAATACCTCATTTGGAAGCTTAGATTGAGTTATCATGTGTGAGGTTTAATTCCCTCAGCCCATGTCAGCAAATGCACCTTTTAGCTCAGGGATGCAATCCATTATGTTTTTCTGTACAATTTAAGGTGCTGTGATGTCTTTTTTTATGGTGAATGGAATTGTATACAATGCTTCAAATGTAATCACTCCATCCTAAATGTTTAACACCAAAGAAATTAAAAATGCAGGGAGTGACATCTCTAGAATTGTGACAAGAATCTTAAATTTGTACTTCTCACTAAATGTATCGCATCTTTGTTTCATTTAACTATTGGGGGATGCCCATGGCTTATAGTAGTAGCTTACTTATGTGCCTACACATTTAAATTTGCATTTTGATGTAATCAGAGTCAATGTTAATATTAATAAAATTAGATTAGCATAAATAAATACCAGACATCTTTACATGCTGATAATTTTAACAAATTCTGTTGGTTATTAGACTCAGTCCTGGGGAATAATCTGGAGGTTGAAGAAATTTTTTCAACCAAAATTATGAGCTGTGCTGTTTGAAATGATAAACCTTGTTCAATTCATAAAGCGGATAACAGCATGAACAGAGACTGTTAAAGAGGTACTGTGAGATTTGGGAATTGTAGAGGGAGAAGTGCTGTTCGGATTAAAAAGACTAAAAATTAAACACATTGCTGGCACCAAATAACATTTATCCTGGAGTGATTAAGGAGGTTAGTGAGTACAAATATAAACCCTTGAAAGTCGCTCTTCACTGAGAAAATACCTAAGGAGAAGAAGATACAAAATATTATCCCATTGTATCAAAAGGGTGATCGAGTTGCTCCAAGTACCTATAACCCAGTAATCAGGTAAATTACTGGTTAAAGTAATTTAAACCAGATAGATAGATAGATACTTTATTACGGGGAAATTCACATACTCCAGCAGCAGCATACTAATAAAAAACAATATTAAATTGAAAGATTGAGAGATAACAATGAAAGTATAACAGACAGACAATAATTTTGTAATTTTTTAATATTAACGTTTCACCCCGAATGGAAATGAAGAGTCACATGGTGTGGGGGAGGAACGATCTCCTCGGTCTGTCAGTGGAGCAGGACAGTAACAGTAGTCTGTCGCTGAAGCTGCTCTTCTGTCTGGAGATGATCCTGTTTAGTGGATGCAGTGGGTTTTCCATTACTGGCAGCAGCCTGCTTAGTGCCCGTCGCTTTGCCACGGATGTCAAACTGTCCAGCTCTGTGCCTACAATGGATCCTGCCTTCCTCACCAGTTTATCCAGGCGTGAGGCATCCCTCTTCTTTATGCTGCCTCCCCAGCACACCACCGCATAGAAGAGGGCGCTTGCCACAACCCCCTGATAGAACATCTGCAGCATCTTATTGCAGATGTTGAAAGACACCAGCCTTCTTAGGAAGTATAGTCGGCCCTGTCCTTTCTCACACAGAGCATCAGTATTGGCAGTCCAGTCCTGTTTATCATCCAGCTGCACTCCCAGGTATTTATAGGTCTGCACCCTCTGCACACAGTCACCTCTGATGATCACAGGGTCCATGAGGGGCCTGGGCCTCCTGAAATCCACCACCAGCTCCTTGGTTTTCCTGGTGTTTAGTTGTAGGTGGTTTGAGTCGCACCATTTAACAAAGTCTTTGATTATTTTCCTATACTCCTCCTCCTGCCCACTCCTGATGCAGCCCACAATAGCAGTGTCGACAGCAAACTTTTCCATGTGGCAGGACTCTAAGTTGTATTGGAAGTCCAATGCATATAGGCTGAACAGGACCGGAGAAAGTACAGTCCCCTGCGACGCTCCTGTGTTGCTGACCAGAATGTCAGACCTGCAGTTCCTGAGACGCACATACTGAGGTCTGTCTTTAAGATAGTCCACGATCCATGCCACCAGGTATGAATCTACTCCCATCTCTGTCAGCTTGTCTCTAAGGAGCAGAGGTTGGATGGTGTTGAAAGCGCCAGAGAAGTCCAGAAACAAAATTCTTACAGCACCACTGCCTCTGTCCAAGTGGGAGAGGGATCAGTGTAGCATATAAATGATGGCATCCTCCGCTCCCACCTCCTCCTGATATGCAAACTGCAGAGGGTCTTGGGCGTGGCTGACCTGTGGCCTCAGGTGGTGAAGCAGCAGCCGCTCCATGGTCTTCATCACATGTGACGTCAGAGCGACAGGCCGGAAGTCATTCAGCTCACTAGGATGTGATACCTTTGGGACTCTCGCGACTCTCCCCTGTTTCAGGCTCAGGTTGAAGATGCGCTGTAGAGGACTCCCCAGCTCCAACGCACAGGCCTTCAGCAGTCTTGGTGATACTCCTTCTGGACCCGCTGCTTTGCTGACATGAAGTCTCCTCAGCTCTCTGCTTACCTGGGCTGCTGTAATTGTGGGTTGGGGGAAACTCTCTCCTATGCTGGTATCAACAGAAGAATGGGTGGAGGGTGCAGTACTCCGAGGTGAGAGTGGGTTAGGGTGGTCAAACCTGTTGAAGAAGTTGTTCATCTGGTTTGCTCTCTCCACGTCTCTCTCGATGGTGGTACCCCGCATCGAGCTGCAGCCAGTGATGATCTTCATCACGTCCCACACTTCCTTAATGCTGTTCTTCTGCAACTTTTGCTCCAGCTTTCTCCTGTACTGCTCCTTCGCTGCCCTGAGCTGGACTCGGAGTTCCTTCTGCACACGCTTGAGCTCATGCTGATCACCTAATCACTAAGTAAAGGATTGAGCATCACATGGCAAGAAAAGGTGGGTTCATGCGAACATGAGAAGCAACAAAATCATATGATCAGGGAGGTGCATATGGTATTATTTATCATCATTTTTAGAAAGCTTTTGATAAGGAACTAAATGAGCATCAAAGTAAAATGAAGTGGAGTTTAGGTTGTAGTGGGTAGATTGGTGCAAAATTGTCACAAACACAGGAAGCGCAGGTTTATAGTGGAAGGAACCTGATCAGAATTAGTTGATGTTCAAAGTTCTGTCCCCCAGGAGTCACTGCGGCAGTTACAGTGCTTTTTAATATACATAAATGATCTCCATAAGAATATAAATAACAAGATAGTCAAGTTTGCAGATGATACCAAACTACAGTAGGTAGAATGGCAAATAATCAAAAATAAGTCAAATCATTACAGCACACTGGCTTGGGAAGAGTTGTGAGAAACGAAATTTAATGTTTTAGGTTTTGCAAATAAGTAAAATGTTGGATTTGAATATGCAATAGGAGGTCTGGAACTTGGAATTAGCACTTATGAGAAAGACCTAGAAATCATAGTGGACTCATTGCTATCTACATCTAAAAGTTGTACAGACATTAAGAAGATTGACAGAATGTTTGATTATGTAACATTGTGTGCAGAATACAAAGGAAGTTATGCTTAAGCTGTGTAACATACTGAGGAGACCTCACATGGATTACTGTGTTATGTGTTGGTCTTCGGGCTACAAAGGAGGAATAGACGTGCTACAAAACATTCAGAGAAGAACAACTAGGCTGATTCTAAGACATGATGCATGAGCTATGGGGAAAGATTAAAGGAGGTAAAACTTTATAGTTATAACAAAAAATATATAAAAATAATTATCTATCTATCTATCTATGTAACAACCAACAACCCCTCAAACGCATGTAAAAACTACTGGCTTGAATAATAGAACTGCTGCTGTTAATCATATGCTTGTAGGTGGGTGTAAGATGTGGTCAGATTTGTCTCAGTTGTACTGTGGGTTTACATTTACATAAACACATGAAATATGTAACCAAGTGGTGTGGTAAATAGTAGAACTTTAAGGACCTCCAAAACTTGACTTGATGCTATTTTGGAGAAATTAGGTGGATAGGATTTGTTTTGTTGGGCAGAATGGTCTGCTCTCGTCAAACTCTTTTAAATGTTCTAATTTGTTACTATTCTCATTGTAGTTATAACATGCTGTACATAATAGTATACTTTGATATAAATGCTAGAAACAATCTGTATATTTTTCAGATGTTGCAAATGTCCCTAGAATACATGATTATACAGTATCTCACAAAAGTGAGTATACCCCTCACATTTTTTTAAATATTTTATTATATCTTTTCATAGGACAGCACTGAAGATATGACACTTTAATACAATGTAAAGTAGTCAGTGTACAGCTTGTATAACAGTGTAAATTTGCTGCCTCCTCAAAATAACTCAGCACACAGCCATTAACGTCTAAACCGCTGGAAACAAAAGTGAGTACACCCCTAAGTGAAAAAATGTCCAAATTGTGCCCAATTCACCATTTTCCCTCCCTCAGTGACTTGTTAGTGTTACAAGGTCTCAGGTGGGTTAAATTTGATATTATCGCTCTCACACTCTCTCATACTGGTCACTGGAAGTTCATCATGGCATCTCATGGCAAACAACTCTCTGAGGATATGAAAAAAAGAATTATTGCTCTTCATAAAGATGGCCAAGGCTATAAGATGATTGCCAACACCCTAATACTGATCTGCAGCTGCACTGAGGGAGTCATGAATGCCAACATGTACTGTGACATACTGAAGCAGAGCATGATCCCCTCCTTTTGGAAACTGGGCCGCAGGGCAGTATTCCAACATGATAACCTCCAAGACGACCCCTGCCTTGCTGAAGAAACTGAGGGTAAAGGTGCTGGACTGGCCAAGCATGTCTCCAGACCTAAACCCTATTGAGCATCTGTGGGGCATCCTCAAAGGGAAGGTGGAGGAGCGCAAGGTCTCTAACATCCACCAGCTCCGTGATGTCATCATGGAGGAGTGGAAGAGGATTTGTGTGAACTCCATGCCCAAGGCAGTGCTGGAAAATAATGGTGGCCACACAAAATATTGACACTTTGGGCACAATTTGGACATTTTTTCACTTAGGGGTGTACTCACTTTTGTTGCCATCAATTTAGACATTAATGGCTGTGTGTTGTTATTGAGGGGACAGCAAATTTACACTGTTATACAAGCTGTGCACTGACTACTTTAAACTGTATAAAGGTGTCATATCTTCAGTGTTGTCCCATGAAAAGATATAATAAAATATTACAAAAATGTGAGGAGTGTACTCACTTTTGTAAGATACTGTATGTAAATTCTGTTTTAAAAATATGGGCACATAAAAGGAAAAAATAATGTTCATGACTATTATAGTTTATAAATATGATCAAAATTTGTGGGATCATAAATTAACCTTTACATAAATTCAATTTAGCAGCTTAATAGTAAATGTGTATAATTTTCAACACAGTCATTCTGTCCCTAGATGTACAGTACATAAAACTTTCTTATTTCTGTGGAGTTGTTGTTTGTAGTGCTTGCTAGGGAGAAAGACATACATATCCATCCTATGACTAGCATTATAGCGGAGAAGTGAAAAAAATTTCAAAAAGTGTAATTCTACATAGAAATTATTATAGCCAAACCAACCAAACATCATCCCCTTTCTTTAGACACCCAAAACACAACAACTCTTTTTCCTCACCAGCTTGCGCAACCCCTCCTC